>NW_027362764.1:671147017-671768059 GCF_046119375.1 Phyllobates terribilis | reverse complement strand
TCTTAAAGATGATGGATACTGATTCCTGGTCTGCGGCTGGCCAGGTTTCAACCTCCAGCTCTGCGGCACCAGTCAATTGTCCCAAAACTACAGCAGCTCTCTGTTTGCCAGTCAAAGAATACATATCTAGCACACCGCATATTCTTCTCTTGAATCCAGACAGGGTGTCCGGTTTGCCGTTATACTGGGGGTGCAACTTCGCTCCAGGCATATACAGCAGGGCCATAGGTAATAACGGGGTCATGACCCCTGCTGGTTGAGCGGCATCAGGAGCGTTAACCGGTGCTCCGGCGGCTTGCTTGTTGTCAGCCATGGTTGTTCACCACTAGTGAACCAGAGCCTACCTTCTTCACTTTCTTTATCAGGTAGGTAGCAGCTCCGCAGGCGAAGGTCATCTTCCAGGACCTTACGTCGCTCGCATCTGATGTCAGAGCGTCCTCTCGGCTCCTTCCAGGACCTGACACTTCCTGGTTCGACGTCAGGGGCGGGGCGTGTCCTGGGCTTCGAGCGCTTTTCAAAATCAGGCATCTCGGGTTCCCATGGTTAGGCCCCTCTTCTTCCCGCTCTGCAGCGCGATAATGGCGGCGGTCCTCAACGCAGTTTGACACACAGTTCAGTTCAATAAAGGCACACAGTACCCGCTGACAATGGGTTCGCAATCCTGTTTGTGACGCCAAAACAGGATGCGCGCCCACGGCTGTGGGGTACTCGGCAGCCGGGCCTCTGGTTGTCGGGGGGATATCACGGTGGCTGGCCCGGTCCGTGGCCCAGGGCAGTCAGTGAAATGGGGAAAACTTCTATTATTTGGGGTTTTCTGTTGGAATTATTCGTGACGCCACCTGCGGAGCAGTTCTCTGAGGCAGATGGTAGGGCAGCTTGTGATGGAATGGCTTCCCACAGGTGGAGCGGGCCTCAGGGCAGCGTGGGGGATGTACTGGATGGTGGTGCAGTGAAGAGATGGCAGGACGGTCCCGGAGGAAGGATGGACACTCACACAGGGGTAAGCTTCAGTACCTTTGCTGGTGATGCTGCAGTCACGGTCCATGGTACTCCAGTTGAAGGGCGCATTTCTGGACTCTCCCCAGTGAGCGGGTATAGGGCCTCCTGATCCGTTGCTTTATTCTCTAAGCTTCCGGCCTGCCTGGAGCTGGGCCTAGCTTGGTTACTGTCTCTCTCTGCACCTGCTGACCTTGTGGTAGGGCCTTCTCTTTGGAGATCATACTCGCTGGATGCTGGGACCTCCGTGACTCCTAGCCCTGGTACTTTAGTCAGTGTTCGGTGAACCTGGGACCTGTAGTCCTTCAGGGGTTCCGGTGGTTCCTGCTGGGTGTAAAGGGGTCCCTGTAGGCGCGGACCCGGTGTCTGGTATATATTTAGGGTGAGCCTGGTATGCTTCTCTGCCTCCTCACTACTTCTTCCTTCTCTCCTCGCCTTCGGCCCACTCAAGGCCCTCACTAGGCTTCCACACGTGCTGTAGGCCTTGGCTCGCATAAGCACAGCAGCCAGCTTGCTGCTTTCTTCACTGCTCTCTGAGCGTCTGCACACTCTCAGCTCACTTTGAGCTCTGTCCCTCTCTGTGTCTCAGCAGGAACTAATCTCTTCTTTAGACTGACAGCCTGGCTCCACCCTCCCTTTATATATCCTTAACAGGCTCCCTCTGCTGGTCTGAGGTGGTAGGGTGGAGGTGTGTGAATGTGTGAGGGTCTCTTGTGGAGGAGTCCATCCATGCAACCTTCTGGGTTCTGTGGCACCACTGCGCAGCAGGGCGCCACATTTACAGTAGACTGTGGGCCAACCTCTGTCTTCTAAAGTGTGGAATCCCCTATTCTATTTCATAGAATAGCCTAGTAATCAGCGGTGTAACTATAAATACCGCAATTACAAGAGACTGACCACATTATTAAGACTACACTGTGGACTGAATGACCACAACATTTAAAAGGACTGACAGTCCACAACATTTTAATTAGTTGTGGACTGACTGACAACAGCATTTACACTAGTCTAAGGATTGACTGGAAGACAGAAATCACTGTAAAAGATCATTATACTTTGAAGTATAGCAGTAAGAAAGCAAAGAGGAAGACCAGCAGCCAATCCAAAGGATTAACACTATCAAGATAATGGTGGAGAAGACCCTAGTGGACCTTTGAAGTCTTTCACAAAATTGATCTTTCTAAAGATCGTTAATTCATCCAGTCATCATGTCTCAAGTTTCAACCGAAGGACGTTAATATTAAAAAATGGGCTGACTGACCACAGCATTCACACTAGATGTGGACTGCCTGACTACAGCATTCACACTAGGTGTGGACTGCTTGACCACATTTACAGTAGACTAGACTGTGGGCCAACCTCTGACTTCTAAAGTGATGAATCCCCTACTCTATTTTATAGAATAGTCTTGTAATCAGCTGTGTAACAATCAATACCGTGATTACAAGAGACTGGCCACACTATTAAAATTACACTGTGGACTTAATGACCACAACATTTAAAACGACTGACAGTTCACAGCGTTTGAATTAGTTGTGAACTGACTGACAACAGCATTTACACTAGTCTAAGGATTGACTGGAAGTCAGCAATCACTGGAAAAGGACATCATACTTTGAAGTATAGAAGGAAGACAGAAAAGAGGAAGACCAGCAACCAATCCAAAGGATTGAAACTATCAAGATAACGGTGAAGAAGACTCTAGTTGACCGATCTAGTCTTGCACAAGATTGATCTTCCTAAAGATCGTTAATTCATCAAGTCGTCATGGCTCGCGTTTCAACCGAAGGCCATTAATTATAAAGAGTGGACTGAGACACTGACCACAGCATATACATTAGATGTGGTCTACCTGACCACATTTATAATAGGCTGTGAGCCGATTGAGCATAAAATTTAAAATAGACTGTGGACTGTCTGACTACAATTTTTATAATAAAATGCAGACCTACTGACCACAGTCTATCTTTCAAATAAGTAATTTTGGCCCTAGAGTGTTATACTTTTTGGTATGTATAGCATGTAGCAGGAACATATTATCACTCTTTTGAATATTTACAGGTGACTGACGCCCATTGACTTGGTCGGATTTGAAATGTTTCCTTGTGGACTCCAAGAAAAGAATGTGGAAAGTCACATAACAGGTAATTAATGTTCATATAAATTACTGATAATAGTAAGTCTAGGCATAAGTTCTAGACCTGCGGAGGTTTGACAACACCTTTCTGATACATGAGAATATACTGTTAGTGGTTCACATATGTATATTTTCTATACACAACTCCTAGTATAACACAACCATATCTTAGGTTCATATATAAGGAACGTTTCTTTTCCTTATCCTCTGTCTTCTAAAGTGAGGAATCCCCTATTCTATGTTATAGAATAGCCTTGTAATCACTGGTGTAACAATCAATAAAACGATTACAAGACACTAACCACAATATTAAGACTACACTTTGGACTGAATGACTACAGCATTTAAAAGGACTGACAGTCCACAGCGTTTGATTTAGTTGTCGATTGACTGACAACAGCATTTACACTAGTCTAAGGATTGACTGGAAGACAGCAATCACTGGAAAAGGACATCATACTTTGAAGTATAGAAGGCAGAAAGCAAAGAGGATGACTAGCAGCCAATCCAAAGTATTGACACTATCACGATAAAGGAGGAGAAGACCCTAGTGGACCTATGTAGTCTTTCACAAAATGCGTCTTCCTAAAGATCTTTAATTCATCCTGTCGTCATGGCTTGAGTTTCAACCGAAGGCCATTAATAATAAAAAATGTGCTGACTGATCACAGCATTCACACTAGTTGTGGACTGCCTGATCATATTTACAGTAGACTTTGGGCCAACCTCTGTCTTCTAAAGTGAGGAATCCCCTATTCTATTTTATACAATAGCCTTGTAATCAGCGGTGTTACAATCAATACCGCGATTACAAGAGATTGACCACACTATTAACATTACACTGTGGACTGAATGACCACAACATTTAAAAGGACTGACAGTCCACAGCATTTGAATTATTTGTGATCTGACTGACAACAGCCTTTACACTAGTCTAAGGATTGACTGGAAGACAGCAATCACTGGAAAAGGACATCATACTTTGAAGTATAGAAGGAAGAAAGCAAAGAGGAAGACCAACAGCCAATCCAAAGGATTGAAACTATCAAGATAACGGTGGAGAAGACCCAAGTGGACCTATGTAGTCTTTCACAAAATTGATCTTCCTAAAGATCGTTAATTCATGAGGTCGTCATGGCTAGAGTTTCAACCGAAGGCCATTAATAATAATAAATGGACTGACTGACCACAGCATTCACACTAGTTGTGGACTGCCTGATCATATTTACAGTACACTGTGCGCCAACCTCTGTCTTCTAAAGTGAGGAATCCCCTATTCTCTTTCATAGAATAGCCTTGTAATCAGCGGTGTAACAATCAATGCCGCGATTACAAAACACTGACCACACTATTATGACTACACTGTGGACTGAATGAGCACAAGATTTAAAAGTACTGACAGTCCACAGCGTTTGAATTAGTTGTGGACTGACTGACAACAGCATTTACACTAGTCTAAGGATTGACTGGAAGACAGCAATCACTGGAAAAGGACATCATACTTTGAAGTATAGAAGGAAGAAAGCAAAGAGGAAGACCAGCAACCAATCCAAAGGATTGAGACTGTCAAGATAACGGTGGAGAAGACCCTAGTGGACCTATGTAGTCATTCACAAAATTGATCTTCCTAAAGATCGTTAACTCATCCAGTCGTCATGGCTCGAGTTTCAACCGAAGGTCGTTAATAAAAAAAAATGAGCTGACTGACCACAGCATTCACACTAGGTGTGGACTGCCTGACTACAGCATTCACACTAGGTGTGGACTGCTTGACCACATTTACAGTAGACTAGACTGTGGGCCAACCTCTGTCTTTTAAAGGGAGGAATCCCTTATTCTATTTCATAGAATAGTCTTGTAATCAGCGGTGTAACAATCAATACCGCGATTACAAGAGACTGATCACACTATTAAAATTACACTGTGGACTGAATGACCATAACATTTAAAAGGACTGACAGTCCACAGCGTTTGAATTAGTTGTGTACTGACTGACAACAGCATTTACACTAGTCTAAGGATTGAATGGAAGACAGAAATCACTGGAAAAGGACATCATACTTTGAAGTATAGAAGGAAGAAAGCAAAGAGTTAAACCAGCAGCCAATCCAAAGGAATTGACACTATCAAGATAATGGTGAAGAAAACCCTAGTGGATTTTTCTAGTTTTGCTCAAAATTGATCATCCCAAAGATCTTTAATTCATCCAGTCGTCATGGCTAGAGTTTCAAACGAAGGACGTTAATAATAAAAAATGGACTGACTGACCACAGCATTCACACTAGTTGTGGACTGCCTGATCATATTTACAGTACACTGTGCGCCAACCTCTGACTTCTAAAGTGAGGAATCCCCTATTCTATTTCACAGAATAGCCTTATAATCAGCGTGTAACAGTCAATACCGCGATTACAAGACACTGATCACACTATTAAGACTACACTGTGGACTGAATGACCACAGCATTCAAAAGGACTGACAGTCCACAGCGTTTGAATTAGTTGTGGACTGACTGACAACAGCATTTACACTAGCCTAAGGATTGACTGGAAGACAGCAATCACTGGAAAAATACATCATACTTTGAAGTAAAGAAGGAAGAAAGCAAAGAGGAAGACCAGCAGCCAATCCAAAGGATTGACGCTATCAAGATAACGGTGGAGAAGACACTAGTGGACCTATGTAGTCTTTCACAAAATTGATCTTTCTAAAGATTGTTAATTGATCCAGTCGTCATTGCTCGAGTTTCAACGAGTTAATAATAAAAAATGGGCTGACTGACCACAGCATTCACACTAGGTGTGGACTGCCTGACTACAGCATTCACACTAGGTGGACTGCTTGACCACATTTACAGTAGACTAGACTGCGGGCCAACCTCTGTCTTCTAAAGTGAGGAATCCCCTATCCTATGTCATAGAATAGCCTTGTAATCAGCGGTGTAACAATCAATACCGCGATTACAAGAGATTGACCACACTATTAAACTTACTCTGTGGTCTGAATGACCACAACATTTAAAGGGACTGACAGTCCACAGCGTTTGAACTAGTTGTGGACTGACTGACAACAGCATTTACAGTAGTCTAAGGATTGAATGGAAGACAGCAATCACTGGAAAAGGACATCATACTTTGAAGTATAAAAGGAAGAAAGCAAAGAGCAAGACCAACAACCAATCCAATGGATTGATACTATTAAGATAATGGTGAAGAAGACCCTAGTTGACCTATCTAGTCTTGCACAAGATTGATCTTCCTAAAGATCATTAATTCATCAAGTCGTCATGGCTCGAGTTTCAACCGAAGGCCATTAATTATAAAGAATGGACTGACTGACTGACCACAGCATATACACTAGATGTGGACTGCCTGACCACATTTACAGTAGACTGCGATTGAGCATAAAATTTAAAATAGACTGTGGACTGTCTGACTACAATTTTTATAATAAAATGCAAATCAACTGACCACTGTCTTTATCTTTGAAATAAGTAATTTTGGCCCTAGAGTGTTATACTTTTTGATGTATATAGCATGTAGCAGGAACATATTATCACTAGTGTTGAGCATTCCGATACTAAAATATCGGGTATCGGCCGATATTCGCGGTATCAGAATTCCGATACTTAATTCCGATACTTTTGCAATATCGTATACCGGAATCGGAAGTTCCCATAATGCAATGAGCCATTTTCATTTTATTCAGCCAATGAGGATCCTAAGAAGTGTGGGCACATCCTGTTAGGCATGTAGGCATCTTAACTAATGGCATGGCTGTGATTGGCTGCTGAAATGATGTCATAATGCACTATAAAAGCCGCCGCCGCCATTTTGAGCTCACTCTGCTGTGAATTCAGTTAGGGATAGGACGCTGTTGTTCTGAGGGACAGTTTTAGCTACCTATTTGGTCTATTCTGCTTTACCCAAGCTACTTTATAAATCGCTGTGCCTTGCAGTGCTAGTGCACAGTTCTCTGTGCTGTTCACCGCTTTCTGCAAGGTGTCTGTGTGTGAGTGCAGCTCACCCTGTAGTGTGTGCTTCAACCACGTCTGGTTGTAGTGCACTCAGTGTGTGTCACTGCCTCATACATTGTCCTTTTTTGCCAATTCATAATTTTTCCTGATATTTCCTATTAGTGTGGTGGTTCCATCCGTATTCAGCTAAATTGGTTCCAAACACACTATATAGGAGTAGTGTTGAGCCACCCCCGTAGTGTTCGAGTTCGGTTCGGTTCGTCGAACACCCATGTGTTCGCCGAACTGTTCGTCGAACTGTTCGTCGAACACCTTCGAACACCGTTAAAACCAATGGCAGGCAAACAAAAACACATAGAAACACATAGAAAACACCTTCAAAGGTGTCCAAAAGCTGACAAACTGCTCAGAAGACACAACTAACACATGGAAAAGTGACAAGTACATATAGTCATGCGAAAAGAAAAGAGGTGGAGGAGTAAAAGGAGGGGGAGACACAGATATAGGCATGTCATGCCCTTCTAAAATCCAAAAAGTGAGAAGCCGAGACGGCCAGTCCGCTCCTGCCCGTGCCACCTCCGTGTCGCCGGGTTTGTGCCAGAGCCGCGGTGAACCCTGACGGCCAGCCCCCCTCTCCCAATACTGGTGCCTGTCCGCTGGTGGGTCGAGAGAGCCCCCCTGTGGTGGAGGCAGCTCTAAGCTTTTTAATTTAAATTGTCCCTCTAATTTGAATGAATACACTTTAAATCCATTTACAAGGATCTATTGGAGGGCAAGTCTCATGCCAGCAGCCGCGTAATTCCAGCTCCAGTAGCGTCCACTAAAGCTGCTGCAGTTAAAAAGCTTTTATAAGGATCGAGCTCGGCTGTCCACCGCAAGGCATCCTAGTGCCAGTCCCAGCCCCTATGCCTTGGGGTGCCTCCTGATGCTCTTCACTAAGTATCCCGTGGTCCCGAAGCATTTCCTTTGAAAAAATTAAGTGTCCAAACTACAGGTGGTGTAGCTTGCTTAACAGCCGGGATAATCCGCTGACTAGCAGACACTGCTACTAGGCACAAAGTATTTCCTGGGCTAGATGCAGTTAAAAATTTGTAAGTAGATACTCTCGTTGGATGCTGAGAAAGCATTCCTTAGAGTCTCCTGGCACGCCATATATGATTCTCTTAAAAAGCTTGGGGTAGGGGTCTAGGGGACCCTTTTATAGCCAAAATCACGGCCCTGTATCACAATACGTCACCTAGGCTGAAGATAAATGGAACTGTAGCACCGAGGGCTCGGTTGCTACAGACGTATTGCACCTCACCCAGAGGTGTGATATCTCACTCTCAGATAAGGATGGAGTGTGGATCAGGACCCGACACCTGCATGCATTACACCACATTGCCGTGGGGCAGGGCGACCAATATGCCCCTGAGATGGGCACGACAGTCCCTGTCCCTGGCTGGAGTGGGGGGAGGGAACACTGAGGAAGGGGAACCCTGCAGTGCAGGAGCAGGGAGGAAGCAGTTCCTGGGTGCATTGAGAAGGGAGTATAAAAGGTGGGCACCATCTTAGTTCAGTGCAGAGAAGTCTGAGCAGAAGTGGCAGGGAGCAGGGGCTCTGCATGAGCTCTGCTCCGGAGGCGGGCCTAGTAACAGAGGCCCAGGCCTGCAAGAGGGAGAAGGAAGGAAGAGGAGCGGAGAAGGCTCCAGGAACGAGGAATGAAGGGATCCCAGGGGTGCGGACGGGCGAGTCGCCACCGCACGCCCGAATCCACCTGCGTGGAGGGGTCAGGCCAAAGGGGGAGACCGGTCCCCGAACTAGTGGAGGCAGGAAACGACCCTCAGCTAGAAACCGGAGGCTCTGACATTTTATGTGGCGCAGCCCCTTGCTCCACCCGCTAGGAAGGCACCACATAGGGTCAGGGAAACTGGCGCCAAGTTTACCAAGAGGAGGCCCGAGGCAGCCGGACAGAAGTGTTGGTAAGAAAGGCCAGACAAAGGACACACAAAGGGGGTCCTGTGAAGCGCTCCAAAGTTATCTGGGAGTTGTCTGAGCCCCTCACCTGGTGAGCACAGTACGACGTGGGCAGCCGTTACCTGCAGACGTGGTCTGGATAATAAGAACTGTGAGTAAAGGCCCTGAACTGCATCACTGACTCCGTGTCGTTACTGCTGCTGCCCTGCACCATCACCCCCATCCTCCGCATACACTGCCCTGAGGCTATACTCCTCCCGTGGGGAGTTATGCTACGCTCTGCTGCACCCACAACACCAGCCTTAGCGGTCTGCCCTGTAGCGGCGGTTCACTCTGACCGCAATCCACGGGTGGCGTAGTCGGACATTTAAACATCAAAACCACATAAATAGTTCCGCCACTGGTTTGACCGCCCTGAGCCACGGAACCGGATCGCCGCCACGAAGACTACAACCACCAGCATCCACCAAAAAGGGTCCGGCTCCGGGTGTCCCAAGGCCCAGGGGGTGCGTCAGAACATTTTCATCACCTTTCACAATCACCAATGGGACAAGGCAGGGATGTCCTCTGTCCCCTCTCTTATACATCCTAGTGACGGAGCACCTGCTCTCATCAATTCGCCATAACCCCAATATTAGGTGGATTGAGGTGGGAGGCACCGAGTACAAGTGCTCTCTATTTGCTGATGATGTCCTAGTATATATCACTCAATCACATATATCCATCCCTGCTGTTATGGCTGAAATAGATCACTTTGTTACATGGTAAAATTTTAAAATCAATGCAGCGAAGTCTGAGGCCCTCGATGTCTCCCTCCCTAAATCCATATAGGATTCCATCCAGTCCAACTTTCCCTTTGCCTGGCCCTCACAGGGTATCAAATACTTAGGAATTCCTATTCATAGAGACCTCTCCCATCTATGTTATCTTAATTTTGGGCCCTTTATTGAACAATTCCATACAGACCACGGTTGGCAAGTTAGAACTGTAAGATTCACTACGTGAACCACTGGTGTTTTGTGGAAAAGCACATGTACACCGCGTTCCAAATTATTATGCAAAAAGTGTTTAGGAGTGATAAGGGAAGAATTTGTTTGTTTGTCAGTTAAACTCATTGATGGTGATGTGTGTCAGGGCTCTTTATATCACTGTAAGCAATTGCAGACACCTGTGCTAATTAGTTTGGCAGGTGTGTCCAATGAAAGGCAAGACTACTTAAGAAGGCTCTCTCACATTATTAAGCAGCCTACATTTTCTGCCAAAATGGGAAAGAAAAAGGATGTGTCGGCTGCTGAGAAGCAACAAATTGTGGAGTGTTTAGGTCAAGGCATGACTACAATCAACATTGTGCGATGATCAGGATGAAGTGTCTTGGCAATCAAGAAGTATGTAGCTGATTCACAGTACACACGTGTGCGTGCTGATAAGGGCAAATTGAGGACTCTTTCCTACAGGCAATTACGTCAGGTTGAAAGAGCAGCGGCAAAAAAGCCTTGTCATAGCAGCAGACAAGTTTTTGAAGCTGCTTGTGCCTCCAACGTCCCCCGAACAACAAGATGCAGGGTCCTTCAGAGGTTTGCAGCTGTGCATACGCCATCCTGTCGACCTCCTCTATCCACTTCACACAAGCAGAAACGGCTCCAGTGGGCCAAACATTACATGAAGACTGATTTCAAAACTGTTTTGTTCACGGATGAGTGCCGTGCAGCGCTCGATGGTCCAGATGAATGGAGTGGAGGATGGCTGGTTGATGGACACCCCACGCAAACACGGCTACAGCGCCAACAAGGAGGAGGTGGAGTAATGTTTTGGGCTGGAATCATGGGGAGAGAGATTGTCGGCCCCTTTAGGATCCCTGAAGGCGCTAAAGATGAACTCCATAATGTATGTGGATTTTCTCAAACAGCACTTCCTGCCATGGTTCAAGAAGAAGAACCGTGTATTTCACAGCAAGATCATTTTTCTGCATGATAATGCACCATCTCATGCTGCACATAAAACATCTGCATCTCTGGCTGATATGGGCATAAAAGGGGACAAACTTATGGTGTGACCCCCATACTCCCCTGACCTCTACCCCATTCAGAACCATTGGAGCATCATTAAAAGGAGTGTCTATGATGGCGGGAGGCAGTTCACATCTAAGCAACAGCTCTGGGAGGGTATTCTGTCCTCATGCAAAACAATTGAAGCAGAAACCATCCAAAACCTGACAAATTCAATGGACGAGAGAGTTCAGAAGCTCCTTTCGAACAAGGGGTCCTATGTGAAAATGTAACATCACCTAGAATAAAGTTTTGAGTTGAAAACTGTTTGATTTCAGTTTCTAACAACCTGCTAATGCTTATAATTTCAAAAATGACCATTTTTTTGGTCTTTATTAAAATGAAAAGGTTGATCGAAAAGTTTGGGGGATCTAAGAGTGTGGCAACCCAGTAGTCATGATTACTTCGAATTCTGACAATATGAGGGTCATGCTGCAGGTAGTGCAGCAAGAAGGCACTTATGTGTCTTGCGCATCTCGGAGCCCCAAAATTATTTTCCGGGCTAGATGCAGCTAAATATTATTTTTAATTTTAAATCTGGTGAAGCTTATTATAGATGGCCTAATAGGATCAGTGCTGCACACTGCTACAAAGCCCAAATTATTTTCCAGTCAAGATACAGATAAACATGATTAGTAATTTGAAAGCTTAAAACGGTTGGTAGGGTGATTTTAACCAATCATCAAGCTTTTACTCTCCCCAGGATGACACAGGGGTAGAAAAGTCGTTTCGGATCCATGATTTGTTCATCTTTATGAACGTGAGTCTGTCTACATTATCAGTGGAGAGCCGCGTGCGCTTATCTGTCAGCACACCACCAGCAGCGCTGAACACACGTTCAGACAGAACGCTGGCTGCGGGGCATGACAAGATCTCCAAGGCGTAAGTGGCTAGCTCCGGCCATTTATCCAGATTGGAAGCCCAAAAAGAGCAAGGGTCCAGTGACACAGTCGTGGCTTCAATGTTTACTTGGAGATACTCCTGTACCATCGTCTCTAGGCGTTGACTATGTGTCAGACTTCTTGTCTCCTGTGGCCTTGCAAAGGATGGGCTAAAAAAGTGGTGAAATGATTCCGCAAAATTGATGTTACCAGCAGATACTGTGGTTCTGTTACGGTTTGAGTGCTGAACACTTGACGGTCCCACGGTTGGCAAGTTGGAACTGTGAGATTCACTACGTGCACCACTGGTATTTTGTGGAAAAGCACATGTAAGATTCTGCAACAGTCTCTGCTGATACTCCTGCATGCGTGCATCCCTTTCTATGGCAGGAATAATTTCTGCAAATTTACTTTTGTACTGGGGATCTAACAGTGTGGCAACCCAGTAGTCAGGATTATTTCTAATTCTCACAATTCGAGGGTCATGTTGCAGGTAGTGCAGCAAGAAGGCACTCATGTGTGTTGCGCATCCAGGAGCACCAAGTCCCTGTTGTGTTGGTGGCGAGGTAACAATCATGCTTCCTTCCTCTGTCCTCTCCCCCCAACCTCGCACAACAGAAATGTGATCAAGGTCTCCCTCATCTGATGAGTCTTCCATCAGTTCGTCCTCCACTTCTTCCTGGGCTCCTGCACCTTCCTCACTAGTTTGGCTGCTACCATGCGCCCTGGTAAAATCATCTCCCCCACCCTCACATGCCTGCCGCCCTGGTGCTGCCGACCGTCTGGACCTTGCAGATGTTAGCCCTTCCGCATACAACTCCTCCTCCTCTACTTCCTCCACCTCCTCTTGTGCCACCACCTGACTCCGAATTCTGTTTAACATGTGCTCCAGCATGTAAATCACCGGAATAGTCATGCTGATAATGGCATCGTCAGCACTAAACATCTTCGTCGCCATTTCAAAACTGTGCAGAAGGGTGCATAGGTCCCTGATCTGAGACCACTCCTCCAGCGTGATTTGCCCCACCTCTGAATCTCGTTGGCCCAGGCTATACGTCAGAACGTATTGCACCAGGGCTTGTCGGTGCTGCCACAGTCGCTGCAACATGTGCAGAGTTGAATTCCACCGGGTAGGCACATCGCATTTTAGCCGGTGAAGTGGCAGGCCCAACGACTTCTGTAGAGATGTAAGTCGCTGAGCTGCGGGATGCGAACGGCGGAAGTGAGCACACAGCGACCGTGCCCTCTGCAGAAGGCCATCTAGTCTGGGATAGTGGGCTAAAAATTGCTGGACAACCAGGTTCAACACGTGAGCCATACAAGGCACGTGTGTGACATTGCCCCGGCGAAGGGCCGCACCCAGGTTTGCAGCATTGTCGCACACGGCCTTCCCTGGTTTCAGGTCCAGTGGAGACAACCATTCATGAAATTGGTTCTCCAGAGCTGACCACAACTCCTCAGCTGTGTGACTCACATTTCCCAGACATTTCAATGTAAAAACCGCCTGATGACGTTGAGCCCTACTGCCAGCATAGTAAGGAGGTGTGCAGGTTCCCTTCTGCGCAGTTAGAAAGCTTGTGGCATGACCAGACAGGCTTTGGGTGCAGGTGGAAGACCGAGAGGAGGTTGAGGAGGCAGAAGCAGTGGAGGAAAAATGACATAAAGAGGATTGACGCACAACTCGTGGGGACGGCAAGACTTGGACAGCAGCCCCTTGTCCTGCTGTCACCATAGTTACCCAGTGCCCAGTCAGCGACATGTAACGCCCCTGTCCATGCCTACTCGTCCAAGTGTCTGTGGTGAAATGCACCCTGTCACACACAGAGTTTCTCAAAGAAGCGGTGATGTTGTGTGCGACATGCTGGTGGAGCGCAGGCACACCTTTCTTTGAGAAGTAGTGCCGACTGGGCATCTGGTACTGGGGCACTGCGACGGACATAAGGTCTCGAAAATCCTCTGTGTCCACCAGGCGGAAAGGCAGCATTTCTGTAGCCAAGAGCTTGCAGATGGTGAAATTCAACCTCTTAGCTTTCTCATGGCTAGGAGGAAATGGTCTTTTACTTGTCCACATCTGAGGGACCGAGGGCTGGCTATTGTGCTTAGACGGGGTTGATAAGGGTGTCCCCGGCAAACTGCCGGTCTGTGAGGAAGATGCAGGTGGACATGTTAGGTTGCCTTGATCCAAAGGTGGTGCTATCGATGTCGGACAGCGCTCAAGACCAGCTGGTGTTACCACCTCCAAAGAAAATGATGACCTGCCAATCACGCTGGCTGTTGCGGGTAAAGAGGTGGCAGGTCTGCGCCCCAAAACAGGTGTGACTGCTGTCCCCCCAGTCACAGAGGATGAAGAGGCCGCGGATGCACAAGATATGGCAGACGGTGGTTGGCCCGGCCGGCTAGACCGCATTGTAGCACACTGAGCTTCCCACTGCAACTTATGCTTCATGTCCATGTGCCGGTTCATGCATGAAGTACTCAAACTATGTATTTTTTGGCCTCTACTTAGCTTTTGCTGACAAATGTTACAGATAACACGAGTTGGGTCATCTTTATCGATCTGAAAAAATGCCCAGGCTATGCAAGGCTTAGCACCCATGCGACCTGAAGAGCCACCACGACTTGTGGTGAGAGGCAGAGTTGTGTTTGAGGATGCAGTTGTTGACGTCCTTCCAGTACTACGTCTCTGTCCAGGAAGGCGCAACCTGACCTCGTCGTCACTAGCATCTTCCTCCACCTCCTCTGCTGACCTCATCTCTTGGCTGACTGTGGGTTGACAGTAAGTGGGATCTCCGACCTCATCATCATCACCCTGTGCGTTATCACACCCGTCGTCCTCAGAGCCAACCTGTTCCTGCCCTGACAAAAAACTAAAGTTGTCGCTCCAATCAGGTATTTGAGTCTTATCATCGTCTTCCTCATTGTCTCCACCAACAGGAGTTACAGTTTGGGAATGAGGGTCTACATTATGGTCAGAACCTTCTGCGTCTGGTCCTGGATCCGACTCATAAAGATTCTGGGTATCAGTGCAGATCATTTCCTCGTCTGGATTCACAGAAGCGCTGGAGTCGACCTCTGATTCCCAGGCTATAGTATGAGTAAACAGCTCTGCAGACTCAACCATCTGTTCTACCTCATACTCAGACGGGCAGCTGGAGATTTGGGAGCTGTGAGGAAGCAAGTGCGATTTGGGTGACACCTTTGAGGACTGGAGTATTTGTGATGTTGAAGTTGATGTGGAGGAGAGCCCACTTAAAGGAGCACTTGATATCCGTTGAAGCACCTGCTGTTTTTGTGCCTCATCTGGAATTTGTAGCGATTGGCGTGGCCGTAAGAAAGGGATCTTATCACATTGTCCGCTAAAAGAAGTAGACATTTTAGTTTGGCTGGAAGATGGTCTTTCTTCTGCACCTACCCCACGGACACAACCTTTTTTCCCCTTCCCAACACGCCTATTCCCCTTTCCACCAGCAGCAGGCCTTTTTCCACTCATTTTGGTGGTTAACTAATTCACAACTCTGGAGTTGTTTGCACAAAAAAACAATGGATGGTAACCGAGCAGAGCTGAGTGGCCAAACTGTGGTATTAGGCCAAAACTATTGGCTGGGTTAGATGCAGAAAAAAATTATTTTTAATTTGCAACCTGATGGAGGTCAGTATAGATGGACTAATAGACCAAGTCCCACACACCGCTAGAAGCCCAAATATTTTTTCAGAGCTAGATGCAGAAAAAAATTATTTTTAATTTGCAACCTGATGGAGGTCAGTATAGATGGACTAATAGACCAAGTCCCACACACCGCTAGAAGCCCAAATATTTTTTCAGAGCTAGATGCAGAAAAAAATTATATTCAATTTGCAACCTGCTGGAGGTCAGTATAGAAGGACTAATAGAACAAGTCCCACACACTGCTAGAAGCCCAAATATTTTTTCAGAGCTAAATGAAGAAAAAAATTATTTTTAATTTGCAACCTGATGGAGGTCAGTATAGATGGACTAATAGACCAAGTCCCACACACTGCTAGAAGCCCAAATATTTTTTCAGAGCTAGATGCAGAAAAAAATTATTTTTAATTTGCAACCTGATGGAGGTCAGTATAGATGGACTAATAGACCAAGTCCCACACACTGCTAGAAGCCCAAATATTTTTTCAGAGCTAGATGCAGAAAAAAATTATTTTTAATTTGCAACCTGATGGAGGTCAGTATAGATGGACTAATAGACCAAGTCCCACACACCGCTAGAAGCCCAAATATTTTTTCAGAGCTAGATGCAGAAAAAAATTATATTCAATTTGCAACCTGCTGGACGTCAGTATAGAAGGACTAATAGAACAAGTCCCACACACTGCTAGAAGCCCAAATATTTTTTCAGAGCTAAATGAAGAAAAAAATTATTTTTAATTTGCAACCTGATGGAGGTCAGTATAGATGGACTAATAGACCAAGTCCCACACACTGCTAGAAGCCCAAATATTTTTTCAGAGCTAGATGCAGAAAAAAATTATTTTTAATTTGCAACCTGATGGAGGTCAGTATAGATGGACTAATAGACCAAGTCCCACACACCGCTAGAAGCCCAAATATTTTTTCAGAGCTAGATGCAGAAAATTTTTTTATTCAATTTGCAACCTGATGGAGGTCAGTATAGATGGACTAATAGACCAAGTCCCACACACTGCTAGAAGCCCAAATATTTTTTCAGAGCTAGATGCAGAAAAAAATTATTTTTAATTTGCAACCTGATGGAGGTCAGTATAGATGGACTAATAGACCAAGTCCCACACACTGCTAGAAGCCCAAATATTTTTTCAGAGCTAGATGAAGAAAAAAAATATTTTTAATTTGCAACCTGATGGAGGTCAGTATAGATGGACTAATAGAACAAGTCCCACACGCTGCTAGAAGCCCAAATATTTTTTCAGAGATAAATGAAGAAAAAAATTATTTTTAATTTGCAACCTGATGGAGGTCAGTATAGATGGACTAATAGACCAAGTCCCACACACCGCTAGAAGCCCAAATATTTTTTCAGAGCTAGATGCAGAAAAAAATTATATTCAATTTGCAACCTGCTGGAGGTCAGTATAGAAGGACTAATAGAACAAGTCCCACACACTGCTAGAAGCCCAAATATTTTTTCAGAGCTAAATGAAGAAAAAAATTATTTTTAATTTGCAACCTGATGGAGGTCAGTATAGATGGACTAATAGACCAAGTCCCACACACTGCTAGAAGCCCAAATATTTTTTCAGAGCTAGATGCAGAAAAAAATTATATTCAGTTTGCAACCTGATGGAGGTCAGTATAGATGGACTAATAGAATGATGCTATGCCCAAAAGATTTTACTTCACTAGGTGCAGTAAAAAAATTGGTATTCTATACACAGGTGGTATATCTTGCAACACAGATAGGCTACTCCACTGACTAACACACTCTGCAATAGGCCAAAAAGGATTAGCTTTGCTAAATTCAGCCAAATGCTGTGAAAAAAACTTGCACAGCACTGGCACAGACCTGCCTGGCAAAAACTGATAGGAACTGATGTAACCTAGTCCTGAAAAGGACTCCAATTACAATTAGTCTTTACTCCCACAATCTATCTATTTAAGAGCACAGACCTGCCTGATAAAAGTCGTAGGAAATGCTGTAACCTAGTCCTTAAAAGGACTGCAATCACAACTATTCCCTACTCCCAAGCTATCTGTATATTTGTGCGAAAATTGGCTTGAAATTAACAAGGTATAGCGCACACAGCAACAGCGGTGCCGTCTAACACGCAGCTGCAGCAGTGAGAAAATGGTGGCGACGGGGAAAATGGCTTGGTCTTATAGGGCAAGGACATGTGACATACACTGCCAATCACACATGCCCTTGCTTGTGTGAAAAAAAGCACTTCGCTCCGTGTGTGCGCTGCTGATAGGCTGACAGATTGCACCTCCCCACTGCAAATGCGGGAAAGAGAAAAAAAAATGGAGATCTTCATTGTTCCTGCAGAGATCCATCCCCTGCCCCTCCCCCCGCCCCGCTGTACACTCAAACTGCGTATTAACATTAATTTTCATCATTACTGAGAAAAAATCCAGTTATGATTTCGGTGCACGAACAGTTATCGAACATAACCTCGAACAGCCGAATTTTTCTCAAATTGTTCGTGTTCGCCAACCGGCTCGAACACCGCCCAAAACAGCTCGAATTTGAGATTGGCGAACAGTTCGAGTAGAACAACGCTCATCTCTATATAGGAGTAGATAGAGAAATTTTTTTGGTCTTGCAGCGCTAGTGCACAGTGCTCTGCATCTGTACTGTTCACCGCTGTCTGCAAGGTCTGGTGTGTGAGTGCAGCTCACCCTGTAGTGTGTGTTTCAACCACGTCTGGTTGTAGTGCACTCAGTGTGTGTCACTGCCTCATACATTGTCCTTTTTTGCCAATTCATAATTTTTCCTGATATCTCCTATTGGTGTGGTGGTTCCATCCGTATTCAGCTAAATTGGTTCCAAACACACTATATAGGAGTAGTTAGAGGAGCCTTTCTGCAGCATTGGGCCCTGCATCCCCAGCCAGATTAGTATTAGCCTATTTTTTGCAGCCTCATCTATTGCATTGTAGGTTACCTTCCTACATTGTAATAGCTACAAAAAGTTTGTGATACTATCGTTATTACATCTTTAGGCACACCCAGTGTCTTTTTGTGACAAAAAAAACCTAAATAAAGTTCACCAAACACTCCACTTTAAAGTTGTGTAGGCCACATTAGCTCATATTAAAGTCTAGTCCACACTTTATAAAATTAGTGTTTCTTATACCTGTTAGCAGCTGTTCAGGAATAAGCACACTAAGCCCTTAGTACTTTTCTGCCTATCTTTATCAGTCTACCAAGATGAAGAAGGCAGGGAGTAAGGCATGTGGTCGTGGGCGTGGAGTTTCTGCAGGGAGAGGACGTGAGGATTCTGTGCCTGCAGGGAGAGGACGTGGGGATTCTGTGCCTGCTGCGGGCACCAGTGACTCAGCATCCCCCAGTTTTACCAGGGAACAGTCCTTTATGCGCAGCTTTGTAGGAGCTAGCCGTACCCCACTGCTGCGCGAGGACCAAATTGAAGCCGTTGTCGGATGGATGGCAGCTAACGCATCGACTTCAATTAGTTCCAGATCCTCTCAGGTCCTGAGCACTGAAGAGCACCCATCTGTCTCTTCACCACCTGCCAAATTGCCCAGGCAGTCAGAGAGCCCTGGACAGGAGCCATCTCTACTTCTGTTCTCTGAATCTCTTGGTTTGGAAAGAGGGGGCCAGCCAAGCAGAATTCGAGAATTTGAAGAAGAGGTAGTATGCAGTGATGCGCAACCATTTTGTCTCTCTGTATCTGAAGAGGCGGGTGGGCCAGTGCCTATGGTCAGCAGCACACCTCAGTACGCATCTGATGATGAGACTCAGGTGCCACTTTCTGGTGCGTACTGTGCTGTCGAGACTACCCAGGAGAAGCAGTTGTTTGAAGAGGGTGGTGTAGATGATGAGGTCCTTGACCCATCATGGCGTGAGGGACAGGAAGGTGGTGGGAGCAGCTCTGAGTAAGAGATTCCCCGAACGGCCCAAAAAGGAGGGAGAGGGAGGGGGCAGACTTGGTTGCCTGTAGCCTCCACTTCGGCACCCATTAGGAGCATGGCTCTTCCAAAATCCAATGCGGGCGCTCCCAAGACTTGCAGTGCCTGGTCCTTTTTTGACACAGTTGCAGATGACATTTGCTTTGTCAAATGCAAGCTGTGTAATCAGAAGGTGAAAAGAGGGAAAAGTGTCAGCAACCTCAATACCACAAATATGTGGAAACATGTGCGGACCAAGCACGTGGTGGAGTTACAAAAACACACTGAAGACCTAGGCCAACCTACAGCGCCACCTACCACCTCTTCAGCTCGTGTTGTAGCCTCTTCCTCCAGCTCACACACAGCTGGTTCGGCTTCCTCACAGGATCGCCATGGAAGAATCTCTGGCACTGTTGTACAGAGACACAGTGTAATTCCACCCACAGCACCACTTTCCCAGTCATCCTCACACTCCCAGGCCAGTCTACAGCCATCGTTAGCACAGGTATGGGAGAAAAGGCGCCCATACTCACCAAACCACCCCCGAGCACAGGCTCTGAATTCTGGCATTGCTAAACTACTGGCCCTTGAAATGCTATCATTCAGGCTGGTGGAGACTGACACATTCCGTAACTTTATGGCATTGGCAGTCCCACAATACAACGTGCCCAGCCGATTTTATTTCAGCAGGCAAGCCGTCCCTGCCCTGCAACATCATGTGGAGGGAAAAATTAAACATGCGCTACAAAACGCCGTCAGTAGCAAGGTCCACCTGACCACCGATGCGTGGACCAGTAAGCATGGACAGGGACGATACCTTTGCCTCACTGCCCATTGGGTAAATGTTGTGGAGCCGGGTACAAATCTTGAGAGTGGCGCTGTACGTGTTCTGCCAACTCCAAGGATTGCAGGAATCCAGTCTGTACACATTAACTCCTCCTCATACTCCAGTTCCTCTGAATCAGCGCTGCAGGAGCCGTCACGGTCTACCTCCACATCGACCCGTGAACGGTTACCTGTTATGGTGACCAATATGAGCACAGCCGTGGCCAAACGTCAACAGGCCGTATTAAAATTAATTTCTTTGGGGAATCGAAGCCACACAGCGCAGGAGCTCTGGAATGCCATCAAGCAGCAGAGCGACGTGTGGTTTGTGCCAGCGAATCTCCAGCCAGGCATGGTAGTGTGTGACAATGGCCGAAATGTGGTGGCAGCTCTGGGCCTAGGCAACCTCACTCACATCCCATGTCTGGCACATGTGCTCAACTTGGTCGTGCAGAGTTTTTTGAGGGACTATCCGGATCTTGATGCACTGCTTCACAAGGTCCGCATAGAGTGCGCTCACTTGCGGCGTTCCAGCAATGCAAGATCACGCATTGCAGCTCTGCAGCGCCGATTACGTCTTCCGGAACATCGCATCATATGTGACCTACCCACCAGGTGGAATTCAACGTTACATATGTTGGAGAGGTTGTGTGAGCAGCAGGCAGCAGTAATGGAGTACCAGCTGCAGCAGGCGCAAACAAGTCGCAGTGCGCGCCGTTCACACTTCACCACCACTGAGTGGGCCTCTATGAAGGACATTTGCCACGTTTTGCGTGCCTTCGATTATTCCACGCGGATGGCGAGTGCAGATGATGCACTAGTCAGCATGACTATCCCCCTTATCTGCCTGCTTGAAAAAACACTGCAAGCACTAAGGGACGAGGTTTTGGAAGAGGTGGAGGATGAGGAGTCACAAATGCCATCTGTTTCTCTACAGTCTGCGCAACGTGGTTCCTCACAAAGGCCTAGGCAGGGGACACTTTGTGAGGAGGATGAGGAGGAGTCAATGGATGAGGAAGACATCTGTCCAGAGGAGGGAGGTACACAATGCTCTAGTAGTCAGTATCTAGAGCGAGGGTGGGGTGATGCAGAGCAGGCAGAGATCACGCCTCAAGCAGGGGACAGCGTTTCTTGGCCAGTTGGCAGTCTGCAGCACATGGTTGATTTCATGCTGCAGTGCCTGAGAAACGACCGCCGCATCGCCCACATTCTCAACACGGCTGATTATTGGGTGTCCACCCTCCTAGATTCTCGCTACCGGGACAACTTACAAAGCCTCATAACACCGTTGAACCGGGAGCGTAAAATGCGGGAGTACCAAGACGCACTGGTGCATTCCATCATGTTCTCCATTCCAACCGAGAGCAGTGCTGCTAGTGCTTTACAAAGCAGCTCAGTGCGTCGAGGCAGTGGAGGAAGCTCTGCACAAAGAGGGAGCAGAAGCAGCGCCTCAGCACAAGGCAAGACCAGTATGGCCGAAATGTGGCAAAGTTTTGTGTCCCCGCCGCCACAAATGTCTACACCATCACAGACGGCTCCAGTCAGCAGGAGGCAACGTTTCCGTCAGATGGTGACATACTACATGTCTTGCCCTCTTAGTGTACTCCCAGACGGCTCTTCTCCCTTCAAGTTTTGGGTCTGTAAGCTGGATACATGGTCAGAGCTTAGTCAGTATGCATTGGAGGTGCTAGCTTGCCCTGCTGCTAGTGTATTATCCGTCGCATGCGACTATCCTCCGATAACGTTGACCGGCTTACTTTTATCAAAATGAACAAGGCCTGGATCTCTCATGAATTTGCCAGTCCTCTTCCAGAATAAATAATTGGTTGGCAACAGTATCCAGGTCTCCTGTTCTGTTCATGTTTCTACCACCTGAACTGTAATCCCTGAGCTCCAACACCGCCAGTTGGCGCTTGGAAGTGCCGTCTGCACAGTCAACACTTGCTGCCGTGTTATTGGGGTTCAGTAACGTCAGCTGTTCCCCTGCTGTGCGGATGGCAATTTCTCCTGCTCTGTCCACATTCTCACTACTACAGATTTTAAAGTTGCTCCAATTACACCTCTGGCTCCTCAGTTTTCAGTATTATCCCTGAGCTCCAACACCGCCAGTTGGCGCACGGAAGTGCCGTCTGCACAGTCAACACTTGCTGCTGTGTTATTGGGGTTCAGTAACGTCAGCTGTTCCCCTGCTGTGCGGACGGCAATTTCTCCTGCTCTGTCCACATTCTCACTACTACAGATTTTAAAGTTGCTCCAATTACACCTCTGGCTCCTCTGTTTTCAGTATTATCCCTGAGCTCCAACACCGCCAGTTGGCGCTCGGAAGTGCCGTCTGCACAGTCAACACTTGCTGCCGTGTTATTGGGGTTCAGTAACGTCAGCTGTTCCCCTGCTGTGCGGACGGCAATTTCTCCTGCTCTGTCCACATTCTCACTACTACAGATTTTAAAGTTGCTCCAATTACACCTCTGGCTCCTCTGTTTTCAGTATTATCCCTGAGCTCCAACACCGCCAGTTGGCGCTCGGAAGTGCCGTCTGCACAGTCAACACTTGCTGCCATGTTATTGGGGTTCAGTAACGTCAGCTGTTCCCCTGCTGTGCGGACGGCAATTTCTCCTGCTCTGTCCACATTCTCACTACTACAGATTTTAAAGTTGCTCCAATTACACCTCTGGCTCCTCTGTTTTCAGTATTATCCCTGAGCTCCAACACCGCCAGTTGGCGCTCGGAAGTGCCGTCTGCACAGTCAACACTTGCTGCCATGTTATTGGGGTTCAGTAACGTCAGCTGTTCCCCTGCTGTGCGGACGGCAATTTCTCCTGCTCTGTCCACATTCTCACTACTACAGATTTTAAAGTTGCTCCAATTACACCTCTGGCTCCTCTGTTTTCAGTATTATCCCTGAGCTCCAACACTGCCAGTTGGCGCTCGGAAGTGCCGTCTGCACAGTCAACACTTGCTGCCATGTTATTGGGGTTCAGTAACGTCAGCTGTTCCCCTGCTGTGCGGACGGCAATTTCTCCTGCTCTGTCCACATCCACTGTACTACTGATTTAAAACCTCCTCCAAATACACCTCTGGCTCCTCTGTTTTCAGTATTATCCCTGAGCTCCAACACCGCCAGTTGGCGCTCGGAAGTGCCGTCTGCACAGTCAACACTTGCTGCCATGTTATTGGGGTTCAGTAACGTCAGCTGATCCCCAGCTGTGTGTCCGGCAAATTCTCCTGCTTTGTCCACATCCACTGTACTACGGATTTAAAACTTGCTCCAATTACACCTCTGTCTCCACTCTGTTTTTAGTATTTACCCTGGGTTCCAGCACCGCCAGCTGGTTCTCGGTAGTTCCATTTGCTCTTGTACCTTCTACTACCCATCCGGGTTCCAGTACCGTCAGCTGGTTCTCGGCAGTGTCTTTGGCACGGATACTCCCTCCTGCCCAGCCTGGTTCCAGCACGCCAGCTGTTTCCGGGTAGTGTCAACGTCACTTTGCCTCCATTGCGTTGTCCTGTCGTGTTGCGGTCGGGTTAGCCGACTCTATGGTGCCTGCAGTTTAGGTGACTCCTATGTGGGCTGCGGGATCTGGCAATGAAGGCTGGTTCCATAGTGCCAATAGGACAAGCACCCCCTGTAGGACTCTGGGTTTTGGTAACTGCGGCCGGCTCGCGGCCTTGAACTTTTTTTTACATGGGTACCTTCTGCTACCCATCCGGGTTCCAGTACCGTCAGCTGGTTCTCGGCAGTGCCTTTGGATTAGGTGCCTCCTTCTCGGTATCCAAGTTCCACCAACGTCTGCTGGTCCTTGGTAGTGCTTTCTGGCACAGGTACCTCCTGCTTAGTAACCGAGTTCCAGTACCGTCAGCTGGTCTTCGGCAGTTCCATTGGCTCTTGTACCTTCTGCTACCCATCCGGGTTCCAGTACCGTCAGCTGGTCCTCGGTAGTTCCATTTGCTCTTGTACCTTCTACTACCCATCCGGGTTCCAGTACCGTCAGCTGGTTCTCGGCAGTGTCTTTGGCACGGATACTCCCTCCTGCCCAGCCTGGTTCCAGCACGCCAGCTGTTTCCGGGTAGAGTCAACGTCACTTTGCCTCCAATGCGTTGTCCTGTCGTGTTGCGGTCGGGTTAGCCGACTCTATGGTGCCTGCAGTTTAGGTGACTCCTATGTGGGCTGTGGGATCTGGCAATGAAGGCTGGTTCCATAGTGCCAATAGGACAAGCACCCCCTGTAGGACTGTGGGTTTTGGTAACTGCGGCCGGCTCGCGGCCTTGAACTTTTTTTTACATGGGTACCTTCTGCTACCCATCCGGGTTCCAGTACCGTCAGCTGGTTCTCGGCAGTGCCTTTGGATTAGGTGCCTCCTTCTCGGCATCCAAGTTCCACCAACGTCTGCTGGTCCTTGGTAGTGCTTTCTGGCACAGGTACCTCCTGCTTAGTAACCGAGTTCCAGTACCGTCAGCTGGTCTTCGGCAGTTCCATTTGCTCTTGTACCTTCTGCTACCCATCCGGGTTCCAGTACCGTCAGCTGGTCCTCGGTAGTTCCATTTGCTCTTGTACCTTCTACTACCCATCCGGGTTCCAGTACCGTCAGCTGGTTCTCGGCTGTGACTTTGGCACGGGTACTCCCTCCTGCCCAGCCTGGTTCCAGCACGCCAGCTGTTTCCAGGTAGTGTCAACGTCACTTTGCCTCCAATGCGTTGTCCTGTCGTGTTGCGGTCGGGTTAGCCGACTCTATGGTGCCTGCAGTTTAGGTGACTCCTATGTGGGCTGCGGGATCTGGCAATGAAGGCTGGTTCCATAGTGCCAATAGGACAAGCACCCCCTGTAGGACTGTGGGTTTTGGTAACTGCGGCCGGCTCGCGGCCTTGAACTGTTTTTTACATGGGTACCTTCTGCTACCCATCCGGGTTCCAGTACGGTCAGCTGGTTCTCGGCAGTGCCTTTGGATTAGGTGCCTCCTTCTCGGTATCCAAGTTCCACCAACGTCTGCTGGTCCTTGGTAGTGCTTTCTGGCACAGGTACCTCCTGCTTAGTAACCGAGTTCCAGTACCGTCAGCTGGTCTTCGGCAGTTCCATTGGCTCTTGTACCTTCTGCTACCCATCCGGGTTCCAGTACCGTCAGCTGGTCCTCGGTAGTTCCTCATCTTTCTTGTACCTTCTGCTACATTTCCAAGTTCAAGCTTTTTGAAATGGTTCTTGGTAATCACTCTAGATCTCCCTGACGAGGACCCTGAAGACGAGGACCCTGAAGACCAACCCTAAGAAGACGAGGACCCCGAAGACGAAGACCCTGAAGACGAGGACCCTGAAGACCACCCCGAAGAAGACGAGGACCCCGAAGACGAGGACCCAGAAGACCAACCCGAAGAAGACGAGGACCCCCGAAGATGACGACCCTGAAGACCACCCCGAAGAAGACCAAGAAGATGACCCTGAAGAAGTTGACCAAGAGGACAAAGAAGAGAAGACAAGCACCAAGATACAGAAGAACAAGAGACAGAAAACCAAGAAGCAGAAATACAAGAAGCTGCAGAACAAAAAGCGGAAGAACATTAAGCATAAGACTAAAAATCAGAGCAAAAGATAATATCTAAATTATAAGCAGAAGATGACTAAGCAGTGTATGGGGGTGAGTCCGTTCCTCCTCGTGGTGCCCCTGGAAAAGACCTGCTGCTGCAGGCCAAACTGAACGCGGACAAATCCTGTTGTAAATCTTTTGTGACGGGCAGAACGAAAGGTGTAATGTCCAACCTTTTATAGATAACAACTACAGGAATGCCTGCCACAAATAAGAATATGATGAAGAAGAAGAAGATGAAGAAGATGAAGAAGTAGAATATGAAGAATGTAAAAAAAAAAGAATAATACGAAGAAGGTGAAGAAGAAGAAGATGAAGAAGGTGAAGAAGAAGTGGATGAAAAAAATGCTGAGGATGATGAAGGAGAAAGTGTGGGAGAAGTAAAAAAGAAGGTGAAGAGCATGGAAGTAGTGAAACATAAATATCTGACAAAATATAAAAATACTTAACATAGTCAATATTTCCGTAACTCAGAACGTCTTAAAAAAAAATATTAATTCCTGCTATTCCATTTGATTGGGCTAAACCTCTATGCCTTTATTGTCTCCCCCACCTCCCCCAATACATTCTACATTATTCTTAGTTGTTTTCCTTCATGTAGAATTAACCTACAAGGAAAGAAAGGGTTTATTTTCATTCCGATATTTCTGTCCCATTGACTTGCATTGGTTTCCGGTATCGGAATCGGCGATATCCGATACTTTTTCGGTATCGGTCCGATCCAATCCGATCCGATATTTCCCGATATCGGAAGGTATCGCTCAACACTAATTATCACTCTTTTGAATATTTACAGGTGACTGATGCCCATTGACATGGTGGGATTTCAAACCTTTCCTTGTGGACTCCAAGAAAAGAATGTGGAAAGTCACATAACAGGTAATTATTATTCATATTAATTACTGATAATAGTCAGTCTAGGCACAAGTTCTAGACCTGCGGAGGTGTGACAACACCTTTCTGATACATGAGAATATACTCTTAGTGGTTTACATATGTATATTTTCTATACACAACTCCTAGTATAACACAACTGTAACGGGTCTGGGAGGTGGAACCTCTGAGCTACTATACAAAGGGGCAGTCCTTGTAAGGAAGCGGGTGGCTCCCAGGGAAAGCGGACAGGCAGTCACGTCAAGTGACAGGGACAGTCTCTGGGTAGAAGGGCAGGAGGTCACGGCGAGTGACGGGGACAGTCTTTTGACAGGCGGGTGGTCACGGCAAGAGACAGCAGGATAAGAGTCTCTAGACAGGCGGGTGGTCACGGCAAGTGACAGCAGGGTAAGAGTCTCTCGACAGGCAGGTGGTCACGGCAAGTAACAGCAGGATAAGAGTCTCTGGACAGGCAGGTGGTCACGGCAAGTGACAGCAGGGTAAGAGTCTCTGGACAGGCAGTTGGTCACAGCAAGTGACGGCTAAGCCTCCAGGTAGGCTAGCAGGCGGGTAGCAGGTGAGCGCTCCCAGGTGAGCGGGTAAGAGTCTCTGGACAGGCTGGCAGGCAGGCAGGTATCAGGCAGGTATCAGGCAGGTATCTGGTAGGTGCTTCCTGGTCCGCAGGCGGACTGATCCATAGACAGACTGGCAGATGCTGGTAGGCAGACTGTCGGACCGCAGGATTGCAAGCAGGTAGACAGCACTGGAAAACAAGCTGGCAACGGGACCTGAAGGCTGAAGCAGAGTTGAAAGGCTTTGCAACAACATTGCTCGGACACCTCCATTTTGGAGGAGGTGCCTTATATATGGTGAGATCCTCCGGCCATTGGCCGGGGACTCCTTAGGACGGCGCGCGCGGCCCCTGTAAGAGAGAGGGAGCGCGCGCGCCCTAAGCACAGTGACCGGGAAGCAGCGCGCGCTGCCAGCAGAGCGGGAGGAGGACGCCGGGCACGGAGCGGAGAGGTGAGGGGAACGGCGTCCCTGCCTAGCACGAGACAGGGATGCCGACGCTACAGTACCCACCATTTAGGCCCCCCCTTTTATAGGCCAGAGAGAAATTTATCAAGGATGAGAGGGGCATGGATGTTCTCCCGGGGCTCCCACATTCTCTCCTCAGGACCAAACCCCTTCCAATCCACTAGGAAAAAGGTCTTTCCTCTTAGCCTTTTGGTGGCCAGAATGTTCTCTACCTCAAAATCGTTTTCAGCGGAAACCGGAGCAGGAGGCGTACCTGTAGACTTGGAAAAAGAGTTAAGCACAACGGGTTTGAGTAGAGATACATGGAAGGAATTAGGGATCCGCAAGTTGGCCGGGAGTTTCAATTTATAGGCCACCGGGTTGATTTGTTTGATAACTTCCAGTGGGCCGATGAACCGAGGCCATAACTTGTAGGAAGGAATCTTGAGCCGGACATATTTGGACGAGAGCCAGACTTTATCTCCAGGACGGAATTTTGGCGGATCCAGACGTCTTTTGTCAGCCTGTTTTTTCATCCGCTCGGATGACTGAAGAAGTGCAGATCTGGTACTTTCCCAAATGGAGGAAAATTCGCTAACAAGAGATTCCGCAGCCGGATTGTCCTCCGAGGTGGAGACGGGAAACGGGATCCGAGGATGCTGACCGTAAACTATAAAAATTGGGGGATTTGGAGGAAGATTCGCTCTCGTCATTATTGTAGGAAAATTCGGCCCACGGTAGAAGATCCACCCAGTCGGAATGGTGAGCATTAACAAAGTGCCGGAGGTAACTGGTTAAAATTTGGTTGATCCGCTCTACTTGACCATTGGACTGTGGGTGATAAACAGAAGAGAAGTCCAAGGTGACCCCCAGCAATTTACACATGGGTCGCCAGAAGCGAGAGGTGAACTGAACTCCTCGATCGGATACGATGTGGAGAGGAAGACCATGAAGACGGAAAATATGATGGATAAAGTCTTTAGCCAACCCAGATGCAGACGGGAGGCCCGGCAGGGGAATGAAGTGAGCCATCTTAGAAAAGCGGTCAGCGACAGGGAGGTCCGTTATAAAGTCCATGGCTATATGCTGCCACGGGGCAGTAGGTACAGGAAGAGGCAGGAGGCGGCCGTCTGGCAGGTGTCTAGGAACCTTGTTGAGGGCGCAGGATGCACAGGCTGAAACAAAGTCTATTACGTCCTTGTGCAGGGTAGGCCACCAGTAATGCCAGGTAATAAGCTGGAGGGTCTTTTTCTGACCAGCATGGCCAGCTAGCTTAGACGAATGTCCCCAGTGTAGGACCTTCTCACGATCAGGTACTGTTACGAACGTCTTACCGGGTGGAAGACGATTTAGATTCACAGGGGCCACCTGCATTACTTTGGCAGGGTCGATGATGTGCTTAGGCTCCTCCTCTAGATCAGAGACTAAAAAGGATCGGGACAAGGCATCAGCTTTGATGTTTTTGTCTGCCGGGCGAAAATGAAGAATGAAATCAAAGCGGGCGAAGAACAAGGACCACCGGGCTTGGCGCGGGTTAAGTCTCTGGGCACTCTGGAGGTAAGCCAAGTTCTTGTGGTCCGTGTAAATTATTACCGGGTGAAGAGCCCCCTCGAGCAGGTAACGCCACTCCTCCAGTGCCATCTTAATGGCTAATAATTCTCGGTCTCCTATAGAATAATTGCGCTCAGAAGAGGAGAAGAGTTTGGAGAAGAAGCCGCAGGTTACCATTCTTGGGTGAGTACCGCTCCGGCTCCGGAGGAGGAAGCGTCTACTTCTAGGAAGAATTGTTTGTTGCCGTCCGGACGATGCAGCACAGGGGCGGAGGAGAAAGCTTGTTTCAAGGAAAGGAAGGCCTCCTCTGCTTCGGGCGGCCATTCTTTGGGATTAGCGCCCTTACGGGTGAGCGCAGAGATAGGGGCAGTCCGGGAAGAGAAGTGCGGAATGAAGAGGCGGTAGTAGTTGGCGAAGCCCAGGAACCGCTGAATAGCTTTCAATCCCTCCGGTCGGGGCCACTTCTGGATGGCAGACAGTTTCTCAGGATCCATTCGTAGGCCGGTCTGAGAGATTATGTAGCCCAGAAACGGAAGCGAGGTCTGCTCAAAGAGGCACTTCTCATATTTTGCGTAGAGGTGGTTCTGCCTGAGCCTGAGCAAGACCTGACGAACGTCCCTCCGGTGTGTGGGAAGATCCGGAGAGAAGACCAAGATGTCGTCCAGGTACACCACAACTCAGGAGTAGAGAAGGTCACGGAAGATGTCATTGACCAACTCTTGAAAGACAGCAGGAGCATTACAGAGACCAAAGGGCATTACGAGGTATTCATAGTGGCCATCCCGGGTGTTGAATGCCGTCTTCCATTCATCCCCCTGATGGATACGGACCAGGTTATACGCCCCATGGAGATCCAGCTTGGTGAAGATTCTAGCACCCCTCAGACGGTCAAATAATTCAGGAATGAGCGGAAGGGGGTATTTATTTTTCACCGTGATCTGGTTAAGGCCTCTATAGTCTATACAGGGACAGAGTGAGCTGTCTTTCTTTTTGACGAAGAAGAAGCCTGCTCCCGCCGGGGAGGTAGATTTCCAGATAAATCCCCGGGCCAGATTCTCCTCGATATATTCAGACATGGACCGGGTTTCAGCAGCGGACAAAGGTTAAATACGCCCACGGGGAGGAGTAGCGCCGGGTATCAGGTCGATTGGGCAATCGTATGGTCTATGAGGGGGTAATGTCTCTGCTCTTCTTTTGTTAAAGAAGTCCGCATAAGACCAATAGGGAACCGGTAGGCCGGGTAGATTGGCTGGGTAGGAGAAGGACGGGCAGGACGAACGGGAGCTAAACAAGTCTTATGGCAGTCCTGCCCCCAGCGAAGGACTTCTCCGGTCTGCCAATCAAGCACGGGTGCATGTCTCTGGAGCCAAGGTAGGCCTAGCAAGAGGGCGTGAGAGAGTCCAGGCAGAACATCGAAGAAGATGCTCTCAGAGTGCAGCATTCCCACCTGCAGAGTTATGGATTCGGTGATGAGTTGGATGGGATGCGGTAAGAGACCCCCATCCACGGAGGCGACAGATAAGGGTACAGCCAGAGGTCTGGTGGGAATGCGGTATTTCTCTACCAGGGACTGAGAAATGAGATTTCCGGCAGCTCCAGAATCAAGTTGAGCAAGTTCAAAGTAACGGTTCTCCCCGCAGATGATAGAGACCGACAGCATCAGAGAAGGAGAGGATTTATTTTTGTCTAGGACGACCTCTCTGAGCGATCCTAGACACAGGCGTTTCCCGACCTCTCCGGGCAGGAACGGATCCGGTGCTCCTTACTACCACAGTAGAAACAGCTCCCCTCGGCACGGCGAGAACCTTGACGGGTTTTGACCATCTTGGTTTGGTCGACCTGCATGGGCTCTGGCGAGTGCGCCCGGGGAGTTAGAGGAAGAGACGGGATTCAGAAAAGTAGGAGCAAGGCGTGGAAACCTCCTCTCACGGGTGACCTCCTTGGTGCGCTCCTGGAACCAGATGTCAATCCGGGTGGCAAGTGTCACTAAGTCATCGAGAGTGGTAGGAATGTCCCAACCGGCAAGTTCATCTTTAATCCGGCTGGACAGGCCCTCTCAGAAGACGGAAACCAGTGACTCATTATCCCAGGCAAGCTCGGAAGCAAGGGTACGGAAGCGTATGGCATATTGGCCCACGGTGAGATTCCCTTGACGGAGGCGTAGCAGAGATGAGGCAGATGAGGTCTTTCGTCCTGGTTCGTCGAAGACTTTCCGGAAGGCCATGAGAAAGGCTGGCAGGTTGGATACCAGGGGGTCTCCTCTCTCCCATAGAGGATTTAGCCAAGCCAGTGCCTCCCCAGTGAGATGGGACAAGATGAAGGCCACCTTGGCTCGGTCAGTGGTGAACTGGTATGCCGAAAGTTCAAAGTGCAGGGTGCACTGGTTAATGAAGCCTCGTGCCAGGCCGCGATCTCCACCATAACGAGGCGGGGCGGAAAGGCGTGGACCGGGAAGGGATGCCATGGTGTTGATGGGCAGCGGCGCTGCCGGAGTAGTAGTTGTGCGGGTGGAAGCAGCTCCCGATGAGGCGGTCAGTGTGTCCAGGCGGGAGTTAACACTACGCAGGTGGCCCAAGATGGAGTCCTGTTGGGACCGCTGACGGGATAGTTCATGACATAGGTCCGAGAGTGAGGGAGCTTGGGTGCCACCGGGTTCCATGGTCCGAGCAAACTGTAACGGGTCTGGGAGGTGGAACCTCTGAGCTACTATACAAAGGGGCAGTCCTTGTAAGGAAGCGGGTGGCTCCCAGGGAAAGCGGGCAGGCAGTCACGTCAAGTGACAGAGACAGTCTCTGGGTAGAAGGTCAGGAGGTCACGGCGAGTGACGTGGACAGTCTCTTGACAGGCGGGTGGTCACGGCAAGAGACAGCAGGATAAGAGTCTCTAGACAGGCGGGTGGTCACGGAAAGTGACAGCAGGGTAAAAGTCTCTCGACAGGCAGGTGGTCACGGCAAGTGACAGCAGGATAAGAGTCTCTGGACAGGCAGGTGTTCACGGCAAGTGACAGCAGAGTAAGAGTCTCTGGACAGGCAGGTGGTCACAGCAAGTGACGGCTAAGCCTCCAGTTAGGCTAGCAGGCGGGTAGCAGGTGAGCTCTCCCAGGTGAGCGGGTAAGAGATATCCGGCAGGTGCTTCCTGGTCCGCAGGTGGACTGATTAATAGACAGACTGGCAGGTGCTGGTAGGCAGACTGTCGGACCACAGGATTGCAAGCAGGTAGACAGGTATCAAGCAGGTATCAAGCAGGTATCTGGCAGGTGCTTCCTGGTCCGCAGGCGGATTGATCCATAGACAGACCGGCAGATGCTGGTAGGCAGACTGTCGGACCGCAGGATTGCAAGCAGGTAGACAGCACTGGAAAACAAGCTGGCAACGGGACCTGAAGGCTGAAGCAGAGTTGAAAGGCTTTGCAACAACATTGCTCGGACACCTTCATTTTGGAGGAGGTGCCTTATATATGGTGAGATCCTCCGGCCATTGGCCAGGGACTCCTTAGGACGGCACGCGCGGCCCCTTTAAGAGAGAGGGAGCGCGCGCGCGTCCTAAGCACAGTGACCGGAAAGCAGCGCGCGCTGCCAGCAGAGCGGGAGGAGGACGTCAGGCACGGAGCGAAGAGGTGAGGGGAACGGCGTCCCTGCCTAGCAGGAGGCAGGGACGCAGACGCTTCAACAACCATATCTTAGGCACAGACATAAGGAACATTTCTTTTCCTTATCCTCTGTCTTCAAAAGTGAGGAATTCCTTATTCTGTTTCATAGAACAGCCTTGTAATCAGCGGTGTAACAATCAATACCGCGATTACTAGAGACTGACCACAGTATTAAGACTACACTGTGGACCAATTGACCACAAAATTTACGAGTACTGACAGTCCACAACATTTAAATTAGGTGTGGACTGACTGACTACAGCATTTACACTAGTCTATGGATTGACTGGAAGACAGCAATTACTGGAAAGGGACATCATACTCGGAAGAATAGAAGGAAGAAGGCAAAGAAGAAGACCAGCAACCAATCCAAATGATTGACACTATCAAGATAATGGTGAAGAAAACTCTAGTGGACCTATCTAGTCTTGCACAAAATTGATCTTCCCAAAGATCGTTAATTCATCCAGTCGTCATGGCTAGAGTTTCAACCGAAGGCCGTTAATGATAAAAACTGGATTGACTGACCACAGCATTCACACTAGTTGTGTACTGCCTGATCATACTTACAGTAGACTGTGGGTGAAACTCTGTCTTCTAAAGTGAGGAATCCCCTATTCTATTTCATAGAATAGCCGTGTAATCAGCGGTGTAACAATCAATACCGCGATTACAAGACACTGACAATACTATTAAGACTACACTGTGGACTGAATGACCACAGCATTTGAAAGGACTGACAGTCCACAGCGTTTGACTTAGTTGTTGACTGATTAACAACAGCATTTACACTAGTCTAAGGATTGAATGGAAGACAGCAATGAATGGAAAAGGACATCATTCTTTGAAGTATAGAAGGAAGAAAGCAAAGAGCAAGACCAGCGACCAATCCAATGGCTTGATACTATCAAGATAATGGTGAAGAAGACCCTAGTGGACCGTTCTAGTCTTGCACAAGATTGATCTTCCTAAAGATCATTAATTCATCAAGTCGTCATAGCTCGAATTTCAACCTAAGGCAATTATTTATAAATAATGGACTGACTGACTGACTACAGCATTCACACTAGATGTGGACTGCCTGATCATATTTATGATGCGCCCCCAGGTCGGTGGCGTACTCGGCAGCCGGGCCTCTGGTTGCCGGAGGGATATCACGGTGGCTGACCCGGTCCGTGGCCTAGGGCGGTCAGTGAAATGGGGAAAACTTCTATTATTTGGGGTTTTCTTTAGGAATTATTCGTGAAGCCACCTGTGGAATGCGGCTACAGGGTGCCGCCGCTGCGGAGCAGTCCTCTGAGGCAGATGGTAGGGCAGCTTGTGATGGAATGGCTCCCCACAGGTGAAGCGGGCCTCAGGGCAGCGTGGGGGATGTACTGGATTGTTGTGCAGGGGAGAGACGGCAGGACGGTCCCGGAGGAAGGATGGACACTTACACATGGGTAAGCTTCAGTACCTTTACTGGTGATGCTGCAGGCACGGTCCAGGGTACTCCAGGTGAATGGTGCACTTCTGGACTCTACCCAGTGAGCGGGTATAGGGCCTCCTGATCTGTTGCTTTATTCTCTAAGCTTCTAGCCTGCCTGGAGCTGGGCCTAGCTTGGTTACTGTCTCTCTCTGCACCTGTTGACCTGGTGGTAGGGCCTTCTCTTTGGAGATCACTCTCCCTGGACGCTGGGACCTCCGTGACTCCTAGCCCTGGTGCTTTAGTCAGTGTTCGGTAAAGTTGGGACCTGTAGTCTTCCAGGGGTTCTGGTGGTTCCTACTGGGTGTAAAGGGGTCCCTGTAGGCGCGGATCCGGTGTCCGGTATATATATCGGGGTGAGCCTGGTATGCTCCTCTGCCCCCTCACTACTTCTTCCTTCTCCTCTCGCCTTCAGCCCACTCAAGGCCCTCACTAGGCTTCCACACGTGCTGTAGGCCTTGGCTCGCCTAAGCACAGCAGCCAGCTTGATGCTTTCTTCACTGCTCTCTGAGCGTCAGCACACTCTCAGCCCACTCTGAGCTCTGTCCCTCTCTGTGTCTCAGCAGGAACTAATCTCTTCTCTAGACTGACTACCTGGCTCCACCCTCCCTTTATATATCCCTAACAGGCTCCCTCTGCTGGTCTGAGGTGGTAGGGTGGAGGTGTGTGAATGTGTGAGGGCCTCTTGTGTAGAAGTCCATCCATGCACCCTTCTGGGTTCTGTGGCACCACTGCGCAGCAGGCCGCCTCATTCCCCCCTAGTAAAACTCAGTACTCCTGGACTGAAGCATTTTTGCAAAACAGGTTAACAATAAAATTTCTTTCCTTTATGCGAGGCACTTTCTTGAGCGTTACAGATAACATTATGAACAAATATTTATAAAACAAGTTCAGAGTTTTTCAAGTAAATGGTCTCCATTTCACCGATGAAGGAACATGAGGGACCCGCCTGAAAACCCTCAACGTAGGCCCTGGGCGTGGCTACAGGGCATAGGTGATCCAGGTGGTGGACCACGTCTACCGCCACGCCAAACGGGTTTTGTTCAGTGGTCAATTAAAAGGGCACTCCATGGAGTGCAACTATGTACAGGACAGTTTTTGGGCTGCTCACAGTCCTCAGCCTACAAGTCTCTTTTTACCATTACGGGTAACTAAATGCACATATATTTAATTTCAGTTTATACAATAAACATTATGCAATACCCTACTGGGTAACTATTTATACTACAGGTATTTTTAACTTACTCCTTATACCTGACAGGGACCTGGCCTTTTGTACTGCGTGTTGACCTACGTAGTACTGGGGTGTTGTTGTTGTCTGTGTTTGCATTGTCCGCTACCCTATCAGATCTACGTGTGGGTAAATTGTAGAACTGTCTTAACCTCTCTATGGGGCTGGCAAGTACTCTGGTTACTGGGCCTTTTTGCTCTGCTTCTGCTGGTGATCCCTCTTCCGGAGATTCTTCCTGGGCAGGCTCTTCTGGGGCACTTACAGATTCTACTTGCTGTGGAGGGTCTTCTGGCTGTTGGTAGAAGTGGATCACAGGTATTATCACTGCTCCTCCTAGTTGGGGCCAATCTGCCGGGAAATCTCCTAATTCAGTATGTATTACTGCTTATTTAGGCTTCTCCGGTACGATGAGAGGCACTTCTTTCTGGGGCTTTAGCAGACCTGGACACAACTTCAGATGGTCTCTAGATACCGTTGCAGTCGTTTTTCCTCCGTCCTTGGTAATTACACAGGTCTTCCTGTTATCAAATCTTGAATTTAACACAGTGTAGGGTTCCCTCTCCCACTGGTCATCAAGTTTGTGGTTTCTTCTTTTTCTCTTTAGTACAACTTCTCCAGGTGCTAGGGGTTCCGCTGGCGCACTCTTGTTGTACTGTGCTTCCTGCTTGTCTCTTACCCTATTCAGACTGTCTTCGACACAGGCTTGTACTCTCCTGTACTGTTCCTGTCGCGTCGTGGACCAGTCCTCAGTGGACATATCTGCTTCGGGTTCTACTACACCAAGCTCCAGGTCCATGGGCCACTTTCCGGGTCTTGCTCGCATGAGATATGCCGGAATATAATTGGTGGAACTCACAGGTATGTGGTTGTACAGATCTACCAGGTCAGATAGCTTTTCTGGCCACTGGTTTCTTTCTTCTAGCGGTAAGGTCTTCAATAGGTAGATGACAATGTTATTCATTTTTTCACATAACCCATTGGTTTGGGGGTGGTACGGTGTAGTCCGGATCTTCTTACACCCGTACAAATGGCAGAACTCCTTGAACAATTCGGCTTCAAAGGCAGGGCCTTGATCTGTCAGCACCTGCTACAGGTATCCATGGGGCCTGCAGAAGTACACCTGAAACTTCTTCGCCGCAGTTTCTGGCATCAGATCCTTGACGGGGGGCGACCACCAGGAACCGGGAGTAGTTATCCACCATGGTCAGGGCATAGGAATATCCTGACCTGCTGGGTGACAGCTTGACATGATCCAGGGCCACGATCTACAAGGGTCAAGTTGTCTTGATGGGTTGCAGGGGTGCCTTCTGGCTGCTGTAGTCTTTTCTTCTGAGGCTACAGGGTCCACAATCCCGGCACCATCTCTCTATGGAACTGCGCATTCCAATCCAATAAAACCAACCTTTCAGCAGGGTTTCTAGCTTCTTCCAGCCAAAGTGCCCCGCTTGATCGTGGTAGGCCTCCAACACCATCTGGATGTCCGACCTAGGCACTACGATCTGCCATACCATCTCATGGGTCCTCGGGTTGACGTACCTTCGGCACAGCTTCTCTCTATAGATAAACAGCCGAATTCTCTCATTCCACAGTTGCTTGGCTTGTGAAGACGCGTCCTTCTCCAGGGAAGAACCTTCCTGGGTTATCAGTTCTTTGATACGGCTGACAACCAGGTCGTTGTCCTGGGTCTCCTTCCCGCTGTGGTGAGGCAAAGGGTGTAACGTCTTACCGCGATGCCTCCTGGAGGCTCGTTGCTCGTGGACCATTCCATTACAGTGGAAGGCAGGTAGCTCAATCTCCTCCAGGTCATCCACTTCTTCTTCAGTGTCCAACTGGTGAGACATCCTGGACAGGGAATCGGCATTGGCATTCTTGCGGCCTGCCCCATACTTAATGGTGATCTGGTAGTTTGACAGCTGAGCCATCCATCATTGTTCCATGGCTCCTAACTTGGCTGTTTCCAGATGAGTCAAGGGGTTATTATCAGTGTAGACAGTGAACTTACAGGAGGCCAGGTAGTGCTTGAACCGCTCAGTGATGGCCCAGACCAGGGCGAGGAACTGCAACTTGTAGCTGCTATAGTTCTCTGGGTTCCTCTCGGTCGGGCGGAGCTTCCTACTTGCATAGGCGATCACCTTCTCTCGGCCATTTTGCTTCTGACTTAACACAGCTCCTGTATCATCAGGATTAGTCTCTACTACAATTAGTCCCTGGTCCTTCAGGTCCACTCTTCCCACCTTTACTGCCACATACTTAACCCCGACTAGTTTAAGGGAAAGGCCATTGGAGGCATACAGGGAAAGGTTTGGAGCTGGCGGGCAAAGTTCGTCTATGGACCAGAACCTTTTGTAGAGGACATCTGGCATGATGGTTACTTGATATCCAGTGTCCAGCAGGGCAGGTGTCGCGATGCTGTCCAGCACAATGGACAGGAAAGGTCTTCCTCCCATGAACCGATGGTACCAGTTTGATGGGCCTGCTTGATTTACTCCTGGGTGTCGGCCCTCGGCCCCAGGGTTTGCTCGTTTAAAGGACAGTTCCGCACTGTGTGGCCTGCCTACTGGCAGCGGTAGCAGATGAATTCTCCTGGAGGGTGACGTTGGTCGTTGGTCCTCCCACGGGGTGGCATTGTCCTCCACCGGGGTGGCTTTGTCCTCCTTCTTCTTCTCATCCAGGGGACATCCTCAGGGCTGTTGGCGAGTAGTATCCTTCCATCTGGCTTGGGCTCCTCCTGTAGCTGCAGGGTGCTCAGGACAGTGGTAAGGGTTTTATTTAACTGGCGCACTTCAGTACGCAGGCTGTCCAACTCGCTAGGAGGCACTGTTTGCATCTTTGTTTCGGCCATTAGTGAAGGAGCAGTGGGTGCTGCGGGCACTGGGGTGGCCCCACCCTGGTAACGTTGGACAGCAGTATCTGTTGTTTCCAGGGGCTGTAGACCCTTTATAGCCATGTCCTTCAGGGTGGCAAAGGTGGCATCTTGATGATCTAAGGCCCACCACCGTACAGTTTTGCTCTCCTCCTGGGACCTTAACCCCCGGATAAACTGTTCCGTCAGCATTTTATTTTCATCTTCTATGCTGGCTGGGCTAACCTGTTTCAGGGTCCGCAGGGCTTCCTGTAAGCACCAGGCATAGTCCCGGATACTGTCCTCAGTTTTCTGGACACAATGATAGAACCTCATCCTGAGATTCGTCTCGGTGCGGTTTTCAAACACAGTCTGCAGTCTCTTAAAGATGATGGATACTGATTCCTGGTCTGCGGCTGGCCTGGTTTCAACCTCCCGCTCTGCGGCACCAGTCAATTATCCCAAAACTACAGCAGCTCTCTGTTTGCTAGTCAAAGAGTACATATCTAGCACACTGCATATTCTTCTCTTGAATCCGGCAGGGTGTGTTGCAGTTATTCTGGGGGAGCCACTTCACTCCAGGGATATACAGCAGGGCCATAGGTAATAACGGGGTCACGACCCCTGCTGGTGGAGCGGCCGCTCTGGCCTCTGCAGCGCCGGGTGTTAGTTGGGCATCAGAAGCGTTAATCGGTGCTCCGGCGGCTTGCTGGTCGTCGGCCATGGTTGCGCCCCCCTATTGAACCGGAGCCTACCTACTTCACTTTCTTTATCAGGTAGGCCGCAGCTCCGCGGGCGACGGTCTTCTTCCAGGACCTTGCGTCGCTCGCGTCTGACGACAGAGCGTCCTCTCGGCTCCTTCCAGGACCTGACGCTTCCTGGTTCGACCTCAGGGGCGGAGCGTGTCCTGGGCTTCAAGCGCTTTTCACAATCACGCCTCTCGGGTTCCCGCCGTTACGCCCCTCTTCTTCCCGCGCTGCAGATCGATAATGGCGGCGGTCCTCACCGCAGTTTGACACACAGTTCAGTTCAATAAAGGCACACAGTAAACAGTGACAACGGGCACGCAATTCTGTTCGTGACGCCAAAACATGACGCGCCCCCAGGGCCGTGGGGTACTCGGCAGCCGGGCCTCTGGTTGCCGGGGGGATATCACGGTGGCTGGCCCGATCCGTGGCCCAGGATGGTCAGTGAAATGGGGAAAACTTCTATTATTTGGGGTATTCTTTTGGAATTATTCGTGACGCCACCTGTGGAATGCGGCTACTGGGTGCCGCCGCTGCGGAGCAGTTCTCTGAGGCAGATGGTAAGGCAGCTTGTGATGGAATGGCTCCCCACAGGTGGAGCGGGCCTCAGGGCAGCGTGGGGGATGTACTGGATGGTGGTGCAGGGGAGAGACGGCAGGACTGTCCCGGAGGAAGGATGGACACTCACACAGGGGTAAGCTTCAGTACCTTTACTGGTGATGCTGCAGGCACGGTCCAGGGTACTCCAGGTGAAGGGCACATTTCTGGAATCTCCCCAGTGAGCATGTATAGAGCATACTGATCCGTTGCTTAATTCTCTAAGCTTCTGGCCTGCCTGGAGCTGGGCCTAGCTTGGTTACTGTCTCTCTCTTCACCTGCTGACCTGGTGGTAGGGCCTTCTCTTTGGAGATCACTTTCCTGGATGCTGGGACCTCCGTGACTCCTAGCGCTGGTACTTTATTCAGTGTTCGGTGAACCTGGGACCTGTAGTCCTCCAGGGGTTCTGGTGGTTCCTACTGGGTGTAAAGGGGTCCCTGTAGGCGCAGACCCGGTGTCTGGTATATATATCGGGATGAGCCTGGTATGCTTCTCTGCCCCCTCACTACTTCTTCCTTCTCCTCTTGCCTTCGGCCCACTCAAGGCCCTCACTAGGCTTCCACACGTGCTGTAGGCCTTGGCTTGCCTAAGTACAGCAGCCAGCTTGCTGCTTTCTTCACTGCTCTCTGAGCATCAACATACTCTCAGCTCACATTGAGCTCTGTCCCTCTCTGTGTCTCAGCAGGAACTAATCTCTTCTCTAGACTGACTGAATGGCTCCACCCTCCCTTTATATATCCCTAACAGGCTCCCTCTGCTGGTCTGAGGTGGTAGGGTGGAGGTGTGTGAATGTGTGAGGGCCTCTTGTGGAGAAGTCCATCCATGCACCCTTCTGGGTTCTGTGGCACCAATGCGCAGCAGGGCGGGACATTTACAGTAGACTGTGGGCCAACCTCTGTCTTCTAAAGTGAGGAATCCCCTATTCTATTTCATAGAATAGCCTTTTAATCAGTGGTGTAACAATCAATACCACAATTACAAGAGACTGACAACATTATGAAGACTACACTGTGGACTGAATGACCCCAGCATTTAAAAGGACTGACTGTCCACAGCGTTTTAATTAGTTGTGGACTGACTGACAACAGCATTTACACTAGTCTAAGGACTGAATGGAAGACAGCAATCACTGGAAAAGGACATTATACTTTGAAGTATAAATCGAAGAAAGCATAGAGGTAGACCAGCAGGCAATCCAAAGGATTGACACTATCAAGATAAGGTGGAGAATACCCTAGTGGACCTATGTAGTCTTTCACAAAATTGATCTTCCTAAAGATCGTTAATTCATCCAGTCATCATGGCTCGATTTTCATTTTAAGGCCATTATTAATAAAAAATGGGCTGACTGACCACAGCATTCACAGTAGGTGTGGACTGCCTGACTACAGCATTCACACTAGGTGTGGATTGCTTGACCACATTTACAGTAGACATGACTGTGGGCCAACCTCTGACTTCTAAAGTTATGAATCCCCTATTCTATTTTATAGAATAGCCTTGTAATCAGCGGTGTAACAATCAATACCGCGATTACAAGAGACTGACCACACTATTAAAATTACACTGTGGACTGAATGACCACAACATTTAAAAGGACTGACAGTCCACAGCATTTGAATTAGTTGTGGACTGACTGACAACAGCATTTACACTAGTCTAAGGATTGAAAGGAAGACAGAAATCACTGGAAAAGGACATCATAATTTGAAGTATAGAAGGAAGAATGCAAAGAGGAAGACCAGCAACCAATCCAATGGATTGATACTATCAAGATAATGGTAAAGAAGACCCTAGTGGACCGATGTAGTCTTGCACAAGATTGATCTTATTAAAGATCGTTAATTCATCAAGTCGTCATGGCTCGAGTTTCAACCGAAGGCCGTTAATAATAAAGAATGGACTGACTGACCTCAGCATATACACTAGATGTGGACTGCCTGACCACATTTACAGTAGACTGTGAACCAATTGAGCATAAAATTTAAAATAGACTGTGGACTCTCTGACTACAATTTTTATAATAAAATGCAGACCGACTCACCACAGTCTTTATCTTTGAAATAAGTAATTTTGGCCCTAGATTGTTATGCTTTTTGATGTGTATAGCATGTAGCAGGAACATATTATCACTCTTTTGAATATTTACAGGTGACTGACACCCAATTGACATGGTGGGATTTGAAATGTTTCCTTGTGGACTCCAAGAAAAGAATATGGAAAGTCACATAACAGGTAATTAATATTCATATTAATTACTGATAATAATCAGTCTAGGCATAAGTTCTAGACCTGCAGAGTTGTGACAACACCTTTCTGATACATGAGAATATACTGTTAGTGGTTTACATATGTATATTTTCTATACACAGCTGCTAGTATAACACAACCATATCTTAGGTAGAGACTTAAGGAACATTTCTTTTCATTATCCTCTGTATTCTAAAGTGAGGAATCCCTTATTCTGTTTCATAGAATAGCCTTGTATTCAGCGGTGTAACAATCAATACCGCGACTACAAAAAACTGACCACAGTATTAAGAATACAATGTGGACCAATTGACCACAAAATTTATGAGGACTGACAGTCCACAGCATTTAAATTAGGTGTGGACTGACTGACAAGAGCATTTACACTAGTCTATGGATTGACTGGAAGACAGCAATTACTGGAAAGGGATATCATACTCGGAAGAATAGAAGGAAGAAGGCAAAGAGGAAGACTAGCAACCAATCCAAAGGATTAACACTAACAAGATAAAATGGTGAAGAAAACCCTAGTGGACCTATCTAGTCTTGCACAAAATTGATCTTCCCAAAGATCGTTAATTCATCCTGTCGTCTGGCTAGAGTTTCAACCGAAGGCCGTTAATAATAAAAAATGGACTGACTGACCACAGCATTCACACTAGTTTTGGACTGCCTGATCATATTTACAGTAGACTGTTGGGCAACCTCTGTCTTCTAAAGTGAGGAATCCCCTATTCCATTTCATAGAATAGCCTTGTAATCAGCGGTGTAACAATCAATACCGTGATTACAAGAGACTGACCACATTATTAAGCCTACACTGTGGACTGAATGACCACAGCATTTAAAAGAACTGACAGTCCACAGCGTTTGAATTAGTTGTTGACTTACTGACAACTGCATTTGCTAAAGTCTAAGGATTGAATGGATGACAACAATCACTGGAAAAGGACATCATACTTTGAAGTATAGAAGGAAGAAAGAAAAGAGGAAGACCAGCAGCCAATCCAAAGGATTGACACTATCAAGATAACGGTGGAGAAGACCCTAGTGGACCGATCTAGTCTTGCACAAGATTGGTCATCCTAAAGATCATTAATTCATCAAGTCGTCATGGCTCGACTTTCAGCGGAAGGCCATTAATTATAAAGAAAGGACTGACTGACTGACCACAGCATATGCACTAGATGTGGACTGCCTGACCACATTTACAGTAGACTGTGAACCAATTAAGCATAAAATTTAAAAAAGACTGTGGACTGTCTGACTACAATTTTTATAATAAAATGCAGACCGACTGACCACAGTCTTAGTCTTTGAATTAAGTAATTTTGGCCCTAGAGTGTTATACTTTTTGGTGTGTATAGCATGTAGCAGGAACATATTATCACTCTTTTGAAAATTTACAGGTGACTGACGCCCATTGACGTGGTGGGATTTGAAATGCTTCCTTGCGGACTCCAAGAAAAGAATGTGGAAAGTCACATAATAGGTAATTAATATTCATATTAATTACTGATAATAGTCTAGGCACAAGTTCTAGACCTGTGGAGGTGTGACAACACCTTTCTGATACATGAGAATATACTGTTAGTGGTTTACATATGTATATTTTCTATACACAACTCCTAGTATAACACAACCATATCTTAGGTAGAGACATAAGGAACATTTCTTTTCTTTATCCTCTGTCTTCTACAGTGAGGAATTCCTTATTCTGTTTCACAGAATAGCCTTGTAATCAGCGGTGTAACAATCAATACCGTGATTACAAGAGACTGACCACAGTATTAAGACTACACGGTGAACCAATTGACCACAAAATTTACGAGGACTGACAGTCCACAGCATTTAAATAAGGTGTGGACTGACTGACAACAGCATTTACACTAGTCTATGGATTGACTTGAAGACAGCAATTACTGTAAAGGGATATCCTACTTGGAAGAATAGAAGGAAGAAGGCAAAGTGGAAGAGCAGCAATCAATCCAAAGGATTGACACTATCAAGATAATGGTGAAGAAAACCCTAGTGGACCTATCTAGTCTTGCACAAAATTCATCTTCCCAAAGATTGTTAATTCATCCAGTCATCATGGCTAGAGATTCAACCAAAGGCCGTTAATAAAAAATAGAGTGATTGACCACAGCATTCACACTAGTTGTGGACTGCCTGATCATATTTACAGTAGATTGTGGGCCAACCTCTGTCTTCTAAAGTGAGGAATCCCTTATTCTGTTTCATAGAATAGCCTTTTAATCAGCGGTGTAACAAACAATAACGTAATTACAAGAGACTGACCACAGTATTAAGACTACACGGTGAACCAATTGACCACAACATTAAAATTACACTGTGGACTGAATGACCACAACATTTAAAAGGACTGACAGTCCACAGCATTTGAATTAGTTGTGGACTAACTAACAGCATTTACACTAGTCTAAGGATTAAATGGAAGACAGCAATCACTAGAAAAGGACATCATACATTGACGTATAGAAGGAAGAAAGCAAAGAGTAAAACCAGCAGCCAATCCAAAGGTTTGACACTATCAAGATAACGGTGCAGAAGACCCTAGTGGACCTATGTAGTCTTTCACAAAATTGATCTTCCTAAAGGTCGTTAATTCATTCAGTCGTCACGGCTCGAGTTTCAACCGAAGGCCGTTAATAATAAAAAATGGGCTGACTGACCACAGCATTCACACTAGTTGTGGACTGCCTGATCATATTTACAGTAGACTGTGGGCCTACCTCTGTCTTGTAAAGTGAGGAATCCCCTATTCTATTTCATAGAATAGCGGTGTAACCAGAGGTGTAACAATCAATTCCTCGATTAGAAGGCACTGACCACACTGTTAAGACTAAACTGTGGACTGAATGACCACAGCATTTAAAAGGACTGACAGTCCACAGCGTTTGAACTAGTTGTGGACTGACTAACAACATCATTTACACTGGTCTAAGGATTGAATGGAAGACAGAAATCAATCTAAAAGGACATCATACTTTGTAGTGTAGAAGGAAGAAAGCAAAGAGCAAGACCAACAACCAATCCAATGGAATGATACTATTAAGATAATGGTGAAGAAGACCCTAGTGGACCTATCTAGTCTTGCACAAGATTGATCTTCCTAAAGATCATTAATTCATCAAGTCGTCATGGCTCGAGTTTCAACCGAAGGTCATTAATTATAAAGAATGGACTGACTGACTGACTGACCACGGCATATACACTAGATGTGGACTGCCTGACCACATTTCCAGTAGACTGTGAACCGATTGAGTATAAAATTTAAAATAGACTGTGGACTGTCTGACTACAATTTTTATAATAAAATGCAGACCGACTGACCACAGTCTTTATCTTTGAAATAAGTAATTTTGGCCCTAGAGTTTTATACTTTTTGGTGTGTATAGCATGTAGCAGGAACATATTATCACTCTTTTGAAAAATTACAGGTGACTGACGCCCATTGACATGGCTGGATTTGAAATGTTTCCTTGTGGACTCCAAGAAAAGAGTATGGAAAGTCACATAACAGGTAATTAATATTCATATTAATTACTGATAATAGTCAGTCTAGGCACAAGTTCTAGACCAGCGGAGGTGTGACAACACCTTTCTGATACATGAGAATATACTGTTAGTAGTTTACATATGTATATTTTCTATACACAAATTCTAGTATAACACAACCATATCTTAGGTAGAGACATAATGAACATTTCTTTTCGTTATCCTCTGTGTTCTAAAGTGGGGAATCCCATACTCTGTTTCATTGAATAGCCTTGTAATCAGCGGTGTAACAATCAATACCGCGATTACAAGAGACTGACCACAGTATTGAAACTACACTGTGGACCAATTGACCACAAAATTTACGACGACTGACAGTCCACAGCATTTAAATTAGGTGTGGACTGACTGACAACAGTATTTACACTAGTCTATGGATTGACTTGAAGACAGCAATTACTGGAAAAGGACATCATACTTTGAAGTATAGAAGAAAGAAAGCAAAGAGGAAGACCAGCAGCCAATCCAAAGGATTGACACTATCAAGATAACGGTGGAGAAGACCCTAGCGGACCTATGAAGTCTTTCACTAAATTGATCTACCTAAAGATCGTTAATTCATCCAGTCGTCATGGCTCGAGTTTCAACCGAAGGCCATTAATTAAAAAAATGGGCTAACTGACCTCAGCATTCAAACTAGGTGTGGACTGCCTGACTAAAGAATTCACACTAGGTGTGGACTTCTTGACCACATTTACAGTAGACTAGACTGTGGGCCAACCTCTGTCTTTTAAATGGAGGAATCCCTTTTTCTGTTTCATAAAATAGCCTTGTAATCAGCGGTGTAACAATCAATACCGCGATTACAAGAAACTGACCACAGTATTAAGACTACACTGTGGACCAATTGACCACAAAATTTACGAGTTCTGACAGTCCACAGCATTTAAATTAGGAAATTAGGTGTGGACTGACTGACAACAGCATTTACACTAGTCTATGGATTGATTGAAAGACAGCAATTGCCGGAAAGGGATATCATACTCGGAAGAATAGAAGGAAGAAGGCAAAGAGGAAGACTAGCAACCAATCCAAATGATTACCACTATCAAGATAAAATGGTGAAGAGAACCCTAGTGGACCTATCTAGTCTTGCACTAAATTGATCTTCCCAAAGATCGTTAATTCATCCAGTCGTCATGGCTAGAGTTTCAACCGAAGGCCGTTAATAATAAAAAATGGACTAACTGACCACAGCATTCACACTAGTTGTGGACTGCCTGATCATATTTACAGTAGACTGTGGGCCAACCTCTGTCTTCTAAAGTGAGGAATCCCCTATTCTATTTCATAGAATAGCCTCGTAATCAGCAGTGTAACAATCAATACCGCGATTACAATAGACTGACCACACTATTAAGACTACACTGTGGACTGAATGACCACAGCATTTAAAAGGACTGACAGTTAACAGCGTTTCAATTAGTTGTTGTCTTACTGACAACTGCATTTACAAAAGTCTGAGGATTGACTGGAAGACAGCAGTCACTGGAAAAGGACATCATACTTTGAAGAATAGAAGGAAGAAAGCAAAGAGGAAGATCAGCAGCCAATCCAAAGTATTAACACTATCAGGATAACGGTGGAGAAGACCCTAGTGGACCTATCTAGTGTTTCACAAAATTGATCTTCCTAAAGATTATTTATTCATCCAGTCGTCATGGCTCGAGTTTCAACCGAAGGCCATTAATAATAAAAACTGGGCTGATTGACCACAGCATTCACACTAGGTGTGGACTGCCTGACTACAGCATTCACACTAGTTGTGGACTGCCTGATCATATTTACAGTAGACTGTGGGCCAACCTCTGTCTTTTAAAGGGAGTAATCCCCTATTCTAGTTCATAGAATAGCCTTGTAATCAGCGGTGTAACAATCAATACCGCGATTACAAGAGACTGACCACACTATTAAAATTACACTGTGGACTGAATGACTACAACATTGAAAAGGACTGACAGTCCACAGCGTTTGAATTAGTTGTTGACTTACAGAAAACTGCATTTACTAAAGTCTAAGGATTGAATGGAAGACAGCAATCACTGGAAAAGGACATCATACTATGAAGTATAGAAGGAGGAAAGCAAAGAGGAAAACCAGCAACCAATCCAATGGTTGATACTATCAGATAATGGTGAAGAAGACCCTAGTGGACCGATCTAGTCTTGCACAAGATTGATCTTCCTTAAGATCATTAATTCATCATGTCGTCATGGCTCGAGTTTCAACTGAAGGCCATTAATTATAAAGAATGGGCTGACTGACTACAGCATTCACACTAGATGTGGACTGCCTGACCACATTTACAGTAGACTGTGAATCGATTGAGCATGAAATTTAAAATAGACTGTGGACTGTCTGACTACAATTTTTATAATAAAATGCAGACAGACTGACCACAGTCTTTGTCTTTGAAATAAGTAATTTTGGCCCTAGAGTGTTATACTTTTTGGTGTGTATAGCGTGTAGCAGGAACATATTATCACTAGTGTTGAGCGATACCTTCCGATATCAGGAAATATCGTATCGGATTGGATCGGGCCGATACCCAAAAAGTATCGGATATCGCCGATTCCGATACCGGAAACCAATGCAAGTCAATGGGACACAAATATCGGAATGAAAATAAACCCTTTCTTTCCTTGTAGGTTAATTCTACATGAAGTAAAACAACTAAGAATAATGTAGAATGACATGAAAAGCCGGCAATTCATCAGCGGCATTCACCGGTACCCGACAATTTACAACAGAAAGAATAGAGCTTCACACATAGATTAGATAGATAGAAACATGTCAGTCACATATATATGAAGTACAGTGACAGTGTTGCTTACTGTACTTGTCATTTAGTGTAAAGGATTTATTAAAAAAAATATTAGTGTTTTCGTGCACCGTCTCTTTAAAAAAGCCGGCCGGCAATTCAGCATCTGTACCCGACAATTTATAACAGACAGAATAGAGCTTCACACATAGATTAGATAGATAGAAACATGTCAGTCACATATATAAGAAGTACAGTGACAGTGTTGCTTACAGAACTTGTCATTTAGTGTAAAGGATTTATTTAAAAAAATAATAGTGTTTTCATGCACCGTCTCTTTAAGAAAGCCGGCCGGCAATTCAGCATCTGTACCCGACAATTTAGAATAGAAGGAATAGAGAATCACACATAGATTAGATAGATAGAAACATGTCAGTCACATATATATGAAGTACAGTGACAGTGTTGATTACTGTACTTGTCATTTAGTGTTAAAATAAAGGATTTATTTAAAAAAAAATTGGCGTGGGGTTCCCCTTAATTTTAGGCTCTAGCGGAGGTTAAGCAGACAGCTGGGGCAAATGTTTGAAGCCTGGGAAGGGGGTAATACCCACGGAGCTTCCCAGGCTACTAATATCAGCCCCCAGCTGAATACCTAGCCTTTACTAGCTATTAAAATGGGGGACCCCCCCAAAAAAATGACGTGGGGTCCCCCCTAATTTAATAGCTAGCACAGGCTAGGCAGACAGCTGGGGGCTGATATTAATAGCCCAGGAAGGGTGCCATGAATATTGGCCCCCTCCCAGGCTAGAAACACCAGCCGTCAGCCGCCCCAGAAATGGCGCATCCATAGGATGCGCCAATTCTGGCACTTAGCCTCGCTCTTCCACGCTGCCCTGGTGCGGTGGCAGGGGGTAATAGGGTTGGGGTTGATGTCAGCTTATAATGCCAGCTGACATCAAGCCCAGGTTAGTAATGGAGAGGCGTCTATAAGACACCCCCATTACTAACCCCATAGTCAAAGTTAAAAGAAAACACAAACACCCAGAGTAAAGTCCTTTAATTGAAATAAAGACACAATTCTTTATTGTTCTAAATTAAACCATACTTACCATCACGCCCATTCCAGCTGAAGCCAACGATCTCCTGCAATAAAAGAAAAATAATAAAGCAACCTCATCCTTACCTTTCGATGGTTCCCAGGACAGCTCCAGCTCTGCTACATCGAGATGACAGGCTGGACCGCAGCAGAAAGCTGCCATCCAGCCTGTCATCCCGCAGACACTGAGAAGCGCAGGCATGCTTGCGCTCCTCAGTGTCTCTCTGTGACGTCATCCAGATGAGCCGAGTTCATGTCCAATGAACTCAGCTCACCTCATGCACGTCACTGACAGCGTGGGAAAATTCTCCTGCACTCAGCGCTTCAGCGTGAGAATTCTCCCACGCTGTCAGTGACATACATGAGGTGAGGTCATGTCCAATGAACTCAGCTCACCTCATGCACGTCACTGACAGCGTGGGAAAATTCTCACGCTGAAGTGCTGAGTGCAGGAGAATTTTCCCACGCTGTCAGTGACGTACATGAAGTGAGCGGAGTTCATTGGACATGACCTCGGCTCATCTTTATGCCGTCACAGCCAGACACTGAGGAGTGGAAGTATGCCTGCGCTTCTCAGTGTCTGCGGGATGACAGGATGGATGGCAGCGTTCTGCTGCGGTCCAGCCTGTCATCTCGATGTAGCAGAGCTGAAGCTGTCGTGGGAGCCATGGAAAGGTAAGGATGAGGTTGCTTTATTATTTTACTTTTATTGCAGGAGATCGTTGGCTTCAGCTGGAATGGGCGTGGTGGTAAGTATGGTTTAATTTAGAACAATAAAGAATTGTGTGTTTATTTCAATTAAAGGACTTTTTTCTGGGTGTTGTGTTTTTTTAAATACTTTACTAGAAATTCATGGTGGTCATGTCTAATATTGGCGTGACCCCATGAATTTTGGGCTTAGGGCCAGCTGATAATGCCAAGCGGGCCTTAACCCCTTTATTACCCAGTGAGCCACCGCACCAGGGCCCTGGATGAGTTGGGTACAGCGCCAGAAGATGGCGCTTCTATGAACGCGCCATTTTCTGGGGCGGCTGCGGACTGCAATTTGCAGCGGGGGTGGCCCAGAAAGCTTGGGTCTCCCTGCGCTGCGGATTCCAGCCCCCAGCTGCCTAGTTGTATCTGGCTGGGCACAAAAATAGGGCGAAGCCCCACGCATTTTTTTTTAAAATTATTTCATGAAATTCATGGAATAATTAAGAAAAAAAGGGCTTCCCTATATTGTTGTGTCCAACCAGGTACAAATAGGCAGCTGGTGGTTGGGGGCAGCCCATTCCTGCCTGCTGTACCTGGCTGGACACAAATATAGTGCGAAGCCCCACGTCAATTTTTTTTTAATTATTTCATGAAATAATTTTTTTAAAAAAGGGCTTCCCTATATTGTTGTGTCCGGCCAGGTACAAATAGGCAGCTGGTGGTTGGGGGCAGCCTGTTCCTGCCTGCTGTACCTGGCTGGACACAAATATAGGGCGAAGCCCCACGTCAATTTTTTTTAAAATAAGTCCTTTATTTTAACACTAAATGACATTTGAGGAGTTAATAAAGATGCAGTCCCTAAATTATTATTTATTTTTTAATTAATTTTTCCCAAAACTTTTGACGTGGGCTTCGCCATATTTTTGTATGCCAGCCAGGTACAGCATCCAGCTTCTATGAACGCGCCATTTTCCGGGGTGGCTGCGCACTGCAATTTTCAGCGGGGGGAGGGGGGGGGGGCAGAAAGCTTGGGCCTCCCTGCGCTGCAGATTCCATCCCCCAGCTGCCTAGTTGTACCTGGCTGGACACAAAAATAGGGAGAAGCTTCACGTATTTTTTTTTTTTAATTATTTCATGAAATTCATGAAATAATTGAGAAAAAAAGGGCTTCCCTATATTGTTGTGTCCAACCAGGTACAAATAGGCAGCTGGTGGTTGGGGGCAGCCCGTTCCTGCCTGCTGTACCTGGCTGGACACAAATATAGTGCGAAGCCCCACGTCAATTTTTTTTAAATCATTTCAGGAAATTCATGAAATAATTTAAAAAAATTGATGTGGGGCTTCGCCCTATATTTGTGTCCAGTCAGGTACAGCAGGCAGGAACGGGCTGCCCCCAACCACCAGCAGCCTATTTGTACCTAGCCGGACACAACAATATAGGGAAGCCCTTTTTTTCTGAATTATTCCATGAATTTCATGAATTTAAAAAAAAAAAAACGTGGAGCTTCGCCCTATTTTTGTGTCCAGCCAGGTACAACTAGGCAGCTGGGGGCTGGAATCTGCAGCGCAGGGAGGCCCAAGCTTTCTGGGCCCCACCCGCTGCAAATTGCAGTCCGCAGCCGCCCCGGAAAATGGCGCGTTCATAGAAGCGCCATCTTCTGGCGCTGTACCCAACTCATCCAGGGCCCTGATGCGGTGGCTCACTGGGTAATAAAGGGGTTAAGGCCAGCTTGGCATTATCAGCTGGCCCTAAGCCCGAAATTCATGGGGTCACGCCAATATTAGACATGACCACCATGAATTTCTAGTAAAGTATTTAAAAAAAACACAAACACCCAGAAAAAAGTCCTTTAATTGAAATAAACACACAATTCTTTATTGTTCTAAATTAAACCATACTTACCATCACGCCCATTCCAGCTGAAGCCAACGATCTCCTGCAATAAAAGAAAAATAATAAAGCAACCTCATCCTTACCTTTCCATGGCTCCCACGACGGCTCCAGCTCTGCTACATCGAGATGACAGGCTGGACCGCAGCAGAACGCTGCCATCCAGCCTGTCATCCCGCAGACACTGAGAAGCGCAGGCATACTTCCACTCCTCAGTGTCTGGCTGTGACGGCATCCAGATGAGCCGACAATGAACTCGGCTCACCTCATGTACGTCACTGACAGCGTGGGAGAATTCTCCTGCACTCAGCGCTTCAGCGTGAGAATTTTCCCACGCTGTCAGTGACGTGCATGAGGTGAGGTCATGTCCCATGAACTCGGCGCACCTCATGCACGTCACTGACAGCGTGGGAGAATTCTCACGCTGAAGCGCTGAGTGCAGGAGAATTTTCCCACGCTGTCAGTGACGTGCATGAGGTGAGCTGAGTTCATTGGACATGACCTCGGCTCATCTGGATGACGTCACAGAAAGACACTGAGGAGCGCAAGCATGCCTGCGCTTCTCAGTGTCCGCGGGATGACAGGCTGGATGGCAGCGTTCTGCTGCGGTCCAGCCTGTCATCTCGATGTAGCAGAGCTGAAGCTGTCCTGGGAACCATGGAAAGGTAAGGATGAGGTTGCTTTATTATTTTACTTTTATTGCAGGAGATCGTTGGCTTCAGCTGGAATGGGTGTGGCGGTAAGTATGGTTTAATTTAGAACAATAAAGAATTGTGTCTTTATTTCAATTAAAGGACTTTTTTCTGGGTGTTTGTGTTTTTTTTAAATACTTTACTAGAAATTCATGGCGGTCATGTCTAATATTGGCGTGACCCCATGAATTTCGGGCTTAGGGCCAGCTGATAATGCCAAGCTGGCCTTAACCCCTTTATTACCCAGTGAGCCACCGCACCAGGGCCCTGGATGAGTTGGGTACAGCGCCAGAAGATGGCGCTTCTATGAACGCGCCATTTTCCGGGGCGGCTGCGGACTGCAATTTGCAGCGGGTGGGACCCAGAAAGCTTGGGTCTCCCTGCGCTGCAGATTCCAGCCCCCAGCTGCCTAGTTGTACCTGGCTGGACACAAAAATAGGGCGAAGCGCCACACATTTTTTTTTTTAATTATTTCATGAAATTCATGGAATAATTAAGAAAAAAAGGGCTTCCCTATATTGTTGTGTCCGGCTAGGTACAAATAGGCAGCTGGTGGTTGGGGGCAGCCCGTTCCTGCCTGCTGTACCTGGCTGGACACAATTATAGGGCGAAGCCCCACATAATTTTTTTTTAATTATTTCATGAATTTCCTGAAATAATTAAAAAAAAATTGACGTGGGGCTTCACACTATATTTGTGTCCAGCCAGGTACAGCAGGCAGGAACGGGCTGCCCCCAACCACCAGCTGCCTATTTGTACCTAGCCGGACACAACAATATAGGGAAGCCCTTTTTTTCTTAATTATTCCATGAATTTCATGAAATAATTAAAAAAAAAAAAACGTGGAGCTTCTCCCTATTTTTGTGTCCAGCCAGGTACAACTAGGCAGCTGGGGGATGGAATCTGCAGCGCAGGGAGGCCCAAGCTTTTTGCCCTCCCCCCCCCCCGCTGAAAATTGCAGTCCGCGGCCGCCCCGGAAAATGGCGCGTTCATAGAAGCTGGATGCTGTACCTGGCTGGCATAGAAAAATATGGCGAAGCCCACGTCAAAAGTTTTGGGAAAAATTTATTAAAAAATAAATAATAATTTAGGGACTGCATCTTTATTAAGTCCTCAAATGTCATTTAGTGTTAAAATAAAGGATTTATTTAAAAAAAAAATGGCGTGGGATCCCCCATAATTTTAGTCTCTAGCGGAGGTTAAGCAGACGGCTGGGGCAGATGTTTGAAGCCTGGGAAGGGGGTAAAACCCACGGAGCTTCCCAGGCTACTAATATCAGCCCCCAGCTGAATACCTAGCCTTTACTAGCTATTAAAATGGGGGACCCCCCAAAAAAAAATGACGTGGGGTCCCCTCTATTTTAATAGCTAGCAAAGGCTAGGCAGACAGCTGGGGGCTGATATTAATAGCTCAGGAAGGGTGCCATGAATATTGGCCCCCTCCCAGGCTAGAAACACCAGCCGTCAGCCGCCCCAGAAATGGCGCATCCATAGGATGCGCCAATTCTGGCACTTAGCCTCGCTCTTCCACGCTGCCCTGGTGCGGTGGCAGGGGGTAATAGTGGTGGGGTTCATGTCAGCGCCAGCTGCCATGAAGCCCAGGTTAGTAATGATGGCCGTCTATATGACACCCCCATTACTAACCTACAAAGTGTTAAAAAGAAAAAACACACTACACCCAGAAAAAAATAATTTATTTGAAATAAAACACCATTTTATTTAATTCTTAGTTTACTAAAAAAAAAATAGTTACCTGTCCACGTTCCTGCGCTGATCTCCCATGCACAGCTGTCACATCTGGAGATGGTGACAGCTGTGCATGGCTGCTGTAAGCTCACGCTGCCGGGAACACGTCCGCTCCCGGCAGCGGGAGCCACTGACTGAGGTCACCGGAGTGCATTCAGGCAGCGCAGCTCCGGAGACCTCCTTTACGGCAGTGCTGTACCGTGGGAATTTCTCACGATACAGCAGTGCCGTAAAGGAGCTAACCGGAGCAGCGCTGCTTGAACTCCGGTGAACCCTTACGGCCCCGTCATTCTAGCGGCGGCAGCGGTTCAGAGCGGTCACATTCTATGTGGCTGCTCTGAACTGGAGATCTTCGTGGGACACTCGTGGACTACTACGGAGGGGTAAGGATAAGGTTGTGGTTTATTATTTTATATTTTATTACAGGAGATCGATGGCTTCGGGGAATTAGGTGTCTAGGTGAGTATAGGTGTAGTTTTTTATTTTTTACTTTATTTTAGGTGGCGATCGGCGGGGACAGGTAATGTATGAACTAATTTCTTTTAGGTAACCACTGGCCACCAATGACATGTATTTAACATTTATTGGGGACACAGTAGGGCAATTTAAATAGCAGGATCAGGCTGATGGGAACTACTGCTCCCATCGAGCTGATCCTGCTGGCAGGAGTGGACGGGGGACAGACATAGGCCGATGGGAGTAGTAGTGTCACATCGGCCTATGTCTGCCCGCACACACACCCGCACACACACCCGCACACACACACCCCGCACACACACCCGCACACACACCCCGCACACACACACACCCCGCACACACTAATCATGACGGGTCCGGGAGGTGAGGCTGACCTGTGCGGCCGTGGGAAAGTTGATGTGAGTTCATGCAGTCAAGCATGAACTCACATGAACCCTCTGAGGGCACCGCGGCTACTTCAAATGAACAGCTGATCGGCATCACCTGATACCTCAGCTGTTCATTTGAAATAACCGGCGGGAAAGCGCAGCACAGAACGGGAAAGCCGGCGGTGAAGTCTTTTCACTGCCGGCTTCCCCGCCCGGGTCCTTCGCTCCTTGGTGCTGCGCTCCCCGCCCGGTCCTAATTTACGATCGGGATGGGAGGTGGCGAGGGGAGCGGAGGATCGGGGTGGGAGGCTGCGGGGAAGCAGTATGGGGCTGCGTGATTGTTTAAAAGCCGGCGGCTTTTTACCGCGCGCCGGCTTTTAAACAATCAGGAGAATTCTCCCACGCTGGGATGGCATTCTGATGACAAGCTGGATCGCAGCTGAGCGCTGCCATCCAGCTTGTCATCCTTCAGAGACACTGCAGAGCGCAGGCATTATGGGAACTTCCGATTCCGGTATTCGATATTATAAAAGTATCGGAATTAAGTATCGGAATTCCGATACAGTGAATATCGGCCGATACCCGATATTTCAGTATCGGAATGCTCAACACTAATTATCACTCTTTTGAATATTTACAGGTGACTGACGCCCATTGACATGGTGGGATTTGAAATGTTTTCTTGTGGACTCCAAGAAAAGAATATGGAATGTCACATAACAGGTAATTAATATTCATATTAATTACTGATAATAATCAGTCTAGGCATAAGTTCTAGACCTGCGGAGTTGTGACAACACCTTTCTGATACATGAGAATATACTGTTAGTGGTTTACATATGTATATTTTCTATACACAACTGCTAGTATAACACAATCATATCTTAGGTATAGACATTAGGAACATTTCTTTTCCTTATCCTCTGTCTTCTAAAGTGAGGAATCCCTTATTCTGTTTCATAGAATAGCCTTGTAATCCGCGGTGTAACAATCAATACCGCGACTACAAGAAACTGACCACAGTATTAAGAATACACTGTGGACCAATTGACCACAAAATTTATGAGGAATGACAGTCCACAGCATTTAAATTACGTGTGGACTGACTGACAACAGCATTTACACTAGTCTATGGATTGACTTGAAGACAGCAATTACTGGAAAGGGATATCATACTCGGTAGAATAGAAGGAATAAGGCAAAGAGGAAGACCAGCAACCAATCCAAAGGATTAACACTATCAAGATAAAATGGTGAAGAAAACCCTAGTGGACCTATCTAGTCTTGCACAAAATTGATCTTCCCAAAGATCGTTAATTCATCCTGTCGTCATGGCTAGAGTTTCAACCGAAGGCCGTTAATAATAAAAAATGGACTGACTGACCACAGCATTCACACTAGTTGTGGACTGCCTGATCATATTTACAGTAGACTGTGTGCCAAACTCTGTCTTCTAAAGTGAGGAATCCTGTATTCTGTTTCATAGAATAGCCTTGTAATCAGCGGTGTAACAATCAATGCCGCGATTACAAAACACTAACCACACTATTATGACTACACTGTGGACTGAATGACCACAACATTTAAAAGTACTGACATTCCACAGCGTTTGAATTAGTTGTGGACTAACTGACAACATCATTTACACTAGTCTAAGGATTGACTGGAAGACAGCAATCACTGGAAAAGGACATCATACTTTGAAGCATAGAAGGAAGAAAGCAAAGAGGACGACCAGCAGCCAATGCAAAGGATTGACACTGTCAAGAAAACGGTGGAAAAGACCCTTGTGGACCTATGTAGTCTTTCACAAAATTGATCTTCCTAAAGATCGCTGATTCATCCATTCGTCATGCCTCGAGTTTCAACCGAAGGCCATTAATAAAAAAAATAATCTGACTGATCACAGCATTCACAGTAGGTGTGGACTGCTTGACTACAGCATTCACACTAGGTGTGGAGTGCCTGACTACAGCATTCACACTAGGTGTGAACTGCTTGACCACATTTACAGTAGACTAGACTGTGGGCCAACCTCTGTCTTTTAAAGGGAGGAATCCCCTATTCTATTTCATAGAAAAGCCTTGTAAACAGCGGGGTAACAATCAATACTGCAATTACAAGAGACTGACCACACTATTAAAATTACACTGTGGACTGAATGACAACAACATTTAAAAGGACTGACAGTCCACAGCGTTTGAATTAGTTGTGGTCTGACTGACTACAGCATTTACACTAGTCTAAGGATTGATTGGAAAACAGCAATCACTGGAAAAGGACATCATGCTTTGAAGTTTAGAAGGAAGAAAGCAAAGAGTAAGACCAGCAACCATTCCAATGGATTGATACTATCAAGATTATGGTGAAGAAGACCCTAGTGGACCCATCTAGTCTTGCACATGATTGATATTCCCAAAGATCGTTAATTCCTCCAGTCATCATGGCTAGAGTTTCAACCGAAGGCCGTTAATAATAAAAAATGGACTGACTGACCACAGCATTCACACTAGTTGTGGACTGCTTGATCATATTTACAGTAGACTGTGGGCCAACCTCTGTCTTCTAAAATGAGGAATCCCCAATTCTATTTCACAGAATAGCCTTGTAATCAGCGGTGTAACAATAAATACCGCGATTACAAGACACTGATCACACTATTAAGTCTACACTGTGGACTGAATGACCACAGCATTCAAAAGGACTGACAGCCCACAGCATTTGAATTAGTTGTGGACTGACTGACAACAGCATTTACTCTAGCCTAAGGATTGACTGGAAGACAGCAATCACTGGAAAAGGACATCATACTTTGACGTATAGAAATAAGAAAGCAAAGAGGAAGACCAGCAGCCAATCCAAAGGACTGACACTATCACGATAACGGTGGAGAAGATCCTAGTGGACCTATGTAGTCTTTCACAAAATTGATCTTCCTAAAGATAGTTAATTCATCCAGTCATCATAGCTCGAGTTTCAACCGAAGGCCGTTAGTAATAAAAAATGGGCTGACTGACCACAGCTTTCACACTAGGTGTGGACTGCCTGACTACAGCATTCACACTAGGTGTGGACTGCTTGACCACATTTACAGTAGACTAGACTGTGGGCCAACCTCTGTCTTTTAAAGGGAGGAATCCCTTATTCATAATCAATACCGCGATTACAAGAGACTGACCACACTATTAAAATTACACTGTGGACTGAATAACCACAACATTTAAAAGGACTGACAGTTCACAGCTTTTGAATTAGTTGTGGACTGACTGACAACAGCATTTACACTAGTCTAAGGATTGAATGGAAGACAGAAATCACTGGAAAAGGACATCATACTTTGAAGTATAGAAGGAAGAAAGCAAAGAGGTAGACCCGTAACCAATCCAATGGATTGACACTATCAAGATAATGGGGAAGAAGACCCTAGTGGACCTATCTAGTCTTGCACAAGATTTATCTTCCTAAAGATCATTAATTCATCAAGCCGTCATAGCTCGAGTTTGAACCGAAGGCCATTAATTATAAAGAATGGACTGGCTCACTGACCACAGCATTCAGACTAGTTGTGGACTGCCTGATCATATTTATGACGCGCCACCAGGGTCGTGGGGTACTCGGCAGCCGGGCCCCTGGTTGCCGGGGGGATATCACGGTGGCTGGCCTTGTCCGTGGCCCAGGGCATTCAGTGAAATGGGGAATACTTCTATTATTTGGGGTTTTCTTTTGGAATTATTCATGATGCCAGCCGTGGAATGCGGCTACTGGGTGCCGCCGCTGCGGAGCAGTCCCCTGAGGCAGATGGTAGGGCAGCTTGTGATGGAATGGCTCCCCACAGGTAGAGCGGGCCTCAGGGCAGCGTGGGGGATGTACTGGATTGTTGTGCAGGGGAGAGACGGCAGGACGTTCCCGGAGGAAGGATGGACACTCACACAGGGGTAAGCTTCAGTATCTTTATGTAGCGTCGGCGTCCCTGCCTCCTGCTAGGCAGGGATGCTGTTCCCCTCACCTCTCCGCTCTGTGCCCGGCGTATTCCTCCCGCTCTGCTGGCAGCCCGCGCTCCTTCCCGGCCACGGTGCTTAGGGCGCGCGCGCGCTCCCTCCCTCTTGAAGGGGCCGCGCGCGCCGTACTAAGGAGTCCCCGGCCAATGGCCGGAGGACTTCACCATATATAAGGCACCTCCTCCAAAATGGAGGTGCTCGAGCAATGTTGTAGCACAGTTCATCACTCTGCTTCAGCCCTCAGGTCTCGTTTCCAGTTACCTGCCAGTTACCTGCCAGTTACCTGCCAGTTTCCTGTCTGATACCTGCCTGTCTCGTGTCTACCTGCTACTATTCCTGCGGTCCGACAGTCTGCCTACCAGCCCTGCCAGTCTGTCTATGGATCCGTCTGCCCGCCCACCTGGGAGCTCACATCTGCTACCTGCCTGCTAGCCCACCTGGAGGCTCCGCCGTCACGTGCTGTGACCACCTGCCTGTCCAGAGACTCTTGCCCGCTCACCTGGGAGCGCTCACCTGCTACCTGTCTGCTAGCCTACCTGGAGGCTCCGCCGTCACGTGCTGTGACCACCTGCCTGTCCAGAGACTCTTGCCCGTTCACCTGGGAGCGCTCATCTGCTACCTGCCTGTTTGCCTACCTGGAGGCTCTGCCGTCACGTGCTGTGACCACCTGCTTGTCCAGAGACTCTTGCTCGCTCACCTGGGAGCGTCCACTTGCTACCAGCCTGCTAGCCTACCTGGAGGCTCTGCCGTCACTTGCCGTGACCACCCGCCTGTCAAGAGACTGTCCTGGTCACTTGCTGTGACCCCCTGCCCGTTTACCCAGAGACTGTCCTGGTCACTTGCCGTGACCACCTGCCCGTTTACCCAGAGACTGTCCCTGTCACTTGCTGTGACTACCTGCCCGTCTTCCCTGGGCGCCACCTGCTTCCTTACAAGGGCCGACCCTTGTATAGTTGCTCAGAGGTTCCGCCTCCCAGACCCGTTACAGTTTGCTCGGGCAATGGAACCCGGTGGCACCCAAGCTCCCTCGCTCTCGGACCTATGTCATGAACTGTCCCGTCAGAGGTCCCAACAGGAGTCCATCCTGGGTCACCTGCGGAATGTCAACTCTCGCCTGGACACTCTGACTGCTCCACCAGCAACCACCGCTAGTGTCATGACTCGCAACCCGGCAGCGCCGCTGCCCACCAATACCATGGTATCCTGTCCTGGACCCCGGCTTTCTGCACCTCCTCGCTTCGGAGGTGACTCCGCTCAAGCTCGGGGCTTCATAAACCAGTGCACCCTGCACTTTGAACTCTTGTCCCACCAGTTTATCTCAGACCGGTCCAAAGTGGCCTTTATCATGTCCCACCTCACGGGGGAGGCTCTGGCTTGGCTAAATTCTCTATGGGAGAGAGGAGATCTCCTGGTGTCCGACTTGCCAGCCTTTCTCACGGCTTTCCGGAAAGTCTTCGATGAACCCGGACGGAAAAGCTCATCCACATCGTCTCTGCTACGCCTCCGTCAAGTAAATCTCACCGTGGGCCAATATGCCATACGGTTCCGTACCCTTGCTTCGGAGCTGGCCTGGGATAACGACGCTCTGGTGTCTGTCTTCTGGGAGGGTCTGTCCGGCCGTATTAAAGATGAACTCGCCGGTCGGGACATTCCTACCACTCTCGACGACTTAATAACACTTGCCACCCGGATTGACATCCGGTTCCAGGAGCGCGCCAAAGAGGTCACCCATGAGAGGAGGTTTCCACGTCTAGCCCCTACCTTTCAGAAACCCGTCACTCCCTCCGTTTCTCCCCAGGCACACTCACCTGAGCCTATGCAGGTCGACCAGACCAAGATGGTCAAAACCCGTCAAGACTTACGCCGTGCCGAGGGGAGCTGCTTCTACTGTGGCAGTAAGGAGCACCGGATCCATACCTGCCCGGAGAGGTCGGGAAATGCCTCTGTCTAGGATCGCTCAGAGAGGTCGTCCTAGACAAGAATAAACCCTCTCCATCTCTGCTGCTGTCAGTCTCTATCATCTGCGGGGAGAACCGTTATTTTGAACTAGCCCAACATGACTCTGGAGCTGCCGGGAATCTCATTTCTTAGTCCCTGGTAGAAAAATACCGCATTCCCACCAAACCTCTGGCTGTACCCTTATCTGTCGCTGCCATGGATGGGGGCCTCTTACCACATCCCATCCAACTCATCACCGAATCCATTACTCTGCAGGTCGGAATGCTGCACTCTGAGAGCATCTTCTTTCATGTTCTGCCTGGACTCTCTCACGCCCTCTTGCTAGGCCTACCTTGGCTCCAGAAACATGCACCTGTGCTTGACTGGCAGACCGGAGAAGTCCTTTGCTGGGGACAGGACTGCCATAAGACTTGTTTGGTTCCCGTCCATCCCGTCCATCCTTCTCCTACCCCAGCTAATCTACCTGGACTTCCGATTCCTTATTGGTCATATGCTGATGTCTTTAATAAAAAGGAGGCATATTTACCCATTGTCCGCTGCTGAGACCCGGTCTATGTCTGAATATATTGAGGAGAATCTGGGCTGGGGATTTATCCGGAAATCTACCTCCCCGGCGGGAGCAAGCTTCTTCTTCGTTAAAAAGAAGGACGGCTCTCTCCGTCCCTGTATAGACTATAGAGGCCTTAACCAGATCACGGTGAAGAATAAATACCCCCTTCCGCTCATTCCTGAATTATTTGACCGTCTGAGGGGGGCTAGAATCTTCACCAAACTGGACCTCCGTGGGGCGTATAATCTGGTCCGTATCCGTCAGGGGGATAAATGGAAGACCGCATTCAATACCCGGGATGGCCACTATGAATATCTGGTAATGCCCTTTGGTCTCTGTAACGCTCCCGCCGTCTTTCAAGAGTTGGTCAATGACATCTTCCGGGACCTTCTCTACTCCTGCGTAGTGGTGTACCTGGACGACATCTTGGTCTTCTCTCCGGATCTCCAGACTCACCGGAGGAATGTTCGTCAGGTCCTGCTCAGGCTCAGGCAGAACCAACTCTACGCTAAATATGAGAAGTGCCTCTTTGAGCAGACCTCGCTTCCATTTTTGGGCTACATAATTTCTCAGACCGGCCTACGAATGGATCCTGAGAAACTGTCTGCCCTCGAGAAGTGGCCTCGACCAGAGGGGTTGAAGGCTATTCAGCGGTTCCTGGGCTTCGTCAACTACTACCGCCTCTTCATACCGCACTTCTCTTCCCGGACTGCCCCAATTTCCGCGCCCACCCTTAAGGGCACTAATCCCAGAGAATGGCCGCCCGAAGCAGAGGAAGACTTTCTTTCCTTAAAACAGGCTTTCTCTTCCACCCCGGTGCTGCATCGCCCGGACGGCAACAAGCAGTTCTTCCTGGAAGCTGACGCCTCCTCCTCTGGAGCCGGAGCGGTACTTACCCAAAAATCGTCTTCCGGGAGAATGGTAACTTGTGGCTTCTTCTCCAAACTCTTCTCTTCTTCCGAGCGCAACTATTCTATAGGAGACCGAGAGTTGTTGGCCATTAAGCTGGCATTGGAGGAGTGGCGTTACCTACTCGAGGGGGATCTTCACCCGGTAATAATTTACACTGACCACAAGAACTTGGCTTACCTCCAGAGTGCCCAGAGACTTAACCCGCGCCAAGCCCGGTGGTCCTTGTTTTTTGCTCGCTTTGATTTTGTTCTTCATTTTCGCCCGGCTGACAAAAACATCAAAGCGGACGCCTTGTCCCGATCCTTTCTCGTGTCTGATCTCGAGGAGGAACCTAAACACATCATCGATCCCGCCAGAGTAATGCAGGTGGCTCCCGTGAGTCTAAATCTTCTCCCTCCCGGTAAGACGTTCGTAATGGTACCTGATCGGGAGAAGATCCTACACTGGGGTCACTCGTCTAAACTAGCTGGCCACGCCGGTCAGAAAAAGACCCTCCAGCTTATTACACGGCACTACTGGTGGCCTACCCTGCACAAGGACCTAATAGACTTTGTTTCTGCCTGTGTGTCCTGCGCCCGCAACAAGGTTCCGAGACACCTGCCAGCCGGTCGCCTCCTTCCGCTTCCTGTACCTGCTGCCCCCTGGCTGCATATAGCTATGGACTTCATAACAGATCTCCCTGTCTCTGCCGGTTGTACAGTCATTTGGGTGGTCGCTGACCGCTTTTCCAAAATGGCCCATTTCATTCCCCTGCCAGGCCTCCCGTCTGCACCCGAGCTGGCTAAAGACTTTATCCGCCACATCTTCCATCTTCATGGCCTGCCCCTCCACATCGTGTCGGATCGTGGGGTTCAGTTCACCTCACGCTTCTGGAGAGCCACATGTAAACTGCTAGACGTCACCCTGGACTTCTCCTCCGCTTACCATCCACAGTCCAATGGTCAAGTGGAGCGAATCAATCAGATCCTGACCAGTTACCTCCGGCACTTCGTTAATGCCCACCATTCAGACTGGGTGGATCTCCTGCCATGGGCCGAATTCTCTTACAACAATCACGAGAGCGAATCTTCCTCCAAATCCCCGTTTTTTGCAGTCTTCGGTCAGCATCCTCGGATCCCATTTCCCGTCTCCACCTCGGTGGATAATTCGGCTGCGGAATCTCTCGTTAGCGAATTTTCCTCCATTTGGGAGAGTACCCGATCCGCACTCCTTCAGTCGTCCGAGCGGATGAAGAAACACGCTGACAAAAAATGCCTGGATCCTCCACAATTCCGTCCTGGAGATAAAGTCTGGCTCTCGTCCAAGTATGTCCGGCTCAAGGTTCCTTCCTACAAGTTAGGGCCTCGGTTCATCGGCCCACTGGAGGTTATTAATCAGATCAACCCGGTGGCCTATAAATTGAAACTCCCGGCCAACTTGCGGATCCCTAACTCCTTCCATGTATCTCTCCTCAAACCTGTGGTATTTAACTCTTTTTCCAAGTCTACAGGTACGCCTCCTGCTCCGGTTTCCGCTGAAAACGAGTTTGAGGTAGAGAACATTCTGGCCACCAAAAGGGTAAGAGGAAAGACCTTTTTTCTAGTAGATTGGAAGGGGTTTGGTCCTGAGGAGAGAACGTGGGAGCCCCGGGAGAACATCCATGCCCCTCTCATCCTTGCTAAATTTCTGTCTGGCCTTAAAAAGGGGGGTCCTAAAGGGGGGGGTACTGTAGCGTCGGCGTCCCTGCCTCCTGCTAGGCAGGGACGCTGTTCCCCTCACCTCTCCGCTCCGTGCCCGGCGTATTCCTCCCGCTCTGCTGGCAGCGCGCGCTCCTTCCCGGCCACGGTGCTTAGGGCGCGCGCGCTCCCTCCCTCTTAAAGGGGCCGCGCGCGCCGTACTAAGGAGTCCCCGGCCAATGGCCGGAGGACTTCACCATATGTAAGGCACCTCCTCCAAAATGGAGGTGCCCGAGCAATGTTGTAGCACAGTTCATCACTCTGCTTCAGCCCTCAGGTCCCGTTTCCAGTTACCTGCCAGTTACCTGCCAGTTACCTGCCAGTTTCCTGTCTGATACCTGCATGTCTCGTGTCTACCTGCTACTATTCCTGCGGTCCGACAGTCTGCCTACCAGCCCTGCCAGTCTGTCTATGGATCCGTCTGCCCGCTCACCTGGGAGCGCACATCTGCTACCTGCCTGCTAGCCCACCTGGAGGCTCCGCCGTCACGTGCTGTGACCACCTGCCTGTCCAGAGACTCTTGCCCGCTCACCTGGGAGCGCTCACCTGCTACCTGTCTGCTAGCCTACCTGGAGGCTCCGTCGTCACGTGCTGTGACCACCTGCCTGTCCAGAGACTCTTGCCCGCTCACCTGGGAGCGCTCATCTGCTACCTGCCTGTTTGCCTACCTGGAGGCTCTGCCGTCACGTGCTGTGACCACCTGCCTGTCCAGAGACTCTTGCCCGCTCACCTGGGAGCGCTTCCCTGCTACCTGCCTGTTAGCCTACCTGGAGGCTCTGCCGTCACGTGCTGTGACCACCTGCCTGTCCAGAGACTCTTGCTCGCTCACCTGGGAGCGTCCACCTGCTACCAGCCAGCTAGCCTACCTGGAGGCTCTGCCGTCATTTGCCGTGACCACCCGCCTGTCAAGAGACTGTCCCGGTCACTTGCTGTGACCCCCTGCCCGTTTACCCAGAGACTGTCCCGGTCACTTGCCGTGACCACCTGCCCGTTTACCCAGAGACTGTCCTGGTCACTTGCCGTGACCACCTGCCCGTTTACCCAGAGACTGTCCCGGTCACTTGCCGTGACCACCTGCCCGTTTACCCAGAGACTGTCCCTGTCACTTGCTGTGACTACCTGCCCGTCTTCCCTGGGCGCCACCTGCTTCCTTACAAGGGCCGCCCCCTTGTATAGTTGCTCAAAGGTTCCGCCTCCCAGACCCGTTACACTTTACTGGTGATGCTGCAGGCACGGTCCAGGGTACTCCAGGGAAAGGGTGCACTTTTGGACTCTACCCAGTGAGCGGGTATAGGGCCTCCTGATCCGTTGCTTTATTCTCTAAGCTTCTGGCCTGCCTGGAGCTGGGCCTAGCTTGGTTACTGTCTCTCTCTGCACCTGCTGACCTGGTGGTAGGGCCTTCTCTTTGGAGAACACTCTCCCTGGACGCTGGGACCTCCGTGACTCCTAGCCTTGGTACTTTAGTCAGTGTTCGGTGAACCTGGGACCTGTAGTCCTCCAGGGGTTCCGGTGGTTCCTACTGGGTGTAAAGGGGTCCCTGTAGGCGCGGACCCGGTGTCCGGTATATATATCGGGGTGAGCCTGGTATGCTCCTCTGCCCCCTCACTACTTCTCACTTCTCCTCTTGCCTTCGGCCCACTCAAGGCCCTCACTAGGCTTCCACACGTGCTGTAGGCCTTGGCTCACCTAAGCACAGCAGCCAGCTTGCTGCTTTCTTCACTGCTCTCTGAGCGTCAGCACACTCTCAGCCCACTCTGAGCTCTGTCCCTCTCTGTGTCTCATCAGGAACTAATCTCTTCTCTAGACTGACTCCCTGGCTCCACCCTCCCTTTATATATCCCTAACAGGCTCCCTCTGCTGGTCTGAGGTGGTAGGGTGGAGGTGTGTGAATGTGTGAGGGCCTCTTGTGGAGAAGTCCATCCATGCACCCTTCTGGGCTCTGTGGCACCACTGCGTAGCAGGGCGCCTCATTCCCCCGTAGTAAAACTCAGTACTCCTGGACTGAAGCATTTTTGCAAAACAGGTTAACAATAACAGTTCTTCCCTTTATGGGAGGCACTTTCTTGAGCGTTACAGATAACATTATGAACAAATATTTATAAAACAAGTTCAGAGTTTTTCAAGTAAATGGTGTCCATTTCATCGATGAAGGAACATGAGGGACCCGCCTGAAAACCCTCAATGTAGGCCCTGGGCGTGGCTACAGGGCATAGGTGATCCAGGTGCTGGACCACGTCTTCCGCCACGCCAAACGGGTTTTTGTTCAGTGGTCACTTAAAAGGGCACTCCATGGAGTGCAACTATGTACAGGGCAGTTTTTGGGCTGCTCACAGTCCTCAGCCTACAAGTCTCTTTTTTCCCTTACGGGTAACTAAATGCACATATATTTAATTTCAGTTTATACAATAAACATTATGCAATACCCTACTGGGTAACTATTTATACTACAGGTATTTTTAACTTACTCCTTATACCTGACAGAGACCTGGCCTTTTGTACTGCGTGTTGACCTACGTAGTACTGGGGTGTTGTTGTTGTCTGTGTTTGCATTGTCCGCTACCCTATCAGATCTACGTGTGGGTAAATTGTAGAACTGTCTTAACCTCTCTATGGGGCTGGCAATTACACTGGTTACTGGGCCTTCTTGCTCTGCTTCTACTGGTGATCCCTCTTCCGGGGATTCTTACTGAGCAGGCTCTTCTGGGGCACTTACAGGTTCTACTTGCTGTGGAGGGTCTTCTGGCTGTTGGTAGAAGTGGATCACAGGTATTATCACTGCTCCTCTTAGTTGGGGCCAATCTTCCGGGAAATCTCCTAATTCAGTATGTATTACTGCTTCTTTAGGCTCCTCCGGTACGATGAGAGGCACTTCTTTCTGGGGCCTTAGCAGACCTGGACTCAACTTCAGATGGTCTCTAGATAGCGTTGCAGTCGTTTTTCCTCCGTCCTTGGTAATTACACAGGTCTTCCTGTTATCAAATCTTGAATTTAACACAGTGCAGGGTTCCCTCTCCCACTGGTCATCAAGTTTGTGGTTTCTTCTTTTTCTCTTTAGCACAACTTCTCCTGGTGCTAGGAGTTCTGCTGGCGCACTCTTGTTGTACTGTGCTTCCTGCTTGTCTCTTACCCTATTCAGACTGTCTTCGACACAGGCTTTTACTCTCATGTACTGTTCCCGTCGCTTTGTGTCCCAGTCCTCAGTGGACATATCTGCTTCGGGTTCTACTACACCAAGCTCCAGGTCCATGGGCCACTTTCCGGGTCTTGCTCGCATGAGATATGTCGGAGTACAATTGGTGGAACTCACAGGTATGTGGTTGTACAGATCTACCAGGTCAGATAGCTTGTCTGGCCACTGGTTTCTTTCTTCTAGCGGTAAGGTCTTCAATAGGTCGATGACGATGTTTTTCATCTTTTCACATAACCCATTGGTTTGGGGTGGTACGGTGTAGTCCAGATCTTCTTATATCGGTACAGATGGCAGAACTCCTTGAACAATTCGGCTTCAAAGGCAGGGCCTTGATCTGTCAGCACCTGCTCCGGGTATCCATGGGGCCTGCAGAAGTATACCTGAAACGTCTTCGCCGCAGTTTCTGCCGTCAGATCCTTGATGGGGGCGACCACCAGGAACCGGGAGTAGTTATCCACCATGGTCAGGGCATAGGAATATCCTGACCTGCTGGGTGACAGCTTGACATGATCCAGGGCCACGATCTCCAAGGGTCGAGTTGTCTTGATGGGTTTCAGGGGTGCCTTCTGGCTGCTGTAGTCTTTTCTCCTGAGGCTACAGGGTCCACAATCCCGGCACCATCTCTCTATGGAACTGCGCATCCCAACCCAATAAAACCAACCTTTCAGCAGGGTTTCTAGCTTCTTCCAGCCAAAGTGCCCCGCTTGATCGTGGTAGGCCTCCAACACCATCTGGATGTCCGTCCTAGGCACTACGATCTGCCATACCATCTCATGGGTCCTCAGGTTGACGTATCTTCGGCACAGCTTCTCTCTATAGATAAACAGCCGGCTTCTCTCATTCCACAGTTGCTTGGCTTGTGAAGACGCGTCCTTCTCCAGGGAGGAACCTTCCTGCGTTATCAGTTCTTTGATACGGCTGACAACCAGGTCGCTGTCCTGGGTCTCCTTCCCGCTGTGGTGAGGCAAAGGGTTTAACGTCTTACCGCGATGCCTCCTGGAGGCTCGTTGCTCGTGGACCATTCCATTACGGTGGAAGGCAGGTAGCTCAATCTCCTCCAGGTCATCCACTTCTTCTTCAGTGTCCGACTGGTGAGGCATCCTGGACAGGGAATCGGCGTTGGCATTCTTGCGGCCTGCCCGATACTTATTGGTGAACTGGTAGTTTGACTGCCGAGCCATCCATCGTTGTTCCATGGCTCCTAACTTGGCTGTTTCCAGATGAGTCAAGGGGTGATTATCAGTGTAGGCAGTGAACTTACTGGAGGCCAGGTAGTGCTTGAACCGCTCAGTGATGGCCCAGACCAGGGCGAGGAACTCCAACTTGAAGCTGCTATAGTTCTCTGGGTTCCTCTCGGTCGGGCGGAGCTTCCTGCTTGCATAGGCGATCACCTTCTCTCGGCCATTCTGCTTCTGACTTAACACAGATCCTGTATCATCAGGATTAGTCTCTACTACAATTAGTCCCTGGTCCTTCAGTTCCACTCTTCCCACCTTTACTGCCACATCCTTAACCCCGACTAGGTTAAGGGAAAGGCCATTGGAGGCATACACGGAAAGGATTGGAGCTGGCGGGCAAAGTTCGTCTATGGACCAGAACCTTTTGTAGAGGACATCTGGCATGATGGTTACTTGATATCCAGTGTCCAGCAGGGCAGGTGTCGCGATGCCGTCCAGCACAAAGGACAGGAAAGGTCTTCCTCCCATGAACCGATGGTAACATTTTGATGGGCCTGCTTGATTTACTCCTGGGTGTCGGCCCTCGGCCCCAGGGTTTGCTCGTTTAAAGGACAGTTCCGCACTGTGTGGCCTGCCTTCTTGCAGCAGTAGCAGATGAATTCTCCTGGAGGGTGACGTTGGTCATTGGTCCTCCCACGGGGTGGCGTTGTCCTCCACCGGGGTGACGTTGTCCTCCTACGGGGTGGCGTTGTCCTCCTTCTTCTTCTCATCCAGGGGACATCCTCAGGGCTGTTGGCGAATTATATCCTTTCATCTGGCTTGGGCTCCTCGTGTATCTGCAGGGTGCTCAGGACAGTGGCAAGGGTTTTATTTAACTGGCGCACTTCAGAACGTAGGCTGTCCAGCTCGCTAAGAGGCACGGTTTGCATCTTTGTTTCAGCCATTAGTGAAGGAGCAGTGGGTGCTGCGGCCACTGGGGTGGCCCCACCCTGTTAACGTTGGACAGCAGTATCTGTTGTTTCCAGGGGCTGTAGACCCTTTATAGCCATGTCCTTCAGGGTGGCAAAGGTGGCATCTGGATGATCTAAGGCCCACCACCGTACAGTTCTGCTCTCCTCCTGGGACCTTAACCCCCGGAAAAACTGTTCCGTCAGCATTTTTTTTTCATCTTGTATGCTGGCTGGGCTAACCTGTTTCAGGGCCCGCAGGGCTTCCTGTAAGCACCAGGCATAGTCCCGGATACTGTCCTCAGTTTTCTGGACACAATGGTAGAACCTCATCCTGAGATCCGTCTCGGTGCGATTTTCAAACACAGTCTGCAGTCTCTTAAAGATGATGGATACTGATTCCTGGTCTGCGGCTGGCCAGGTTTCAACCTCCCACTCTGCGGCACCAGTCAATTATCCCAAAACTACAGCAGCTCTCTGTTTGCCAGTCAAAGAATACATATCTAGAACACTGCATATTCTTCTCTTGAATCCGGACAGGGTGTGCTGCAGTTATACTGGGGGAGACACTTCGCTCCAGGGATATACAGCAGGGCCATAGGTAATAACGGGGTCACGACCCCTGCTGGTGGAACGGCCGCTCTGGCCTGTGCAGCACCGGGCGTTAGTTGGGCATCAGAAGCGTTAACCGGTGCTCCGGCGGCTTGCTGGTCATCGGCCATGGTTGCGCCCCCCTAGTGAACCGGAGGCTACCTTCTTCATTTTCTTTATCAGGTAGTCTGCAGCTCCGCGGGCGATGGTCTTCTTCTAGGACCTTGCGTCGCTCGCGTCTGACGGCAGAGCGTCCTCTCGGCCCTTCCAGGACCTGACGCTGCCTGGTTCGACGTCAGGGGTGGGGCCTGTCCTGGGCTTCGATCGCTTTTCACAATCACACCTCTCTGGTTCCCGTGGTTACGCCCCTCTTTTCCCGCGCTGCAGATCGATAATGGCGGCGGTCCTCACCACAGTTTGACACACAGTTCAGTTCAATAAAGGCGCACAGTAAACGGTGACAACGGGCACGCAATCCTGTTCGTGACGCCAAAACATGACGCGCCCCCAGGGCCGTGGGGTACTCGGCAGCCGGGTCTCTGGTTGCCGAGGGGATATCACGGTGGCTGGCCCGATCCGTGGCCCCGGGCGGTCAGTGAAATGGGGAAAACTTCTATTATTTGGGGTATTCTTTTGGAATTATTCGTGACTCCACCTGTGGAATGCGGCTACTGGGTGCCGCCGCTGCGGAGCAGTTCTCTGAAGCAGATGGTAGGGCAGCTTGTGATGGAATGGCTCCCCACAGGTGGAGCGGGACTCAGGGCAGCGTGGGGGATGTACTGTATGGTGGTGCAGGGGAGAGACGGCAGGACGGTCCTGGAGGAAGGATGGACACTCACACAGGGGTAAGCTTCAGTACCTTCACTGGTGATGCTGCAGGCACGGTCAAGGGTACTCCAGGTGAAGGGCACATTTCTGGACTCTCCCCAGTGAGCGGCTATAGGGCCTCCTGATCCGTTGCTTTATTCTCTAAGCTTCTGGCCTGCCTGGAGCTGGGCCTAGCTTGGTTACTGTCTCTCTCTTCACCTGCTGACCTGGTGGTAGGGCCTTCTCTTTGGAGATCACTTTCCTGGACGCTGGGACCTCCGTGACTCCTAGAGCTGGTACTTTAGTCAGTCTTCGTTGAACCTGGGACCTGTAGTCCTCCAGGGGTTCCGGTGGCTCCTACTGGGTGTAAAGGGGTCCCTGTAGGCGCGGACCCAGTGTCCGGTATATATATCGGGGTGAGCCTGGTATGTCAGCTTGCTGCTTTCATCACTGCTCTCTGAGTATCAACATACTCTCAGCTCACTTTGAGCTCTGTCCCTCTCTGTGTCTCAGCAGGAACTAATCTCTTCTCTAGACTGACTGCCTGGCTCCACCCTCCCTTTATATATCCCTAACAGGCTCCCTCTGCTGGTCTGAGGTGGTAGGGTGGAGGTGTGTGAATGTGTGAGGGCCTCTTGTGGAGAAGTCAATCCATGCACCCTTCTGGGTTCTGTAGCACCACTGCGCAGCAGGGTGCCACATTTACAGTAGACTGTGGGCCAACCTCTGTCTTCTAAAGTTTCATAGAATAGCCTTGTAATCTGTGGTGTAACAATCAATACCACAATTACAAGAGACTGACCACATTATTAAGACTACACAGTGGACTGAATGACCACAACATTTAAAAGGACTGACTGTCCACAGCGTTTTAATTAGTTGTGGACTGACTGACAACAGCATTTACACTAGTCCAAGGACTGAATGGAAGACAGCAATCACTGGAAAAGGACATTATACTTTGAAGTATAAAACGAAGAAAGCAAAGAGGAAGACCAGCAGCCAGTCCAAAGGATTGACACTATCAAGATAAGGTGGAGAAGACTCTAGTGGACCTATGTAGTCTTTCACAAAATTGATCTTTCTAAAGATCGTTAATTCATCCAGTCATCATGGTTTGAGTATCATTTTAAGGCCATTATTAATAAAAAATGGTCTGACTGACCACAGCATTCACAGTAGGTGTGGACTGCCTGACTACAGCATTCACACTAGGTGTGGACTGCTTGACCAAATTTACAGTAGACTAGACTGTGGGCCAACCTCTGACCTCAGACAAGAGACTGACCACACTATTAAAATTACACTGTGGACTGAATGACCACAACATTTAAAAGGACTGACATTCCACAGCTTTTGAATTAGTTGTGGACTGACTGACAACAGCATTTACACTAGTCTAAGGATTGAATGGAATACCTCAATCACTGGAAAAGGACATCATAATTTGAAGTATAGAAGGAAGAAAGCAAAGTGGAAGACCAGCAACCAATCATATGGATTGATAGTATCAAGATAATGGTGAAGAAGACCCTAGTGGACCGATCTAGTCTTGCAAAAGATTGATCTTATTAAAGATCTTTAATTCATCAAGTTGTCATGGCTCGAGTTTCAACCGAAGGCCGTTAATTATAAAGAATGGACTGAGTGACCACAGCATATACACTAGATGTGGACTGCCTGACCACATTTACAGTAGAGTGTGAACCGATTGAGCATAAAATTTAAAATAGACTGTGGACTGTCTGACTACAATTTTTATATTAAAATGCAGACCGACTGACCACAGTCTTTATCTTTGAAATACGTAATTTTGGCCCTAGAGTGTTATGCTTTTTGATGTATATAGCATTTAGCAGGAACATATTATCACTCTTTTGAATATTTACAGGTGACTGACGCCCATTGACATGGTGGGATTTCAAACCTTTCCTTGTGGACTCCAAGAAAAGAATGTGGAAGGTCACATAACAGGTAATTAATATTCATATTAATTACTGATAATATTCAGTCTAGGCATAAGTTCTAGACCTGCGGAGGTGTGACAACACCTTTCTGATACATGAGAATATACTGTTAGTGGTTTACATATGTATATTTTCTATACACAACTCCTAGTATAACACAACCATATCTTAGGTACAGACGTAAGGAACATTTCTTTTCCTTATCCTCTGTCTTCTAAAGTGAGGATTCCCTTATTCTGTTTCATAGAGTAGCCTTGTAATTCGCGGTGTAACAATCAATACCGCGATTAAAGAGACTGACCACAATATTAAGACTACACTGTGGACCAATTGACTACAGAATTTACGAGAACTGACAGTTCACAGAATTTAATTTAGGTGTGAACTGACTGACAACAGCATTTAAACTAGTCTATGGATTGACTGGAAGACAGCAATTAATGGAAAGGGACATCATACTCGGAAGCATAGAAGGAACATGGCAAAGAGGAAGAGCAGCTACAAATCGAAAGGATTGACACTATCAATGTAATGGTGAAGAAAACCCTAGTGGACCTATCTAGTCTTGCACAAAATTGATCTTCCTAAAGATCGATAATTCATCAAGTCGTCATGGCTCGAGTTTCAACCGAAGGCCATTAATTATAAAGAATGGACTGACTGACCACAGCATTCACACTAGTTGTGGTCTGCCTGATCATATTTACAGTAGACTGTGGGCCAACCTATGTCTTCTAAAGTGAGGAATCCCCTATTCTATGTCATAGAATAGCCTTGTTTTCAGCTGTGTAACAATCAATACCGTGATTACAAGAGACTAACCACAATATTAAGACTACACTGTGGACTGAATGACCACAGAATTTAAAAGGACTGACAGTCCACAGTATTTTAATTAGTTGTGGACTGACTGACAACAGCATTTACACTAGTCTAAGGATTGACTGGTAGACAGCAATCACAGGAAAAGTGTAACGGGTCTGGGAGGCGGAACCTCTGAGCAACTATACAAGGGGGCGGTCCTTGTAAGGAAGCGGGTGGCGACCAGGGAAGACGGGCAGGTAGTCACAGCAGGTGACCGGGACAGTCTCTGGGTAAACGGACAGGAGGTCACGACAAGTGACCGGGACAGTCTCTGGGTAAATGGACAGGAGGTCACGGCAAGTGACCGGGGCATTCTCTGGGAAACGGGCAGGAGGTCACAGCAAGTGACCGGGACAGTCTCTGGGTAAAGGGTAGGTACGACCTGTGACGGCTGAGCCTCCAGGTAGGCTAGCAGGCAGATGGCAGATGTGCGCTCCCAGGTGAGCAGGCGAGAGTCTCTGGATAAGCAGATGGTCACAGCATGTGACGGCAGAGCCTCCAGGTAGGCTAACAGGCAGGTAGCAGATGAGCGCTCCCAGATGAGCGGGCAAGAGTCTCTGGACTGGCAGGTGGTCACAGCACGTGACGGCGGATCCTTCAGGTAGGCTAACAGGCAGGTAGCAGATGAGCGCTCCCAGGGGAGCGGGCAAGAGTTTCTGGACTGGCAGGTGGTCACAGCACGTGACGGCGGAGCCTCCAGGTAGGCTAGCAGACAGGTAGCAGGTGAGCGCTCCCAGATGAGCGGGCAAGAGTCTCTGGACTGGCAGGTGGTCACAGCACGTGACGGCGGAGCCTCCAGGTAGGCTAGCAGATAGGTAGCAGATGTGCGCTCCCAGGTGAGCGGGCAAGCTGGTCCCTAGACAGACTGACAGGTGTCGGAAGGCAGACCGTCGGACCTCAGGCTAGCAAGCAGGTAAGCGGATTATCAGGCAGAAATCAGGCAGCAAACTGGCAGGAAACTGGCAGGTAACTGGCTGGTAACTGGAAACGGGACCTGAGGGCTGAAGCAGAGTAGTGAACAGTGCAACAACATTGCTCGGGCACCTCCATTTTGGAGGAGGTGCCTTATATATGGTGAAGTCCTCCGGCCATTGGCCGGGGACTCCTTAGGACGGCACGCGCGGCCCCTTTAAGAGGGGGGGAGCGCGCGCGCGCCCTAAGCACCGTGGCCGGGAAGGAGCGCGCGCTGCCAGCAGAGCGGGAGGAGGACGCCGGGCTCGGAGCGGAGAGGTGAGGGGAACAGCGTCCCTGCCTAGCAGAGGGCAGGGACGCCGACGCTACAGTACCCCCCCTTTTAGGCCCCCCCTTTTTTAGGCCAGACAGAAATTTTGCAAGGATGAGAGGGGCATGGATGTTCTCCCGGGGCTCCTACGTTCTCTCTTCAGGACCAAACCCCTTCCAATCTACTAGAAAAAAGGTCTTTCCTCTTACCCTTTTTGTGGCCAGAATGTTCTCTACCTCAAACTCGTTTTCAGTGGAAACCGGAGCATGAGGGGTACCTGTAGACTTGGAAAAAGAGTTAAGTACCACGGGTTTGAGGAGAGATACATGGAAGGAGTTAGGGATCCGTAAGTTGGCCGGGAGTTTCAATTTATAGGCCACCGGGTTGATCTGACTGATGACCTCCAGAGGACCGATGAACCGAGGCCCTAACTTATAGGAAGGAATCTTGAGCCGGACATACTTGGACGAGAGCCAGACCTTATCCTCTGGATGGAATTGAGGAGGATCCAGACGTTTTTTGTCAGCATGTCTTTTCATACGCTCGGACGACTGAAGGAGTGCGGACCGGGTACTCTCCCACATGGAGGAAAATTTGTTAACAAGAGATTCCGCAACCGGATTATCCACCGAGGTGGAGACGGGAAATGGGATCCGAGGATGCTGACCGAAGACTACAAAAAACGGGGATTTGGAGGAAGATTCGCTCTCGTGATTGTTGTAAGAGAATTCGGCCCATGGCAGGAGATCCACCCAGTCAGAATGGTGGGCATTAACGAAGTGCCGGAGGTAACTGGTCAGGATCTGATTGATCCGCTCCACTTGACCATTAGACTGTGGGTGGTAAGCGGAGGAGAAGTCCAGGGTGACGTCTAGCAATTTACAAGTGGCTCTCCAGAAACGTGAGGTGAACTGTACCCCACGATCCGACACGACGTGGAGGGGCAGGCCATGAAGACGGAAGATGTGGCGGATAAAGTCTTTAGCCAGCTCGGGTGCAGACGGGAGGCCTGGCAGGGGAATAAAGTGAGCCATCTTGGAAAAGCGGTCAGCGACCACCCAAATGACCGTACAACCGGCAGAGACGGGGAGATCAGTTATGAAGTCCATAGCTATATGCTGCCAGGGGGCAGCAGGTACAGGAAGCGGAAGGAGGCGACCGGCTGGCAGGTGTCTCGGGACTTTGTTGCGGGCGCAGGACACACAGGCAGAAACAAAGTCTATTACGTCCTTGTGCAGGGTAGGCCACCAGTAGTGCCGGGTAATAAGCTGGAGGGTCTTTTTCTGGCCGGCGTGGCCAGCTAGTTTAGACGAATGACCCCAGTGTAGGATCTTCTCCCGATCAGGTACCGATACGAACGTCTTACCGGGAGGGAGACGATTAAGACTCATGTGAGCCACCTGCATTACTCTGGCGGGCTCGATGATATGTTTAGGTTCTTCCTCGAGATCAGACACCAGAAAGGATTGGGACAAGGCGTCCGCTTTGATGTTTTTGTCAGCCGGGCGAATATGAAGAACAAAATCAAAGCGAGCAAAAAACAAGGACCACCGGGCTTGGCGCGGGTTAAGTCTCTGGGCATGCTGGAGGTAAGCCAAGTTCTTGTGGTCAGTGTAAATTATTACCGGGTGAAGAGCCCCCTCGAGTAGGTAACGCCACTCCTCCAATGCCAGCTTGATGGCCAATAACTCTCGGTCTCCTATGGAATAGTTGCGCTCAGAAGAGGAGAAGAGTTTGGAGAAGAAGCCACAAGTTACCATTCTCCCGGAAGACGATTTTTGGGTAAGTACCGCTCCGGCTCCAGAGGAGGAGGCGCCAACTTCCAGGAAGAACTGCTTGTTGCTGTCCGGGCGATGCAGCACCGGGGCGGAAGAGAAAGCCTGTTTTAAGTAAAGAAAGGCCTCCTCTGCTTCGGGCGGCCACTCTCTGGGGTTAGTGCCCTTACGGGTGAGCGCGGAAATTGGGGCAGTCCGGGAAGAGAAGTGCGGTATGAAGAGGCGGTAGTAGTTGGCGAAGCCCAGGAACCGCTGAATAGCCTTCAACCCCTCCGGTCGAGGCCATTTCTCGATGGCAGACAGTTTCTCAGGATCCATTCGGAGGCCGGTCTGAGAAATAATGTAGCCCAAAAATGGAAGCGAGGTCTGCTCAAAGAGGCACTTCTCAAATTTAGCGAAGAGGTGATTCTGCCTGAGCCTGAGCAGGACATGACGAACATCCCTCCGGTGAGTCTGGAGATCCGGAGAGAAGACCAAGATGTCGTCCAGGTACACCACTACGCAGGAGTAGAGAAGGTCCCGGAAGATGTCATTGACCAACTCTTGAAAGACGGCGGGAGCGTTACAGAGACCAATGGGCATTACCAGATATTGATAGTGGCCGTCCCGGGTGTTGAATGCCGTCTTCCATTCATCCCCCTGACGGATACGGACCAGGTTGTACGCCCCACGGAGGTCCAGTTTGGTGAAGATTCTAGCCCCCCTCAGACGATCAAATAATTCCGGAATGAGCGGAAGGGGGTACTTATTCTTCACCGTGATCTGGTTAAGGCCTCTATAGTCTACACAGGGACGGAGAGAGCCATCCTTCTTTTTAACGAAAAAGAAGTCTGCTCCCGCCGGGGAGGTAGATTTCCGGATGAATCCCCGGGCCAGATTCTCCTCAATATATTCGGACATCGACCGGGTCTCAGCAGTGGACAATGGGTAAATATGCCCACGGGGAGGCGTAGTACCGGGTAACAGGTCGATAGGACAGTCGTATGGTCTATGAGGGGGTAATGTCTCTACCTCCTTTTTATTAAAGACATCAGCAAATGACCAATAAGGAATCGGAAGTCCAGGTAGATTAGTTGGGGTAGGAGAAGGACGGACGGGATGAACGGGAACCAAACAAGTCTTATGGCAGTCCTGTCCCCAGCGAAGAACTTCTCCGGTCTGCCAGTCAAGCACGGGTGCATGTTTCTTGGGCCAAGGTAGGCCTAGTAAGAGGGCGTGAGAGAGTCCAGGCAGAACATGAAAAGAGATGCTCTCAGAATGCAGCATTCCCACCTGCAGAGTAATGGATTCGGTGATGAGTTGGATGGGACGTGGTAAGAGGCCCCCATCCACGGCAGCGACAGATAAGGGTACAGCCAGAGGTTTGGTGGGAATGCGGTATTTTTCTACCAGGGACTGTGAAATAAGATTCCCGGCTGCTCCAGAGTCAAGTTGGGCTAGTTCGAAATAACGGTTCTCCCCGCAGATAATTGAGACTGACAGCAGCAGAGATGGAGAGGATTTATTCTTGTCTAGGTCGACCTCTCTGAGCGAACCTAGACACAGGCGTTTCCCGACCTCTTCGGGCAGGTACGGATCCGGTGCTCCTTACTGCCACAGTAGAAGCAGCTCCCCTCGGCACGGCGTAAGTCCTGACGGGTTTTGACCATCTTGGTCTGGTCGACCTGCATAGGCTCAGGAGAGTGTACCTGGGGAGAAACGGAGGGAGTGACGGGTTTCTGAAAGGTAGGAGCAAGACGTGGAAACCTCCTCTCACGGGTGACCTCTTTGGCACGCTCCTGGAACCGTAGGTCAATCCGGGTGGCAAGAGTTATTAAGTCATCGAGAGTGGTAGGAATGTCCCGACCGGCGAGTTCATCTTTAATACGGCCGGACAGACCCTCCCAAAAGACAGATACCAGAGCGTCGTTATCCCAGGCCAGCTCCGAGGCAAGGGTACGGAACCGTATGGCATATTGGCCCACGGTGAGATTTCCCTGACGGAGGCGTAGCAGAGACGATGCGGATGAGGTCTTCCGTCCGGGTTCGTCGAAGACTTTCCGGAAAGCCGTGAGGAAGGCAGGCAAGTCGGACACCAGGGGGTCTCCTCTCTCCCATAGAGGATTTAGCCAAGCCAGTTCCTCCCCCGTGAGATGGGACATGATGAAGGCTACTTTGGCCCGGTCGGAGTTAAACTGGTGGGACAGGAGTTCAAAGTGCAGGGTGCACTGGTTTATGAAGCCCCGAGCCAGAGCGGAGTCGCCTCCGAAGCGAGGAGGTGCAGAAAGCCGGGGTGCGGAGCAGGATACCATGGTATTGGTGGGCAGCGGAGCTGCCGGGTTGTGAGTCATGACACTAGCGGTGGTTGCTGGTGGAGCAGTCAGAGTGTCCAGGCGAGAATTGACATTCCGCAGTTGACTCAGGATGGACTCCTGTTGGGACCTCTGACGGGACAGTTCATGACAAAGGTCCGAGAGCAAGGGAGCTTGGGTGCCACCGGGTTCCATGGCCCGAGCAAACTGTAATGGGTCTGGGAGGCGGAACCTCTGTAAGGAAGTGGGTGGAGCCCAGGGAAGAAGGGCAGGTAGTCACAGCAGGTGACCGGGACAGTCTCTGGGTAAACGGACAGGAGGTCATGGCAAGTGACCGGGACAGTCTCTGGGTAAAGGGTAGGTACGACCTGTGACGGCTGAGCCTCCAGGTAGGCTAGCAGGCAGATGGCAGATGTGCGCTCCCAGGTGAGCAGGCGAGAGTCTCTGGATAAGCAGGTGGTCACAGCATGTGACGGCGGAGCCTCCAGGTAGGCTAACAGGCAGGTAGCAGATGAGCGCTCCCAGGTGAGCGGGCAAGAGTCTCTGGACTGGCAGGTGGTCACAGCACGTGACGGCGGAGCCTCCAGGTAGGCTAACAGGCAGGTAGCAGATGAGCGCTCCCAGGTGAGCGGGCAAGAGTCTCTGGACTGGCAGGTGGTCACAGCACGTGACGGCGGAGCCTCCAGGTAGGCTAGCAGATAGGTAGCAGGTGAGCGCTCCCAGGTGAGCGGGCAAGAGTCTCTGGACTGGCAGGTGGTCACAGCACGTGACGGCGGAGCCTCCAGGTAGGCTAGCAGATAGGTAGCAGATGTGCGCTCAAAGGTGAGCGGGCAAGCTGGTCCATAGACAGACTGACAGGTGTCGGAAGGCAGACCGTCGGACCTCAGGCTAGCAAGCAGGTAAGCGGATTATCAGGCAGAAATCAGACAGCAAACTGGCAGGAAACTGGCAGGTAACTGGCAGGTAACTGGAAACGGGACCTGAGGGCTGAAGCAGAGTAGTGAACAGTGCAACAACATTGCTCAGGCACCTCAATTTTGGAGGAGGTGCCTTATATATGGTGAAGTCCTCCGGCCATTGGCCGGGGACTCCTTAGGACGGCGCGCGCGGCCCCTTTAAGAGGGGGGGAGCGCGCGCGCCCTAAGCACCGTGGCCGGGAAGGAGCGCACGCTGCCAGCAGAGCGGGAGGAGGACGCCGGGCTCGGAGCGGAGAGGTGAGGGGAACAGCGTCCCTGCCTAGCAGAGGGCAGGGACGCCGACGCTACAAAAAGAACATCATACTTTGAAGTAGAGAAGGAAGAGAGCAAAAAGGAAAACCAGCAGCCAATCCAAAGGATTGACACTATCAAGATAACGGTGGAGCAGATCCTAGTGGACCTATGTAGTTTTTTACGAAATTGATTTTCCTAAAGATCGTTAATCCATGAGGTCGTCATGGCTTGAATTTCAACCGAAGGCCGTTCATAAAAAAAATAGACTGACTGACCACAGCATTCACACTAGGTGTAGACTGATTGACCACATTTACAGTAGACTAGACTGTGGGCCAACCTCCATCTTTTAAAGGGAGGAATCCCTTATTCTGTTTCATAGAATACACTTGTAATCAGCGGTGTAACAATCAATACAGCGATTACTAGAAACTGAGCACAGTATTAAGACTACACTGTGGACCAATTGACCACAAAATTTACGAGGACTGACAGTCCACAGCATTTAAATTAGGTGTGGACTGACTGACAACAGTATTTACACTAGTCTATGGATTGACTGGAAGACAGCAATTACTGGAAAAGGATATCATACTCGGAAGAATAGAAGGAAGAAGGCAAAGGGGAAGACCAGCAAACAATCCAAAGGATTAACACTATCAAGATAAAATGATGAAGAAAACCCTAGTGGACCTATCTAGTCTTGCACAAAATTGATCTTCCCAAAGATCGTTCATTCATCCAGTCGTCAAGGCTAGAGTTTCAACCGAAGGCCGTTAATTAAAAATAGAGTGATTGACCACAGCATTCACACTAGTTGTGGACTGTCTGATCATATTTACAGTAGATTGTGGGCCAACCTCTGTCTTCTAAAGTGAGGAATTCCATATTCTATTTCATAGAATAGCCTTGTAATCAGCGGTGTAACAATCAATACCGCTAATAAAAGAGACTGACCTCACTATTAAGACTACACTGTGAACTGAATGACCACAGGATTTAAAAGGACTGACAGTCCACAGCGTTTGAATTAGTTGTGGACTGACTGACAACAGCATTTCCACTAGTCTAAGGATTGACTGGAAGACAGCAATAACTAGAAAAGAACATCATACTTTGAAGTATAGATGGAAAAAAAGCAAAGAGGAAGACCAGCATCCAATCAAAAGGATTTACACTATCAAGATAAAGGTGGAGAAGACTCTAATGGACCTATGTAGTCTTTCACAAAATTGATCTTCCAAAAAATCGTTAATTCATGAGGTCGTCATGGCTCGACTTGCAACCGAAGGCCGTTAATAATAAAAAATGGGCTGACTGACCACAGCATTCACACTAGGTGTGGACTGCTTCACCACATTTACAGTAGACTAGAAAATGAGCTAACCTCTGTCTTTTAAAGTGAGGAATCCCCTATTCTATTTCATAGAATAGCCTTGTAATCAGCGGTGTAACAATCAATACCGCGATTACAAGAGACTGACCACATAATTAAAACTACACTGTGGACTGAATGACCGCAGCAGTTAAAAGGACTAACAGTCCACAGCATTTTAATTAGTTGTGGACTGACTGACAACAGCATTTACACTAGTCTAATTGACAGCAATCACTGTAAAAGGACATTATACTTTGAAGTATAGCAGGAAGAAAGCAAAGAGGAAGACCAGCAGCCAATCCAAAGGATTGACACTATCAAGATAATGGTGGAGAAGACCCTAGTGGACCTTTGTAGTCTTTCACAAAATTGATCTTTCTAAAGATCGTTAATTCATCCAGTCATCATGTCTCGAGTTTCAACCGAAGGCCGTTAATATTAAAAAATGGGCTGACTGAGCACAGCATTCACACTAGATGTGGACTGCCTGACTACAGCATTCACACTAGGTGTGGACTGCTTGACCACATTTACAGTAGACTAGACTGTGGGCCAACCTCTGACTTCTAAAGTGATGAATCCCCTATACTATTTCATAGAATAGCCTTGTAATCAGCGGTGTAACAATCAATACCGCGATTACAAGAGACTGACCACAGTATTAAAATTACACTGTGGACTGAATGACCACATCATTTAAAAGGACTGACAGTCCACAGGTTTTGAATTAGTTGTTGACTGATTAACAACAGCATTTACTCTACTTTAAGGATTGAATGGAAGACAGCATTCACTGGAAAAGGACATCATACTTTGAAGTATAGAGGGAAGAGAAAAAAGAGGAAGACCAGCAACCAATCCGATTGATTGATACTATGAAGATAATGGTGAAGAAGACCCTAGTGGACCGATCTAGTCTTGCACAAGATTGATCTTCCTAAAGATCGTTAATTCATCTAGTCGTCATTGTTATGATCAGCAACATGTACTAAGGAAAGATAGGGGAAAGCTGTTCCTACAGTAAGACTAAGCTGAATTCCTACGATGTAGCGGGCTGCCTGTTCCTAGTGAACAGAACCGCCTTAGTCCTCGGCTAGTCTGAAGGAAGACCTATAGAAGTAAGGGAGGGGTCCCTAAAAAAACTAAGGACAAAAATGTGACACCTCCTAAACAGAGAAGTTGTTGCAGAACACAAAAAGACAAACTGACAAAAATGTACTAGAGGTCCCAGAGGACCAAGCGAACATGACAGAGAAAGGCACCGAAGCACCCGGCTAGAGAAACAGTCAAACACTGAAGTCCAGCACAGCCACAAGGGCGGAGCTGGAATATAAAGGCAGATGGTCACGTGACAGCAAAACACAAGATATAAAAAACAAACAGGTGGGTTATAACAGTACCCCCTCTTTTATGAGGATCCTCCGGATCCTCCAGGCCCAGGCCTATATGGAAACCTCCTGTGGAAAGCTTTAACAAGCCTAGGAGCAGAGACATCATCCGTCTTTACCCAGGAGTTGTCTTCGGGACCGAAACCCTTCCAGGAGACAAGATAGTGTAATCTCCCTCTATGCCATCTAGAATTCAAGATACGAGAAATTTCATATTCGCCGTCTTCCACCACAGGCTATATCCCTGGTTGTGCCTAATTGGCTATAAGTGTACAGTATCTGAGACTAACACCCTGTTATCATAGCAGGTTTCAGTGGTAGTTATTCGGGATTGATACCCAGCCAATGTAGCAGGTTTTAGTGGTAGTTACCAAGGATCCCGTCATTAGAGTGTTTCCATTGACATTGAGCTCTAATATCCTGTTTGTATACTACTATCAACCGTATGTTTTAGCATGTCAGTATTATGTGTGTGTGCTCCTTTTTTGTATCACCATGTACCCTACTTGTTATAATAAAGGTCTCTTTTATTTACATCAAAGACCTATTTGTCGGATATTTTTATATAGGTTCTAATTCTGTTCCGATTGGTCGATCCAATCTAGTTAGCAGATATACATATTTCCACTATGTTGATGTTTATGACTATTAAGACTGTATGTAAATGGAAATGTATGTCATCTGCGTGCCCTCTGCAATTTTTTCGCAATCACTACAGGGTACTGTATTTTATACTTTTTTTTTTAATTAATTCTCATATTTTACATGTTGAATAAATCATTCAATAAAGCTCTGATCAGACACCTTTCCAATTAATAAGCTGTATGTAGTGAAGTATTGTTATTTTAAGGGAAGGTGGGTGGTTAGGTGGGTTTTATTAACCCCTAAATATCTGTCCTTATAATGTTGTGAGCATTCTCCATCTTTATGACACTTAATGTGATCATCCAATGTCCTTTCCTGCATCCTTTGCTTGTACTCACTAATGATGTCATAGGGAGGTGATGTCACAATTACTTAGAACATTCAGCTCTCTACATTCCAATCACTTGTGCAGTTCATGTCATTGTGGTAAAGCATAAAGATGTGGAAGAGGTGACAGGGCACAGGTAATTACTATCATTAATTTATTAATTAGAATACATACTAATTCTAGGCCAGCAAGTTAAACTAATGTAATTAGCGACTCATATCCCCCAAAATGGCCTAGGATCAGATTGCACCCAAATATCATAATTCATTTTATACCATAGAAAAGGTGATAACTTCCTGATTGCTGGGGATCCAACCACTAGGACCCTCATCGATCAATAACGCAAAGCGGAGGTCCAGCATGTAAACCTCTGCTCCATTCATTGTCTACGGGACTGCCTGAGATACCGCTGAATTAATTTATCTCCAGCAGTCCCTTAGAGAATGAATGGAGCTGCGGTGCACAAGCTTGACCTCCTGTCTGTTCGGACATTGCAGAGCTGTGATCTGTGATTCAGTGAGGGTCCCAATGACCAGGAAGTTCAAAAGTCAGTACTGCCATTATAAATATGATGGTGCCACCAAAAAAGCGTCCGGAGCGAGTAGACTTTTTGGTTGATTTTGAAAAACAACTACTTTTTTGTCGCAGACACATTTGATACATGGCGACCACAAGGCTTTATTCTGTGTTTCAGCAACCCACACAGTGTATGATATCATTGACTGCTCCTGTGTTCCCATAGCTCCTCTAACATGTCCTGCTCTTTCTGGTATTATTATGGTGACACGAGGCCTCATCACAGCCAATCACATATTTTACCAGTGTCAGAAACATTAAAGGTAAAATCTGACCAAATGTATGTAAAAATACTGCCAAACCTTGGGATGATTTTTTTCTTTTAATCATTTTTTTTTAAAATTGATATTTTCTACAAATTTACTTTAAAATTAAATAAGTTTCACTTTATTGAAAATTAAAATTTAGAGAGTTACTGGAGATCAGTAAATTGCTGGTAAGGTAAAAGCAGGCTGGATGCCACCAACATACCACATCGTCCTCAGATTCCTTTTATGATGTCATAGAGGCGTGACATCATATTATGTTAGAACGTGGTGCTGTAGAGTCACAGTTCAGATCATTGCCATCACATGGAGCACACACCGACAGGAGGAGGGAAAGAGGACAAGGTGACACAGAAGAGGTAATTCAATCCTATTGATCACAATAGATTTTAGTTCCAGGTCTCCATGTTCTGTAAAATCTCCATATTATAGATTACACGTGTCAAACTCCGGCCCATGGGTCATATCTGGCCCTCATGGTGGTTATATTTGGCCCTTAACACCAGAACCGCCACTGCTATATTGGGCCATTATTCTGTATGGAGGACTATGAGGCCCATTAGTCTGTATGGAGGACTATTTGGGGCCCAGTATTCTGTATACTGGTTGGCCCACGACTATGGGGGGCCCATTATTCTGTATGGAGGACTATGTGAGGCCCATTATTCTGTATGGAGGACTATGTGGGGCCCATTATACTGTATACTGGTTGACCCGCGACTTTGTCCAAGTTTTTCACTTTGGCCCTCTGTGTGTTTAAGTTTGACATCCCTGTTATAAATACATACAGTAAGATGGAAGTGAGAGGCCATTTGTCACATTTCTTTATATACAGTATAATCCCTAACTACTAAACTGGATATTTGTGTATCTGTATACATATTAGCCTGCATATTGCTAGCAATATATAATATTTTGCACAAGAACATGATTTATGAAAAAAAAAGTCTTGCCTCATATCAAGGAATAATTTTTCCCATCAACATAGCTGTATGAGGACATAGTTTTTGCAGAATTGAAACAAGTTTAAATTGGCATAGTATGATGTGATATGAAGCAGGAAACATTTAGCTTAAGCAGGAGTACTTATGTTTTTTGCGCAGTTTCAAGATGGGTGGGGTCTTCCAATGCAAAGTGGTACTTACCATCAATACCCACCCCTGCCCTCCCGGCATCACACTTTCAACTGTATCAGCATCCTGCATGCCAATACAGCTGAATGCAATGACAGAAGAGGGAGCTGTCCGTTATATTACATGGAAGGCTACGTGGGGCCCATTATACTATATGGGAGGCTATGTGGTGCCCGTTATTCTACAATACTAGGCTTTGTGGGGCCCATTATACTACATGAAATGTTATGTGGGGCCCATTATACAACATGAAAGGTTTTATGGGGTCCATTATACTATATGGAGGGTTACGTGGGGGCAATATTCTATATGAAGGGCTACATGGGAGCCATTATACTATTTGTAGGGCTATGTGGGGCCCATTATACTATATGGAGGGCTATATGGGGGCCATTATAATATTTGGACAGCTATGTGGGGGCCATAATACTATACAGAGGGCTATGTGTGGGCCATAATATTGTTTTCAGGGCTGTGAGGGGGGCAATTATACAGTTAGCAGGGCTATGTGGGGGGGGCATTATACTGTCTGGAGGGCTAGTGGAGGCAATTATACTGTATGCGAGCAATTATACAATGTGGAGGTTTGTGTAGGCTGTGTTGGGGCCGGTATATTGTTTGGAGGCCTATGTGGGAGGCCATCATTCTACTGATAGCATGGCTATTAGGGGGCCATTATACTGTCTGGAGGGCTAGTGGAGGCCATTATACTGTATACGAGCAATTAAGCTATGTGGAGGTTTGTGTGGGGTCCATCATACTGTATGGAGGGTTGTGTGGGGGCCATTATACTGTATGGAGGACTATGTGGGGCCATTATTCTGTTTGCAGGGCTATGTGAGGACCATTATAATGTGTGGGAGCTATGTGAGGGCCATTATACTATATGGAGGGCTATGTTGGGGCCATGATACTCTATAGACGGCTATGTGTGGGCCATAATACTGTTTGCAGGGCTATGTGGGGACCATTATAATGTTTGTATGGCTGTGTAGGGGTCAATATAATGTTTGAAGTGATAGTGGGCGCTATTATACTGTATACAAGCAATTATACAGTGTGGACCTTTGTGTGGGGTTCATCATACTGTTTTGAGGGTTGTGTGATGGCTAAGATACTGTTTGGAGAACTATGTGATGGGCAATTATTTTGTTTGCAAGGCTATGATGCGAGGGCCATTATACTGTTTGGAGGGCGTTGTTGGGAATATTATACTTTTGGAGGGCTAGTATGGTCCATCATACTGTGTGGAGGGTTGAGTGGGGGTCATTATGCTGTTTAGAGGGCTGTGTGGGGGCCATCATACTGTGTGGATGGTCGTGCGTGTTGGGGCCATCATACTGTGTGGAGGGCCATTATACTGTATGGAGGGCTGGGTGGGGGCCATCATATTGTGCCCTGATCAATGGAATCTTACCCTTTATTATGATCTGACATAATTCCCTTTCAGCAGAGTTAATTAAATGAGGATAATTTGAAACCTGAAGAAAAAAGGGGGTTGAAAAAACAATTATATATAATCATTGCAGAAATAAATTGACTATGCAATGGGTCTTTAGAATAGTAAAGGGAATAAATAGGAAAAGAAAGGTTAATATAGCACCTTTTTAATTGTTATTTACTTATTTTTTCACTTTTTCTTTTTTTCTCTCTCTCACTACTCATTTTTAAATTGGGGGTAGGTTGTAAACTATAATAAAAATATTAAAAATGTCACATAATACTACAAAAACTACACATAAAAAAACAATAAGACTTATAGTTGAATAAATTAGATTTCACATAAATACCTACTACTGTATTGTAACAAGAGTAAAAAAATATTCCTCTATTGTTTTTTTTGTCGTTTCATTTTTATTGTAAACATATTGTCACAACCTACGACTTTTTACAGATTACTTTTTCCATCATACTCTTTGGTATGTATAGCATGTAGCAGGAACATATTATCACTCTTTTGAATATTTACAGGTGACTGACGCCCATTGACATGGTGGGATTTGAAATGTTTCCTTGTGGACTCCAAGAAAAGAATGTGGAAAGTCACATAACAGGCAATTAATATTCATAATAATTACTGATAATAGTCATTTTAGGCATAAGTTCTAGACCTGCGGAGGTGTGACAACACCTTTCTGATACATGAGAATATACTCTTAGTGGTTTACATATGTATATTTTCTATACACAACTCCTAGTATAACACAATCATATCTTAGGTATAGACATAAGGAACATTTCTTTTCCTTATCCTCTCTCTTCTAAAGTGAGGAATCCCCTATTCTATTACATAGCCTTGTAATCAGCGGTGTAACAATCAATACCGCGATTACAAGAGACTGACCACAGTATTAAGACTACACTGTGGACTGAATGACCACAGCATTTAAAAGGACTGACAGTCCACAGCGTTTGAATTAGTTGTGGACTGACTGACAACAGCATCTACAGTAGTCTAAGGATTGACTGGATGACAGCAATCACAGGAAAAGGACATCATACTTTGACGTATAGAAGGAAGAAAGCTAAGAGGAAGACCAGCAGCCAATCTAAAGGATTGACACTATCAAGATAATGGTGGAGAAGACCCTAGTGGACCTATGTAGTCTTTCACAAAATTGATCTTTCTAAAGATTGCTAATTCATCCAGTCGTCATGGCTCGAGTTTCAAACGAAGGCCGTTAATAATAAAAAGTGGGCAAACTGACCACAGCATTCACACTAGTTGTGGACTGCCTGACTACAGCATTCACACTAGTCTAAGGATTGAATGGAAGACAGAAATCAATCTAAAAGGACATCATACTTTGAAGTATAGAAGGAAGAAAGCAAAGAGCAAGACCAACAACCAATCCAATGGATTAATACTATCAAGATAATGGTGAAGAAGACCCTAGTGGACCTATCTAGTCTTGCACAAGATTGATCTTCCTAAAGATCAATAATTCATCAAGTCGTCATGGCTCGAGTTTCAACCGAAGGCCAATAATTATAAAGAATGGACTGAGTGACTGACCACAGCATATACACTAAATGTGGACTGCCTGACCACATTTACAGTAGACTGTGAACCGATTGAGCATAAAATTTAATATAGACTGTGGACTGTCTGACTACAATTTTTATAATAAAATGCAGACCGACTAACCACATTCTTTATCTTTGAAATAAGTAATTTTGGCCCTAGAGTGTTATACTTTTTGGTGTGTATAGCATGTAGCAGGAACATATTATCACTCTTTTGAATATTTGCAGGTGACTGACGCCCATTGACATGGTTGTATTTGAAATGTTTCCTTGTGGACTCCAAGAAAAGAATGTGGAAAGTCACAAAACAGGTAATTAATATTCATATTAATTAGTGATAATAGTCAGTCTAGGCACAAGTTCTAGACCTGCGGAGGTGTGACAAAACCTTTCTGATACATGAGAATATACTGTTAGTGGTTTACATATGTATATTTTCTATACACAACTCCTAGTATAACACAACCATATCTTAGGTAGAGACATAAGGAACTTTTCTTTTCATTATCCTCTGTATTCTAAAGTGAGGAATCCCTTATTCTGTTTCACAGAATAGCCTTGTAATCAGCGGTGTAACAATCAATACCGCGATTACAAGAGACTGACCACAGTATTAAGACTACACTGTGGACCAATTGACCACAAAATTTACGAAGACTGACAGTCCACCGCATTTAAATTAGGTGTGGACTGACTGACAACAACATTTACACTAGTCTATGGATTGACTGGAAGACAGTAATTACTGGAAAGGGACATCATACTCGGAAGAATAGAAGGGAGAAGGCAAAGAGGAAGACCAGCAACCAATCCAAAGGATTGACACTATCAAGATAATGGTGAAGAAAACCCTAGTTGACCTATCTAGTCTTGCACAAAATTGATCTTCCCAAAGATCGTTTATTCATACCGTCGTCATGGCTAGAGTTTCAACCGAAGGCCGTTAATAATAAAAAATGGACTGACTGACCACAGCATTCACACTAGCTGTGGGCTGCCTCATCATATTTACAGTACACTGTGGGCCAACCTCTGTCTTCTAAAGTGAGAAATCCCCTATTCTATTTCATAGGATAGCCTTGTAATCAGCGGTGTAACAATCAATACCGTGATTACAAGAGACTAACCACACTATTAAGACTACACTGTGGACTGAATGACCACAACATTTAAAAGGACTGACAGTCAACAGCATTTGAATTAGTTGTGGACTGACTGACAACAGCATTTACACTAGTCTAAGGATTGACTGGAAGACAGCAATCACTGGAAAAGGACATCATTCTTTGAAGTATAGAAGGAAGAAAGCAAAGAGTTAGACCAGCAGCCAATCCAAAGGATTGACACTATCAAAATAATGGTGGAGAAGACCCTAGTGGACCTATGAATTGTTTAACAAAATTGATCTTCCTAAAGATCATTAATTCATCCAGTCGTCATGGCTCGTGTTTCAACCGAAGGCCGTTAATAATAAAAAATGGGCTGACTGACCACAGCATTCACACTAGGTGTGAACTGCCTGACTACAGCATTCACACTAGGTGTGGACTGCTTGACCACATTTACAGTAGACCTGACTGTGGGCCAACCTCAGTCTTCTAAAGGGAGGAATCCCCTATCCTATTTCATAGAATAGCCTTGTAATCAGCGGTATAACAATCAATACCGCGATTATAAGAGATTGACCACATTATTAAAATGACACTGTGGACTGAATGACCACAACATTTAAAAGGACCAACAGTCCACAGCGTTTGAATTAGTTGTTGACTGATTGACAACAGCATTTACACTAGTTTAAGGATTGACTGGAAGACAGCAATCGATGGAAAAGGACATCATTCTTTGAAGTATAGAAGGAAGAAAGCAAGGAGCAAGACCAGCATCCAATCCAATGGATTGATACTATCAAGATTATGGTGAAGAACACCCTAGTGGACCGTTCTAGTCTTGCACAAGATTGATCTTCCTAAAGATCATTAATTCATCAAGTCGTCATGGCTCGAATTTCAACCTAAGTCCATTAGTTACAAAGAATGGACTGACTGACTGACCACAGCATTCACACTAGTTGTGGACCGCCTGATCATATTTATGATGCGCCCCCAGGGCCGTGGGGTACTCGGCAGCCGGGCCTCTGGTTGCCGGGGGGATATCACGGTGGCTGGCCCGGTCCGTGGCCGATGGCGGTCAGTGAAATGGGGAAAACTTCTATTATTTGGGGTTTTCTTTTGGAATTATTCGTGACGCCACCTGTGGAATGCGGCTACACGGTGCCGTCGCTGCGGAGCAGTCCTCTGAGGCAGATGGTAGGGCAGCTTGTGATGGAATGGCTCCCCACAGGTGGAGCGGGCCTCAGGGCAGCGTGGGGGATGTAATGGATTGTTGGCAAGGGGAGAGACGGCAGGACGGTCCCGGAGGAAGGATGGACACTCACACAGGGGTAAGCTTCAGTACCTTTACTGGTGATGCTGCAGGCACGGTCCAGGGTATTCCAGGTGAAGGGTGCATATCTGGACTCTACCCAGTGAGCGGGTATAGGGCCTCCTGATCTGTTGCTTTATTCTCTAAGCTTCTGGCCTGCCTGGAGCTGGGCGTAGCTTGGTTACTTTCTCTCTCTGCACCTGCTGACCTGGTGGTAGGGCCTTCTCTTTGGAGATCACTCTCCCTGGATGCTGGGACCTCCGTGACTCCTAGCCCTGCTACTTTAGTCAGTGTTTGGTGAACCTGGGACCTATAGTCCTCGAATGGATCTGGTGGTTTCTACTGGGTGTAAAGTGGTCCCTGTAGGCGCGGACCCGTTGTCCGGTATATATATCGGGGTGAGCCTGGTATGCTTCTCTGCCACCTCACTACTTCTTCCTTCTCCTCTCGCCTTCGGCCCACTCAAGGCCCTCACTAGGCTTCCACACGTGCTGTAGGCCTTGGCTCGCCTAAGAACAGCAGCCAGCTTGCTGCTTTCTTCACTGCTCTCTGAGCATCAACATACTCTCAGCTCACTTTGAGCTCTGTCCCTCTCTGTGTCTCAGCAGAAACTAATCTCTTCTCTAGACTGACTGCCTGGCTCCACCCTCCCTTTATATATCCCTAACAGGCTCCCTCTGCTGGTCTGAGGTGGTAGGGTGGAGGTGTGTGAATGTGTGAGGGCCTCTTGTGGAGAAGTCCATCCATGCACCCTCCTGGGTTCTGTGGCACCACTGCGCAGCAGGGCGCCACATTTACAGTAGACTGTGGGCCAACCTCTGTCTTCTAAAGTGAGGAATCCCCTATTCTATTTCATAGAATAGCCTTGTAATCAGTGGTGTAACAATCCATACCACAATTACAAGAGACTGACCATATTATTAAGACTACACTGTTGACTGAATGACCACAGCATTTAAAAGGACTGACTGTCCACAGCGTTTTAATTAGCTGTGGACTGACTGACAACAGCATTTACACTAGTCTAAGGACTGAATGGAAGACAGCAATCACTGGAAAAGGACATTATGCTTTTAAGTATAAAACGAAGAAAGCAAAGAGTTAGACCAGCAGCCAATCCAAAGGATTGACACTATCAAGATAAGGTGGAGAAGACCCTAGTGGACCTATGTAGTCTTTCACAAAATTGATCTTCCTAAAGATCGTTAATTCATCCAGTCATCTTGGCTCGAGTTTCATTTTAAGGCCATTATTAATAAAAAATGGGTTGACTGACCACAGCATTCACAGTAGGTGTGGACTGCCTGACTACAGCATTCACACTAGGTGTGGACTGCATGACCACATTTACAGTAGACTAGACTGTGGGCCAACCTCAGTCTTCTAAAGGGAGGAATCCCCTATCCTATTTCATAGAATAGCTTTGTAATCAGCGGTGTAACAATCAATACCACGATTACAAGAGATTGACCACACTATTAAAATGACACTGTGGACTGAATGACCACAACATTTAAAAGGACCGACAGTCCACAGCGTTTGAATTAGTTGTTGACTGATTAACAACAGCATTTACACTAGTTTAAGGATTGACTGGAAGACAGCAGTCAATGGAAAAGGACATCATTCTTTGAAGTATAGAAGGAAGAAAGCAAGGAGCAAGACCAGCATCCAATCCAATGGATTGATACTATCAAGGTAATGGTGAAGAAGACCCTAGTGGACCGTTCTAGTCTTGCACAAGATTGATCTTCCTAAAGATCATTAATTCATCAAGTCGTCATGTCTCGAATTTCAACCTAAGTCCATTAGTTATAAAGAATGGACTGACTGACTGAACACAGCATTCACACTAGTTGTGGACTGCCTGATCATATTTATGATGCGCCCCCAGGGCCGTGGGGTACTCGGCAGCCGGGCCTCTGGTTGCCGGGGGGATATCACGGTGGCTGGCCCGGTCCTTGGCCCAGGGCGGTCAGTGAAATGGGGAAAACTTCTATTATTTGGGGTTTTCTTTTGGAATTATTCGTGACGCCACCTGTGGAATGCGGCTACAGGGTGCCGTCGCTGCGGAGCAGTCCTCTGAGGCAGATGGTAGGGCAGCTTGTGATGGAATGGCTCCCCACAGGTGGAGCGGGCCTCAGGGCAGCGTGGGGGATGTACTGGATTGTTGTGCATGGGAGAGACGGCAGGACGGTCACGGAGGAAGGATGGACACTCACACAGGAGTAAGCTTCAGTACCTTTACTGGTGATGCTGCAGGCACGGTCCAGGGTACTCCAGGTGAAGGGTGCACTTCTGAACTCTACCCAGTGAGCGGGTATAGGGCCTCCTGATCTGTTGCTTTGTTCCCTAAGCTTCTGGCCTGCCTGGAGCTGGGCGTAGCTTGGTTACTTTCTCTCTCTGCACCTGCTGACCTGGTGGTAGGGCCTTCTCTTTGGAGATCACTCTCCCTGGATGCTGGGACCTCTGTGACTCCTAGCCCTGCTACTTTAGTCAGTGTTTGGTGAACCTGGGACCTGTAGTCCTCGAGGGGATCCGGTGGTTTCTACTGGGTGTAAAGTGGTCCCTGTAGGCGCGGACCCGGTGTCCGGTATATATATCGGGGTGAGCCTGGTATGCTTCTCTGCCCCCTCACTACTTCTTCCTTCTCCTCTCGCCTTCGGCCCACTCAAGGCCTTCACTAGGCTTCCACACGTGCTGTAGGCCTTGGCTCGCCTAAGCACAGCAGCCAGCTTGCTGCTTTCTTCACTGCTCTCTGAGCGTCAACACACTCTCAGCTCACTTTGAGCTCTGTCCCTCTCTGTGTCTCAGCAGAAACTAATCTCTTCTCTAGACTGACTGCCTGGCTCCACCCTCCCTTTATATATCCCTAACAGGCTCCCTCTGCTGGTCTGAGGTGGTAGGGTGGAGGTGTGTGAATGTGTGAGGGCCTCTTGTGGAGAAGTCCATCCATGCACCCTCCTGGGTTCTGTGGCACCACTGCGCAGCAGGGCGCCACATTTACAGTAGACTGTGGGCCAACCTCTGTCTTCTAAAGTGAGGAATCCCCTATTCTATTTCATAGAATAGCCTTGTAATCAGTGGTGTAACAATCCATACCACAATTACAAGAGACTGACCACATTATTAAGACTACACTGTTGACTGAATGACCACAGCATTTAAAAGGACTGACTGTCAACAGCGTTTTAATTAGCTGTGGACTGACTGACAACAGCATTTACACTAGTCTAAGGACTGAATGGAAGACAGCCATCACTGGAAAAGGACATTATACTTTGAAGTATAAAACGAAGAAAGCAAAGAGGAAGACCAGCAGCCAATCCAAAGGATTGACACTATCAAGTTAAGGTGGAGAAGACCCTAGTGGACCTATGTAGTCTTTCACAAAATTGATCTTCCTAAAGATCGTTAAATCATCTAGTCATCATGGCTCGAGTTTCATTTTAAGGCCATTATTAATAAAAAATGGGCTGACTGACCACAGCATTCACAGTAGGTGTGGACTGCCTGACTACAGCATTCACACTAGGTGTGGACTGCTTGACCACATTTACAGTAGACTAGACTGTGGGCCAACCTCTGACTTTTAAAGTGATGAATCCCATATTCTATTTGATAGAATAGCCTTGTAATCAGTGGTGTAACAATCAATACCGCGATTACAAGAGACTGACCACACTATTAAAATTACACTGTGGACTGAATGACCACAACATTTAAAAGGACTGACAGTCCACAGCGTTTCAATTAGTTGTGGACTGACTGACAACAGCATTTACACTAGTCTAAGGATTGAATGGAAGACAGCAATCACTGGAAAAGGACATCATAATTTGAAGTATAGAAGGAAGAAAGCAAAGAGGAAGACCAGCAACAAATCCAATGGATTGATACTATCAAGTTAACGGTGAAGTAGACCCTAGTGGACCGATCTAGTCTTGCAGAAGATTGATCTTATTAAAGATCGTTAATTCATCAAGTCGTCATGGCTCAAGTTTCAACCGAAGGCCATTAATTATAAAGAATGGACTGACTGACCAAAGCATATACACTAGATGTGGACTGCCTGACCACATTTACAGTAGACTGTGAACCGATTGAGCATAAAATTTAAAATAGACTGTGGACTGTCTGACTACAATTTTTATAATAAAATGCAGACCGACTGACAACAGTCTTTATTTTTGAAATAAGTAATTTTGGCCCTAGAGTGTTATGCTTTTTGATGTGTATAGCATGTAGCAGGAACATATTATCACTCTTTTGAATATTTACAGGTGACTGACGCCCATTGACATGCTGGGATTTCAAACCTTTCCTTGTGGACTCCAAGAAAAGAATGTGGAAATTCACATAACAGGTAATTAATATTCATATTAATTACTGATTATAGTTAGTCTAGGCATAAGTTCTAGAACTGCGGAGGTGTGACAACACCTTTCTGATACATGAGAATATACTGTTAGTGGTTTACATACGTATATTTTCTATACACAACTCCTAGTATAGCACAACCATATCTTAGGTAGAGACATAAGGAACATTTCTTTTTCTTATCCTTTGTCTTCTAAAGTGAGGAATACCTTATTCTGTTTCATAGAATAGCCTTGTAATCCGCGGTGTAACAATCAATACCGCGATTACAAGAGGCTGACCACAGTATTAAGACTACACTGTGGACCAATTGACTACAGAAATTACGAGAACTGACAGTCCACAGCATTTGAATTAGTTGTGGATAGACTAACAACAGCATTTACATCAAGTCGTCATGGCTTGAATTTCAACCGAAGGCCATTAATTATAAAGAATGGACTGACTGACCACAGCATTCACACTAGTTGTGGACTGCCTGATCATATTTACAGTAGACTGTGGGCCAACCTCTGTCTTGTAAAGTGAGGAATCCCCTATTCTATTTCATAGAATAGCCTTGTATTAAGTGGTCTAACAATCAATACCATGATTACAAGAGACTAACCACACTATTAAGCCTACACTGTGGACTGAATGACCACAGCATATAAAAGGACTGACAGTCCACAGCATTTGAATTAGTTGTGGACTGACTGACAACAGTATCTACACAAGTCTAAGGATTGACTGGTAGACAGCAATCACTGGAAAAGAACATCATACTTTGAAGTATAGAAGGAGGAAAGTAAAGAGGAAGACCAGCAGCCAATCCAAAGGATTGACACTATCAAGATAACGGTGGAGAAGACCTTAGTGGACCTATCTAGTCTTGCACAAGATTGATCTTCCTAAAAATCATTAATTCATCAAGTCTTCATGGCTCGAGTTTCAACCGAAGGCCATTAATTATAAAGAATGGACTGACTGACTAACTGACCACAGCATATACATGAGATGTGGACTGCCTGACCACATTTACAGTAGACTGTGAACCGATTGAGCATAAAATTTAAAATAGACTGTGGACTCTCTGACTACAATTTTTATAATAAAATGCAGACCGGCTGACCACAGTCTTTATCTTTGAAATAATAATTTTGGCCCTAGAGTGTTATACTTTTTGGTGTGTATAGCATGTAGCAGGAACATATTATCACTCTTTTTAAAATTTACAGGTGACTGACGCCCATTGACATGGTGGGATTTGAAATGTTTCCTTGTGGACTCCAAGAAAAGAATGTGGAAAGTCACATAACAGGTAATTAATATTCATATTAATTACTGATAATAGTCAGTCTAGGCATAAGTTCTAGACCTGTGGAGGTGTGACAACACCTTTCTGATACATGAGAATATACTGTTAGTGGTTTACATATGTAAATTTTCTATACACAACTTCTAGTATAACACGACCATATCTTAGGTAGAGACATAAGGAACATTTCTTTTCATTTTCCTCTGTATTCTAAAGTGAGGAATCCCTATTCTATTTTATAGAATAGCCTTGTAATCAGTGGTGTAACAATCAATACCGCGATTACAAGAGACTGACCACACTATTAAAATTACACTGTGAACTGAATGACCGCAGCATTTAAAAGGACTGACAGTCCACAGCGTTTGAATTAGTTGTTGACTTACTGACAACAGCATCTACAGTAGTCTAAGGATTGATTGGATGACAGCAATCACTGGAAAAGGACATTATAATTTGAAGTATAGAACGAAGAAAGCAAAGAGGAAGACCAGCAGCCAATCCAAAGGATTGACACTATCAAGATAACGGTGGAGAAGACCCTAGTGGACCTATGTAGTCTTTCACAAAATTGATCTTCCTAAAGATCGTTAATTCATCAAGTCATCATGGCTCGAGTTTCAACCGAAGGCCGTTAATAATCAAAAATGGACTGACTGACCACAGCATTCACACTAGTTGTGGACTGCCTGATCATATTTACAGTAGATTGTGGGCCAACCTCTGTCTTCTAAATTGAGGAATCCCCTATTCTATTTCATAGAATAGCCTTGTAATCAGCGGTGTAACAATCAATACCGCTATTAAAAGAGACAAACCTCACTATTAAGACTACACTGTGGACTAAATGACGACAGCATTTAAAAGGACTGACAGTCCACAGCGTTTGAATTAGTTGTGAACTGACTGACAACATCATTTACACTAGTCTAAGGATTGACTGGAAGACAGCAATCACTGGAAAAGGACATCATTCTTTGAAGCATAGGAGGAAGACAGCAAAGAGGAAGACCAGCAACCAATCCAAAGGATTGAAACTATCAAGATAACGGTGAAGAAGACCCTAGTGGACCGATCTAGTCTTGCACAAGATTGATCTTCCTAAAGATCGTTAATTCATCAAGTCGTCAAGGCTCGAGTTTCAACCGAAGGCCATTAATTATAAAGAATGGACTGACTGGCTGACCACAGCATATACACTAGATGTGGACTGCTTGACCACATTTACAGTAGACTGTGAACCGATTGAGCATAAAATTTAAAATAGACTGTAGACTGTCTGACTACAATTTTTATAATAAAATGCAGACCGACTGACCACAGTCTTTGTATTTGAAATAAGTAATTTTGGCCCTAGAGTGTTATATTTTTTGGTGTGTATAGCATGTAGCTGGAACATATTATCACTCTTTTGAATATTTGCAGGTGACTGACGCCCATTGACATGGTGGGATTTGAAATGTTTCCTTGTGGACTCCAAGAAAAGAATATGGAAAGTCACATAACAGGTAATTAATATTAATATTAATTACTGATAATAATAATTCTAGGCATAAGTTCTAGACCTGCGGAGGTGTGACAACACCTTTCTGATACATGAGAATATAGTGTTAGTGGTTTACATATGTATATTTTCTATACACAACTCCTAGTATAACACAACCATATGTTAGGTAGAGACATAAGGATCATTTCTTTTCCTTATCTACTGTCTTCTAAAGTGAGGAATCCCTTATTCTGTTTCATAGAATAGCCTTGTAATCAGCGGTGTAACAATTAATACCGCGATTACAAGAAACTGACCACAGTATTAAGACTACAGTGTGGACAAATTGACCACAAAATTTACGAGGACTGACAGTCCACAGCACTTAAATTAGGTGTGGACTGACGGACAACAGCATTTACACTAGTCTATGGATTGACTGGAAGACAGCAATTACTGGAAAAGGACATCATACTTTGAAGTATAGAAGGAAGAAAGCAAAGAGGAAGACCAGCAGCCAATGCAAAGGATTGACACTATCAAGATAAAGGTGGAGAAGACCCTAGTGGACCTATCTAGTCTTTCACAAAATTGATCTTCCCAAAGATTGTTAATTCATCCAGTCATCATGGCTAGAGTTTCAACTGAAGGCCGTTAATAAGAAAAAATGGACTGACCACAGCATTAACACTAGTTGTGGACTGCCTGATCATATTTACAGTAGACTGTGGGCCAACCTCTGTCTTCTAAAGTGAGGAATCTCCTATTCTATTTTATAGAATAGCCTTGTAATCAGCGGTGTAACAGTCAATACCGCGATTACAAGAGACTGAACAAACTATTAAAATTACACTGTGGACTGCATGACCACAACATGTAAAAGGACTGACAGTCCACAGCGTTTGAATTATTTGTGATCTGACTGACAACTGCATTTACACTAGTCTAAGGATTCACTGGAAGGCAGCAATCACTGGAAAAGGACATCATACTTTGAAGTATAGAAGGAAGAAAGGAAAAAGGAAGACCAGCAGCCAATCCAAAGGTTTGAAACTATCAAGATAATGGTGGAGAAGACCCAAGTGGACCTATGTAGTCTTTCACGAAATTGATCTTCCTAAAGATCGTTAATTCATCAAGTCGTCATGGCTCGAGTTTCAACCGAAGGCCGTTAATAAAAAAAATGGGCTAACTGACCACAGCATTCACATTAGGTGTTGACTGCCTGACTAAAGCATTCATACTAGGTGTGGACTTCTTGAACACATTTACAGTAGACTAGACTGTGGGCAAACCTCTGTCTTTTAAAGGGAGGAATTCCTTTTTCTGTTTTATAGAATAGCTTTGTAATCAGCGGTGTAACAATCAATATCGCGATTACAAGAAACTGAGCACAGTATTAAGACTACACTGTGGACCAATTGACCTCAAAATTTATGAGGACTGACAGTCCACAGCATTTAAATTAGGTGTGGACTGACTGACAACAGCATTTACACTAGTCTATGGATTGACTGGAAGACAGCAATTACTGGAAAGGGATATCATACTCGGAAGAATAGAAGGAAAAAGCCAAAGAGGAAGACCAGCAACCAATCCAAAGAATTAACACTATCAAGATAAAATGGTGAAGAAAACCCTAGTGGACCTATCTAGTCTTGCACAAAATTAATCTTCCCAAAGATCGTTAATTCATCCAGTCGACATGGCTAGAGTTTCAACCCGAAGGCCGTTAATAATAAAAAATGGACTGACTGATCACAGCATTCACACTAGTTGTGGACTGCCTGATCATATTTACAGTAGACTGTGGGCCAACCTCTGTCTTCTAAAGTGAGGAATCCCCTCTTCTATTTCATAGAATAGCCTTGTAATCGGCGGTGTAATAATCAATGCCACAATTACAAGAGACTGACCACACTATTAAGCCTACACTGTGGACTGAATGACCACAGCATTTAAAAGGACTGACAGTAAACAGCGTTTGAATTAGTTGTGGACTGACTGACAACCGCATTTACACTAGTCTAAGGATTGAATGGAAGACAGGAATCACTGGAAAAGGAAATCATGCTTTGAAGTATAGAAGGAAGAAAGCAGAGAGGAAGACCAGCAACCAATCCAATGGATTGATACTATCAAGATAATGGTGAAGAAGACCCTAGTGGACCTATCTAGTCTTGCACAAGATTGATCTTCCTAAAGATCATTAATTCATCAAGTCGTCATGGCTCGAGTTTCAACCGAAGGCCATTAATTATAAAGAATGGACTGACTGACTGACCACAGCATATGCACTAGATTTGGACTGCCTGACTACATTTACAGTAGACTGTGAACCGATTGAGCATAACATTTAAAATAGACTGTGGACTGTCTGACTACAATTTTTATAATAAAATGTAGACCAACTGACCACAGTCTTTGTATTTGAAATAAGTAATTTTGGCCCTAGAGTGTTATACTTTTTGATGTGTATAGCATGTAGCAGGAACATATTATCACTCTTTTGAACATTTACAGGTGACTGACGCCCATGGTGGGATTTCAAACGTTTCCTTGTGGACTCCAAGAAAAGAATGTGGAAAGTCACATAACAGGTAATTAATATTCATATTAATTACTGATAATAGTCAGTCTAGGCATAAGTTCTAGACCTGCGGAGGTGTGACAACACCTTTCTGATACATGAGAATATACTGTTAGTGGTTTACATATGTATATTTTCTATACACAACTCCTAGTATAACGCAACCATATCTTAGGTAGAGACATAAGGAACATTTCTTTTCCTTGTCCTCTGTCTTCTAATGTGAGGAATACCTTATTCTGTTTCATAAAATAGCCTTGTAATCAGCGGTGTAACAATCAATACCGCGATTACAAGAAACTGACCACACTATTAAGACTACACTGTGGACCAACTTACCACAAAATTTACGAGGACTGACAGTCCACAGCATTTAAATTAGGTGTGGACTGACTGACAACAGCATTTACACTAGTCTATGGATTGACTGGAAGACAGCAATTACCGGAAAGGGATATCATACTTGGAAGAATAGAAGGAAAAAGGCAAAGAGGAAGACCAGCAACCAATCCAAAGAATTAACACTATCAAGATAAAATGGTGAAGAAAACCCTAGTGGACCTATCTAGTCTTGCACAAAATTAATCTTCCCAAAGATCGTTAATTCATCCAGTCGACATGGCTAGAGTTTCAACCGAAGGCCGTTAATAATAAAAAATGGACTGACTGACCACAGCATTCACACTAGTTGTGGACTGCCTGATCATATTTACAGTAGACTGTGGGCCAACCTCTGTCTTCTAAAGTGATGAATCCCCTCTTCTATTTCATAGAATAGCCTTGTAATCGGCGGTGTAATAATCAATGCCACAATTACAAGAGACTGACCACACTATTAAGCCTACACTGTGGACTGAATGACCACAGCATTTAAAAGGACTGACAGTAAACAGCGTTTGAATTAGTTGTGGACTGACTGACAACCGCATTTACACTAGTCTAAGGATTGAATGGAAGACAGGAATCACTGGAAAAGGAAATCATGCTTTGAAGTATAGAAGGAAGAAAGCAGAGAGGAAGACCAGCAACCAATCCAATGGATTGATACTATCAAGATAATGGTGAAGAAGACCCTAGTGGACCTATCTAGTCTTGCACAAGATTGATCTTCCTAAAGATCATTAATTCATCAAGTCGTCATGGCTCGAGTTTCAACCGAAGGCCATTAATTATAAAGAATGGACTGACTGACTGACCACAGCATATGCACTAGATGTGGACTGCCTGACTACATTTACAGTAGACTGTGAACCGATTGAGCATAAAATTTAAAATAGACTGTGGACTGTCTGACTACAATTTTTATAATAAAATGTAGACCGACTGACCACAGTCTTTGTATTTGAAATAAGTAATTTTGGCCCTAGAGTGTTATACTTTTTGATGTGTATAGCATGTAGCAGGAACATATTATCACTCTTTTGAACATTTACAGGTGACTGACGCCCATGGTGGGATTTCAAACGTTTCCTTGTGGACTCCAAGAAAAGAATGTGGAAAGTCACATAACAGGTAATTAACATTCATATTAATTACTGATAATAGTCAGTCTAGGCATAAGTTCTAGACCTGCGGAGGTGTGACAACACCTTTCTGATACATGAGAATATACTGTTAGTGGTTTACATATGTATATTTTCTATACACAACTCCTAGTATAGCACAACCATATCTTAGGTAGAGACATAAGGAACATTTCTTTTCCTTGTCCTCTGTCTTCTAAAGTGAGGAATCCCTTATTCTGTTTCATAAAATGGCCTTGTAATCAGCGGTGTAACAATCAATGCCGCGATTACAAGAAACTGACCACAGTATTAAGACTACACTGTGGACCAACTTACCACAAAATTTACGAGGACTGACAGTCCACAGCATTTAAATTAGGTGTGGACTGACTGACAACAGCATTTACACTAGTCTATGGATTGACTGGAAGACAGCAATTACCGGAAAGGGATATCATACTCGGAAGAATAGAAGGAAAAAGGCAAAGAGAAAGACCAGCAACCAATCCAAAGAATTAACACTATCAAGATAAAATGGTGAAGAAAACCCTAGTGGACCTATCTAGTCTTGCACAAAATTAATCTTCCCAAAGATCGTTAATTCATCCAGTCGACATGGCTAGAGTTTCAACCGAAGGCCGTTAATAATAAAAAATGGACTGACTTACCACAGCATTCACACTAGTTGTGGACTGCCTGATCATATTTACAGTAGACTGTGGGCCAACCTCTGTCTTCTAAAGTGATGAATCCCCTCTTCTATTTCATAGAATAGCCTTGTAATCGGCGGTGTAATAATCAATGCCACAATTACAAGAGACTGACCACACTATTAAGCCTACACTGTGGACTGAATGACCACAGCATTTAAAAGGACTGACAGTAAACAGCGTTTGAATTAGTTGTGGACTGACTGACAACCGCATTTACACTAGTCTAAGGATTGAATGGAAGACAGGAATCACTGGAAAAGGAAATCATGCTTTGAAGTATAGAAGGAAGAAAGCAGAGAGGAAGACCAGCAACCAATCCAATGGATTGATACTATCAAGATAATGGTGAAGAAGACCCTAGTGGACCTATCTAGTCTTGCACAAGATTGATCTTCCTAAAGATCATTAATTCATCAAGTCGTCATGGCTCGAGTTTCAACCGAAGGCCATTAATTATAAAGAATGGACTGACTGACTGACCACAGCATATGCACTAGATTTGGCCTGCCTGACTACATTTACAGTAGACTGTGAACCGATTGAGCATAAAATTTAAAATAGACTGTGGACTGTCTGACTACAATTTTTATAATAAAATGTAGACCGACTGACCACAGTCTTTGTATTTGAAATAAGTAATTTTGGCCCTAGAGTGTTATACTTTTTGATGTGTATAGCATGTAGCAGGAACATATTATCACTCTTTTGAACATTTACAGGTGACTGACGCCCATGGTGGGATTTCAAACGTTTCCTTGTGGACTCCAAGAAAAGAATGTGGAAAGTCACATAACAGGTAATTAATATTCATATTAATTACTGATAATAGTCAGTCTAGGCATAAGTTCTAGACCTGCGGAGGTGTGACAACACCTTTCTGATACATGAGAATATACTGTTAGTGGTTTACATATGTATATTTTCTAAACACAACTCCTAGTATAACGCAACCATATCTTAGGTAGAGACATAAGGAACATTTCTTTTCCTTGTCCTCTGTCTTCTAATGTGAGGAATACCTTATTCTGTTTCATAAAATAGCCTTGTAATCAGCGGTGTAACAATCAATACCGCGATTACAAGAAACTGACCACACTATTAAGACTACACTGTGGACCAACTTACCACAAAATTTACGAGGACTGACAGTCCACAGCATTTAAATTAGGTGTGGACTGACTGACAACAGCATTTACACTAGTCTATGGATTGACTGGAAGACAGCAATTACCGGAAAGGGATATCATACTTGGAAGAATAGAAGGAAAAAGGCAAAGAGGAAGACCAGCAACCAATCCAAAGAATTAACACTATCAAGATAAAATGGTGAAGAAAACCCTAGTGGACCTATCTAGTCTTGCACAAAATTAATCTTCCCAAAGATCGTTAATTCATCCAGTCGACATGGCTAGAGTTTCAACCGAAGGCCGTTAATAATAAAAAATGGACTGACTGACCACAGCATTCACACTAGTTGTGGACTGCCTGATCATATTTACAGTAGACTGTGGGCCAACCTCTGTCTTCTAAAGTGATGAATCCCCTCTTCTATTTCATAAAATAGCCTTGTAATCGGCGGTGTAATAATCAATGCCACAATTACAAGAGACTGACCACACTATTAAGCCTACACTGTGGACTGAATGACCACAGCATTTAAAAGGACTGACAGTAAACAGCGTTTGAATTAGTTGTGGACTGACTGACAACCGCATTTACACTAGTCTAAGGATTGAATGGAAGACAGGAATCACTGGAAAAGGAAATCATGCTTTGAAGTATAGAAGGAAGAAAGCAGAGAGGAAGACCAGCAACCAATCCAATGGATTGATACTATCAAGATAATGGTGAAGAAGACCCTAGTGGACCTATCTAGTCTTGCACAAGATTGATCTTCCTAAAGATCATTAATTCATCAAGTCGTCATGGCTCGAGTTTCAACCGAAGGCCATTAATTATAAAGAATGGACTGACTGACTGACCACAGCATATGCACTAGATGTGGACTGCCTGACTACATTTACAGTAGACTGTGAACCGATTGAGCATAAAATTTAAAATAGACTGTGGACTGTCTGACTACAATTTTTATAATAAAATGTAGACCGACTGACCACAGTCTTTGTATTTGAAATAAGTAATTTTGGCCCTAGAGTGTTATACTTTTTGATGTGTATAGCATGTAGCAGGAACATATTATCACTCTTTTGAACATTTACAGGTGACTGACGCCCATGGTGGGATTTCAAACGTTTCCTTGTGGACTCCAAGAAAAGAATGTGGAAAGTCACATAACAGGTAATTAACATTCATATTAATTACTGATAATAGTCAGTCTAGGCATAAGTTCTAGACCTGCGGAGGTGTGACAACACCTTTCTGATACATGAGAATATACTGTTAGTGGTTTACATATGTATATTTTCTATACACAACTCCTAGTATAACGCAACCATATCTTAGGTAGAGACATAAGGAACATTTCTTTTCCTTGTCCTCTGTCTTCTAATGTGAGGAATACCTTATTCTGTTTCATAAAATAGCCTTGTAATCAGCGGTGTAACAATCAATACCGCGATTACAAGAAACTGACCACACTATTAAGACTACACTGTGGACCAACTTACCACAAAATTTACGAGGACTGACAGTCCACAGCATTTAAATTAGGTGTGGACTGACTGACAACAGCATTTACACTAGTCTATGGATTGACTGGAAGACAGCAATTACCGGAAAGGGATATCATACTTGGAAGAATAGAAGGAAAAAGGCAAAGAGGAAGACCAGCAACCAATCCAAAGAATTAACACTATCAAGATAAAATGGTGAAGAAAACCCTAGTGGACCTATCTAGTCTTGCACAAAATTAATCTTCCCAAAGATCGTTAATTCATCCAGTCGACATGGCTAGAGTTTCAACCGAAGGCCGTTAATAATAAAAAATGGACTGACTGACCACAGCATTCACACTAGTTGTGGACTGCCTGATCATATTTACAGTAGACTGTGGGCCAACCTCTGTCTTCTAAAGTGATGAATCCCCTCTTCTATTTCATAAAATAGCCTTGTAATCGGCGGTGTAATAATCAATGCCACAATTACAAGAGACTGACCACACTATTAAGCCTACACTGTGGACTGAATGACCACAGCATTTAAAAGGACTGACAGTAAACAGCGTTTGAATTAGTTGTGGACTGACTGACAACCGCATTTACACTAGTCTAAGGATTGAATGGAAGACAGGAATCACTGGAAAAGGAAATCATGCTTTGAAGTATAGAAGGAAGAAAGCAGAGAGGAAGACCAGCAACCAATCCAATGGATTGATACTATCAAGATAATGGTGAAGAAGACCCTAGTGGACCTATCTAGTCTTGCACAAGATTGATCTTCCTAAAGATCATTAATTCATCAAGTCGTCATGGCTCGAGTTTCAACCGAAGGCCATTAATTATAAAGAATGGACTGACTGACTGACCACAGCATATGCACTAGATGTGGACTGCCTGACTACATTTACAGTAGACTGTGAACCGATTGAGCATAAAATTTAAAATAGACTGTGGACTGTCTGACTACAATTTTTATAATAAAATGTAGACCGACTGACCACAGTCTTTGTATTTGAAATAAGTAATTTTGGCCCTAGAGTGTTATACTTTTTGATGTGTATAGCATGTAGCAGGAACATATTATCACTCTTTTGAACATTTACAGGTGACTGACGCCCATGGTGGGATTTCAAACGTTTCCTTGTGGACTCCAAGAAAAGAATGTGGAAAGTCACATAACAGGTAATTAACATTCATATTAATTACTGATAATAGTCAGTCTAGGCATAAGTTCTAGACCTGCGGAGGTGTGACAACACCTTTCTGATACATGAGAATATACTGTTAGTGGTTTACATATGTATATTTTCTATACACAACTCCTAGTATAGCACAACCATATCTTAGGTAGAGACATAAGGAACATTTCTTTTCCTTGTCCTCTGTCTTCTAAAGTGAGGAATCCCTTATTCTGTTTCATAAAATAGCCTTGTAATCAGCGGTGTAACAATCAATGCCGCGATTACAAGAAACTGACCACAGTATTAAGACTACACTGTGGACCAACTTACCACAAAATTTACGAGGACTGACAGTCCACAGCATTTAAATTAGGTGTGGACTGACTGACAACAGCATTTACACTAGTCTATGGATTGACTGGAAGACAGCAATTACCGGAAAGGGATATCATACTCGGAAGAATAGAAGGAAAAAGGCAAAGAGAAAGACCAGCAACCAATCCAAAGAATTAACACTATCAAGATAAAATGGTGAAGAAAACCCTAGTGGACCTATCTAGTCTTGCACAAAATTAATCTTCCCAAAGATCGTTAATTCATCCAGTCGACATGGCTAGAGTTTCAACCGAAGGCCGTTAATAATAAAAAATGGACTGACTGACCACAGTATTCACACTAGTTGTGGACTGCCTGATCATATTTACAGTAGACTGTGGGCCAACCTCTGTCTTCTAAAGTGAGGAATCCCCTCTTCTATTTCATAGATTAGCCTTGTAATCGGCGGTGTAATAATCAATGCCACAATTACAAGAGACTGACCACACTATTAAGCCTACACTGTGGACTGAATGACCACAGCATTTAAAAGGACTGACAGTCAACAGCGTTTGAATTAGTTGTGGACTGACTGACAACCGCATTTACACTAGTCTAAGGATTGAATGGAAGACAGGAATCACTGGAAAAGGAAATCATGCTTTGAAGTATAGAAGGAAGAAAGCAGAGAGGAAGACCAGCAACCAATCCAATGGATTGATACTATTAAGATAATGGTGAAGAAGACCCTAGTGGACCTATCTAGTCTTGCACAAGATTGATCTTCCTAAAGATCATTAATTCATCAAGTCGTCAAGGCTCGAGTTTCAACCGAATGCCATTAATTATAAAGAATAGACTGACTGACTGACCACAGCATATACACTAGATGTGGACTGCCTGACCACATTTACAGTAGACTGTGAACCGATTGAGCATAAAATTTAAAATAGACTGTTGACTCTCTGACTACAATTTTTATAATAAAATGCAGACCGACTGACCACAGTCTTTATCTTTGAAATAAGTAATTTTGGCCCTAGAGTGTTAAACTTTTTGGTGTGGATAGCATGTAGCAGGAACATATTATCACTCTTTTGAATATTTACAGGTGACTGACGCCCATTGACATGATTGGATTTGAAATGTTTCCTTGTGGACTCCAAGAAAAGAATATGGAAAGTCACATAACAGGTAATTAATATTCATATTAATTACTGATAATAGTCAGTCTAGGCATAAGTTCTAGACCAGCGGAGGTGTGACATCACCTTTCTGATACATGAGAATATACTGTTAGTGGTTTACATATGTATATTTTCTATACACAACTCCTAGTATAACACAACCATATCTTAGGTAGAAACATAAGGAACATTTATTTTCATTATCCTCTGTATTGTAAAGTGAGGAATCCCTTATTCTGTTTCATAGAATAGCCTTGTAATCAGCGGTGTAACAATCAATACCGCGATTACAAGAGACTGACCACAGTATTAAAACTACACTGTGGACCAATTGACCACAAAATTTACGAGGACTGACAGTCCACAGCATTTAAATTAGGTGTGGACTGACTGACAACAGCATTTACACTAGTCTATGGATTGACTGGAAGACAGCAATTACTGGAAAGGGACATCATACTCGGAAGAATAGAAGGAAGAAGGCAAAGAGGAAGACAAGCAACCAATCCAAAGTATTAACACTATCAAGATTATGGTGAAGAAAACCCTAGTGGTTCTATGTAGTCTTGCACAAAATTGATCTTCCCAAAGACCGTTAATTCATCCTGTCGTCAATGCTAGAGTTTCCACCGAAGGCCGTTAATAATAAAATATGGACTGACTGACCACAGCATTCACACTAGGTGTGGACTACCTGATCATATTTATGACGCGTCCCCAGGGCCGTGGCGTACTCGTCACCCGAGCCTCTGGTTGCCGGGGGGATGTCACTGTGGCTGGCTTGGTCCGTGGCCCAGGGCGGTCAGTGAAATGGGGAAAACTTGTATTATTTGGGGTTTTCTTTTGGAATTATTCGTGACGCCACCTGTAGAATGCGGCTACGGGGTGCCGCCGCTGCAGAGCAGTCTTCTGAGGCAGATGGTAGGGCAGTTTGTGATGGAATGGCTCCCCACAGGTGGTGCGGTCCTCAGGGCAGCGTGGGGGATGTACTGGATGGTTGTGCAGGGGAGAGAGGGGAGGACGGTCCCGGAGGAAGGATGGACACTCACACAGGGGTAAGCTTCAGTACATTTACTGGTGATGCTGCAGGCACGGTCCAGGGTACTCCAGGTGAAGGGTGAATTTCTGGACTCTACCCAGTGAGCGGGTATAGGGCCTCCTGATCCGTTGCTTTATTCTCTAAGCTTCTGGCCTGCCTGGAGCTGGGCCTAGCTTGGTTACTGTCTCTCTCTGCACCTGCTGACCTGGTGGTAGGGCCTTCTCTTTGGAGATCACTCTCCCTGAACGCTGGGACCTCCGTGACTCCTAGCCCTGGTACTTTAATCTGTGTTCGGTGAACCTGGGACCTGTAGTCCTCCAGGGGTTCCGGTGGTTCCTACTGGGTGTAAAGGGGTCCTTGTAGGCGCGGACCCGGTGTTCGGTATATATATTGGGGTGAGCCTGGTATGCTCCTCTGCCCCGTCACTACTTCTTCCTTCTCCTCTCGCCTTCGGCCCACTCAAGGCCCTCACTAGGCTTCCACATGTGCTGTAGGCCTTGGCTCGCCTAAGCACAGCAGCCAGCTTGCTGTTTTCTTCACTGCTCTCTGAGCGTCAGCACACTCTCAGCTCACTCTGAGCTCTGTACCTCTCTGTGTCTCAGCAGGAACTAATCTCTTCTCTAGACTGACTGCCTGGCTCCACCCTCCCTTTATATATCCCTAACAGGCTCCCTCTGCTGGTCTGAGGTGGTAGGGTGGAGGTGTGTGAATGTGTGAGGGCCTCTTGTGGTGAAGTCCATCCATGCACCCTTATGGGTTCTGTGTCACTACTGCGCAGCAGGGTGCCACATTCCCCCCTAGTAAAACTCAGTACTCCTGGACTGAAGCATTTTTGCAAAACAGGTTAACAATAACATTTCTTCCCTTTATGGGAGGCACTTTCTTGAGCGTTACAGATAACATTATGAACAAATATTTATAAAGCAAGTTCAGAATTTTTCAAGTAAATGGTGTCCATTTCACCGATGAAGGAACATGAGGGACCCGCCTGAAAACACTCAACTAAGGCCCTGGGCGTGGCTACAGGGCATAGGTGATCCAGGTGCTGGACCACGTCTTCCGCCACGCCAAACGGGTTTTTGTTCAGTGGTCACTTAAAAGGGCACTCCATGGAGTGCAACTATGTACAGGACAGTTTTTGGGCTGCTCACAGTCCTCAGCCTACAAGTCTCTTTTTACCCTTACGGGTAACTAAATGCACATATATTTAATTTCAGTTCATACAATAAACATTATGCAATATCCTACTGGGTAACTATTTATACTACAGGTATTTTTAACTTACTCCTTATACCTGACAGGGACCTGGCCTTTTGTACTGCGTGTTGACCTATGTAGTACTGGGGTGTTGTTGTTGTCTGTGTTTGCATTGTCCGCTACCCTATCAGATCTACGTGTGCCTAAATTGTAGAACTGTCTTAACCTCTCTATTGGGCTGGCAAGTACAATGGTTACTGGGCCTTCTGGCTCTGCTTCTACTGGTGATCACTCTTCTGGGGATTCTTCCTGAGCAGGCTCTTCTGGGGCACTTGCAGGTTCTACTTGCTGTGCAGGGTCTTCTGGCTGTTGGTAGAAGTGGATCACAGGTATTATCACTGCTCCTCCTAGTTGGGGCCAATCTGCCGGGAAATCTCCTAATTCAGTATGTATTACTGCTTCTTTAGGCTCCTCCGGTACGATGAGAGGCACTTCTTTCTTGGGCTTTAGCAGACCTGGACACAACTTCAGATGGTCTCTAGATACCGTTGTAGTCGTTTTTCCTCCGTCCTTGGTAATTACACAGGTCTTCCTGTTATCAAATCTTGAATTTAACACAGTGTAGGATTCCCTCTCCCACTGGTCATCAAGTTTGTGGTTTCTTCTTTTTCTCTTTAGCACAACTTCTCCAGGTGCTAGGGGTTTTGCTGGCGCATTCTTGTTGTACTGTGCTTCCTGCTTGTCTCTTACCCTATTCAGACTGTCTTCGACACAGGCTTGTACTCTCCTGTACTGTCCCTGTCGCGTCGTGTCCCAGTCCTCAGTGGACATATCTGCTTCAGGTTCTACTACACCAAGCTCCAGGTCCATGGGCCTCTTTCCGGGTCTTGCTCGCATGAGATATGCCTGAGTACAATTGGTGGAACTCACAAGTATGTGGTTGTACAGATCTACCAGGTCAGATAGCTTGTCTGGCCACTGGTTTCTTTCTTCTAGCGGTAAGGTCTTCAATAGGTCGATGACGATGTTATTCATTTTTTCATATAACCCATTGGTTTGGGGGTGGTACGGTGTAGTCCGTATCTTCTTACACCCGTACAGATGGCAGAACTCCTTGAACAATTCGGCTTCAAAGGCAGGGCCTTGATCTGTCAGCACCTGCTCCAGGTATCCATGGGGCCTGCAGAAGTACACCTGAAACATCTTCGCCGCAGTTTCTGCCATCAGATCCTGGACGGGGGCGACCACCAGGAACCGGGAGTAGTGATCCACCATGGTCAGGGCATAGGAATATCCTGACCTGCTGGGTGACAGCTTGACGTGATCTAGGGCCACGATCTCCAAGGGTCGAGTTGTCTTGATGAGTTGCAGGGGTGCCTTCTGGCTGCTGTAGTCTTTTCTTCTGAGGCTACAGGGTCCACAATCCCGGCACCATCTCTCTATGGAACTGCGCATTCCAACCCAATAAAACCGACCTTTCAGCAGGGTTTCTAGCTTCTTCCAGCCAAAGTGCCCCGCTTCATCGTGGTAGGCCTCCAACACCATCTGGACGTCCGTCCTAGGCACTACGATCTGCCATACCATCTCATGGGTCCTCGGGTTGACTTACCTTCGGTACAGCTTCTCTCTATAGATAAACAGCCGGCTTCTCTCATTGCACAGTTGATTGCTTGGCTTGTGGAGACGCGTCCTTCTCCAGGGAGGAACCTTCCTGGGTTATCAGTTCTTTGATACGGCTGACAACCGGGTCGCTCTCCTGGGTCTCCTTCCAGCTGTGGTGAGGCAAAGAGTTTAACGTCTTACCGCGATGCCTCCTGGAGGCTCGTTGCTCGAGGACCATTCCATTACGGTGGAAGGCAGGTAGCTCAATCTCCTCCAGGTCATCCACTTCTTCTTCAGTGTCCGACTGGTGAGGCATCCTGGACAGGGCATCGCCATTGGCATTCTTGCGGCCTGCCCGATACTTAATGGTGAACTGGTAGTTTGACAGCCGAGCCATCCATCATTGTTCCATGGCTCCTAACTTGGCTGTTTCCAGATGAGTCAAGGGGTTATTATCAGTGTAGGCAGTGAACTTACTGGAGGCCAGTTAGTGCTTGAACCGCTCAGTGATGGCCCAGACCAGGGTCAGGAACTCCAACTTGAAGCTGCTATAGTTCTCTGGGTTCCTCTCGGTCGGGCGGAGCTTCCTGCTTGCATAGGCGATCACCTTCTCTCGGCCATTCTGCTTCTGACTTAACACAGCTCCTGTATCATCAGGATTAGTCTCTACTATAATTAGTCCCTGGTCCTTCAGTTCCACTCTTCCCACCTTTACTGCCACATCCTTAACCCCGACTAGGTTAAGGGGAAGGCCATTGGAGGCATACACGGAAATGTTGGGAGCTGGCGGGCAAAGTTCGTCTATGGACCAGAACCTTTTGTAGAGGACATCTGGCATAATGGTTACTTGATATCCAGTGTCCAGCAGGGCAGGTGTCGCGATGCCATCCAGCACAATGGACAGTAAAGTTCTTCCTCCCATGAACCGATAGTACCAGTTTGATGGGCCTGCTTGATTTACTCCTGTGTGTCGGCCCTCGGCCCCAGGGTTTGCTCGTTTAAAGGACAGTTCCACACTTTGTGACCTGCCTTCTGGCAGTGGTAGCAGATGAATTCTCCTGGAGGGTGACGTTGGTCGTTGGTCCTCCCACGGGGTGGCGTTGTCCTCCACCGGGGCGGCGTTGTCCTCCTACGGGGTGGTGTTGTCCTCCTTCTTCTTCTCATCCAGGGGACATCCTCAGGGCTGTTGGCGAGTAGTATCCTTCCATCTGGCTTGGGCTCCTCGTGTAGCTGCAGGGTGCTCAGGACAGTGGCAAGGGTTTTATTTAACTGGCGCACTTCAGAGCATAGGCTGTCCAGCTTGCTAGGAGGCACTGTTTGCATCTTTGTTTCGGCCATTAGTGAAGGAGCAGTGGGTGCTGTGGCCACTGGGGTGGCCCCACCCTGGTAACGTTGGACAGCAGTATGTGTTGTTTCCAGGGGCTGTAGACCCTTTATAGCCATGTCCTTCAGGGTGGCAAAGGTGGCATCTGGATGATCTAAGGCCCCCCACCGTACAGTTCTGTTCTCCTCCTGGGACCTTAACCCCCGGATATACTGTTCCGTCAGCATTTTATTTTCATCTTGTATGCTGGCTGGGCTAACCTGTTTCAGGGTCCGCAGGGCTTCCTGTAAGCACCAGGCATAGTCCCAGATACTGTCCTCAGTTTTCTGGACACAATGGTAGAACCTCATCCTGAGATCCATCTCGGTGCGGTTTTCAAACACAGTCTGCTGCCTCTTAAAGATGATGGATACTGATTCCTGGTCTGCGGCTGGCCAGGTTTCAACCTCCCGCTCTGTGGCACCAGTCAATTGTCCCTAAACTACAGCAGCTCTCTGTTTGCCAGTCAAAGAATACATATCTAGCACACTGCATATTCTTCTCTTGAATCCGGACAGGGTGTGTTGCAGTTATACTGGGGGAGCCACTTCACTCCAGGGATATACAGCAGGGCCATAGGTAATAACGGGGTCACGACCCCTGCTGGTGGAGCGGCCGCTCTGGCCTTTGCAGCGCCGGGCGTTAGTTGGGCATCAGAAGCGTTAACCGGTGCTCTGGCGGCTTGCTGGTCGTTGGCCATGGTTGCGCCCCCCTAGTGAACCGGAGCCTCCCTTCTTCACTTTCTTTATCAGGTAGGCCGCAGCTCCGCGGGCGACGGTCTTCTTCCAGGACCTTGTGTCGCTCGCGTCTGACGTCAGAGCGTCCTCTAGGCTCCTTCCAGGACCTGACGCTTCCTGGTTCGACGTCAGGGGCGGGGCGTGTCCTGGGCTTCGAGCGCTTTTCACAATCACGCCTCTCGGTTTCCCGCGGTTACGCCCCTCTTCTTCCTGCGCTGCAGATTGATAATGGCGGCGGTCCTCACCGCAGTTTCACACAGTTCAGTTCAATAAAGGCGCACAGCAAACAGTGACAACGGGCACGCAATCCTGTTCGTGACGCCAAAACATGACATGCCCCCAAGGCCGTGGGGTACTCGGCAGCCGGGCCTCTGGTTGCTGGGGGGATATCACGGTGGCTGGCCCGATCCGTGGCCCAGGGCGGTCAGTGAAATGGGGAAAACTTCTATTATTTGGAGTATTCTTTTGGAATTATTCGTGACGCCACCTGTGGAATGCGGCTACGGGGTGCCGCCGCTGCGGAGCTGTTCTCTGAGGCAGATGGTAGGGCAGCTTGTGATGGAATGGCTCCCCACAGGTGGAGCGGGCCTCAGGGCAATGTGGGGATGTACTGGATGGTGGTGCAGGGGAGAGACGGCAGGACGGTCCCGGAGGAAGGATGGACACTCACACAGGGGTAAGCTTAAGTACCTTTACTGTTGATGCTGCAGGCATGGTCCAGGGTACTCCAGGTGAAGGGCGCATTTTTGGACTCTCCCCAGTGAGCGGGTATAGGGCCTCCTGATCCGTTGCTTTATTCTCTAAGCTTATGGCCTGCCTGGAGCTGGGCCTAGCTTGGTTACTGTCTCTCTCTGCACCTGCTGACCTGGTGGTAGGGCCTTCTCTTTGTAGATCAATTTCCTGGACGCTTGGACCTCCGTGACTACTAGTGCTGGTACTTTAGTCAGTGTTCGGTGAACCTGGGACCTGTAGTCCTCCAGGGGTTCCTTTGGTTCCTACTGGGTGTAAAGGGGTCCCTGTAGGTGCGGACCCGGTGTCCGGTATATATATCGGGTTGAGCCTGGTATGCTTTTGACTAGCCCAGGGAAATGGGGATGACTCGGTACCCGAGCCTTTAGCCTGGTCTTTAGGGATGTCGCGGTGGTCGGCTCCCGGGCCCGTACCCTGGGCCTCTCTTTAAAAAGGGGGTTGATATTTGTAAAGTTTATAAAAGAAAGAGTTCGTGACGCCACCTGTGGCTTCTGGTGAGGATCACCAGCGCTGCGCAGTCCACTGAGGCTGATGATAGGGCAGCTTGATGGTATTGATCTCCACAGGTAGAGCTGGGCCTCAGGGCAGTATAGGAACGGGGATGCAGTACAAAGAGACTACGCCGGGCCAGAGCAAGAACAGGGACGGACACAATAGTCACTTCAGTACCTTTTACTGGTGGAATTTCAGGCACTCCCCGGAGCACTGTAGGGTGAAGGGTGAATGTCCGGATCCTCCCCAATGAGCAGGTTTTGTGCCTCCTAGTTCTGGCTTCTGCGTAGTAAGTTTCTGACCTGCCTGGAGCTAGGCCTAACTTTGTCTCTGTCCTGCGCTGGCTGACCTTGTGGTAGGGCCTTCTCTTGGAGTGCATGCTCCCGACTTACGGGGCCTAAGTGTCTCCTGGCTCTGGTACGTATCGGCACTTTAGCGATCCTGGGACCTGTAGTTCTCCAGGGATTCTGGTTTATCTTACTGGGTCGTGGAGATCCCAGTAAACTTCGGACCCGATGTCCGGTAACTTCTTCTTAGTGGTGAGCTAGTAAGGCTCCTCTGCCCCCTATGTACTAACTCTCTACTCCTTCTCCTTCGGTCTACTCGAGCCCTCAATAGGCCGCTCACACAAACGGCAGCGTGCCGCGGTTCACCGATCTTATGGCGCTGGCACACCTACAGCTCACCTCACTGAGCTGCACCGAGTCTTGATCTGGATATGCTCCACTGCAGACCGACCTCTCTCAGGCTTTTACACTGCAGGAACTCTCTCAACAGGTTTACTCTCTGTCAGTTCCAGTCTAGACTAACGGCTGCCTGGCTCCATCTTCCCTTATATATCTCCCTAAGGAGCTCCCTCTGATAGTCTGAGGTGGAAGGTGGAGATGTGTGAATGGTTATGGGGGCCTCTTGTGGAGGAATCCTTCAATACACCCTTCTGAGTCTGTGATGCCAAGCACAGCAGGGCTTCACACTTCTCTGCCCCCTCACTACTTCTTCCTTCTCCTTTCGCCTTTGGCCCACTCAAGGCCCTCACTAGGCTTCCACACGTGCTGTAGGCCTTGGCTCGCCTAAGCACAGCAGCCAGATTGCTGCTTTCTTCACTGCTCTCTGAGCGTCAACATACTCTCAGCTCACTTTGAGCTCTGTCCCTCTCTGTGTCTCAGCAGGAACTAATCTCTTCTCTAGACTGACTGCCTGGCTCCACCCTCCCTTTATATATCCCTAACAGGCTCCCTCTGCTGGTCTGAGGTGGTAGGGTGGAGGTGTGTGAATGTGTGAGGGCCTCTTGTGGAGAAGTCCATCCATGCACCCTTCTGGGTTCTGTGGCACCACTGCGCAGTCCACATTTACAGTAGACTGTGGGCCAACCTCTGTCTTCTAAAGTGAGGAATCCCCTATTCTATTTCATAGAATAGCCTTGTAATCAGTAGTGTAACAATCAATACCACAATTGCAAGAGACTGACCACATTATTAAGACTACACTGTGGACTGAATGACCACAGAATTTAAAAGGACTGACTGTCCACAGTATTTTAATTAGTTGTGGACTTACTGACAACAGCATTTATACTAGTCTAAGGACTGAATGGAAGACAGCAATCACTGGAAAAGGACATTATACTTTGAAGTATAAAACGAAGAAAGCAAAGAGGAAGACCAGCAGCCAATCCAAAGGATTGACACTATCAAGATAAGGTGGAGAAGACCCTAGTGGACCTATGTAGTCTTTTACAAAATTGATCTTCCTAAAGATCGTTAATTCATTCAGTCATCATGGCACGAGTTTCATATTAAGGCCATTATTAATAAAAAATGGGCTGACTGACCACAGCATTCAGAGTAGGTGTGGACTGCCTGACTACAGCATTCACACTAGGTGTGGACTGCTTCACTAGATTTACAGTAGACCAGACTGTGGGCCAACCTCTGACTTCTAAAGTGATAAATCCCCTATTCTATTTTATAGAATAGCCTTGTAATCAGTGGTGTAACAATCAATACCGCGATTACAAGAGACTGACCACACTATTAAAATTACACTGTGGACTGAATGACCACAACATTTAAAAGTACTGACAGTCCACAGCGTTTCAATTAGTTGTGGACTGACTGACAACAGCATTTACACTAGTCTAAGGATTGAATGGAAGACAGCAATCACTGGAAAAGGACATCATAATTTGAAGTATGGAAGGAAGAAAGCAAAGAGGAAGACCAGCAATCAATCCAATGGATTGATTCTATCAAGATAATGGTGAAGAATACCCTAGTGGAACGATCTAGTCTTGCACAAGATTGATCTTATTAAAGATCGTTAATTCATCAAGTCGTCATGGCTCGAGTTTCAACCGAAGGCCGTTAGTTATAAAGAATTGACTGACTGACCACAGCATATACACTAGATGTGGACTGACTGAACACATTTACAGTAGACTGTGAACCGATTGAGCATAAAATTTAAAATAGACTGTGGACTGTCTGACTACAATTTTTATAATAAAATGCAGACCGACTGACCACAGTCTTTATCTTTGAAATAAGTAATTTTGGCCCTAGAGTGTTATGCTTTTTGATGTGTATAGCATGTAGCAGGAACACATTATCACTCTTTTGAATATTTACAGGTGACTGACGCCCATTGACATGGTGGGATTTGAAATGTTTCCTTGTGGACTCCAAGAAAAGAATGTGGAAAGTCACATAACAGGTAATTAATATTCATATTAATTACTGATAATAGTCAGTCTAGGCATAAGTTCTAGACCTGCGGATGTGTGACAACACCTTTCTGATACATGAGAATATACTGTTAGTGGTTTACATATGTATATTTTCTATACACAACTCCTAGTATAATACAACCATATCTTAGGTAGAGACATAAGGAACATTTCTTTTCCTTATCCTCTGTCTTCTAAAGTGAGGAATCCTCTATTCTATTTCATAGAATAGCCTTGTATTTAGCGGTGTAACAATCAATACTGTGATTACAAGAGACTAACCACACTCTTAAGACTACACTGTGGAATGAATGACCACAGCATTTAAAAGGACTGACAGTCCAAAGCATTTGAATTAGTTGTGGACCGACTGACAACAGCATTCACACTAGTCTAAGGATTGACTGGAAGACAGCAATCACTGGAAAAGAACATCATACTTTGAAGTATAGAACGAAGAAAGCAAAGAGGAAGACCAGTAGCCAATCCAAAGGATTGACACTATCAAGATAACGGTGGAGAAGACCCTAGTGGACCTTTGTAGTTTTTCACAAAATTGATCTTCCTAAAGATTGTTAATTCATCGAGTCATCATGGCTTGAATTTCAACCAAAGGCCGTTAATATAATAAATGGGCTGACTGACCACATCATTCACACTAGGTGTGGACTGCCTGACTACAGCATTCACACTAGGTGTGTACTGCTTGACCACATTTACAGTAGACTAGACTGTGGGCCAACCTCTGTCTTTTAAAGGGAGGAATCCCTTATTTTGTTTCATAGAATAGCCTTGTAATCAGCAGTGTAACAATCAATACCGTGATTACAAGAGACTGACCACAGTATTAAGACTACACGGTGAACCAATTGACCACAAAATTTGCGAGGACTGACAGTCCACAGCATTTAAATTAGGAGTGGACTGACTGACAACAGCATTTACACTAGTCTATGGATTGACTTGAAGACAGCAATTACTGTAAAGGGATATCATACTCAGAAGAATAGAAGGAAGAAGGCAAAGTGGAAGACCAGCAATCAATCCAAAGGATTGACGCTATCAAGATAATGGTGAAGAAAACCCTAGTGGACCTATCTAGTCTTGCACAAAATTGATCTTCCCAAAGATCGTTAATTCATGCAATCGTCATGGCTAGAGTTTCAACGGCAGGCTGTTAATAAAAAATAGAGTGATTGACCACAGCATTCACACTAGTTGTGGACTGCCTGAACATATTTACAGTAGACTGTGGGCCAACCTCTGTCTTCTAAAGTGAGGAATCCCCTATTCTATTTCAAAGAATAGCCTTGTAATCAGCGGTGTAACAATCAATACCACGATTACTAGAGACTGACCACAATATTAAGACTACACTGTGGACTGAATGACCTCAGCATTTAAAAGGACTGACAGTCAAAAGTGTTTGAATTAGTTTTGGACTGACTGACAACTGCATTTACAAAAGTCTAAGGATTGACTGGAAGACAGCAATCACTGGAAAAGGACATCATACTTTGAAGTATAGAAGGAAAAAAGCAAAGAGGAAGACCAGCAGCCAATCCAAAGGATTGACACTATAAAGATAACGGTGGAGAAGACCTTAGTGGACCTATGTAGTCTTTCACAAAATTGATCTACCTAAAGATCGTTAATTCATCCTGTCGTCATGGCTCGAGTTTCAACCGAAGGCCGTTATAAAAAAATGGGCTAACTGACCACAGCATTCACACTAGGTGTGGACTGCCTGACTACAGAATTCACACTAGGTGTGGATTGCTTGACCACATTTACAGTGGACTAGACAGTGGGCCAACCTCTGTCTTTTAAAGGGAGGAATCCCCTATTCTATTTCATAGAATAGCCTTGTAATCAGCGGTGTAACAATCAATACCGCGATTACAAGAGACTGACCACACTATTAAAATTACACTGTGGACTGAATGACCACAACATTGAAAAGGACTGACAGTCCACATCGTTTGAATTAGTTGTTGACATTCTGACAACTGCATTTACTAAAGTCTAAGGATTGACTGGATGACACCAATCTCTGGAAAAGGACATCATACTATGAAGTATAGAAGGAAGAAAGCAAAGAGTAAGACCAGCAACCAATCCAATGGATTGATACTATCAGAAAATGGTGAAGAAGACCCTAGTGGACCGATCTAGTCTTGCACAAGATTGATCTTCCTAAAGATAGTTAGTTCATCCAGTCGTCATGCCTCGGAGTTTTAACCGAAGGTCGTTAATAATCAATTAATCTGACTGATCACAGCATTCACACTAGGTGTGGACTGCCTGACTACAGCATTCACACTAGGTGTGGACTGCCTGACTACAGCATTCACACTAGGTGTGAACTGCTTGACCACATTTACAGTAGACTAGACTGTGGGCCAACCTCTGTCTTTTAAAGGGAGGAATCCCCTATACTATTTCATAGAATAGCCTTGTAATCAGCGGTATAACAATCAATGCCGCGATTACAAGAGACTGACCACAGTATTAAGACTACACTGTGGACCAATTGACCACAAAATTTACGAGGACTAACAGTCCACAGCATTTAAAGTAGGTGTGGACTGACTGACAACAGCATTTACATTAGTCTATGGATTGACTGGATGACAGCAATCACTGGAAATGGACATCATACTTTGAAGTATAGAAGGAAGAAAGCAAAGAGGAAAACCAGCTGCCAATCCAAAGGATTGACACTATCAAGATAACCGTGTAGAAGACCCTAGTGGACCTATCTAGTCTTTCACAAAATTGTTCTTCCTAAAGATTGTTAATTCATCCAGTCGTCATTGCTCGAGTTTCAACAGAAGGCTGTTAATAAAAAAAATAAGCTGACTGAAATCACCATTCACACTAGGTGTGGACAGCTTGACCACATTTACAGTAGACTAGACTGTGGGCCAACCTCTGTCTTTTAAAGGGAGGAATCCCCTATACTATTTCATAGAATAGCCTTGTAATCAGCGGTGTAACAATCAATACCGCAATTACAAAACACTGATCACACTATTAAGACTACACTGTGGACTGAATGACCACAGCATTTAAAAGGACTGACAGTCCATAGCATTTGAATTAGTTGTGGACTGACTGACAACAGCATTTACACTAGTCTAAGGATTGAATGAAAGACAGCAATCACTGGAAAAGGACAACATACTTTGAAGTATAGAAGGAGGAAAGCAAAGAGTAAGACCAGCAACCAATCCAATGGACTGATACTATCAAGATAATGGTGAAGAAGACCCTAGTGGACCCATCTAGTCTTGCACAAGATTGATATTTCCAAAGATCGTTAATTCATGCAGTCGTCATGGCTAGAGTTTCAACCGAAGGCCGTTAATAATAAAAAATGGACTGACTGACCACAACATTCACATTAGTTGTGGACTGCCTATTGAAATTTACAGTAGACTTTGGGCCAACCTCTGTCTTCTAAAGTGAGGAATCCCCTATACTATTTCATAGAATAGCCTTGTAATCAGCGGTGTAACAATCAATACCGCGATTACAAGAGACTGACCACACTATTAAGACTACACTGTGGACTGAATGACCACAGCATTTAAAAGGACTGACAGTCAAAAGTGTTTGAATTAGTTGTTGACTTACCGACAACAGCATTTACAAAAGTCTAAGGATTGACTGGAAGACAGCAATCACTGGAAAAGGACATCATACTTTGAAGTATAGAAGGAAAAAAGCAAAGAGGAAGACCAGCAGCCAATCCAAAGGATTGACACTATCAAGATAACGGTGGAGAAGACCCTAGTGGACCTATGTAGTCTTTCGCAAAATTGATCTACCTAAAGATCGTTAATTCATCCTGTCATCATGGCTCGAGTTTCAACCGAAGGCCGTTATAAAAAAATGGGCTAACTGACCACAGCATTCACACTAGGTGTGGACTGCCTGACTACAGCATTCACACTAGGTGTGGATTGCTTGACCACATTTATAGTAGACTAGACTGTGGGCCAACCTCTGTCTTTTAAAGGGAGGAATCCCCTATTCTATTTCATAGAATAGCCTTGTAATTAGCGGTGTAACAATCAATACCGCGATTACAAGAGACTGACCACAGTATTAAAATTACACTGTAGACTGAATGACCACAACATTGAAAAGGACTGACAGTCCACAGCGTTTGAATTAGTTGTTGACTTACTGACAACTGCATTTACTAAAGTCTAAGGATTGACTGGATGACAGCAATCACTGGAAAAGGACATCATACTATGAAGTATAGAAGGAAGAAAGCAAAGAGGAAGACCAGAAACCAATCCAATGGATTGATACTATCAGATAACGGTGAAGAAGACCCTAGTGGACCGATCTAGTCTTGCACAAGATTGATCTTCCTAAAGTTCATTAATTCATCAAGTTGTCATGACTCGAGTTTCAACCGAAGGCCATTAATTATAAAGAATGGACTGACTGACTGACCATAGCATATACACTAGATGTGGACTGCCTGACCACATTTACAGTAGAGTGTGAACCGATTGAGCATAAAATTTAAAATAGACTGTGGACTGTCTGACTACAATTTTTATAATAAAATGCAGACCGACTGAACACAGTCTTTGTCTTTGAAATAAGTAATTTTGGCCCTAGAGTGTTATAATTTTTGGTGTGTATAGCATGTAGCAGGAACATATTATCACTCTTTTGAATATTTACAGGTGACTGACGCCCATTGATATGGTGGGAATTGAAATGTTTCCTTGTGGACTCCAAGAAAAGAATGTGGAAAGTCACATAACAGGTAATTAATATTCATATTAATTACTGATAATAGTCAGTCTAGGCACAAGTTCTAGACCTGCGGAAGTGTGACAACACCTTTCTGATACATGAGAATATACTGTTAGTGGTCTACATATGTATATTTTCTATACACAACTGCTAGTATAACACAACCATATCTTAGGTAGAGACATAAGGAACATTTCTTTTCCTTATCCTCTGTCTTCCAAAGTGATGAATCCCTTATTCTGTTTCATAGAATAGCCTTTTAATCAGCGGTGTAACAATCAATACCGCGACTACAAGAAACTGACCACAGTATTAAGAATACACTGTGAACCAATTGACCACAAAATTTATGAGGACTTACAGTCCACAGCATTTAAATTAGGTGTGGACTGACTGACAATAGCATTTACACTAGTCTATGAATTGACTGGAAGACAGCAATTACTGGAAAGGGATATCATACTTGGAAGAATAGAAGGAAGAAGGTAAAGCGGAAGACTAGCAACCAATCCAAAGGATTAACACTATCAAGATAAAATGGTGGAGAAAACCCTAGTGGAGCTATCTAGTCTTGCACAAAATTGATCTTCCCAAAGATCGTTAATTCATCCTGTCGTCATGGCTAGAGTTTCAACCGAAGGTAATTAATAATAAAAAATGGACTGACTGACCACAGCATTCACACTAGCTGTGGACTGCCTGATCATATTTACAGTACACTGTGCGCCAACCTCTGTCTTCTAAAGTGAGGAATCCCCTATTCTATTTCATAGAATAGCCTTGTAATCAGCGATGTAACAATCAATGCACGATTAGAAAACACTGACCACACTATTAAGACTACACTGTGGACTGAATGACCACAACATTTAAAAGGACTGACAGTCCACAGCGTTTGAATTATTTGTGGACTGACTGACAACAGCATTTACACTAGCCTAAGGATTGAATGGAAGACAGCAATCACTGGAAAAGGACATCATAGAATAGAAAGAAGAAAGCAAAGAGGACGACCGCAGCCAATGCAAAGGATCAAGATAACTGTGGAGAAGACCCTAGTGGACCAATGTAGTCTTTCACAAAATTGATCTTCCTAAAGATAGTTAGTTCATCCAGTCGTCATGCCTCGGAGTTTCAACCGAAGGTCGTTAATAATCAATTAATCTGACTGATCACAGCATTCACACTAGGTGTGGACTGCCTGACTACAGCATTCACACTAGGTGTGGACTGCCTGACTACAGCATTCACACTAGGTGTGGACTGCCTGACTACAGCATTCACACTAGGTGTGTACTGCTTGACCACATTTACAGTAGACTAGACTGTGGGCCAATCTCTGTCTTTTAAAGGGAGGAATCCCCTATTCTATTTAATAGAATAGCCTTGTAATCAGCAGTGTAACAATCAATGCCGCGATTACAAGAGACTGACCACACTATTAAAATTACACTGTGGACTGAATAACCACAACATTTAAAAGGACTGACAGTCCACAGAGTTTGAATTAGTTGTGGACTGACTGACAACAGCATTTACATTAGTCTAAGGATTGAATGGAAGACAGCAATCACTGGAAAAAGACATCATACTTTGAAGTATAGAAGGAAGAAAGCAAAGAGGTAGACCCGTAACCAATCCAATGGATTTACACTATCAAGATAATGGTGAAGAAGACCCTAGTGGACCTATCTAGTCTTGCACAAGATTTATCTTCCTAAAGATCATTAATTCATCAAGTCGTCATGGCTCGCGTTTCAACCGAAGGCCATTAATTATAAAGAATGGACTGAGTGACTGACCACAGCATATACACTAAATGTGGACTGCCTGACCACATTTACAGTAGACTGTGAAACGAATGAGCATAAAATTTAAAATAGACTGTGGACTGTCTGACTACAATTTTTATAATAAAATGCAGACCGACTGACCGCAGTCTTTGTCTTTTAAGTAATTTTGGCCCTAGAGTGTTATACTTTTTGGTGTGTATAGCATGTAGCAGGAACATATTATCACTCTTTTGAATATTTACAGGTGACTGACGCCCATTGACATGGTGGGATTTGAAATGTTTCCTTGTGGACTCCAAGAAAAGAATGTGGAAAGTCACATAACATGTAATTATTATTCATATTAATTACTGATAATGGTCAGTCTAGGCACAAGTTCTAGACCTGCGGAGGTGTGACAACACCTTTCTGATACATGAGAATATACTCTTAGTGGTTTACATATGTGTATTTTCTATACACAACTCCAAGTATAACACTACCATATCTTAGGTAGAGACATAAGGAACATTTCTTTTCATTATCCTCTGTATTCTAAAGTGAAGAATCCCTTATTCTGTTTCATAGAATAGCCTTGTAATCAGAGGTGTGACAATCAATACCGCGATTACAAGAGACTGACCACAGTATTAAAACTACACTGTGGACCTATTGACCACAAAATTTACGAGGACTAACAGTCCATAGCATTTAAAGTAGGTGTGGACTGACAGACAACAGCATTTACACTAGTATATGGATTGACTGGATGACAGCAATCACTGGAAATGGACATCATACTTTGAAGTATAGAAGGAAGAAAGCAATGCGGAAGACCAGCTGCCAATCGAAAGGATTGACACTATCAAGATAACCGTGGAGAAGACCCTAGTGGACCTATCTAGTCTTTCACAAAATTGTTCTTCCTAAAGATTGTTAATTAATCCAGTCGTCATTGCTCGAGTTTCAACAGAAGGCCGTTAATAAAAAAAATAAGCTGACTGAAATCAGCATTCACACTAGGTGTGAACAGCTTGACCACATTTACAGTACACTAGACTGTGGGCCAACCTCTGTCTTTTAAAGGGAGGAATCCCCTATACTATTTCATAGAACAGCCTTGTAATCAGCGGTGTAACAATCAATACCACAATTACAAAACACTGATCACACTATTAAGACTACACTGTGGACTGAATGACCACAGCATTTAAAAGGACTGACAGTCCACAGCATTTGAATTAGTTGTGGACTGACTGATAACAGCATTTACACTAGTCTAAGGATTGAATGAAAGACAGCAATCGCTGGAAAAGGACAACATACTTTGAAGTATAGAAGGAAGAAAGCAAAGAGTAAGACCAGCAACCAATCCAATGGACTGATACTATCAAGATAATGGTGAAGAAGACCCTAGTGGACCTATCTAGTCTTGCACAAGATTGATATTCCCAAAGATCGTTAATTCCTCAAGTCGTCTTGTCTAGAGTTTCAACCGAAGGCCATTAAAAATAAAAAATGGAATGACTGACCACAGCATTCACACAGGTTGTGGACTGCCTGATCATCTTTGCTGTAGACTGTGGGCCAACCTCTGTCTTCTAAAGTGAGGAATCCCCTATTCTATTTCATAGAATATCCTTGTAATCAGCGTTGTAACAATCAAAAACGCGATTACAAGACTCTGACCACACTATTAAAATTACACTGTGGACTGAATAACCACAGCATTTCAAAGGACTGACAGTCAACAGCATTTGAAGTAGTTGTGGACTGACTGACTACAGCATTTACAATAGTCTAAGGATTGACTGGAAGACAGCAATCACTGGAAAAGGACATCATGCTTTGAAGTATAGAAGGAAGAAAGCAAAGAGGAAGACCAGCAGCCAATCCAAAGGATTGACACTATCAAGATGAAGACCAGCAGCCTATCCAAAGGATTGACACTATCAAGAAAGTGGTGGAGCAGACCCTAGTGGACCTATGTAGTCTTTCACAAAATTCATCTTCCTAAAGATCGTTAATTCATCCAGTCGTCATGGCCCGAGTTTCAACCGAAGGCCGTTAATTAAAAAAAAAAGAGCTGACTGTCCACAGCATTCACACTAGGTGTGGACTGCCTGCCTACAGCATTCACACTAGGTGTGGACTGCTTGACCACATTTACAGTAGACTAGACTGTGGGCCAATCTCTGTCTTTTAAAGGGAGGAATCCCCTATTCTATTTAATAGAATAGCCTTGTAATCAGCGGTATAACAATCAAAACTGCGATTACAAGAGACTGACCACACTATTAAAATTACACTGTGGACTGAATAACCACAACATTTAAAAGGACTGACAGTCCACAGAGTTTGAATTAGTTGTGGACTGACTGACAACAGCATTTACACTAGTCTAAGGATAGAATGGAAGACAGCAATCACTGGAAAAGGACATCATACTTTGAAGTATAGAAGGAAGAAAGCAAAGAGGTAGACCCGTAACCAATCCAATGGATTTACACTATCAAGATAATGGTGAAGAAGACCCTAGTGGACCTATCTAGTCTTGCACAAGATTTATCTTCCTAAAGATCATTAATTCATCAAGTCGTCATGGCTCGCGTTTCAACCGAAGGCCATTAATTATAAAGAATGGACTGAGTGACTGACCACAGCATATACACTAAATGTGGACTGCCTGACCACATTTACAGTAGACTGTGAACCGAATGAGCATAAAATTTAAAATAGACTGTGGACTGTCTAACTACAATTTTTATAATAAAATGCAGACCGACTGACCACAGTCTTTGTCTTTTAAGTAATTTTGGCCCTAGAGTGTTATACTTTTTGGTGTGTATAGCATGTAGCAGGAACATATTATCACTCTTTTGAATATTTACAGGTGACCGACGCCCATTGCCATGGTGGGATTTGAAATGTTTCCTTGTGGACTCCAAGAAAAGAATGTGGAAAGTCACATAACAGGTAATTATTATTCATATTAATTACTGATAATAGTCAGTCTAGGCACAAGTTCTAGACCTGCGGAGGTGTGACAACACCTTTCTGATACATGAGAATATACTCTTAGTGGTTTACATATGTGTATTTTCTATACACAACTCCTAGTATAACACAACCATATCTTAGGTAGAGACATAAGGAACATTTCTTTTCATTATCCTCTGTATTGTAAAGTGAGGAATCCCTTATTCTGTTTCATAGAATAGCCTTGTAATCAGAGGTGTGACAATCAATACCGCGATTACAAGAGACTGACCACAGTATTAAAACTACACTGTGGACCAATTGATTGCAAAATTTACGAGGACTTACAGTCCACAGCATTTAAATTAGGTGTGGACTGACTGACAACAGCATTTACACTAGTCTATGGGTTGACTGTAAGACAGCAATTACTGGAAAGGGACATCAGGCTCGGAAGAATAGAAGGAAGAAGGCAAAGAGGAAGACCAGCAACCAATCCAAAGGATTGACACTATCAAGATAATGGTGAAGAAAACCCTAGTGGACCTCTCTAGTCTTGCACAAAATTGATCTTCCCAAAGCACGTTAATTCATACAGTCGTCATGGCTAGAGTTTCAACCGAAGACCGTTAATAATAAAAAATGGACTGACTGACCACAGCATTCACACCAGCTGTGTGGCTGCCTGATCATATTTAGAGTAGACTGTGGGCCAACCTCTGTCTTCTAAAGTGAGGAATCCCCTATTCTATTTCATAGAATAGCCTTGTAATCAGCGGTGTAACAATCAATACCGCGATTACAAGACACTGACAATACTATTAAGACTACACTGTGGACTGAATGACCACAGCATATAAAAGGACTGACAGCCCACAACGTTTGAATTATTTGTGGACTGACTGACAACAGCATTTACACTAGTCTAAGGATTGACTGGATGACAGCAATCACTGGAAAAGGCCATCATACTTTGAAGTATAGAAGGAAGAAAGCAAATAGGAAGACCAGCTGCCAATCCAAAGGAATGACACTATCAAGATAACGTTGCAGAAGACCCTAGTGGACCTAAGTAGTCTTTCACAAAATTGATCTCCCCAAAGATCGTTAATTCATCCAGTCGTGATGGCTAGAGTTTCAACCAACGGCCGTTAATAATAAAAAATGGACTGACTGACCAAAGCATTCACACTAGTTGTGGACTGCCTGATCATATTTACAGTAGACTGTGGGCCAACCTCTGTCTTCAAAAGTGAGGAATCCCCTATTCTATTTCATAGAATAGCCTTGTTTTCAGCGGTGTAACAATCAATACCGCAATTACAAGAGACTAACCACACTATTAAGACTACACTATGGACTGAATGAACACAACATTTAAAAGGACTGACAGTCCACAGCATCTGAATTAGTTGTGGACTGACTGACTACATCATTTACACTAGTCTAAGGATTGACTGGAAGACAGCAATCACTGGAAAAGGACATCATACTTTGAAGTATAGAAGGAAGAAAGCAAAGAGGAAGACCAGCAGCCAATGCAAAGGATTGACACTATCAAGATAATGGTGGAGAAGACAATAGTGGAGCTATCTAGTCTTTCACAAAATTGTTCTTCCTAAAGATTGTTAATTCATCCAGTCGTCATTGCTCGAGTTTCAACAGAAGGCCGTTAATAAAAAAGATAAACTGACTGAACTCAGCATTCACACTAGGTGTGGACTGCCTGACTACAGCATTCAAACTAGGTGTGAACTGTTGACCACATTTACAGTAGACTAGACTGTGGGCCAACCTCTGTCTTTTAAAGGGAGGAATCCCCTATTCTATTTCATAGAATAGCCTTGTAATCAGCGGTGTTACAATCAATACCACAATTACAAAACACTGATCACACTATTAAGACTACACTGTGGACTGAATGACCACAACATTTAAAAGGACTGACAGTCCACAGCATTTGAATTAATTGTGGACTGACTGACAACAGCATTTACACTAGTCTAAGGATTGAATGAAAGACAGCAATCACTGGAAAAGGACAACATACTTTGAAGTATAGAAGGAAGAAAACAAAGAGTAAGACCAGCAACCAATCCAATAGACTGATACTATCAAGATAATGGTGAAGAAGACCCTAGTGGACCCATCTTGTCTTGCACAAGATTGATATTCCTAAAGATCGTTAATTCCTCAAGTCGTCATGGCTAGAGTTTCAACCGAAGGCCATTAATAATAAAAAATGGAATGACTGACCACAGTATTCACACTGGTTGTGTACTGCCTGATCATATTTGCTGTAGACTGTGGGCCAACCTCTGTCTTTTAAAGTGAGGAATCCCCTATTCTATTTCATAGAATAGCCTTGTAATCAGCGGTGTAACAATCAATACCGCGATTACAAGACACTGACAATACTATTAAGACTACACTTTGGACTGAATGACCACAACATTTAAAAGGACTGACATTCCACAGCGTTTGAATTAGTTGTGGGCTGACTGACAACAGCATTTACACTAGTCTAAGGATTGACTGGATGACAGCAATCACTGGAAAAGGACATCATACTTTGAAGTATAGAAGGAAGAAAGCAAAGAGGAAGACCAGCTGCCAATCCAAAGGAATGACACTATCAAGATAACGTTGCAGAAGACCCTAGTGGACCTAAGTAGTCTTTCACAAAATTGATCTCCCCAAAGATCGTTAATTCATCCAGTTGTCATGGCTAGAGTTTCAACCGAAGGCCGTTAATAATAAAAAATGGACTGACTGACCAAAGCATTCACACTAGTTGTGGACTGCCTGATCATATTTACAGTAGACTGTGGGCCAACCTCTGTCTTCTAAAGTGAGGAATCCCCTATTCTATTTCATAGAATAGCCTTGTAATCAGCGGTGTAATAATCGATACCGCAATTACAAGAGACTAACCTCACTATTAAGACTACAATGTGGACTGAATGACCACAACATTTAAAAGGACTGACATTCCACAGCGTTTGAATTAGTTGTGGGCTGACTGACTACAGCATTTACACTAGTCTAAGGATTTACTGGAAGACAGCAATCACTGGAAAAGGACATCATACTTTGAAGTATAGAAGGAAGAAAGCAAAGAGGAAGACCAGCAGCCAATCCAAAGGATTGACACTATCAAGATAATGGTGGAGAAGACCCTAGTGGACCTATGAAGTCTTTCACAAAATTGATCTTCCTAAAGATCATTAATTAATCCAGTCGTCATGGCTCGTGTTTCAACCGAAGGCCGTTAATAATAAAAAATCGGCTGACTGACGACAGCATTCACACTAGGTGTAGACTGCCTGACTGCAGCATTCACACTAGGTGTGGACTGCTTGACCACATTTACAGTAGACTAGACTGTGGGCCAACCTCTGTCTTCTAAATGGAGGAATCCCCTATCCTATTTCATAGCCTTGTAATCAGCGGTGTAACAGCATTTGAATTAGTTGTTGACTGATTAACAACAGCATTTACACTAGCCTAAGGATTGAATGGAAGAGAGCAATCAATGGAAAAGGACATCATACTTTGAAGTATAGAAGGAAGAAAGCAAAGAGCAAGACCAACAACCAATCCAATGGATTGATGCTATCAAGATAATGGTGAAGAAGACCCTAGTGGACCGTTCTACTCTTGGATAAGATTGATCTTCCTAAAGATCAGTAATTCATCAAGTCGTCATGGCTCGAATTTCCACCTAATGCCATTAATTATAAAGAATGGACTGACTGACTGACCACAGCATTCACACTAGTTGTGGACTGCCTGATCATATTTATGACGCGCCCCCAGGGCCGTGGGGTACTCGGCAGCCGGGCCTCTGGTTGCCGGGGGGATATCACGGTGGCTGTCCGGTCCGTGGACCAGGGCGGTCAGTGAAATGGGGAAAACTTCTATTATTTGGGGTTTTCTTTTGGAATTATTCGTGACGCCACCTGTGGAATGCGGCTACGGGGTGCCGCCGCTGCGGGGCAGTCCCCTGAGGCACATAGTAGGGCAGCTTGTGATGTAATGGCTCCCCACAGGTGGAGCGGGCCTCAGGGCAGCGTGGGGGATGTACTGCATTGTTGTGCAGGGGAGAGATGGCAGGACGGTCCCGGAGGAAGGATGGACACTCACACAGGGGTAAGCTTCAGTACCTTTACTAGTGATGCTGCAGGCACGGTCCAGGGTACTCCAGGTGAAGGGTGCACTTCTGGACTCTACCCAGTGAGCGGGTATAGGGCCAACTGATCCGTTGCTTTATTCTCTAAGCTTCTGGCCTGCCTGGAGCTGGGCCTAGCTTGGTTACTGTCTCTCTCTGCACCTGCTGACCTGGTGGTAGGGCCTTCTCTTTGGAGATCACTCTCCCTGGACTTTGGGACCTCCGTGACTCCTAGCCCTGGTATTTTAGTCAGGGTTCGGTGAACCTGGGACCTGTAGTTCTCCAGGGGTTCCGGTGGTTCCTACTGAGTGTAAAGGGGTCCCTGTAGGCGCGAACCCAATGTCCGGTATATATATTGGGGTGAGCCTGGTATGCTCCTCTGTCCTCTCACTACTTCTTCCTTCTCCTCTCGCCTTCGGCCCACTCAAGGCCCTCACTAGGCTTCCACACGTGCTGTAGGCCTTGGCTCGCCTAAGCACAGCTGCCAGCTTGCTGCTTTCTTCACTGCTCTCTGAGCGTCAGCACACTCTCAGCCCACTCTGAGCTCTGTCCCTCTCTGTGTCTCAGCAGGAACTAATCTCTTCTCTAGACTGACTGCCTGGCTCCACCCTCCCTTTATATATCCCTAAGAGGCTCCCTCTGCTGGTCTGAGGTGGTAGGGTGGAGGTGTGTGAATGTGTGAGGGCCTCTTGTGAAGAAGTCCATCCATGCACCTTTCTGCATTCTGTGGCACCACTGCGCAGCAGGGCGACGCATTCCCCCCTAGTAAAACTCAGTACTCCTGGACTGAAGCATTTTTGCAAAACAGGTTAACAATAACATTTCTTCCCTTTATGGGAGGCACTTTCTTGAGCGTTTCAGATAACATTATGAACAAATATTTATAAAACAAGTTCAGAGTTTTTCAAGTAAATAGTGTCCATATCACAGATGAAGGAACATGAGGGACCCGCCTGAAAACCCTCAACGTAGGCCCTGGGCGTGGCTGCAGGGCATAGGTGATCCATTTGCTGGACCACGTCTTCCGCCACGCCAAACGGGTTTTTGTTCAGTGGTCACATAAAAGGGCACTCCATGGAGTGCAACTATGTACAGGACAGTTTTTGGGCTGCTCACAGTCCTCAGCCTACAAGTCTCTTTTTACTCTTACAGGTAACTAAATGCACATATATTTAATTTCAGTTTATACAGAAAACATTATGCAATACCCTACTGGGTAACTATTTATACTACAGGTATTTTTAACTTACTCCTTATACCTGACAGGGACCTGGCTTTTTGTACTGCGTGTTGACCTATGTAGTACTGGGGTGTTGTTGTTGTCTGTGTTTGCTTTGTGCGCTACCCTATCAGATCTACGTGTGGGCTGGCAAGTACAATGGTTACTGGGCCTTATGGCTCTGCTTCTACTGGTGATCCCTCTTTCGGGGATTCTTCCTGAGCAGGCTCTTCTGGGGCACTTACAGGTTCTACTTGCTGTGGAGGGTCTTCTGGCTGTTGGTAGAAGTGGATCACAAGTATTTTCACTACTCCTCCTAGTTGGGGCCATTCTGACAGGAAATCTCCTAATTCAGTATGTATTACTGCTTCTTTAGGCTCCTCCGGTACGATGAGAGGTACTTCTTTCTGGGGCATTAGCAGACCTGGACACAACTTCAGATGGTCTCTAGATACCGTTCCAGTCATTTTTCCTCCATCCTTGGTAATTACACAGGTCTTCCTGTTATCAAATCTTGAATTTAACACAGTTTAGGGTTCCCTCTCCCACTGGTCATCAAGTTTGTGGTTTCTTCTTTTTCTCTTTAGCACAACTTCTCCAGGTGCTAGGGGTTCTGCTGGAGCACTCTTGTTGTACTGTGCTTCCTGCTCGTCTCTTACCCTATGCAGACTGTCTTCGACACAGGCTTGTACTCTCCTGTACTGTTCCTGTCGCGTCGTGTCCCAGTTCTCAGTGGACATATGTGCTTCGGGTTCTACTACACCAAGCTCCAGGTCCATGGGCCACTTTCCGGGTTTTGCTCGCATGAGATATGCCGGAGTACAATTGGTGGAACTCACAGGTATGTGGTTCTACATATCTACCAGGTCAGATAGCTTGTCTGGCCACTGGTTTCTTTCTTCTAGCGGTAAGGACTTCAATAGGTCGATGACGATGTTGTTCATCTTTTCACATAACCCATTGGTTTGGGGGTGGTACGGTGTAGTCCGGATCTTCTTACACCCATACAGATGGCAGAACTCCTTGAACAATGTGGCTTCAAAGGCAGGGCCTTGATCTGTCAGCACCTGCTCTGGGTATCCATGGGGCCTGCAGAAGTACGCCTGAAACGTCTTCGCCGCAGTTTCTGCCGTCAGATCCTTGATGGGAGCGACCACCAGGAACCTGGAGTAGTTATCCACCATAGTCAGGGCATAGGAATATCCTGACCTGCTGGGTGACAGCTTGACATGATCCAGGGCCACGATCTCCAAGGGTCGAGTTGTCTTGGTGGGTTGCAGGGGTGCCTTCTGGCTGCTGTAGTCTTTTCTTCTGAGGCTACAGGGTCCACAATCCCGGCACCATCTCTCTATGGAACTGTGCATTCAAACCCAATAAAACCAACCTTTCAGCAGGGTTTCTAGCTTCTTCCAGCCAAAGTGCCCCGCTTGATCGTGGTAGGCCTCCAACACCATCTGGATGTCCGTCCTAGGCACTACGATCTGCCATACCATCTCATGGGTCCTCGGGTTGACTTACCTTCGGCACAGCTTCTCTCTATAGGTAAACAGCCGGCTTCTCTCATTCCACAGTTGCTTGGCCTGTGAAGACGCGTCCTTCTCCAGGGAGGAACCTTCCTGGGTTATCAGTTCTTTGATACGGCTGACAACCAGCTCTCCTGGGTCTCCTTCCCGCTGTGGTGAGGCAAAGGGTTTAACGTCTTACCGCGATGCCTCCTGGAGGCTCGTTGCTCGTGGACCTTTCCATTACGGTGGAAGGCAGGTAGCTCAATCTCCTCCCGGTCATCCACTTCTTCTTTAGTGTCCAACTGGTGAGGCATCCTGGACAGGGAATCGGCGTTGCCATTCTTGCGGCCTGCCCGATACTTAATGGTGAACTGGTAGTTTGACAGCCGAGCCATCCATCGTTGTTCCATGGCTCCTAACTTGGCTGTTTCCAGATGAGTCAAGGGGTTATTATCAATGTAGGCAGTGAACTTACTGAAGGCCAGGTAGTGCTTGAACCGCTGAGTGATCGCCCAGACCAGGGCCAGGAACTCCAACTTGAAGCTGATATAGTTCTCTGGGTTCCTCTCGGCCGGGCATAGCTTCCTGCTTGCATAGGCGATCACCTTCTCTCGGCCATTCTGCATCTGACTTAACACAGCTCCTGCATCATCAGGATTAGTCTCTACTACAATTAGTCCCTGGTCCTTCATTTCCACTCTTCCCACCTTTACTGCCACATCCTTAACCCCGACTAGGTTAAGGGGAAGGCCATTGGAGGCATACATGGAAAGGTCTGGAGCCGGCGGGCGAAGTTCGTCTATGGACCAGAACCTTTTGTAGAGTACATCTGGCATGATGGTTACTTGAGATCCAGTGTCCAGCAGGGCAGGTGTCGCGATGCCGTCCAGTACAATGGACAGGAAAGGTCTTCCTCCCATGAACCGATGGTACCAGTTTGATGGGCCTGCTTGATTTACTCCTGGGTGTCGGCCCTCGGCCCCAGGGTTTGCTCGTTTAAAGGACAGTTCTGCACTGTGTGGCCTGCCTTCTGGCAGCGGTAGCAGATGAATTCTCCTGGAGGGTGACGTTGGTCGTTGGTCCTCCCATGGGGCGGCGTTGTCCTCCTACGGGGTGGCGTTGTCCTCCTTCTTCTTCTCATCCAGGGGACATCCTCAGGGCTGTTGGCGAGTTATATCCGTCCATCTAGCTCGGGCTCCTCGTGTAGCTGCAGGGTGCTCAGGACAGTGGCAAGGGTTTTATTTAACGGGCGCACTTCAGAGCATAGGCTGTCCAGCTCGCTAGGAGGCACTGTTTGCATCTTTGTTTCGACCATTAGTGAAGGAGCAGTGGGTGCTGCGGCCACTGGGGTGGCCCCACCCTGGTAACGTTGGACAGCAGTATGTGTTGTTTCCAGGGGCTGTAGACCCTTTATAGCCATGTCCTTCAGGGTGGCAAAGGTGGCATCTGGATGATCTAAGACCCACCACCGTACAGTTCTGCTCTCCTCCTGGGACCTTAACCCCCGGATAAACTGTTGCGTCAGCATTTTATTTTCATCTTGTATGCTGGCTGGGCTAACCTGTTTCAGGGCCCGCAGGGCTTCCTGTAAGCACCAGGCATAGTCCCGGATACTGTCCTCAGTTTTCTGGACACAATGGTAGAGCCTCATCCTGAGATCCGTCTCATTGCGGTTTTCAAACACAGTCTGCAGTCTATTAAAGATGATGGATACTGATTCCTGGTTTGCGGCTGGCCAGGTTTCAACCTCCTGCTCTGCGGCACCAGTCAATTGTCCCAAAACTACAGCAGCTCTCTGTTTGCCAGTCAAAGAATACATACAGTATCTAGCACACTGCATATTCTTCTCTTGAATCCGGACAGGGTGTCCGGTTTGCTGTTATACTGGGGGATCCACTTCGCTCCAGGGATATACGGCAGAGCCATAGGTAATAACAGGGTCACGACCCCTGCTGGTGGAGCGGCCGCTCTGGCCTGTGCAGCGCCGGGCGTTAGTTGGGCATCAGAAGCGTTAACCAGTGCTCCGGCGGCTTGCTGGTCTTCGGCCATGGTTGCGCCCCCCTAGTGAACCGGAGCCTACCTTCTTCACCTTTTTTATCAGGTAGGCCGCAGCTCCGTGGGCGAAGGTCTTCTTCCAGGACCTTGCGTCGTTCGCGTCTGACGTCAGAGCGTCCTCTCGGCTCCTTCCAGCCCCTGACGCTTCCTGGTTCGACGTCAGGGGCGGGGCGTGTCCTGGGCTTCGAGGGCTTTTCACAATCACACCTCTCGGGTTCCCGCGGTTACGCCCCTCTTCTTCCCGCGCTGCATATCGATAATGGCGGCGGTCCTCACCACAATTTGACACACAGTTTAGTTTAATAAAGGTGCACAGTACCCGGTGACAACGGGCACACAATTCTGTTTGTGACGCCAAAACATGACGCGCCCCCAGGGCCGTGGGGTACTCGGCAGCCTGGCCTCTGGTTGTCGGGAGGATATCACGGTGGCTGGCCCGATCCGTGGCCCAGGGCGGTCAGTGAAATGCGGAAAACTTCTATTATTTGGGGTTTTCTTTTGGAATTATTCGTGACGCCACCTGTGGAATGCGGCTACGGGGTGCCGCCGCTGCAGAGCAGTTCTCTGAGGCAGATGGTAGGGCAGCTTGTGATGGTATGGCTCCTCACAGGTGGAGCGGGCCTAAGGGCAGCGTGGGGGATGTACTGGATGGTGGTGCAGGGGAGAGACGGCAGGCCAGTCCTGGAGGAAGGATGGACACTCAAACAGGGGTAAGATTCAGTACCTTTACTGATGATGCTGCAGGCACGTTCCAGGGTGCTCCAGGTGAAGGGCGCATTTCTGGACTCTCCCCAGTGAGCGGCTATAGGGCCTCCTGATCCATTTCTTTATTCTCTAAGCTTCTGGCCTGCCTGGAGCTGGGCCTAGCTTGGTTATTGTCTCTCTCTGCACCTGCTTACCTCGTGGTAGGGCCTTCTCTTTGGAGATCACTTTCCTGGACGCTGGGACCTCCGAGACTCCTAGCCCTGGTACTTTAGTCAGTGTTCGGTGAACCTGGGACCTGTAGTCCTCCAGGGGTTCCGGTGGTTCCTACTGGGTGTAAAGGGGTCCCTGTAGGCGCGGACCCGGTGTCTGGTATATATATCGGGGTGAGCCTGGTATGCTCCTCTGCCTCCTCACTACTTCATCCTTCTCCTCTCGCCTTCGGCCCACACAAGGCCCTCACTAGGCTTCCACACGTGCTTTAGGCCTTGGCTCGCCTAAGCACAGCAGCCAGCTTGCTACTTTCTTCACTGCTCTCTGAGCGTCAACACACTCTCAGCTCACTTTGAGCTCTGTCCCTCTCTGTGTCTCAGCAGGAACTAGTCTCTTCTCTAGACTGACTGCCTGGCTCCACCCTCCCTTTATATATGCCTAACAGGCTCCCTCTGCTGGTCTGAGGTGGTAGGGTGGAGGTGTGTGAATGTGTGAGGGCCTCTTGTGGAGAAGTCCATCAATGCACCCTTCTGGGTTCTGTGGCACCACTGCGCAGCAGGGCGACACATTTGCAAAATACTGTGGGCCAACGTCTCTCTTCTAAAGTGAGGAATCCCCTATTCTATTTCATAGAATAGCCTTGTAATCCGCGGTGTAACAATCAATACCACAATTACAAGAGACTGACCACATTATTAAGACTATACTATGGACTGAATGACCACAGCATTTAAAATGACTGACTGTCCACAGCGTTTTAATTAGTTGTGGACTGACTGACTACAGCATTTACACTAGACTAAGGACTGAATGGAAGACAGCAATCACTGGAAAAGGACATTATACTTTGAAGTATAAAACGAAGAAAGCAAAGAGGAAGACCAGCAGCCAATCCAAAGGATTGACACTATCAAGATAACGGTGGAGAAGACCCTAGTGGACCTATGTAGTCTTTCACAAAATTGATGTTCCTAAAGATCGTTAATTCATCCAGTCATCATGGCTCGAGTTTCATTTTAAGGCCATTATTAATAAAAAATGGGCTGACTGACCACAGCATTCACAGTAGGTGTGGACTGCCTGACTACAGCATTCACACTAGGTGTGGACTGCTTGACCACATTTGCAGTAGACTAGACTGTGGGCCAACTTCTGACTTCTAAAGTGATGAATCCCGTATTCTATTTTATAGAATAGCCTTGTAATCAGTGGTGTAACAATTAATACCGCGATTACATGAGTCTGACCGCACTATTAAAATTACACTGTGGACTCAATGACCATAACATTTAAAAGGACTGACAGTCCACAGCATTTCAATTAGTTGTGGACTGACTGACAACAGCATTTACACTAGTCTAAGGATTGAATGGAAGACAGCAATCACTGGAAAAGGACATCATAATTTGAAGTATAGAAGGAAGAAAGCAAAGAGGAAGACCAGCAACCAATCCAATGGATTGATACTATCAAGATAATGGTGAAGAAGACCCTAGTGGACCGATCTAGTCTTGCACAAGATTGATCATATTAAAGATTGGTAACTCATCAAGTCGTCATGGCTCGAGTTTCAACCGAAGGCCGTTAATTATAAAGAATGGACTGACTGACCACAGCATATACACTAGATGTGGACTGCCTGACCACTTTTACAGTAGACTGTGAACCGATTGAGCATAAAATTTAAAATAGACTGTGGACTGTCTGACTACAATTTTTATAATAAAATGCAGACCGACTGACCACAGTCTTTGTATTTGAAATAAGCAATATTGGCCCTAGATTGTTATACTTTTTGATGTGTATAGCATGTAGCAGGAACATATTATCACTATTTTGAATATTTACAGGTGACTGACGCCCATTGACATGGTGGGATTTGAAATGTTTCCTTGTGGACTCCAAGAAAATTATATGGAAAGTCACATAACAGGTAATTAATATTCATATTAATTACTGATAATAGTCAGTCTAGGCATAAATTCTAGACCTGCGGAGTTGTGACAACACCTTTCTGATACATGAGAATATACTGTTAGTGGTTTACATATGTACATTTTCTATACACAACTGCTAGTATAACACAACCATATCTTAGGTAGAGACATAAGGAACATTTCTTTTCCTTATCCTCTGTCTTCAAAAGTGAGGAATCCCTTATTCTGTTTCATAGAACAACCTTGTAATCAGCGGTGTAACAATCAATACCGCGACTACAAGAAACTGACCAAGGTATTAAGAATTCACTGTGGACCAATTGACCACAAAATTTAAGAGGACTGACAGTCCGCAGCATTTAAATTAGGTGTGGACTGACTGACAACAGCATTAACACTAGTCTATGGATTGACTGGAAGACAGCAATTACTGGAAAGGGATATCATACTCGGAAGAATAGAAGGAAGAAGGCAAAGAGGAAGACTAGCAACCAATCCAAAGGATTAACACTATCAAGATAAAATGGTGAAGAAAACCCTTTTGGACCTATCTAGTCTTGCACAAAATTGATCTTCCCAAAGATCGTTAATTCATCCTGTCGTCATGGCTAGAGTTTCAACTGAAGGCCGTTAATAATAAAAAATGGACTGAATGACCACAGCATTCACACTAGTTGTGGACTGCCTGATCATATTTGCTGTAGACTGTGGGCCAACCTCTGTCTTCTAAAGTGAGGAATCCCCTATTCTATTTCATAGAATAGCCTTGTAATCAGCGGTGTAACAATCAATGCCGCGATTGCAAAACACTGACCACACTATTATGACTACACTATTAATTACTGATAATAGTCAGTCTAGGCATAAGCTCTAGAACTATGGAGGTGTGACCACACCTTTCTGATACATGGGAATATACTGTTAGTGGTTTAAATATGTATATTTTCTATACACAACTCCTAGTATAACACAACCATATCTTAGGTACAGACATAAGGAACATTTCTTGTCCTTATCCTCTGTCTTCTAAAGTGAGGAATCCCTTATTCTGTTTCATAGAATAGCCTTGAAATCAGCGGTGTAACAATCAAAGCCGCGATTACAAGAGACTGACCACAGTATTAAGGCTACACTGTGGACCAATTGACCACAAAATTTATGAGGACTAACAGTCCACAGCATTTAAAGTAGGTGTGGACTGACTGACAAGAGCATTTACACTAGTCTATGGATTCACTGGATGACAGCAATCACTGGCAATGGACATCATACATTGAAGTATAGAAGGAAGAAAGCAAAGAGGAAGACCAGCAGCCAATCCAAAGGATTGACACTGTCAAGATAACCGTGGAGAAGACCCTAGTGGACCTATCTAGTCTTTCACAAAATTGATCTTCCTAAAGATTGTTAATTCTTTCAGTCGTCATTGCTCGAAATTCAACCGAAGGCCGTTAATAAAAAAAATAATCTGACTGTCCTCAGCATTCACACTAGGTGTGGACTGCCTGACTACAGCATTCACACTAAGTGTGAACTGCTTGACCACATTTACAGTAGACTAGACTGTGGGCCAACCTCTGTCTTTTAAAGGGAGGAATCCCCTATACTATTTCATAGAAGAGCCTTGTGTAACAATCAATACCGCGATTACAAGAGACTGACCACACTATTAAAATTACACTGTGGACTGAATGACCACAACAGTTAAAAGGACTGACAGTCCACAGCGTTTGAATTAGTTGTGGACTGACTGACAACAGCATTTACACTAGTCTAAGGATTGAATGGAAGACAGCAATCACTGGAAAAGGACATCATACTTTGAAGTATAGAAGGAAAAAAGCAAAGAGTAAGACCAGCAAACAATCCAATGGACTGATACTATCAAGATAATGGTGAAGAAGAATGGTCCATTAATTATAATGAATGGACTGACTGACTGACCACAGCATATACACTAGATGTGGACTGCCTGACCACATTTACAGTAGACTAGACTGTGGGCCAACCTCTGTCTTTTAAAGGGAGGAATCCCCTATTCTATTTCATAGAATAGCCTTGTAATCAGTGGTGTAACAATCAATACTGCAATTACAAGAGACTGACCACACTATTAAAATTACACTGTGGACTGAATGACCATAACATTTAAAAGGACTGACAGTCCACAGCGTTTGAATTAGTTGTGGACTGACTGACAATAGCATTTACACTAGTCTAAGGATTGAATGGAAGACAGAAATCACTGGAAAAGGACCTCATACTTTGAAGTATAGAAGGAAGAAAGCAAAGAGTTAAACCAGCAGCCAATCCAAAGGATTGACACTATCAAGATAATGGTGAAGAAAATCCTACGGGACTTTTCTAGTTTTGCTCAAAATTGATCTTCCCAAAGATCGTTAAATCATCCAGTCGTCATGGCTAGAGCTTCAACCGAAGGCCGTTAATAATAAAAAATGGACTGACTGACCACAGCATTCACACTAGTTGTGGACTGCCTGATCATATTTACAGTAGACTGTGGGCCAACCTCTGTCTTCTAAAGTGAGGAATCCCCTATTCTATTTTACAGAATAGCCTTGTAATCAGCGGTGTAACAATCAATACCGCGATTACAAGACACTGATCACACTATTAAGACTACACTGTGGACTGAATGACCACAGCATTCAAAAGGACTGACAGTCCACAGCATTTGAATTAGTTGTGTACTGACTGACAACAGCATTTACACTAGCCTAAGGATTGACTAGAATACAGCAATTACTGGAAAAGAACATCATACTTTGAAGTATAGAAGGAAGAAAGCAAAGAGGAAGACCAGCAGCCAATCCAAAGGATTGACACTATCAAGATAACGGTGGAGAAGACCTATTTAGTCTTTCACAAAATTGATCTTCCTAAAGATCGTTAATTCATGAGGTCGTCATGGCTCGAGTTTCAACCGAAGGCCATTAGTAAGAAAAAATGGGCTGACTGACCACAGCATTCACACTAGGTGTGGACTGCTTGACCACATTTACAGTAGACTAGACTGTGGGCCAACCTCTGTCTTTTAAAGGGAGGAATCCCCTATTCTATTTCATAGAATAGCCTTGTAATTAGCGGTGTAACAATCAATACAGCGATTACAAGAGACTGACCACACTTTTAAAATTACATTGTGGACTGAATGACCACAACATTGAAAAGGACTGACAGTCCACAGCGTTTGAATTAGTTGTGGACTGACTGACAACAGCATTTCCACTCGTCTAAGTATTGAATGGAAGACAGCAATCAATGGAAAAGGACATCATGCTTTGAAGTATAGAAGGAAGAAAGCAAAGAGTAAGACCAGCAACCAATCCAATGGATTTATACTATCAAGATAATGGTGAAGAATACTCTAGTGGACCGATCTAGTCTTGCACAAGATTGATCTTCCTAAAGATCGTTAATTCATCAAGTCGTAATGGCTCGAGTTTCAACCGAAGGCCATTAATTATAAAGAATGGACTGACTGACTGACCACAGCATATACACTAGATGTGGACTGCCTGACCACATTTACAGTAGACTGCGATTGAACATAAAATTTAAAATAGACTGTGGACTGTCTGACTCCAATTTTTATAATAAAATGCAGATCGACTGACCACAGTCTTTCTTTGAAATAAGTAAATTTTGGCCCTAGAGTGTTGTACTTTTTGGTGTGTATAGCATGTAGCAGAAACATATCATCACTCTTTTGAATATTTACAGGTGACTGACGCCTATTGACATGGTGGGATTTGAAATGTTTCCTTGTGAACTCCAAGAAAAGAATGTGGAAAGTCACATAACAGGTAATTAATATTCATATTAATTACTGATAATAGTCAGTGTAGGCATAAGTTATAGACCTGCGGAGGTTTGACAACACCTTTCTGATACATGAGAATATACTGTTAGTGGTTTACATATGTATATTTTCTATACACAACTCCTAGTATAACACAACCATATCTTAGGTAGAGACATAAGGAACATTTCTTTTTCTTATCCTCTGTCTTCTAAATTGAGGAATCTCTTATTCTGTTTCATAGAACAGCCTTGTAATCAGCGTTGTTGTGACGCCTCTCCTCGCTCGCTAGCCCTTACCCTGAGAGATGGGGATACTCGGACGGCGAGCCGATGCTGTAAGGTGGATGCAGTCGTGGCCTAGGCCTGGTCCGTGCCCAGGGTCGTCACAGCAAAAACAACAAAAATAGGGGCTAGGGGGAACGATGTTGATCGAGTGGACAAATGACTATGCCACCTGTGGTGCCTGGTGATTACCACCAGCACTGCAGCAGTCCTCTGATGCGGGTGTTGTGGCAGCTCAGCTGGTACTGCTCCCCACAGGCGGAGCAGGGCCTCAGGGCAGTGTAAGAGAGGGAATTAAGATTTCTGGAGGCAAATAGTGTGTGCAGAGCCGCGCGGGATGGAATTACAGAGACCAGGGTTTAGTCTTCCAACTTTACTCACGGTAGCAGGTGCAAAGCTTCCCTCCGCTTTCCGCAGCGCGCTGCGTCCACCAGGAAGGGGGTTCAGCACACTCCCGGTAGTACGGGTGCATCTGACAGGACCCCTGCACCAGAGTGTTCCTCTCTCTAGCTGTACTTGAACCGCCTTATGTTCCGCACTAAGTCCCTTACGGGTACTGCGATGTCCTATAAGGGTAGCTTTTAGCTCCCGGACCGACTGGGTCCCTTATTGTTGACTGTGGCGTGAAACATGGCATTAGGCTGCGTCCCTCTGGATGAACACAGAATATGGGATACAGGTGGCGTACGCCGCTCCGTCCATATACCCCTGGGATCCACTTCAGCCTCTGGACTTCTCTGACAGGGACGTGAAGTGCAAAGTCAGATAATCGGGGACCAGTACCCCCTCTTGCGGCAGGATCTCTCTGGCTTGGCCAGAATAAGGGTAGCAGGTGGCGACTCTGCTCCTTCCGCAGCCCCTGAGATCCTTTCACCTGTGGAGCTTTCCTCTTCTGTTCCCCTCCTGGGCCTTCTGGTACGGACTAAGAGCCAAGACAGAGCCGGCTATAAATCAGCTCTGTCCCGACCCCCAGTCTCAAGGCCTAAAACCGGGAATCACAGCATCCTGAGCAGCTGCAGATGTACTGGCTAACCACTCCAGGGAACTGCGACCAAAGACCCGTTTAACACAATGGCCACCAAATTTATATAAATTCTGTTAGTGTTACGTAAAGTGCTTCCTCCACCCACACTAGCCACTAGGTTCCCCCTATCTTTAGTTCCCCCCTTGCTCTTCCATTCAGGACCGGGGCAGCACATTGTGCTTTACACCCCCTGCAGAATGGGAGCAGTGTGGTGTTGGGTGTGTAGTGGGGTCCTGTGTAGTGCTCCATCCTTACCTCGGAGAGGAAATACCACACCTCTTTTACAAGGTGCAGTACCCCTGTGGCGACTGAACCCTCAGGGGCGCCACATTCCCCCCTGGTGAAACCCAGCTCGTCCGCGGGCTGCAAGGAGAGAAAAAACATTGGTACAGACTTTTTATATGCTTTATAACAATAAGCTATCTTCCCTTTAAGGGAGGCTCAAATTCATGAACGTTGCAGACAGATTGGCAGTAAGAAAGTGTCAGTTCAGCAGCATGAGGGACCTGTCCCATACCCTCAACGTAGGCCCTGGGGTGGCTGCAGGGCATGGAGATCCCGAGTTGGATCTCCAGGAGAGCCACTCCAGACAGGTTTTGCTTCTGAGGTTTGAGGTAGTAGTAAAAGTGGGTTTTGTATAAAACCAATATGGAGCACCTAAATAGATGCAAAACTATTTACAAAATGAGTCTGTCTACTGCTAGCATCCGCAGGGACAAATGTCTCTCTAAACCAGGAGGAAAAAGGGCAACATGATAAAACAAACAACAACTGGTCAAATTAGGAAGTGCAACCTCCGAGGCTTCCTATTCAAGGTATCCCCACCGGGGAAAAGGCTCATTCCTCCCAACGGAGCCGAGCCGGCCCTCTGTTGCCAGGTGCGTGGGGGCATCCTCCCTGAACACCCTGTGGACGTCCAGGGTGTACCATCCACGCTCCCCATGATGGCGGGTGTAAGAAACTAAATCACCCGGGTAGAGGTTCCGGCCAGGGTGACTCTTCTTCAGTTGCAGCTCGGCGTCCCGCCTGCTGACGAAGACGTCCTCGACAAACTGGGGGCTCCGAATAAAGCCCCATCCAGCCTCCTGGTGGAAGCAGACAATAAGACCTTCCTCCCGGGAGATTGGACGGGCGGTCTCTGCCTGGCGGGCCCTTGTCTTTGCAGCTTTGTAGCGCACCTCCAGACGCTTGCAACGTATCCGACTCTCCCGCCGCTCCGTACCGAGTTGGATGAGCTCTTTTCTGCAAAACTCCTTCCTCCTCTGCGCTTCAGCCCGGGTCTCCTGGGGGAAGCCCATCAGGCCCCCCCCCCTGTTTGTCCCAGGCCATCTCTTCAGCCGCAGGGCAGGCGACCGGAGGTGCAGGTAACGGCGACAGCAGGGGTTGCTGCAGGTCCTCTGCTAGTACGGACCAGTCCGGGTTGGGGCTGGTGGTCTCCCCAGTAAGGGCAGGATCCTGTTGACCCGGGATCGGGAGGCATAGCAGGCCTCCGGCAGTGGCGGTTACTTGGGCCTCTAGCTCCGGAGCTCGGAGCTGCTCCCACACTACGGCGCACGGGGACAGGGGTGCCGGCATAAGATCTAGGAGGGCCTCCGTGCGTATGGCGGTCGGGACGGGGGTTTCCAGCTTACCCGTTCCTGGGCTGCACGAGGCCTCCGGTGTTTCCTCCGCCTGGGCTTTGGTTCCGCTGAACGTGCTTGCAGAGCTCTGGCGGCGGGCCCTGATCTTGCGCAGCACCTCCTCTCGGCATTCCGCAGCAGCCTTTTTCTGGGCCTCTTCAACCCTCTGAGTCAGGTCCTGTGTTTCTCCGTGGAGGAACTCGGCCTCTTCCGGGGTTAGGTGAATTCCTTCCGTTCGCGGAAGGTAGCAGCTCGTGGGCCAGCGTTGTAGGACTTGCAAGAACTCTCCTCGGCGGCGTCCATCACTGCTGCAGTGTGCGGTGAGTCTGGGATTGTTGCGGCCACACCTCGTTGTTGCTTTCTTCTCCTCCTCTTTTCGGGGCTGCTCCAGGGTGGCTGGCTGACGGGCACTCCCAGGGACGTCCCATCTTTTCTGACAGACATTACCATGCGGACAGTCTCTACTGGAAGGGGCGGTCTGCACTTTTGGCGCCGATGGGAGGTGCTGGGTTGCTGTCCTTTCTGCACATAATGGCGTCCGTTCTTCTTGAGCGGGCGCAACATGGAATGTGAAACGACAGTCTTTTGGTAAAGGCGCACAGTACCCGGTAGCAATGGGGATAACCTCTTCCATTGCTGCGAGCACGCAATCCTGCCGACTACGCCACTTTTCTGTGATGCCTCTCCTGTCTCACTAGCCCTTACCCTGAGAGATGGACATACTCGAACGGTGATCGAGTGGACAAATGACTACGCCACCTGTGGTGCCTGGTGATTACCACCAGAGCTGCAGCAGTCCTCTGAGGCAGGTGTCGTGGCAGCTCAGCTGGTACTGCTCCCCACAGGAGGGGCAGGGCCTCAGGGCAGTGGAAGAGAGGGAATTAAGATTTCTGGAGGCAAATGGTGTGGCAGGGGCCGCGCGGGAAGGAATTACAGAGACCAGGGTTTAGTCTTCCAAGCTTTACTCACAGTAGCAGGTGTAAAGCTTCCCTCTGCTTACTGCAGCGCGCTGCGTCCACCAGGAAGGGGGTTCAGCACACTCCGGGTAGTTCGGGTGCATCTGACAGGACCCCTGCACCAGAGTGTTCCTCTCTCTAGCTGTATTTGAACCGCCTTATGTTCCCCACTTAGTCCGTATGGGTACTGCAATGTCCTATAAGGGTAGCTTATAGCTCCCGGACCAACTGGGTCCCTTATTGGTGACTGTGGCGTGAAACGTGGCGTTAGGACGGGTCCCTCTGGATGAACACAGAATATGGGATACAGGTGGCGTACGCCGCTCTGTCCATATCCTCCTGGGATCCACTTCAGCCTCCGGACTTCTCTGACAGGGACGTGAAATGCAAAAGTCAGATAATCAGGGACCGATACCCCGTCTTGCGGCAGGGTCTCTCTGGCTTGGCCAGAATAAGGGTAGCAGGTGGCGACTCTGCTCCGTCCGAAGTCCCTGAGATCCTTTCGCCTGTGGAGCTTTCCTCTTCTTCTCCCCTCCTGGGCCTTCTGGTACGGACTAAGATCCAAGACAGAGCCAGCTATAACTCAGCTCTGCCCCGACCCCCAGTCTCGAGGCCTGAAACTGGGAATCGCAGCATCCTGAGCAGCTGCAGATGTACTGGCTAACCACTCCAGGGAACTGCGACCAAAGACCCGGTTATCAAATGGCCACCAAATTTATATAAATTCTGTTAGTGTTAAGTAAAGTGCTTCCTCCACCCACACTAGCCACTAGGTTCCCCCTATCTTTGGTTCACCCCTTGCTCTTCCATTCAGGACCGGGGCAGCACATTGTGCTTTACACCCCCTGCAGAATGGGAGTAGTGTGGTGTTGGGTGTGTAGTGACGTCCTGTGTGGTGCTCCATCCTTACCTCGGAGAGGAAATACCACACCCGTTTTACAAGGTGCAGTACCTCTGTGACGACCGATTCCTCAGGGGCGCCACAGTGTAACAATCAATACCGCGATTACAAGAGTCTGACCACAGTGTTAAGACTACACTGTGGACCAACTGACCACAAAATTTACGAGGACTGACAGTCCACAGCATTTAAATTAGGTGTGGACTGACTGACAACAGCATTTACTCTAGTCTATGGATTGACTGGAAGACAGCAATTACTGGAAAGGGACATCATACTCGGAATAATAGAAGGAAGAAGGCAAAGAGGAAGACCAGAAACCAATCCAAAGGATTGACACTATCAAGATAATGGTGACGAAAACCCGATTGGACCTATCTAGTCTTGCAAAAAATTGATCTTCCCAAAGATCGTTAATTCATCCAGTCATCATGGCTAGAGTTTCAACCGAAGGCCGTTAATATTAAAAAATGGGCTGACTGAGCACAGCATTCACACTAGATGTGGACTGCCTGACTACAGCATTCACACTAGGTGTGGACTGCTTGACCACATTTACAGTAGACTAGACTGTGGGCCAACCTCTGACTTCTAAAGTGATGAATCCCCTATACTATTTCATAGAATAGCCTTGTAATCAGCGGTGTAACAATCAATACCGCGATTACAAGAGACTGACCACAGTATTAAAATTACACTGTGGACTGAATGACCACATCATTTAAAAGGACTGACAGTCCACAGCTTTTGAATTAGTTGTTGACTGATTAACAACAGCATTTACTCTACTTTAAGGATTGAATGGAAGACAGCAATCACTGGAAAAGGACATCATGCTTTGAAGGCCGTTAATAATAAAAAATGGACTGAATGACCACAGCATTCACACTAGGTGTGGACTGTCTGATCATATTTACAGTACACTGTGGGCCAACCTCTGTCTTCTAAAGTTAGTAATCCCCTATTCTATTTCATAGAATAGCCTTGTAACCAGCGGTGTAACAATCAATACCGCGATTACAAGAGACTAGCCACACTATTAAAACCACACTGTGGACTGAATGACCACAGCATTTAAAAGGACAGACAGTCCACAGCGTTTGAATTAGTTGTGGACTGACTGAAAACAGCATTTACACTAGTCTAAGGATTGACTGGAAGACAGCAATCACTGGAAAAGGACATCATGCTTTGAAGTATAGAAGGAAGAAAGCAAAGAGGAAGACCAGCAGCCAATCCAAAGGATTCACACTATCAAGATAATCGTGAAGAAGACCCTAGTGGACCCATCTAGTCTTGCACAAGATTGATCTTCCTAAAGATCGTTAATTCATCAAGTCATCATGGCTCGAGTTTCAACCGAAGGCCGTTAATAATAAAAAATGGGCTGACTGACCACAGCATTCACACTAGTTTTGGACTGCCTGATCATATTTACAGTACACTGTGTGCCAACCTCTGTCTTCTAAAGTGAGGAATCCCCTATTCTATGTCATAGAATAGCCTTGTAATCAGCGGTGTAACAATCAATGCCGCGATTACAAAACACTGTCCACACTATTATGACTACACTGTGGACTGAATGACCACAACATTTAAAAGGACTGAGAGTCCTCAGCATTTGAATTAGTTGTGGACTGACTGACAATAGCATTTACACTAGTCTAAAGATTGAATGGAAGACAGCAATCACTGGAAAAGGACATCATACTTTGAAGTATAGAAGGAAGAAAGCAAAGAGGAAGACCAGCAACCAATCCAATGGACTGATACTATCAAGATAATGGTGAAGAAGACCCTAGTGGACCTATCTAGTCTTGCACAAGATTGATCTTCCTAAAGATCATTAATTCATCAAGTCGTCATGGCTCGAGTTTCAACCGAAGGCCATTAATTATAAATAATGGACTGACTTACTGACCACAGCATATACACTAGATGTGGACTACCTGACCACATTTACAGTAGACTGTGAACCAATTGAGCATAAAATTTAAAATAGACTGTGGACTGTCTGACTACAATTTTTATAGTAAAATGCAGACCGAATGACCACAGTCTTTATCTTTGAAATAAGGAATTTTGGCCCTACAGTGTTATACTTTTAGGTGTGTATAGCATGTAGCAGGAACATATTATCACTCTTTTGAATATTTACAGGTGACTGACGCCCATTGACATGGTTGGATTTGAAATGTTTCCTTGTGGATTCCAAGAAAAGAATAAGGAAAGTCACATAACAGGTAATTAATATTCATATTAATTACTGATAATAGTCAGTCTATGCATATGTTCTAGACCAGTGGAGGTGTGACAACACCTTTCTGATGCATGAGAATATACTGTTAGTGGTTTACATATGTATATTTTCTATACACAACTCCTAGTATAACACATCCATATCTTAGGTAGAGACATAAGGAACATTTCTTTTCATTATCCTCTGTATTCTACAGTGAGGAATTCCTTATTCTGTTTCACAGAATAGCCTTGTAATTAGCGGTGTAACAATCAATACCGTGATTACAAGAGACTGACCACAGTATTAAGACTACACTGTGAACCAATTGACCACAAAATTTACAAGGACTGACAGTCCATAGCATTTAAATTAGGTATGGACTGACTGACAACAGTATTTACACTAGTCATTGGATTGACTGGAAGACAGCAATTACTGGAAAGGGATATCATACTCGGAAGAATAGAAGCAAGAAGGCAAAGAGGAAGACGAGCAACCAATTCAAAGTATTGACACTACCAAGATTATGGTGAAGAAAACCCTAGTGGTTCTATGTAGTCTTGCACAAAATTGACCTTCCCAAAGATCATTAATTCATCCAGTCGTCATGGCTAGAATTTCAACCGAAGGCTGTTAATAATAAAAAATGGACTGACTGACCACAGCATTCACACTAGTTGTGGACTGCCTGATCATATTTATGACGTGCCCCCAGGGCCGTGGGGTACTCGGCAGCCGGGCCTCTGGTTGCCGGGGGGATATCACGGTGGCAGGCCCGGTCCGTGGCCCAGGGCGGTCAGTGAAATGGGGAAAACTTCTATTATTTGGGGTTTTCTTTTGGAATTATTCGTGACGCCACCTGTGGAATGCGGCTACAGGGTGCCGCCGCTGCGCAGCAGTCTTCTGAGCCAGATGGTAGGGCAGCTTGTGATGAAATGGCTCCACACAGGTGGAGCGGGCCTCAGGGCAGCGTGGGGGATGTACTGGATGGTTGTGCAGGGCAGAGACGGGAGGACTGTCCCAGAGGATGGATGGACACTCACACAGGGGTAAGCTTCAGTACCTTTACTGGTGATGCTGCAGGCACGGTCCAGAGTACTCCAGGTGAAGGATGAACTTCTGGACTCTACTCAGTGAGCGGGTAGATGGCCTCCTGATCCGTTGCTTTATTCTATAAGCTTCTGGCCTGCCTGGAGCTGGGCATAGCTTGGTTACTGTCTCTCTCTGCACCTGCTAACCTGGTAGTAGGGCCCTCTCTTTGGCGATTACTCTCCCTGTACGCTGGGACCTCTGTGACTCCTAGCCCTGGTACTTTAGTCAGTGTTCGGTGAACCTGGGACCTGTAGTCCTCCAGGGGTTCCGGTGGTTCCTACTGGGTGTAAAGGGGTCCCTGTAGGCGCGGACCCGGTGTCCGGTATATATATCGGGGTGAGCCTGGTATGCTCCTCTGCCCCTTCACTATTTCTTCCTTTTCCTCTCGCCTTCGGCCCACTCAAGGCCCTCACTAGGCTTCCACACGTGCTGTATGCCTTGGCTCGCCTAAGCACAGCAGCCAGCTTGCTGCTTTCTTCACTGCTCTCTGAGCGTCAGCACACTCTCAGCTCAATCTGAGCTCTGTCCCTCTCTGTGTCTCAGCAGGAACTAATCTCTTCTCTAGACTGACTGCCTGGCTCCACCCTCCCTTTATATATCCCTAACAGGCTCCCTCTGCTGGTCTGAGGTGGTAGGGTGGAGATGTGTGAATGTGTGAGGGCCTTTTGTGGAGAAGTCCATCCATGCACCCCTCTGGGTTCTGTGGCACTACTGCTCAGCAGGGCGCCACATTCCCCCCTAGTAAAACTCAGTACTCCTGGACTGAATAATTTTTGCAAAACAGGTTAACAATAACATTTCTTCCCTTTATGGGAGGCATTTTCTTGAGCGTTACAGATAACATTATGAACAAATATTTATAAAGCAAGTTCAGAGTTTTTCAATTAAATGGTGTCCATTTCACCGAAGAAGGAACATGAGGGACCCGCCTGAAAACCCTCAACTTAGGCCCTGGGCTTGGCTACAGAGCATAGGTGATCCAGGTGCTGGACCACGTCTTCCGCCACGCCAAACGGGTTTTTGTTCAATGGTCACTTAAAAGGGCTCTCCATGGAGTGCAACTATGTACAGGACAGTTTTTGGGCTGCTCACAGTCCTCAGCCTACAAGTCTCTTTTTACCCTTACGGGTAACTAAATGCACATATATTTAATTTCAGTTTATACAATAAACATTATGCAACACCCTACTGGGTAACTATTTATACTACAGGTATTTTTAACTTACTCCTTATACCTGACAGGGACCTGGCCTTTTGTACTGCGTGTTGACCTACGTAGTACTGGGGTTTTGTTGTTGTCTGTGTTTCCATTGTTCGCTACCCTATCAGATCTACGTGTGGGTAAATTGTAGAACTGTCTTAACCTCTCTATGGGGCTGGCAAGTACACTGGTTACTGGGCCTTCTGGCTCTGCTTCTACTGGTGATCCCTCTTCCGGGGATTCTTCCTGAGGAGGCTCTTCTGGGGCACTTACAGGTTCTACTTGCTTTTGAGGGTCTTCTGGCTGTTGGTAGAAGTGGATCACAGGTATTATCACTGCTCCTCCTAGTTGGGGCCAATCTGCCGGGAAATCTCCTAATTCAGTATGTATTACTGCTTCTTTAGGCTCCTCCGGTACGATGAGAGGCACTTCTTTCTGGGGCTTTAGCAGACCTGGACACAACTTCAGATGGTCTCTAGATACCGTTCCAGTCATTTTTCCTCCGTCCTTGGTAATTACACAGGTCTTCCTGGGCCACTTTCCGGGTCTTGCTCGCATGAGATATGCTGGAGTACAATTGGTGGAACTCGCAGGTATGTGGTTGTCCAGATCTACCAGGTCAGATAGCTTGTCTGGCCACTGGTTTCTTTCTTCTAGCGGTAAGGTCTTCAATAGGTCGATGATGATGTTATTCATCTTTTCACATAACCCATTGGTTTGGGGGTGGTACGGTGTAGTCCAGATCTTCTTACACCCGTACAGATGGCAGAACTCCTTGAACAATTCGGCTTCAAAGGCAGGGCCTTGATCTGTCAGCACCTTCTCCGAGTATCCATGGGGCCTGCAGAAGTACGCCTGAAACGTCTTCGCCGCAGTTTCTGCCGTCTGATCCTGGACAGGGGCGACCACCAGGAACCGGGAGTAATGATCCACTATGGTCAGGGCATAGGAATATCCTGACCTGCTGGGTGACAGCTTGACATGATCCAGGGCCACGATCTCCAAGGGTCGAGTTGTCTTGATTGGTTGCAGGGGTGCCTTCTGGCTGCTGTAGTCTTTTCTTCTGAGGCTACAGGGTCCACAATCCTGGCACCATCTCTCTATGGAGCTGCGCATTCCAACCCAATAAAACTGACCTTTCAGCAGGGTTTCTAGTTTCTTCCAGCCAAAGTGCCCCGCTTGATCGTGGTAGGCCTCCAACACCATCTGGATGTCCGTCCTAGGCACTACGATCTGTCATACCATCTCATGGGTCCTCGGGTTGACGTACCTTCGGCACAGCTTCTCTCTATAGATAAACAGCCGGCTTCTCTCATTCCATAGTTGCTTGCTTGGCTTGTGGAGACGCGTCCTTCTCCAGGGATGAACCTTCCTGGGTTATCAGTTCTTTGATACGGCTGACAACCGGGTCGCTCTACTGGGTCTCTTTCCAGCTGTGGTGAGGCAAAGGGTTTAACGTCTTACCGCGATGCCTCCTGGAGGCTCGTTGCTCGTGGACCATTCCATTACGGTGGAAGGCAGGTAGCTCAATCTCCTCCAGGTCATCCACTTCTTCTTCAGTGTCCGACTGGTGAGGCATCCTGGACAGGGCATCGGCATTGGCATTCTTGCGGCCTGCCCGATACTTAATGGTGATCTGGTAGTTTGACAGCCGAGCCATCCATCGTTGTTCCATGGCTCCTAACTTGGCTGTTTCCAGATGAGTCAAGGGGTTATTATCAGTGTAGGCAGTGAACTTACTAGAGGCCAGGTAGTGCTTGAACCGCTCAGTGATGGCCCAGACCAGGGCCAGGAACTCCAACTTGAAGCTGCTATAGTTCTCTGTGTTCCTCTCGGTCGGGCGGAGCTTCCTGCTTGCATAGGCGATCACCTTCTCTCGGCCATTCTGCATCTGACTTAACACAGCTCCTAATCCCTCGCTGCTGGCATCAGTGTACAGCAGGAACAGTTGGCTGTAGTCAGGGTAGGCTAGGATCTCTTCGCCGGTCAGGATCTCCTTCATCACGTCAAAGGATTCAGCTTGCTCCTTACCCCACTGGAGCGGGGGGTTTCTGCCTCTTCCGGACTGTCCTACCAGGAGATCTTGCAAAGGCGCCGCTTTCTTGGTATAGTCCTTCACAAACCTCCGGTAATACCCAACTAGTCCCAGGAACTGACGTACTTCCTTGAGGCTCTTCGGCTCCGGCCATTTTTGGATGGCAGCGACCTTCTCCGGGTCCGTTGCTACTCCTTTTGGACTGACGATGTGCCCCAGGTACTGTACCTTTCGCTTGAGCAGGTGGCACTTGGAGGGCTACAGCTTCATCCCATACCGGGACAGCGACTCAAATACCTCTGCCAGGTGCTTCAAACGGTCCTCGTACGATTTGGAGTACACTATCACGTCATCCAGGTATAGCAGTACAGTCTTGAAGTTGCGGTGTCCCAGGCAGCACTCCATCAATCTCTGGAAAGCTCCGGGGGCATTGCAGAGTCCGAACGGCATACTATTGAACTCGCAGAGTCCCATCAGGGTAGTGAAAGCCGTATTTTCCCGATCCTCCTCAGCAACAGCTACTTGCCAGTACCCACCAGTTAGGTCAAGGGTGGAGAAGTAATTTGCAGACTTTAATGCAGCCAGGGATTCCTAAGGGTATGCATCTTTGTGTGTTACCAAAGGGTATGCATCTTTGTGTGTTATGCAATTTACCTGTCTGTAATCTACACACATTCTCATGCTTCCATCCTTTTTCCTGACTAGGACCAGGGGAGCTGCCCAGGGACTACAGCTATCCCTTACTACCCCTGCCTTCTTCATGTCGTGCAATATCTCCTTCGCCTCCTGGTAGTGTGCTGGTGGTATGGGCCTGTAACATTCTTTGATGGGTGGATGGTCACCTGTGGGTATATGGTGTTGTACCCCTTTAATCCTCCCAAAGTCAAGTGGGTGTTTACTGAATACCTGCTCGTATTCCTGAACCACCCGGTGTACACCCTGTTTCTGATGGGCAGGAGTGGTGTCTGTCCCATCATGGAGCTGTTGACACCAATCCTCCACCTGTGTTCCCGGGTCATTATCCTCCACTCTGTCTGGTGAAGTTAAGGACTCCGCCGTGTGTATGGAGCTGTTATCTACTGTGTACAGTTTGGCAACAGTGGCGTAGCGTGGTAATCTAACCTCGTCCTCCCCATAGTTTAGGAGGCGTACGGGCACCCTCCCATTGCGTACATCCACTACCCCTGTGGCAATCAAGAGTATAGGTCTATGCTCTGAGCTAAGGGGCTCTACTACCGCCTGGTAGCTCCATCCTTTGAGACCTATTGCTCCTCTACACCAAATCAGCATCTCACTCACAGGGGGGATCACAATGGGTATCGGGTCTGTCACCCGTACATTACCAATTTCACCACCTGCTAGCTTTACCTGTTGCTGGTACATAAGGGCTCGGATCTCTTTCTGGAGCACCCTCCGCTGCCCTGGTTTGGCAGTGTCGGCCATCTGTTGGAGCAAAAACAACACTTCTCCCAAAGAGTTACCGACAATATTTATGCCAAAGTACCATATACAAGTCTGTATCATCAGGATTAGTCTCTACTACAATTAGTCCCTGGTCCTTCAGTTCCACTCTTCCCACCTTTACTGACACATCCTTAACCCCGACTAGGTTAAAGGGAAGGCCATTGGAGGCATACACGGAAACGTTTGGAGCTGGCGGGCGAAGTTCGACTATGGACCAGAACCTTTTGTAGAGGACATCTGGCATGATGGTTCCTTGAGATCCAGTGTCCAGCAGGGCAGGTGTCGTGATGCCGTCCAGCACAATGGACAGGAAAGGTCTTCCTCCCATGAACCGATGGTACCAGTTTGATGGGCCTGCTTGATTTACTCCTGGGTGTCGGCCCTCAGCCCCAGTGTTTGCTCATTTAAAGGACAGTTCCGCACTGTGTGGCCTGCCTTTTGGCAGCGGTAGCAGATGAATTCTCCTGGAGGGTGACGTTGGTCGTTGGTCCTGCCACGGGGTGGCGTTGTCCTCCTCCGGGGCGGCGTTGTCCTCCTACGGGGTGGCTTTGTCCTCCTTCTTCTTCTCATCCAGGGGACATCCTCAGGGCTGTTGGTGAGTAGTATCCTTCCATCTGGCTCGGGCTCCTCATGTAGCTGCAGGGTGCTCAGGACAGTGGCAAAGGTTTTATTTAACAGGTGCACTTCAGAGCGTAGGCTGTCCAGCTCGCTAGGTGACACTCTTTGCATCTTTGTTTCGGCCATTAGTGAAGGAGCAGTGGGTGCTGCGGGCACTGGGGTGGCCCCACCCTGGTAGCATGGACAGCATTATCTATTGTTTCCAGGGGCTGCAGACCCTTTATAGCCATGTCCTTCAGGGTGGCAAGGGTGGCATCTGGATGATCTAAGGCCCACCACCATACAGTTCTGCTCTCCTCCTGGGACCCAAACCACCGGATAAACTGTTCCGTCATCATTTTATTTTCATCTTGTATGCTGGCTGGGCTAACCTGTTTCAGGGCCCGCAGGGCTTCTTGTAAGCACCAGGCATAGTCCCGGATACTGTCCTCAGTTTTCTGGACACAATGGTAGAACCTCATCCTGAGATCCGTCTCGGTGCGGTTTTCAAACACAGTCTGCAGTCTCTTAAAGATGATGGATACTGATTCCTGGTCTGCGGCTGGCCAGGTTTCAACTTCCCGCTCTGCGGCACCAGTCATTTGTCCCAAAACTACAGCAGCTCTCTGTTTGCCAGTCAAAGAATACATATCTAGCACACCGCATATTCTTCTCTTGAATCCGGACAGGGTTTCCGGTTTGCCGTTATACTGGGGGAGCAACTTAGCTCCAGGGATATATGGCTGGACCATAGGTAATGACCCCTGCTGGTGGATCGGCCGCTCTGGCCTGTGCAGCGCCGGGCGCAAGTTGGGCTTCAGGAGCGTTAACCGGTGCGCCTGCGGCTTGCTGGTCGTCAGCCATGGTTGCTCACCCCTAGTGAACTAGAGCCTACCTTCTTCACTTTCTTTATCAGGTAGGCCGCAGGTCCGCGGGCAACGGTCTTCTAATAGGACCTTACGTCGCTCGCGTCTGATGTCAGAGTATCCTCTCGGCTCCTTCCAGGACCTGACGCTTCCTGGTTCGACGTCAGGGGCGGGGCGTGTCCTGGGCTTTGAGCGCTTTTCACAATCACGCCTCTCGGGTTCCCACGTTAGGCCCCTCTTCTTCCCGCGCTGCAGTGCGATAATGGCGGCGGTCCTCACCGCAGTTTGACACACAGTTCAGTTCAATAAAGGCGCACAGTACCCGGTGAGAATGGGCACGCAATCCTGTTCGTGACGCCAAAACATGATGCACGCCCCAGGCCGTGGGGTACTCGGCAGCCAGGCCTCTGGTTGCCGGGGGGATATCACGGTGGCTAGCCCGGTCCGTGGCCCAGGGCGGTCAGTGAAGTGGGGAAAACTTCTATTATTTGGGGTTTTCTTTTGGAATAATTCGTGACGCCACCTGTGGAATGCGGCAACGGGGTGTCGTCGCTTCGGAGCAGTTCTCTGAGGCAGATGGTAGGGCAGCTTGTGATGGAATGGCTCCCAACAGGTGGAGCGGGCCTCAGGGCAGCTTGGGGGATGTACTGGATGGTGGTGCAGGGGAGAGACGGCAGGATGGTCCCGGAGGAAGGATGGACACTCACACAGGGGTAAGCTTCAGTACCTTTACTGGTGATGCTGCAGGCACAGCCCAGGGTACTCCAGGTGAAGGTTGAACTTCTGGACTCTACCCAGTGAGCGGGTAGAGGGCCTCCTGATCCGTTGCTTTATTCTCTAAGCTTCTGGCCTGCCTGGAGCTGGGCCTAGCTTGGTTACTGTCTCTCTCTGCACTTGCTGACCTGGTGGTAGGGCCTTCTCTTTGGAGATCACGCTCCCTGGATGCTGGGAACTCTGTGACTCCTAGCCCTGGTACTTTAGTCAGTGTTCGGTGAACCTGGGACCTGTAGTCATCCAGGGGTTCCGGTGGTTGCTACTGGGTGTAAAGGGGTCCCTGTAGGTGCGGACCCGGTGTCTGGTATATATATCGGGGTGAGCCTGGAATGCTTCTCTGCCTCCTCACTACTTCTTCCTTCTCCTCTCGCATTCAGCCCACTCAAGGCCCTCACTAGGCTTCCACACGTGCTGTAGGCCTTGGCTCACCTAAGCACAGCAGCCAGCTTGCTGCTTTCTTCACTGCTCTCTGAGCGTCAACACACTCTCAGCTCACTTTGAGCTCTGCCCCTCTCTGTGTCTCAGCAGGAACTAATCTCTTCTCTAACTGACTGCCTGGCTCCACCCTCCCTTTATATATCCCTAACAGGCTCCCTCTGCTGGTCTGAGGTGGTAGGGTAGAGGTGTGTGAATTTGTGAGGGCCTCTTGTGGAGAAGTCCATCCATGCACCCTTTTGGGTTCTGTGGCACCACTACGCAGCAGGGCGCCACATTTACAGTAGACTGTGGGCCAACCTCTGTCTTCTAAAGTGAGGAATCCCTTATTCTATTTCATAGAATAGCCTGGTAATCAGCGGTGTAACAATCAATACCGCAATTACAAGAGACTGACCACATTATTAAGACTACACTGTGGACTGAATGACCACAGCATTTAAAAGGACTGACAGTCCACAGCGTTTTAATTAGTTGTGGATTGACTGACAACAGCATTTACACTAGTCTAAGTACTGAATGGAAGACAGCAATCACTGGAAAAGGACATTATATTTTGAAGTATAGAACGAAGAAAGCAAAGAGGAAGACCAGTAGCCAATCCAAAGGATTGACACTATCAAGATAACGGTGGAGAAGACCCTAGTGGACCTATGTAGTCTTTCACAAAATTGATCTTCCTAAAGATGGTTAATTCATCCAGTCTTCATGGCTCGAGTTTCAACCGAAGGCCGTTATTAATAAAAAATGGGCTAACTGACCACAGCATTCACACTAGGTGTGGACTGCCTGACTACAGCATTCACATTAGGTGTGGACTGCTTGACCACATTTACAGTAGACTGTGGGCCAACCTCTGATTTCTAAAGTGAGGAATCCCCTATTCTATTTCACAGAATAGCCTTGTAATCAGTGGTGTAATAATCAATGCCGCGATTACAAGAGACTGACCACACTATTAAGACTACACTGTGGACCACAACATTTAAAAGGACTGACAGTCCTCAGCGTTTGAATTAGTTGTTGACTTACTGACAGCTGCATTTACAAAAGTCTAAGGATTGACTGGATGACAGCAATCACTGGAAAAGGACATCATACTTTGAAGTAAAGAAGGAAGAAAGCAAAGAGGAAGACCAGCAGCCAATCTAAAGGATTGACACTATCAAGATAACGGTGGAGAAGACCCTAGTGGACCTATGTAGTCTTTCACAAAATTGATCTTCCTAATGATCGTTACTTCATCCAGTCGTCATTGCTCGAGTTTCAACCGAAGGCCGTTATAAAAAAAAATGGGCTAACTGACTACAGCATTCACACTAGCTGTGGACTGCCTGACTACAGCATTCACAGTAGCTGTGGACTGCTTCACCACATTTACAGTAGACTAGAATATGGGCCAACCTCTGTCTTCTAAAGTGAGGAATCCCTTATTCTGTTTTATAGAATAGCCTTGTCATCAGCGGTGTAACAATCAATACCGCTATTACAATAGACTGACCACACTATTAAAATTACACTGTGGACTGAATGACCACAATATTTAAAAGGACTGACAGTCCACAGCATTTGAATTATTTGTGACCTGACTGACAACAGCATTTACACTAGTCTAAGGATTGACTGGAAGGCAGCAATCACTGGAAAAGGACATCATGCTTTGAAGTATAAAAGGAAGAAAGCAAAGAGGAAGACCAGCAGCCAATCCAAAGGATTGACACTGTCAAGATTACGGTGGAGTAGACCCGAGTGGACCTTTGAAGTCTGTCACAAAATTGACTTTCCTAGAGTTAGTTAATTCATCCAGTCGTCAAGGCTCGAGTTTCAACAAAAGGCCATTAATAAAAAAAATGGGCTAACTGACCACTGCATTCAAACTAGTTGTGGACTGCCTGACTAAAGCATTCACACTAGGTGTGGACTTATTGACCACATTTACAGTACACTAGACTGTGGGCCAACCTCTGTCTTTTAAAGGGAGGAATCCCTTATTCTGTTTCATAGAATAGCCTTGTAATCCGCGGTGTAGCAATCAATACCGCGATTACAAGAAACTGACCACAGTATTAAGACTACAGTGTGGACCAATTGACCACAAAATTTACGAGTACTGACAGTCAACAGCATTTAAATTAGGTGTGGACTGACTGACAACAGCATTTACACTAGTCTATGGATTGACTGGAAGACAGCAATTACTGGAAAGGGATATCATACTCGGAAGAATAGAAGGAAGAAAGCAAAGAGGAAGACTTGCAACCAATCCAAAGGATTAACACTATCAAGATAAAATGGAGAAGAAACCCCTAGTGGACCTATCTAGTCTTGCACAAAATAGATCTTCCCAAAGATCGTTAATTCATCCAGTCGTCATGGCTAGAGTTTCAACCGAAGGCCGTTAATTAAAAATAGAGTGATTGACCACAGCATTCACACTAGTTGTGGACTGTCTGATCATATTTACAGTAGATTGTGGGCCAACCTCTGTCTTCTAAAGTGAGGAATCCCCTATTCTATTTCATAGAATAGCCTTGTAATCATCGGTGTAACAATCAATACCGCTATTAAAAGAGACTAACCTCACTATTAAGACTACACTGTGAAATGAATGACCACAGCATTTAAAAGGACTGACAGTCCACAGCATTTGAATTAGTTGTGGACTGACTGACAATAGCATTTACACTAGTCTAAGGATTGAATGGAAGACAGCAATGACTGGAAAAGAACATCATACTTTGAAGTATAGAAGGAAAAAAGCAAAGAGGAAGACCAGCAGCCAATCCAAAGGATTTACACTATCAAGATAAAGGTGGAGAAGACCCTAGTGGACCTATGTAGTCTTTCACAAAATTGATCTTCCTAAAAATCGTTAATTCATGAAGTCGTCATGGCTCGAGTTTCAACCGAAGGCCATTAATAATAAAAAATGGGCTGACTGACCACAGTATTCACAGTAGGTGTGGACTGCTTCACCACATTTACAGTAGACTAGAATATGGGCCAACCTCTGTCTTTTAAAGTGAGGAATCCCCTATTCTATTTCATAGAATAGCCTTGTAATCAGCGTTGTAACAATCAATACCGCGATTACAAGAGACTGACCACATTACTAAAACTACACTGTGGACTGAATGATTAAAGCATTTAAAAGACTGACAGTACACAGCGTTTTAATTAGTTGTGGACTGACTGAAAACAGCATTTACACTAGTCTAAGGATTGACTGGAAGACAGCAATCACTTTAAAAAGACATTATACTTTGAAGTATAGAAGGAAGACAGCAAAGAGGAAGACCAGCAACCAATCCAAAGTATTCAAACTATCAAGATAACGGTGAAGAAGACTCTAGTTGACCGATCTAGTCTTGCACAAGATTGATCTTCCTAAAGATCGTAAATTCATCATGTCGTCATGGCTCGAGTTTCAACCAAAGGCCATTAATAATAAATAGTGGACTGAGAGACTGACCACAGCATATACACTAGATGTGGACTGCCTGACTACATTTACAATAGGCTGTAAGCCGATTGAGCATAAAATTTAAAATAGACTGTGGACTGTCTTACTACAATTTTTATAATAAAATGCAGACCGACTGACCACAGTCTATCTTTCAAATAAGTAATTTTTGCCCTAGAGTGTTATACTTTTTGGTATGTATAGCATGTAGCAGGAACATATTTTCGCTCTTTTGAATATTTACAGGTGACTGACGCCCATTGACATGGTGGGATTGGAAATGTTTCCTTGTGGACTCCAAGAAAAGAATGTGGAAAGTCACATAACAGGTAATTAATGTTCATATTAATTACTGATAATAGTAAGTCTAGGCATAAGTTCTAGACCTGCGGAGTTTTGAAAACACCTTTCTGATACATGAGAATATACTGTTAGTGGTTTACATATGTATATTTTCTATACACAAAACCTAGTAAAACACAACCATAACTTAGGTTCAGATATAAGGAACACATCTTTTCCTTATCCTCTGTCTTCTAAAGTGAGGAATCCCCTATTCTATGTCATAGAATAGCCTTGTAATCAGTGGTGTACCAATCAATACCGCGATTACAACACACTAACCACAACATTAAGACTACACTTTGGAATGAATGACTACAGCATTTAAAAGGACTGACAGTCCACAGCGTTTGATTTAGTTGAGGATTGACTGACAACAGCATTTACACTAGTCTAAGGATTGACTGGAAGACAGCAATCACTGGAAAAGGACATCATACTTTGAAGTATAGAAGGCAGAAAGCAAAGAGGATGACCAGCAGCCAATCCAAAGTATTGACACTATCAAGATAAAGGTGGAGAAGACCCTAGTGGACCTATGTAGTCTTTCACAAAATTGGTCTTCCTAAAGATCTTTAATTCATCCAGTCGTCATGGCTTGAGTTTCAACCGAAGGCAATTAATAAAAAATGGGCTGACTGACCACAGCATTCACACTAGTTGTGGACTGCCTGATCATATTTACAGTAGACTGTGGACCAACCTCTGTCTTCTAAAGTGAGGAATCCCCTATTCTCTTTCATAGAATAGCCTTGTAATCAGCGGTGTAACAATCAATGCCGCGATTACAAAACACTGACCACACTATCATGACTACACTGTGGACTCAATGACCACAACATTTAAAAGGACTGACAGTCCACAGCGTTTGTATTAGTTGTGGACTGACTGACTAGAGCATTTACACTAGTCTAAGGATAGACTGAAAGACAGCAATCACTGGAAAAGGACATCATACTTTGAAGTAAAGAAGGAAGAAAGCAAAGAGCACGACCAGCAGCCAATTCAAAGGATTGACACTGTCAAGATAATGGTGGAGAAGACCCTAGTGGACCTATGTAGTCTTTCACAAAATTGATTTTCCTAAAGATCGTTAATTCATCCAGTCGTCATGACTCGAGTTTCAACCGAATGCTGTTAATAAAAAAAATAATCTGACTGATTACAGCATTCACACTAGGTGTGGACTGCCTGACTACAGCATTCACACTAGGTGTGAACTGCTTGACCACATTTACAGTAGACTAGACTGTGGGCCAACCTCTGTCTTTTAAAGGGAGGAATCCCCTATTCTTTTTCATAGAATAGCCTTGTAATCAACGGTGTAATAATCAATACTGCAATTACAAGAGACTGACCACACTATTAAAATTACTCTGTGGACTGAATGACCACAGCATTTAAAAGGACTGACAGTCCACAGCATTTGAATTAGTTGTGGACTGACTGACAATAGCATTTACACTAGTCTAAGGATTGAATGGAAGACAGAAATCACTGGAAAAGGAGGTAATGCTTTGAAGTATAGAAGAAAGAAAGCAAAGAGTTAAACCAGCAGCCAATCCAAAGAATTGACACTATCAAGATAATGGTGAAGAAAACCCTAGTGGACTTTTCTAGTTTTGCTCAAAATTGATCTTCCCAAAGATCGTTAATTCATCCTGTCGTCATGGCTAGAGTTTCAACCGAAGGCCGTTAATATTAAAAAATGGGCTGACTGACCACAGTATTCACACTAGATGTGGACTGCTTGACCACATTTACAGTAGACTAGACTGTGGGCCAACCTCTGACTTCTAAAGTGATGAATCCCCTATACTATTTTATAGAATAACCTTGTAATCAGCTGTGTAACAATCAATACCGCGATTACAAGAGACTGACCACACTATTAAAATTACACTGTGGAGTGAGTGACCACAACATTTAAAAGGACTGACAGTCCACAGCGTTTCAATTAGTTGTGGACTGACTGACAACAGCATTTACACTAGTGTAAGGATTGACTGGAAGACAGCAATCACTGGAAAAGGACACCATACTTTGAAGTATAGAAGGAAAACAGCAAAGAGGAAAACCAGCAACCAATCTAAAGGATTGAAACTATCAAGATAACAGTGAAGAATACTCTAGTTGACCGATATAGTCTTGCACAAGATTGATCTTCCTAAAGATCGTTAATTCATCAAGTCGTGATGGCTCGAGTTTCAACCGAAGGCCATTAATAATAAAGAATGGACTGACTGACCTCAGCTTATACACTAGATGTAGACTACCTGACCACATTTACAATAGGCTGTGAGCCGATTGAGCATAAAATTTAATATAGACTGTGGACTGTCTGACTACAATTTTTATAATAAAATGCAGACCGATTGACCACAGTGTATCTTTCAAATAAGTAATTTTGACCCTAGAGTGTTATACTTTTTGGTATGTATAGCATGTAGCAGGAACATATTATCACTCTTTTGAATATTTACAGGTGACTGATGCCCATTGACATGGTTGGATTTGAAATGTTTCCTTGTGGACTCCAAGAAAAGAATGTGGAAAGTCACATAACAGGTAATTAATGTTCATATTAATTACTGATAATAGCAAGTCTAGGCATAAGTTCTAGACCTGCGGAGGTTTGACAACACCTTTCTGATACATGAGAATATACTGTTAGTGGTTTACATATGTATATTTTCTATACACAACTCCTAGTATATCACAAACATATCTTAGGTTCAGATATAAGGAACATTTCTTTTCCTAATCCTCTGTCTTCTAAAGTGAGGAATCCCCTATTCTTTGTCATAGAATAGCCTTGTAATCAGTGGTGTAACAATCAATACCGCGATTACAAGCCACTAACCACAATATTAAGACTACACTGTGAACTGAATAACCACAGCATTTAAAAGGACTGACAGTCCACAGCGTTTGATTTGGTTGTGGATTGACTGAAAACAGCATTTACACTAGTCTAAGGATTGACTGGAAGACAGCAATCACTGGAAAAGGACATCATATTTTGAAGTATAGAAGGCAGAAAGCAAAGAGGATGACCAGCAGCCAATCCAAAGTATTGACACTATCAAGTTGAATGTGGAGAAGACCCTAGTGGACCTATGTAGTCTTTCACAAAATTGGTCTTCCTAAAGATCTTTAATTCATCCAGTCGTCATGGCTCGAGTTTCAACCGAAGGCCGTTAATAAAAAAAATTGGCTAACTGACCACAGCATTCACACTCGGTGTGGACTGCCTGACTAAAGCATTCACACTAGGTGTGGACTTCTTGACCACATTTACAGTAGACTAGACTGTGGGCCAACCTCTGTCTTTTAAAGGGAGGAATTCCTTTTTCTGTTTTATAGAATAGCCTTGTAATCAGCGGGGTAACAATCAATACCACGATTACAAGAAACTGACCACAGTATTAAGACTACACTGTGGACCAATTGACCACAAAATTTACGAGGACTGACAGTACACAGCATTTAAATTCGGTGTGGACTGACTGACAACAGCATTTACACTAGTCTATGGATTGACTGGAAGACAGCAATTACCGGAAAGGGATATCATACTTGGAAGAATAGAAGGAAAAAGGCAAAGAGGAAGACCAGCAACCAATCCAAAGGATTAACACTATCAAGATAAAATGGTGAAGAAAACCCTAGTGGACCTATCTAGTCTTGCACAAAATTAATCTTCCCAAAGATCGTTAATTCATCCAGTCATCATGGCTAGAGTTTCAACCGAAGGCCGTTAATAATAAAAAATGGACTGACCGACCACAGCATTCACACTAGTTGTGGACTGCCTGATCATTAGTGTTGAGCCACCCCCGTAGTGTTCGAGTTCGGTTCGGTTCGTCGAACACCCGTGTGTTCGCCGAACTGTTCGTCGAACTGTTCGTCGAACACCTTCGAACACCGTTAAAACCAATGGCAGGCAACAAAAACACATAGAAACACATAGAAAACACCTTCAAAGGTGTCCAAAAGCTGACAAACTGCTCAGAAGACACAACTAACACATGGAAAAGTGACAAGTACATATAGTCATGCGAAAATAAAAGAGGTGGAGGCGTAAAAGGAGGGGGAGACACAGATATAGGCATGTCATGCCCTTCTAAAATCCAAAAAGTGAGAAGCCGACACGGCCAGTCCGCTCCTGCCCGTGCCACCTCCGTGTCGCCGGGTTTGTGCCAGAGCCGCGGTGAACCCTGATGGCCAGCCCCCCTCTCCCAATCCTGGTGCCTGTCCGCTGGTGGGTCGAGCGAGCCCCCCTGTGGTGGAGGCAGCTCTAAGCTTTTTAATTTAAATTGTCTCTCTAATTTGAATGAATACACTTTAAATCCATTTACAAGGATCTATTGGAGGGCAAGTCTCATGCCAGCAGCCGCGTAATTCCAGCTCCAGTAGCGTCCACTAAAGCTGCTGCAGTTAAAAAGCTTTTATAAGGATCGAGCTCGGCTGTCCACCGCAAGGCATCCTACTGCCAGTCCCAGCCCCTATGCCTTGGGGTGCCTCCTGATGCTCTTCACTGAGTATCCCATGGTCCCGAAGCATTTCCTTTGAAAAAATTAAGTGTCTAAACTACAGTTGGTGTAGCTTGCTTAACAGCCGGGATAATCCGCTGACTAGCAGACACTGCTACTAGGCACAAAGTATTTCCTGGGCTAGATGCAGTTAAAAATTTGTAATTAGATACTCTCGTTGGATGCTGAGAAAGCATTCCATAGAGTCTCCTGGCACGCCATATATGATTCTCTTAAAAAGCTTGGGGTAGGGGTCTAGGGGACCCTTTTATAGCCAAAATCACGGCCCTGTATCGCAATACGTCACCTAGGCTGAAGATAAATGGAACTGTAGCACCCTGAGGGCTCGGTTGCTACAGACGTATTGCACCTCACCCAGAGGTGTGATATCTCACTCTCAGGTAAGGATGGAGTGTGGATCAGGACCCGACACCTGCATGCATTACACCACATTGCCATGGGGCAGGGCGACCAATATGCCCCTGAGATGGGCACGACAGTCCCTGTCCCTGGCTGGAGTGGGGGGAGGGAACACTGAGGAAGGGGAACCCTGTAGTGCAGGAGCAGGGAGGAAGCAGTTCCTGGGTGCATTGAGAAGGGAGTATAAAAGGTGGGCACCATCTTAGTTCAGTGCAGAGAAGTCTGAGCAGAAGTGGCAGGGAGCAGGGGCTCTGCATGAGCTCTGCTCCGGAGGCGGGCCTAGTAACAGAGGCCCAGGCCTGGAAGAGGGAGAAGGAAGGAAGAGGAGCGGAGAAGGCTCCAGGAACGAGGAATGAAGGGATCCCAGGGGTGCGGACGGGCGAGTCGCCACCGCACGCCCGAATCCACCTGCGTGGAGGGGTCAGGCCAAAGGGGGAGACCGGTCCCCGAACTAGTGGAGGCAGGAAACGACCCTCAGCTAGAAACCGGAGGCTCTGACATTTTATGTGGCGCAGCCCCTCGCTACACCCGCTAGGAAGGCACCACATAGGGTCAGGGAAACTGGCGCCAAGTTTACCAAGAGGAAGCCCGAGGCAGCCGGACAGAAGTGTTGGTAAGAAAGGCCAGACAAAGGACACACAAAGGGGGTCCTGTGAAGTGCTCCAAAGTTATCTGAGAGTTGTCTGAGCCCCTCACCTGGTGAGCACAGTACGACGTGGGCAGCCGTTACCTGCAGACGTGGTCTGGATAATAAGAACTGTGAGTAAAGGCCCTGGACTGCATCACTGACTCCGTGTCGTTACTGCTGCTGCCCTGCACCATCACCCCCATCCTCCCCATACACTGCCCTGAGGCTATACTCCTCCCGTGGGGAGTTATGCTACGCTCTGCTGCACCCACAACACCAGCCTCAGCGGTCTGCCCTGTAGCGGCGGTTCACTCTGACCGCAATCCACGGGTGGCGTAGTCGGACATTTAAACATCAAAACCACATAAATAGTTCCGCCACTGGTTTGACCGCCCTGAGCCACGGAACCGGGTCGCCGCCACGAAGACTACAACCACCAGCATCCACCAAAAAGGGTCCGGCTCCGGGTGTCCCAAGGCCCAGGGGGTGCGTCAGAACATTTTCATCACCTTTCACAATCACCAATGGGACAAGGCAGGGATGTCCTCTGTCCCCTCTCTTATACATCCTAGTGACGGAGCACCTGCTCTCATCAATTCGCCATAACCCCAATATTAGGTGGATTGAGGTGGGAGGCACCGAGTACAAGTGCTCTCTATTTGCTGATGATGTCCTAGTATATATCACTCAATCACATATATCCATCCATGCTGTTATGGCTGAAATAGATCACTTTGTTACATGGTAAAATTTTAAAATCAATGCAGCGAAGTCTGAGGCCCTCGATGTCTCCCTCCCCAAATCCATATAGGATTCCATCCAGTCCAACTTTCCCTTTGCCTGGCCCTCACAGGGTATCAAATACTTAGGAAATCCTATTCATAGAGACCTCTCCCATCTATGTTATCTTAATTTTGGGCCCTTTATTGAACAATTCCATACAGACCACGGTTGGCAAGTTAGAACTGTAAGATTCACTACGTGAACCGCTGGTGTTTTGTGGAAAAGCACATGTACACCGCGTTCCAAATTATTATGCAAAAAGTGTTTAGGAGTGATAAGGGAAGAATTTGTTTGTTTGTCAGTTAAACTCATTGATGGTGATGTGTGTCAGGGCTCTTTATATCACTGTAAGCAATTGCAGACACCTGTGCTAATTAGTTTGGCAGGTGTGTCCAATGAAAGGCAAGACTACTTAAGAAGGCTCTCTCACATTATTAAGCAGCCTACATTTTCTGCCAAAATGGGAAAGAAAAAGGATGTGTCGGCTGCTGAGAAGCAACAAATTGTGGAGTGTTTAGGTCAAGGCATGACTACAATCAACATTGTGCGATGATCAGGATGAAGTGTCTTGGCAATCAAGAAGTATGTAGCTGATTCACAGTACACACGTGTGCGTGCTGATAAGGGCAAATTGAGGACTCTTTCCTACAGGCAATTACGTCAGGTTGAAAGAGCAGCGGCAAAAAAGCCTTGTCATAGCAGCAGACAAGTTTTTGAAGCTGCTTGTGCCTCCAACGTCCCCCGAACAACAAGATGCAGGGTCCTTCAGAGGTTTGCAGCTGTGCATACGCCATCCTGTCGACCTCCTCTATCCACTTCACACAAGCAGAAACGGCTCCAGTGGGCCAAACATTACATGAAGACTGATTTCAAAACTGTTTTGTTCACGGATGAGTGCCGTGCAGCGCTCGATGGTCCAGATGGATGGAGTGGAGGATGGCTGGTTGATGGACACCCCACGCAAACACGGCTACAGCGCCAACAATGAGGAGGTGGAGTAATGTTTTGGGCTGGAATCATGGGGAGAGAGATTGTCGGCCCCTTTAGGATCCCTGAAGGCGCTAAAGATGAACTCCATAATGTATGTGGATTTTCTCAAACAGCACTTCCTGCCATGGTTCAAGAAGAAGAACCGTGTATTTCACAGCAAGATCATTTTTCTGCATGATAATGCACCATCTCATGCTGCACATAAAACATCTGCATCTCTGGCTGATATGGGCATAAAAGGGGACAAACTTATGGTGTGACCCCCATGCTCCCCTGACCTCTACCCCATTCAGAACCTATGGAGCATCATTAAAAGGAGTGTCTATGATGGCGGGAGGCAGTTCACATCTAAGCAACAGCTCTGGGAGGGTATTCTGTCCTCATGCAAAACAATTGAAGCAGAAACCATCCAAAACCTGACAAATTCAATGGACGAGAGAGTTCAGAAGCTCCTTTCGAACAAGGGGTCCTATGTGAAAATGTAACATCACCTAGAATAAAGTTTTGAGTTGAAAACTGTTTAATTTCAGTTTCTAACAACCTGCTAATGCTTATAATTTCAAAAATGACCATTTTTTTGGTCTTTATTAAAATGAAAAGGTTGATCGAAAAGTTTGGGGGATCTAAGAGTGTGGCAACCCAGTAGTCATGATTACTTCGAATTCTGACAATATGAGGGTCATGCTGCAGGTAGTGCAGCAAGAAGGCACTTATGTGTCTTGCGCATCTCGGAGCCCCAAAATTATTTTCCGGGCTAGATGCAGCTAAAAATTATTTTTAATTTTAAATCTGGTGGAGCTTATTATAGATGGCCTAATAGGATCAGTGCTGCACACTGCTACAAAGCCCAAATTATTTTCCAGTCAAGATACAGATAAACATGATTAGTAATTTGAAAGCTTAAAACGTTTGGTAGGGTGATTTTAACCAATCATCAAGCTTTTACTCTCCCCAGGATGACACAGGGGTAGAAAAGTCGTTTCGGATCCATGATTTGTTCATCTTTATGAACGTGAGTCTGTCTACATTATCAGTGGAGAGCCGCGTGCGCTTATCTGTCAGCACACCACCAGCAGCGCTGAACACACGTTCAGACAGAACGCTGGCTGCGGGGCATGACAAGATCTCCAAGGCGTAAGTGGCTAGCTCCGGCCATTTATCCAGATTGGAAGCCCAAAAAGAGCAAGGGTCCAGTGACACAGTCGTGGCTTCAATGTTTACTTGGAGATACTCCTGTACCATCGTCTCTAGGCGTTGACTATGTGTCAGACTTCTTGTCTCCTGTGGCCTTGCAAAGGATGGGCTAAAAAAGTGGTGAAATGATTCCGCAAAATTGATGTTACCAGCAGATACTGTGGTTCTGTTACGGTTTGAGTGCTGAACACTTGACGGTCCCACGGTTGGCAAGTTGGAACTGTGAGATTCACTACGTGCACCACTGGTATTTTGTGGAAAAGCACATGTAAGATTCTGCAACAGTCTCTGCTGATACTCCTGCATGCGTGCATCCCTTTCTATGGCAGGAATAATTTCTGCAAATTTACTTTTGTACCGGGGATCTAACAGTGTGGCAACCCAGTAGTCAGGATTATTTCTAATTCTCACAATTCGAGGGTCATGTTGCAGGTAGTGCAGCAAGAAGGCACTCATGTGTGTTGCGCATCCAGGAGCACCAAGTCCCTGTTGTGTTGGTGGCGAGGTAACAATCATGCTTCCTTCCTCTGTCCTCTCCCCCCAACCTCGCACAACAGAAATGTGATCAAGGTCTCCCTCATCTGATGAGTTTTCCATCAGTTCGTCCTCCACTTCTTCCTGGGCTCCTGCACCTTCCTCACTAGTTTGGCTGCTACCATGCGCCCTGGTAAAACCATCTCCCCCACCCTCACATGCCTGCCGCCTTGGTGCTGCCGACCTTCTGGACCTTGCAGATGTTAGCCCTTCCGCATACAACTCCTCCTCCTCTACTTCCTCCACCTCCTCTTGTGCCACCACCTGACTCCGAATTCTGTTTAACATGTGCTCCAGCATGTAAATCACCGGAATAGTCATGCTGATAATGGCATCGTCAGCACTAAACATCTTCGTCGCCATTTCAAAACTGTGCAGAAGGGTGCATAGGTCCCTGATCTGAGACCACTCCTCCAGCGTGATTTGCCCCACCTCTGAATCTCGTTGGCCCAGGCTATACGTCAGAACGTATTGCACCAGGGCTTGTCGGTGCTGCCACAGTCGCTGCAACATGTGCAGAGTTGAATTCCACCGGGTAGGCACATCGCATTTTAGCCGGTGAAGTGGCAGGCCCAACGACTTCTGTAGAGATGTAAGTCGCTGAGCTGAGGGATGCGAACGGCGGAAGTGAGCACACAGCGACCGTGCCCTCTGCAGAAGGCCATCTAGTCTGGGATAGTGGGCTAAAAATTGCTGGACAACCAGGTTCAACACGTGAGCCATACAAGGCACGTGTGTGACATTGCCCCGGCGAAGGGCCGCACCCAGGTTTGCAGCATTGTCGCACACGGCCTTCCCTGGTTTCAGGTCCAGTGGAGACAACCATTCATGAAATTGGTTCTCCAGAGCTGACCACAACTCCTCAGCTGTGTGACTCACATTTCCCAGACATTTCAATGTAAAAACCGCCTGATGACGTTGAGCCCTACTGCCAGCATAGTAAGGAGGTGTGCAGGATCCCTTCATTCGCAGTTAGAAAGCTTGTGGCATGACCAGACAGGCTTTGGCTGCAGGTGGAAGACCGAGAGGAGGTTGAGGAGGCAGAAGCAGTGGAGGAACTTTGACATAAAGAGGATTGACGCACAACTCGTGGGGACGGCAAGACTTGGACAGCAGCCCCTTGTCCTGCTGTCACCATAGTTACCCAGTGCCCAGTCAGCGACATGTAACGCCCCTGTCCATGCCTACTCGTCCAAGTGTCTGTAGTGAAATGCACCCTGTCACACACAGAGTTTCTCAAAGAAGCGGTGATGTTGTGTGCGACATGCTGGTGGAGCGCAGGCACACCTTTCTTTGAGAAGTAGTGCCGACTGGGCATCTGGTACTGGGGCACTGCGACGGACATAAGGTCTCGAAAATCCTCTGTGTCCACCAGGCGGAAAGGCAGCATTTCTGTAGCCAAGAGCTTGCAGATGGTGAAATTCAACCTCTTAGCTTTCTCATGGCTAGGAGGAAATGGTCTTTTACTTGTCCACATCTGAGGGACCGAGGGCTGGCTATTGTGCTTAGACGGGGTTGATAAGGGTGTCCCCGGCAAACTGCCGGTCTGTGAGGAAGATGCAGGCGGACTTGTTAGGTTGCCTTCATCCAAAGGTGGTGCTATCGATGTCGGACAGCGCTCAACACCAGCTGGTGTTACCACCTCCAAAGAAAATGATGACCTGCCAATCACGCTGGCTGTTGCGGGTAAAGAGGTGGCAGGTCTGCGCCCCAAAACAGGTGTGACTGCTGTCCCCCCAGTTACAGAGGATGAAGAGGCCGCGGATGCACAAGATATGGCAGACGGTGGTTGGCCCGGCCGGCTAGGCCGCATTGTAGCACACTGAGCTTCCCACTGCAACTTATGCTTCATGTCCATGTGCCGGTTCATGCATGAAGTACTCAAACTATGTATTTTTTGGCCTCTACTTAGCTTTTGCTGACAAATGTTACAGATAACACGAGTTGGGTCATCTTTATCGATCTGAAAAAATGCCCAGGCTATGCAAGGCTTAGCACCCATGCGACCTGAAGAGCCACCACGACTTGTGGTGAGAGGCAGAGTTGTGTTTGAGGATGCAGTTGTTGACGTGCTTCCAGTACTACGTCACTAGCATCTTCCTCCACCTCCTCTGCTGACCTCATCTCTTGGCTGACTGTGGGTTGACAGTAAGTGGGATCTCCGACTTCTTGACCACATTTACAGTAGACTAGACTCTGTGCCAACCTCAGTCTTCTAAAGGGAGGAATCCCCTATCCTATTTCATAGAATAGCCTTGTAATCAGCGGTGTAACAATCAATACAGCGATTACAAGAGATTGACCACACTATTAAAATAACACTGTGGACTGAATGACCGCAACATTTAAAAGGACCGACAGTCCACAGCGTTTGAATTAGTTGTGGACCTACTGACAACAGCATTTAAAAGGACTGACAGTCCACAGCGTTTGAATTAGTTGTTGACTGATTAACAGCATTTACACTAGTCTAAGGATTGAATGGAAGACAGCAATCAATGGAAAAGGACATCATACTTTGAAGTAAAGAAGGAAGAAAGCAAAGAGCAAGACCAACAACCAATCAAATGGATTGATGCTATCAAGAAAATGGTGAAGAAGACCCTAGTGGACCGTCTTACATAAGATTGATCTTCCTAAATATCATTAATTCATCAAGTCGTCATGGCTCGAATTTCAACCTATGGCCATTAATTATAAAGAATGGACTGACTGACCACAGCATTCACAATAGTTGTGGACTACCTGATCATATTTATGACGCGCCCCCAGGGCCTTGGGGTACTCGGCAGCCGGGCCTCTGGTTGCCGGGGGGATATCACGGTGGCTGGCCCGGTCCGTGGCCCAGGGCAGTCAGTGAAATGGGGAAAACTTCTATTATTTGGGGTTTTCTTTTGGAATTATTCGTGACGCCACCTGTGGAATGCGGCTACGGGGTTCCGCCGCTGCGGAGCAGTCCCCTGAGGCAGATGGTAGGGCAGCTTGTGAAGGAATGGCTCCCCACAGGTGGAGCGGGCCTCAGGGCAGCGCGGGGGATGTACTGGAATGTTGTGCAGGGGAGAGACGGCAGGACGGTCCCGGAGGAAGGATGGACACTCACACAGGGGTAAGCTTCAGTACCTTTACTGGTGATGCTGCAGGCACGGTCCAGGGTACTCCAGGTGAAGGGTGCACTTCTGGACTCTACCCAGTGAGCGGGTATAGGGCCTCCTGATCCGATGCTTTATTCTCTAAGCTTCTGGCCTGCCTGGAGCTGGGCCTAGCTTGGTTACTGTATCTCTCTGCACCTGCTGACCTGGTGGTAGGGCCTTCTCTTTGGAGATCACTCTACCTGGACGCTGGGACCTCCGTGACTCCTAGCCCTGGTAATTTAGTCAGTGTTCGGTGAACCTGGGACCTGTAGTCCTCCAGGGGTTCCGGTGGTTCCTACTGGGTGAAAAGGGGCCCCTGTAGGCGCGGACCCGGTGTCCGGTATATATAGCGGGGTGAGCCTGGTATGCTCCTCTGCCCGCTCACTACTTCTTACTTCTCCTCTCGCCTTCGGCCCACTCAAGGCCCTCACTAGGCTTCCACACGTGCTGTAGGCCTTGGCTCGCCTAAGCACAGCAGCCAGCTTGCTGCTTTCTTCACTGCTCTCTGAGCGTCTGCACACTCTCAGCCCACTCTGAGCTCTGTCCCTCTCTGTGTCTCAGCAGGAACTAATCTCTTCTCTAGACTGAGCGCCTGGCTTCACCCTCCCTTTATATATCCCTAACAGGCTCCCTCTGCTGGTCTGAGGTGATATGGTGGAGGTGTGTGAATGTGTGAGGGCCTCTTGTGGAGAAGTCCATCCATGCACCCTTCTGGGTTCTGTGGCACCACTGCGCAGCAGGGCGCCACATTCCCCCCTAGTAAAACTCAGTACTCCTGGACTGAAGCATTTTTGCAAAACAGTTTAACAATAACATTTCTTCCCTTTATGGGAGGCACTTTCTTGAGCGTTACAGATAACATTATGAACAAATATTTATAAAACAAGTTCAGAGTTTTTCAAGTAAATGGTGTCCATTTCACCGATGAAGGAACATGAGGGACCCGCCTGAAAACCCTCAACGTAGGCCCTGGGCGTGGCTAGAGGGCATAGGTGATCCAGGTGCTGGACCACGTCTTCCGCCATGCCAAACGGGTTTTTGTTCAGTGGTCACTTAAAAGGGCACTCCATGGAGTGCAACTATGTACAGGACAGTTTTTGGGCTGCTCACAGTCCTCAGCCTACAAGTCTCTTTTTACCCTTATGGGTAACTACATGCACATATATTTAATTTCAGTTTATATAATAAACATTATGCAATACCCTACTAGGTAACTATTTATACTACATGTATTTTTAACTTACTCCTTATACCTGACAGGGACCTGGCCTTTTGTACTGCGTGTTGACCTACGTAGTACTGGGGTGTTGTTGTTGTCTGTGTTTCCATTGTCCGCTACCCTATCAGATCTACGTGTGGGTACATTGTAGAACTGTCTTAACCTCTCTATGGGGCTCGCAAGTACACTGGTTACTGGGCCTTCTGGCTCTTCTTCTACTGGTGATCCCTCTTCCGGGGATTCTTCCTGAGCAGGCTCTTCTGGGGCACTTACAGGTTCTACTTGCTGTGGAGGGTCTTCTAGCTGTTGTTAGAAGTGGATCACAGGTATTATCACTGCTCCTCCTAGTTGGGGCCAATCTGCCGGGAAACCTCCTAATTCAGTATGTATTACTGCTTCTTTAGGCTCCTCCGGTACGATGAGAGGCACTTCTTTCTGGGGCTTTAGCAGACCTGGACACAACTTCAGATGGTCTCTAGATACCGTTGCAGTCGTTTTTCCTCCGTCCTTGTTGATTACACATGTCTTCCTGTTATCAAATCTTGAATTTAACACAGTGTAGGGTTCCCTCTCCCAATGGTCATCAAGTTTGTGGTTTCTTCTTTTTCTCTTTAGCACAACTTCTCCAGGTGTTAGGGGTTCTGCTGGCGCACTCTTGTTGTACTGTGCTTCCTGCTTGTCTCTTACCCTATTCAGACTGTCTTCGACACAGGCTTGTACTCTCCTGTACTGTTCCTGTCGCATCGTGTCCCAGTCCTCAGTGGACATATCTGCTTCAGGTTCTACTACACCAAGCTCCAGGTCCATGGGCCACTTTCTGGGTGTTGCTCGCATGAGATATGCCGGAGTACAATTGGTGGAACTCACAGGTATGTGGTTGTACAGATCTACCAGGTCAGATAGCTTGTCTGGCCACTGGTTTCTTTCTTCTAGCGGTAAGGTCTTCAATAGGTCGATGACGATATTATTCATCTTTTCACATAACCCATTGGTTTGGGGGTGGTACGGTGTAGTCCGGATCTTCTTACACCCGTACAGATGGCAGAACTCCTTGAACAATTCGGCTTCAAAGGCAGGGCCTTGATCTGTCAGCACCTGCTCCGGGTATCCATGGGGCCTGCAGAAGTACGCCTGAAACGTCTTCGCCGCAGTATCTGCCGTCAGATCCTGGACGGGGGCGACCACCAGGAACCGGGAGTAGTGATCCACCATGGTCAGGACATAGGAATATCCTGACCTGCTGGGTGACAGCTTGACATGATCCAGGGCCACGATCTCCAAGGGTCGAGTTGTCTTGATGGGTTGCAGGGGTGCCTTCTGGCTGCTGTAGTCTTTTCTTCTGAGGCTACAGGGTCCACAATCCCGGCACCATCTCTCTATGGAACTGCGCATTCCAACCCATTAAAACCGACCTTTCAGCAGGGTTTCTAGCTTCTTCCAGCCAAAGTGCCCCACTTGATCGTGGTACGCCTCCAACACCATCTGGATGTCTGGCCTAGGCGCTAAGATCAGCCATACCATCTCATGGGTCCTCATGTTGACGTACCTTCGGCACAGCTTCTCTCTATAGATAAACAACCGGCTTCTCTCATTCCACAGTTGCTTGCTTGGCTTGTAGAGACGCGTCCTTCTCCAGGGAGGAACATTCCTGGGTTATCAGTTCTTTGATACGTCTGACAACCGGGTCGCTGTCCTGGGTCTCCTTCCAGCTGTGGTGAGGCAAAGGGTTTAACGTCTTACCGCGATGCCTCCTGGAGGCTCGTTGCTCGTGGACCATTCCATTACGATGGAAGGCAGGTAGCTCAATCTCCTCCAGGTCATCCACTTCTTCTTCAGTGTTCGACTGGTGAGGCATCCTGGACAGGGCATCGGCATTGGCATTCTTGCGGCCTGCCTGATACTTAATGGTGAACTGGTAGTTTGACAGCCGAGCCATCCATCGTTGTTCCATGGCTCCTAACTTGGCTGTTTCCAGATGAGTCAAGGGGTTATTATCAGTGTAGGCAGTGAACTTACTGGAGGCCAGGTAGTGCTTGAACCGCTCAGTGATGGCCCAGACCAGGGTCAGGAACTCCAACTTGAAGCTGCTATAGTTCTCTGTGTTCCTCTCGGTCGGGCGGAGCTTCCTGCTTGCATAGGTGATCACCTTCTCTCGGCCATTCTGCTTCTGACTTAACACAGCTCCTAATCTCTCGCTGCTGGCACGAGTGTACAGCAGGAACGGTTGGCTCTAGTCAGGGTAGGCTAGGATCGCTTCGCCGTTCAGTATCTCCTTCATCACCTCAAAGGATTCAGCTTGCTCCTTACCCCAGTGGAGCTGGGGGTTTCTGCCTCTTCCCGACTGTCCTACCAGGAGATCTTACAAAGGCGCCGCTTCTTGGTATAGTCCTTCACAAACCTCCGGTAATACCCAACTAGTCCCAGGAACTGAAGTACTTCCTTGAGGCTCTTCGGCTCCGGCCATTTCTGGATGGCAGCGACCTTCTCCGGGTCCGGTGCTACTCCTTCTGGACTGACAATGTGCCCCAGGTACTGTACCTTTCGCTTGAGCAGGTGGCACTTGGAGGGCTACAGCTTCATCTCATACCGGGACAGCGACTCAAATACCTCTGCCAGGTGCTTCAAATGGTCCTCGTACGATTTGGAGTACACTGTCACGTCATCCAGGTATAGCAGTACAGTCTTGAAGTTGCGGTGTCCCAGGCAGCACTCCATCAATCTCTGGAACGTTCCGGGGGCGTTGCAAAGTCCGAACGGCATACTGTTGAACTTGCAGAGTCCCATCGGGGTAGTGAAGGCCGTCTTTTCCCGATCCCCCTCAGCAACAGCTACTTGCCAGTACCCACTAGTGAGGTCAAGGGTGCAGAAGTAATTTGCAGACTTTAATGCAGCCTGGGATTCCTCTATACGGGGCAAAGGGTATGCATCTTTGTGTGTTATGCGATTTACCTGTCTGTAATCTACACACATTCTCATGCTTCCATCCTTTTTCCTGACTAGGACCAGGGGAGCTGCCCAGGGACTACAGCTATCCCTTACTACCCCTGCCTTCTTCATGTCGTGCAACATATCTTTCGCCTTCTGGTAGTGTGCTCGTGGTATGGGCCTGTAACATTCTTTGATGGGTGGATGGTCACCTGTGGGTATATGGTATTGTACCCCTTTAATCCTCCTAAAGTCAAGTGGGTGTTTACTGAATACCTGCTCGTATTCCTGAACCACCCGGTGTACACCCTGTTTCTGATGGGCAGGAGTGGTGTCTGTCCCAACATGGAGCTGTTGACACCAATCCTCCACCTGTGTTCCCGGGTCATTATCCTCCACTCTGTCTGGTGAGGTTAAGGACTCCGCCGTGTGTATGGAGCTGTTATCTACTGTGTACAGTTTGGCAACAGTGGCGTAGCGTGGTAATCTAACCTCGTCCTCCCCATAGTTTAGGAGGCGTACGGGCACCCTCCCATTGCGTACATCCACTACTCCTCTGGCAGTCAAGAGTGAGTGTAGGTCTATGCTCTGAGCTAAGGGGCTCTACTACCGCCTGGTAGCTCCATCCTTTGAGACCTATAGCTGCTCTACACCAAATCAGCATCTCACTCACAAGGGGGATCACAATGGGTATCGGGTCTGTCACCCGTACATTACCAATTTCACCACCTGCTAGCTTTACCTACTGCTGGTACATAAGGGCTCGGATCTCTTTCTGGAGCACCCTCCGCTGCCCTGGTTTGGCAGTGTTGGCCATCTGTTGGAGCAAAAACAACACTTCTCCCAAAGAGTTACCGACAATATTTATGCCAAGTACCATATACAAGTCTGTATCATCAGGATTAGTCTCTACTACAATTAGTCCCTGGTCCTTCAGTTCCACTCTTCCCACCTTTACTGCCACATCCTTAACCCCAACTAGGTTAAGGGGAAGGCCTTTGGAGGCATACACGGAAAGGTTTGGAGCTGGCGGGCGAAGTTCGTCTATGGACCAGAACCTTTTGTAGAGGACATCTGGCATGATGGTTACTTGATATCCAGTGTCCAGCAGGGCAGGTGTCGCGATGCCGTCCAGCACAATGGACAGGAAAGGTCTTCCTCCCACGAACCGATGGTACCAGTTTGATGGGCCTGCTTGATTTACTCCTGGGTGTCGGCCCTCAGCCCCAGGGTTTGCTCGTTTAAAGGACAGTTCCGCACTGTGTGGCCTGCCTTCTGGCAGCGGTAGCAGATGAATTCTCCTGGAGGGTGACGTTGGTCGTTGGTCCTCCCACGGGGTGGCGTCGTCCTCCTCCGGGGCGGCGTTGTCCTCCTACGGGGTGGCTTTGTCCCCCTTCTTCTTCTCATCCAGGGGACATCCTCAGGGCTGTTGGTGAGTAGTATCCTTTCATCTGGCTCAGGCTCCTCGTGTAGCTGCAGGGTGCTCAGGACAGTGGCAAGGGTTTTATTTAACAGGCGCACTTCAGAGCGTAGGCTGTCCAGCTCGCTAGGTGACACTGTTTGCATCTTTGTTTTGGCCATTAGTGAAGGAGCAGTGGGTGCTGTGGGCACTGGGGTGGCCCCACCCTGGTAACGTTGGACAGCAGTATCTGTTGTTTCCAGGGGCTGCAGACCCTTTATATCCATGTCCTTCAGGATGGCAAAGGTAGCTTCTGGATGATATAAGGCCCACCACTAGTGTTGAGCATTCCGATACTGAAATATCGGGTATCGGCCGATATTCGCGGTATCGGAATTCCGATACTTAATTCCGATACTTTTACAATATCGAATACCGGAATCGGAAGTTCCCATAATGCCTGCGCTCTGCCGTTTCTCTGAAGGATTACAAGCTGGATGGCAGCGCTCAGCTGTGATCCAGCCTGTCATCAGAATGCCATCCCAGCGTGGGAGAATTCTGCTGATTGTTTAAAAGCCGGCGCGCGGTAAATAGCCGCCGGCTTTTAAACAATCACACAACCCCATACTGCTTCCCCGCAGCCTCCCACCCCGATCCTCCGCTCCCCTCGCCACCTCCCATCCCGATCGTAAGTTAGGACCGGGCGGGGAGCGCAGTACCAAGGAGCGGGGAGCGAAGGACCCGGGCGGGGAAGCCGGCAGTGAAAAGACTTCACCGCCGGCTTTCCCGTTCTGTGCTGCGCTTTCCCGCCGGTTATTTCAAATGAACAGCTGCGGTATCAGGTGATGCTGATCAGCTGTTCATTTGAAGTCGCCTCGGTGCCCTCAGAGGGTTCATGTGAGTTCATGCTTGACTGCATTGCATGAACTCACATGAACTTTCCCACGGTCGCACAGGTCAGCCTCACCTCCCAGACCCGTCATGATTGGTGTGTGTGGGTGTCTGTGCGATGTGTGCGGGTGTGCGCGGTGTCTGTGTGATGTGTGCGGGTGTGTGCGTGCAGGCAGACATAGGCCGATGTGACACTACTACTCCCATCGGCCTATGTCTGTCCCCCGTCCACTCGTGCCAGCAGGATCAGCTTGATGGGAGCAGTAGTTCCCATCAGCCTGATCCTGCTATTTAAATTGCCCTACTGTGTCCCCAATAAATTTTAAATACATGTCATTGGTGGCCAGTGGTTGCCTACAATAAATTAGTTCATACATTACCTGTCCCCGCCGATCGCCACCTAAAATAAAGTAAAAAATAAAAAACTACACCTATACTCACCTAGACACCTAATTCCCCGAAGCTATCGATCTCCTGTAATAAAATATAAAATAATAAACCACAACCTTATCCTTACCCCTCCATAGTAGTCCACGAGTGTCCCACGATGATCTCCAGTTCAGAGCAGCCACATAGAATGTGACCGCTCTGAACCGCTGCCGCCGCTAGAATGACGGGGCCGTAAAGCAGCCCCGTCATTGCATAAGCGGGTTCACCGGAGTTCAGGGAGCGCTGCTCCGGTCAACTCCTTTACGGCCCTGCTGTATCGTGAGAAATTCCCACGGTACAGCAGTGCCGTAAAGGAGGTCTCCGGAGCTGCGCTGACTGAATGCACTCCGGTGACCTCAGACAGTGGCTCCCGCTGCCGGGAGCGGACGTGTTCCCGGCAGTGTGAACTTACAGCAGCTATGCACAGCTGTCACCATCTCCAGATGTGACAGCTGTGCATGGGAGATCAGCGCGGGAACGTGGACAGGTAACTATTTTTTTTAGTAAACTAAGAATTTAATAAAATTGTGTGTTTTATTTCAAATAAATTATTTTTTTCTGGGTGTAGTGTGTTTTTTCTTTTTAACACTTTGTAGGTTAGTAATGGGGGTGTCTTATAGACGCCCATCATTACTAACCTGGGCTTCATGGCAGCTGGCGCTGACATGAACCCCAGCCCTATTACCCCCTGCCACCGCACCAGGGCAGCGTGGAAGAGCGAGGCTAAGTGCCAGAATTGGCGCATCCTATGGATGCCCCATTTCTGGGGCGGCTGACGGCTGGTGTTTCTAGCCTGGGAGGGGGCCAATATTCATGGCACCCTTCCTGGGCTATTAATATCAGCCCCCAGCTGTCTGCCTAGCCTTTGCTAGCTATTAAAATAGGGGGGACCCCACGTCATTTTTTGAGGGGGGTTCCCCATTTTAATAGCTAGTAAAGGCTAGGTATTCAGCTGGGGGCTGATATTAGTAGTCTGGGAAGCTCCGTGGGTATTAACCCCTTCCCAGGCTTCAAACATCTTCCCCAGCCGTCTGCTTAACCTCCGCTAGAGACTAAAATTATGGGGGATCCCACGCCAATTTTTTTTTTAAATAAATCCTTTATTTTAACACTAAATGACATTTGAGGAGTTAATAAAGATGCAGTCCCTAAATTATTATTTATTTTTTAATTAATTTTTCCCAAAAATTTTGACGTGGGCTTTGCTATATTTTTGTATGCCAGCCAGGTACAGCATCCAGCTTCTATGAGCGCGCCATTTTCCTGGGTGGCTGCGGACTGCAATTTGCAGCGGGAGGGGGGCCCAGAAAGCTTGGGTCTCCCTGCGCTGCAGATTCCAGCCCCCAGCTGCCTAGTTGTACCTGGCTGGACACAAAAATAGGGCGAAGCTCCACGTATTTTTTTTTTTAATTATTTCATGAAATTCATGAAATAATAAAGAAAAAAAGGGCTTCCCTATATTGTTGTGTCCGGCCAGGTACAAATATTCAGCTGGTGGTTGGGGGCAGCCCGTTCCTGCCTGCTGTACCTGGCTGGAAACAAATATAGTGCAAAGCCCCACTTCAATTCTTTTTTAATTATTTCATGAAATTCATGAAATAATTAAAAAAAAATTGATGTGGGGCTGCGTCCTATATTTGTGTCCAGCCAGGTACAGCAGGCAGGAACGGGCTGCCCCCAACCACCAGCTGCCTATTTGTACCTGGCCGGACACAACAATATAGGGAAGCCCATTTTTTAAAAAATTATTTCATGAAATAATTAAAAAAAAATTGACGTGGCACTTCGCACTATATTTGGGTCCAGCCAGGTACAGCAGGCAGGAACGGGCTGCCCCCAACCACGAGCTGCCTATTTGTACCTGGCCGGACACAACAATATAGGGAAGCCCTTTTTTTCTTAATTATTTCATGAATTTCATGAAATAATTTAAAAAAAAAATACGTGGGGCTTCGCCCTATTTTTGTGTCCAGCCAGGTACAACTAGGCAGCTGGGGGCTGGAATCTGCAGCGCGGGGAGGCCCAAGCTTTCTGGGCCCCACCCGCTGCAAATTGCAGTCCACAGTCGCCCCGGAAAATGGCGCGTTCATAGAAGCGCCATCTTCTGGCGCTGTACCCAACTCATCCAGGGCCCTGGTGCGGTGGCTCACTGGGTAATAAAGGGGTTAAGGCCAGCTTGGCATTATCAGCTGGCCCTAAGCCCGAAATTCATGGGGTCACGCCAATATTAGACATGACCACCATGAATTTCTAGTAAAGTATTTAAAAAAAACACAACACCCAGAATAAAGTCCTTTAATTGAAATAAAGACACAATTCTTTATTGTTCTAAATTAAACCATACTTACCATCACGCCCATTCCAGCTGAAGCCAAGGATCTCCTGCAATAAAAGAAAAATAATAAACCAACCTCATCCTTACCTTCCCATGGATCCCACGACAGCTTCAGCTCTGCTACATCGAGATGACAGGCTGGACCGCAGCAGAACGCTGCCATCCAGCCTGTCATCCCGCAGACACTGAGAAGCACAGGCATGCTTGCGCTCCTCAGTGTCTCTCTGTGACGGCATAAAGATGAGCCGAGTTCATGTCCAATGAACTCAGCTCACCTCATGCACGTCACTGACAGCGTGGGAAAATTCTCCTGCACTCAGCGCTTCAGCGTGAGAATTCTCCCACGCTGTCAGTGATGTACATGAAGTGAGCTGAGTTCATTGGACATGAGCTCACCTCATGCACGTCACTGACAGCGTGGGGAAATTCTCACGCTGAAGCGCTGAGTGCAGGAGAATTTTCCCACGCTGTCAGTGACGTGCATGAGGTGAGGTCATGTCCAATGAACTCGGCTCACCTCATGCACGTCACTGACAGCGTGGGAAAATTCTCCTGCACTCAGCGCTTCAGCGTGAGAATTCTCCCACGCTGTCAGTGACGTGCATGAGGTGAGCCGAGTTCATTGTCGGCTCATCTGGATGCCGTTCTGCTGCGGTCCAGCCTGTCATCTCGATGTAGCAGAGCTGGAGCCGTCGTGGGAACCATGGAAAGGTAAGGATGAGGTTGCTTTATTATTTTTCTTTTATTGCAGGAGATCGTTGGCTTCAGCTGGAATGGGCGTGACGGTAAGTATGGTTTAATTTAGAACAATAAAGAATTGTGTGTTTATTTCAATTAAAGGACTTTATTCTAGGTGTTTGTGTTTTTTTTTTAACTTTCACTATGGGGTTAGTAATGGGGGTGTCTTATAGACGCCTCTCCATTACTAACCTGGGCTTGATGTCAGCTGGCATTATAAGCTGACATCAGCCCCAACCCTATTACCCCACTGCCACCGCTACAGGGCAGTGGGAAGAGCGAGGCTAAGTGCCAGAATTGCCGCATCCTATGGATGCGCCATTTCTGGGGCGGCTGACGGCTGGTGTTTCTAGCCTGGGAGGGGGCCAATATTCATGGCTCCCTTCCTGGGCTATTAATATCAGCCCCCAGCTGTCTGCCTAGCCCTTGCTAGCTATTAAAATATGGGGGACCCCACATCATTTTTTTGGGGGGGGTCCCCCATTTTAATAGCTAGTAAAGGCTAGGTATTCAGCTGGGGGCTGATATTAGTAGCCTGGGAAGCTCCGTGGGTATTACCCCCTTCCCAGGCTTCAAACATCTGGCCCAGCTGTCTGCTTAACCTCCGCTAGAGACTAAAATTATGGGGAACCCCACGCCAATTTTTTTTTAAATAAATCCTTTATTTTAACACTAAATGACAAGTACAGTAATCAACACTATCACTGTACTTCATATATATGTGACTGACATGTTTCTATCTATCTAATCTATGTATGATTCTCTATTCCTTCTATTCTAAATTGTCGGGTACAGATGCTGAATTGCCGGCTGGCTATCTTAAAGAGACGGTGCATGAAAACACTATTATTTTTTTAAATAAATCCTTTACACTAAATGACAAGTACAGTAAGCAACACTGTCACTGTACTTCATATATATGTGACTGACATGTTTCTATCTATCTAATCTATGTGTGAAGCTCTTTTCTTTCTGTTGTAAATTGTCGGGTACCGGTGTATGCGCTGATGAATTGCCGGCTTTTCGCATACATTCTACATTATTCTTAGTTGTTTTACTTCATGTAGAATTAACCTACAAGGAAAGAAAGGGTTTATTTTCATTCCGATATTAGTGTCCCATTAACTTGCATTGGTTTCCGGTATCGGAATCGGCGATATCCGATACTTTTTGAGTATCGGTCCGATCCAATCCGATACGATATTTCCTGATATCGGAAGGTATCGCTCAACACTACCCACCACCGTACAGTTCTGCTCTCCTCCTGGGACCCTAACCCCCGGATAAACTGTTCCGTCATCATTTTATTTTCATCTTGTATGCTGGCTGGGCTAACCTGTTTCAGGGCACGCAGGGCTTCTTGTAAGCACCAGGCATAGTCCCGGATACTGTCCTCAGTTTTCTGGACACAATGGTAGAACCTCATCATGAGATCCGTCTCGGTGCGATTTTCAAACACAGTCTGCAGTCTCTTAAAGATGATGGATACTGATTCCTGGTCTGCGGCTGGCCAGGTTTCAACCTTCCGCTCTGTGGCACCAGTCAATTGTCCCAAAACTACAGCAGCTCTCTGTTTGCCAGTCAAAGAATACATATCTAGCACACCGCATATTCTTCTCTTGAATCCGGACAGGGTGTCCGGTTTGCCGTTATACTGGGGGAGCAATTTCGCTCCAGGGATATATGGCAGGGCCATAGGTAATAACGGGGTCATGACCCCTGCTGGTGGAGCGGCCGCTCTGGCCTGTGCAGCGCCGGGCGCAAGTTGGGCATCAGGAGCATTAACCGGTACTCCGGCGGCTTGCTGGTCGTCAGCCATGGTTGCTCACCACTAGTGAACCAGAGCCTACCTTCTTCACTTTCTATATCAGGTAGGCCGTAGCTCCGCGGGCGACGGTCTTCTTCCAGGACCTTACGTCGCTCGCATCTGATGTCAGAGCGTCCTCTCGGCTCCTTCCAGGACCTGACGCTTCCTGGTTCGACGTCAGGGGCGGGACGTGTCCTGGGCTTCGAGCGCTTTTCATAATCACGCCTCTCGGGTTCCCGCGGTTAGGCCCCTCTTCTTCCCGCGCTGCAGCGCGATAATGGCAGCGGTCCTCACCGCAGTTTGACACACAGTTCAGTTCAATAAAGGCACACAGTACCCGGTGACAATGGGCACGCAATCCTGTTTGTGACGCCAAAACATGATGCGCGCCCAGGGCCGTGGGCTACTCGGCAGCCGGGCCTCTGGTTGTCGAGGGGATATCACGGTGGCTGGTCCGGTCCGTGGCCCATGGCGGTCAGTGAAATGGGGAAAACTTCTATTATTTGGGGTTTTCTTTTGGAATTATTCGTGACGCCACCTGTGGAATGCGGCTACGGGGTGCCGCCGCTGCGGAGCAGTTCTCTGAGGCAGATAGTAGGGCAGCTTGTGATGGAATGGCTCCCCACAGGTGGAGCGGGCCTCAGGGCAGCTTGGGGGATGTACTGGATGGTGGTGCAGGGGAGAGATGGCAGGACGGTCCTGGAGGAAGGAAGGACACTCACACAGGGGTAAGCTTCAGTACCTTTACTGGTGATGCTGCAGTCACGGTCCATGTTAATCCAGTTGAAGGGCGCATTTCTGGACCCTCCCCAGTGAGCGGGTATAGGGCGTCCTGATCCGTTGCTTTATTCTCTAAGCTTCTGGCTTGCCTGGAGCTGGGCCTAGCTTGGTTACTGTCTCTCTCTGCACCTGCTGACCTGGTGGTAGGGCCTTCTCTTTGGAGATCACGCTCCCTGGATGGTGGGACCTCCGTGACACCTAGCCCTGGAACTTTAGTCAGTGTTCGGTGAACCTGGGACCTGTAGTCCTCCAGGGGTTCCGGTGGTTCCTACTGGGTGTAAAGGGGTCCCTGTAGGCGCGGACCCGGTGTCTGGTATATATATCAGGGTGAGCCTGGTATGCTTCTCTGCCTCCTCACTACTTCTTCCTTCCCCTCTCGCCTTCTGCCTGACTACAGTATTCACAGTAGGTGTGGACTGCTTGACCACATTTAGAGTAGACTAGACTGTGGGCCAAACTCTGTCTTTTAAAGGGAGGAATCCCCTATTCTATTTCATAGAATAGCCTTGTAATCAGCAGTGTAACAATCAATACCGCGAATACAAGAGACTGACCACACTATTAAAATTACACTGTGGACTGAATGACCACAACATTTAAAAGGACTGACAGTCCACAGCGTTTGAATTAGTTGTGGACTTACTTGCAACAGCATTTACACTAGTCTAAGGATTTAATGGAAGACAGCAATCACTGGAAAAGGACATCATGCTTTGAAGTATAGAAGGAAGAAAGCAAAGAGGAAGACCAGCAACCAATCCGATGGATTGATACTATCAAGATAAAGGTGAAGAAGACCCTAGTGGACCGATCTAGTCTTGCACAAAATTAATCTTCCAAAAGATTGTTAATTCATTAAGTCGTCATGGCTCGAGTTTCAACCGAAGGCCGTTAATAAAAAAAATGGGCTGACTGACCACAGCATTCACACTAGGTGTGGACTGCCTGACTAAAGCATTCACTCTAGGTGTGGACTTCTTGACCACATTTACAGTATACTAGACTGTGGGTGAACCTCTGTGTATTAACGGGAGGAATTCCTTTTTCTGTTTCATAGAATAGCCTTGTAATCAGCGGTGTATCAATCAATACCGCGATTACAAGAAGCTGACCACAGTATTAAGCATACACTGTGGACCAATTGACCACAAAACTTATGAGGACTGACAGTCCACAGCATTTAAATTAGGTGTGGACTGACTGACAACAGCATTTACACTAGTCTATGGATTATTATTATTATTATTATTTATTATTATAGCGCCATTTATTCCATGGCGCTTTACATGTGATAGGGATATACATAACAAAAGCATTTACATAATCTTAACAAAACGAGTCAGCGACTGGTACAGGAGGAGCGAGGACCCTGCCCGCGAGGGCTCACAGTCTACGAGGGATGGGTGAGGATACAGTAGGTGAGGGTAGAGCTGGTCGTGCAGTGGTGTTTACTGCAGGTTGTAGGCTTGTCGGAAGAGGTGGGTCTTCAGGTTCCTTTTGAAGGTTTCCACGGTCGGCGAGAGTCTGATATGTTGGGGTAGAGAGTTCCAGAGTAGGGGGGAAGCACGGGAGAAATCTTGTATACGAGTGTGGGAGGAGGAGATAAGAGGGGAGTAGAGCAGGAGATCTTGTGAGGATCGGAGGTTGCGTGCAGGTAAGTACCGGGAGACTAGGTCACAGATGTATGGGGGAGACAGGTTGTGGATGGCTTTGTATGCCATGGTTAGAGTTTTGAACTGAATTCTCTGGGCAATAGGGAGCCAGTGAAGGGATTGACAGAGAGGAGAGGCCGGGGAATAGCGGGGGGACAGGTGGATTAGTCGAGCAGCAGAGTTTAGGATAGATTGGAGAGGTGCAAGAGTGTTGGAAGGGATGCCACGGAGCAGGAGGTTGCAGTAGTCGAGGCGGGATATAATGAGGGCATGCACTAGTGTTTTTGCAGAGTCTTTGCTGAGGAATGCACGGATCCGGGAGATGTTTTTGAGTTGGAGTCGGCAGGAGGTGGAAAGGGCTTGAATATGTGGCTTGAAGGAGAGATCAGAGTCCAGGGTTACCCCAAGGCAGCGAGCTTGTGGGACTGGGGAGAGTGAACAGCCATTGACGTTGATGGATAGGTCGGATGGGGGATGTGAATGAGAGGGTGGAAAGATGATGAACTCTGTTTTATCCATGTTGAGTTTTAGAAACCTGTCGGAGAAGAAGGATGAGATGGCGGACAGACATTGTGGGATTCTGGTTAGTAGGGAGGAGATATCGGGTCCAGAGAGGTAGATCTGTGTGTCGTCAGCATAGAGGTGATACTGAAAGCCGTGAGACTCTATGAGCTGTCCCAGGCCGAAGGTGTAGATGGAGAAGAGCAGGGGTCCTAGAACTGAACCTTGGGGGACACCGACAGATAGGGGGCGAGATGAGGAGGTGGTGCGTGAGTGGGAGACGCTGAATGTCCTGTCTGTTAAGTATGAGGAGATCCAAGATAGAGCCAAGTCCGTGATGCCAAGAGATGAGAGAATCTGGAGTAAGAGGGAATGGTCCACTGTGTCAAAGGCAGATGACAGGTCCAGAAGGAGGAGGATGGAGTAGTGTCGCTTGGATTTGGCATTTAGTAGGTCGTTGGTGACTTTGGTCAGGGCAGTTTCAGTCGAGTGATGCGGTCGGAAGCCAGATTGTAGACGGTCGAAGAGGGAGCAGGAGGAGAGGTGGGAGGACAGTTCAAGGTGGACATGTTGTTCTAGAAGTTTTGAGGCAAAGGGGAGAAGTGATATGGGGCGGTAGCTGGTCAGAGAGGAAGGGTCAAGGGAGGGCTTTTTGAGGATGGGTATGATTGCGGCATGTTTGAAACATGAGGGGAAGACTCCGGTTGTTAGTGATAGATTGAAGAGGTGGGTTAGGGTTGGGATGAAGACTGAGGTGAGGTTAGTGATGAGGTGGGATGGGATTGGGTCAAGTTCGCAGGTGGTGAGGTGTGATTTGGAGAGTAAAGAGGAGACTTGACCTTCTGTAATGGTGGAGAAGTGGGGTTTGGAGGAGGATGGTTGAGTAGATATGAGGAGGGGTTGTGTGGACTTTAGGCCAAAGTTTTGTCTGATGGTGTCAATCTTCTGTTTGAAGAATGAGGCAAAGTCGTCGGCTGAGATGAGAGAAGAGGGAGGAGGTGCTGGGGGACGAAGGAGAGAGTTGAAAGTGTTAAATAGCTGTTTAGGGTTGTGAGATAGGGAGGATATGAGAGATGAGAAGTAGGTTTGTTTTGCTGTAGTGAGTGCGGACTTGAAATTAGTGAGGGATTGCTTGAATGCGATGAAGTGCTCGATGGAGTGAGACCTTTTCCATCTCCGCTCCGCAACCCTGGAGGCCTGGCGCAGTTCTTTGGTAAGTTTAGTGTGCCAGGGTTGCCTGTTGAATGTGCGAGGTGTGGTGTGTGTGAGAGGGGCGATCGAGTCTAGAGCTGCAGCTATTGTGGTGTTATATGAAGCAGCAGCAACGTCTGCATCGTGCAAGGAATTTATGTCTGTGAGAGGAAGGAGGGATTCAGAGAGAGAGTGTAGGTCAAGGTGTTTGAGATTTCTGCGAGGGTGTGTGAGTTTGTGGAGTGGGGATTGTGCACCCGGAGAGGAGAGGGTAGAGAATGTGAGGAGGTTATGGTCAGAGAGAGGGAGTGGTGAGTTAGAGAGGTTAGATAGGGAACAGAGGCGGGTGAAGATGAGGTCCAGTGTGTGGCCATCTTTGTGGGTGGGTGTGGAAGACCATTGAGTGAGTCCAAAGGAGGAGGTGAGGGATAGGAGCTTAGAGACAGACGAGTGGGGAGTGTCAATGGGGATGTTGAAGTCACCCATTATGATAGTGGGGATGTCAGTGGAAAGGAAGTGAAGCAGCCAGGTAGTGAAATGGTCTAAGAAGGTGGTGGCTTGCCCTGGGGGTCGGTAAACGACGGCCAGTTGGAGGTTGGAGGGGGAATAGATGCGCACACAGTGCACCTCAAAAGAGGGGAGTGTAACGGAGGGTGGCAGTGGGATTTTGGTGAAAGCGCAGAGTTCCGATAGGAGGAAACCTACGCCTCCACCATGTTTGCCATTGGGGCGGGGGGTGTGGGAAAGGTGGAATCCGCCATATGAAAGGGCAGCTGGGGAGGCTGTGTCAGAGGGGGTGAGCCAGGTTTCAGTGATGGCGAGGAAGGAGAGTTTGTTTGTAATGAAAAGATCGTGGATGAAGGAAAGTTTGTTGCAGACAGAGCGAGCGTTCCATAGAGCTCCTGTTAGTATAGCTGAGGAGGTGGGTATTAGTTGGATGGGTATGAGGTTAGAAGGGTTGCGACAGTTTGAGGAAGGTCGTGAATAGGAGGTAGAAGTGACTGTGGGGATATGGCGAGGAGGACCAGGATTTGGAGAGATATCTCCAGCAGTGAGGAGGAGCAGAGAAAGTGTTAGCAGGTGGGAGCAAGAGAGAGCATGAGGTGGCTGTCTGTGTTTGGAGATCCAGGATTGAATGCTGAGGAATAATTTGGAGGAGGAGGTGAGATGAATGGGGAGAATAGAGGGAGAGATGAAGAGTTTCTTACTTGGTGTAGGGATTTGAGGGGTTATTAGAAAGTGGAGGACTATAGAGGAAAAAGTGAGAGCTAACAGAAACATAGTTAAAAGAGACTAAGTGGTCAAAGTGTTTGTTACCTGACTTCTGCCCTGACTAACTGCCTCTGAAATAACTGCCACTTCTCTCTGAAGCCACTTTGCACAAGAAGACGCGTGCACACCCCAGCACGCGTGCACCCCTTACAGAGAGGCTAAATATATAGGCCACATTAAACTATATCAGGTGTAGGGCATTGTGGGAACGGCTTGTGGATAAATTAACAGCTGGTCATTTGAACAGGAGATGGCTGGGTGATCAAAGACAGAGCCAGGACACAAGTCTCTGCAGTTTAACACCTCTAAAAATCAGATAAGGTATATAGTGGGGAAAGAAGAAACATATGTGAATATTGATTGGAGTGGGACAAATGAAGCAGGGGAATTATGCAGAGCATGTACCAGAGAGACGGGTCAGCAGAGCATTAGCAGACAGCATACATAGGAGCAGGGGGGATTGACTGGATTGACTGGAAGACAGCAATTACTGGAAAGGGATATCATACTCGGAAGAAGAGAAGGAAAAAGGCAAAGAGGAAGACCAGCAACCAATCCAAAGGATTAGCACTAGCAAGATAAAATGGTGAAGAAAACCCTAGTGGACCTATCTAGTCTTGCACAAAATTAATCTTCCCAAAGATCGTTAATTCATCCAGTCGTCATGGTTAGAGTTTCAACCGAAGACCGTTAATAATAAAAAATGGACTGACTGACCACAGCATTCATACTAGTTGTGGACTGCCTGATCATATTTACAGTAGACTGTGGGCCAACCTCTGTCTTCTAAAGTGAGGAATCCCCTATTCTATTTCATAGTATAGCCTTGTAATCAGCGGTGTAATAATCAATGCTGCAATTACAAGAGACTGACCACACTATTAAGCCTATACTGTGGACTGAATGACCACAGCATTTAAAAGGACTGACAGTCCACAGCGTTTGAATTAGTTGTGGACTGACTGACAGCAGCATTTCCACTAGTCTAAGGACTGACTGGAAGACAGCAATCACTGGAAAAGGACATCATGCTTTGAAGTATAGAAGGAAGAAAGCAAAGAGGAAGACCAGCAACGAATCCAATGGATTGATACTATCAAGATATTGGTGAAGAAGACCCTAGTGGACCTATCTAGTCTTGCACAAGATTGATCTTCCTAAAGATCATTAATTCATCAAGTCATCATGGCTCGAGTTTCAACCGAAGGCCATTAATTATAAAGAATGGACTGACTGACTGACCACAGCATATACACTAGATGTGGACTGCCTGACCACATTTACAGTAGACTGTGAACCGATTGAGCATAAAATTTAAAATAGACTGTGAACTGTCTGACTACAATTTTTATAATAAAATGCAGACCGACTGACCACAGTCTTTGTATTTGAAATAAGTAATTTTGGCCCTAGAGTGTTATACTTTTTGGTTTATATAGCATGTAGCAGGAACATATTATCACTCTTTTGAATATTTACAGGTGACTGACGCCCATTGACATGGTGGGATTTGAAATGTTTCCTTGTGAACTCCAAGAAAAGAATGTGGAAAGTCACATAACAGGTAATTAATATTCATATTAATTACTGATAATAGTCAGTGTAGGCATAAGTTATAGACCTGCGGAGGTTTGACAACACCTTTCTGATACATGAGAATATACTGTTAGTGGTTTACATATGTATATTTTCTATACACAACTCCTAGCATAACACAGCCATATCTTAGGTAGAGACATAAGGAACATTTCTTTTCCTTATCCTCTGTCTTCTAAATTGAGGAATCCCTAATTCTGTTTCATAGAACAGCCTTGTAATTAGCGTTGTTGTGATGCCTCTCCTCGCTCGCTAGCCCTTACCCTGAGAGATGGGGATACTCGGACATCGGGCCGGTGCTGTAAGATGGATGCAGTCGTGGCCTAGGCCCGGTCCGTGCCCAGGGTCGTCACAGCAAAAACAACAAAAATAGGGGCTAGGAGGAACGATGGTGATCGAGTGGACAAATGACTACGCCACCTGTGGTGCCTGGTGATTACCACAAGCACTGCAGCAGTCCTCTGATGCGGGTGTCGTGGCAGCTCAGCTGGTACTGCTCCCCACAGGCGGAGCAGGGCCTCAGGGCAGTGGAAGAGAGCGTATTAAGATTTCTGGAGGCAAATGGTGTGTGCAGAGCCGCACGGGAAGGAATTACAGAGGCCAGGGTTTAGTCTTCCAAACTTTACTCACGGTAGCAGGTGTAAAACTTCCCTCCGCTTACCGCAGCGCGCTGCGTCGACGAGGAAGGGGGTTCAGCACACTCCGGGTAGTTCGGGTGCATCTGACAGGACCCCTGCACCAGAGTGTTCCTCTTTCTAGCTGTACTTGAACCGCCTTATGTTCCCCACTTAGTCCCGTACGGGTACTGCAATGTCCTATAAGGGTAGCTTATAGCTCCCAGACTGACTGGGTCCCTTATTGGTGACTGTGGCGTGAAACGTGGCATTAGGACGGGTCCCTCTGGATGAACACAGAATAAGGGATACAGGTGGCGTACACCGCTCCGTCCATATGCCCCTGGGATCCACTTCAGCCTCCGGACTTCTCTGACAGGGATGTAAAGTGCAAAAGTCAGATAATCGGGGACTGGTACCCCCTCTTGCGGCAGGGTCTCTCTGGCTTGGCCAGAATAAGGGTAGCAGGTGGCGACTCCGCTCCGTCCGCAGTCCCTGACATCCTTTCGCCTGTGGAGCTTTCCTCTTCTTCACCCCTCCTGGGCCTTCTGGTACGGACTAAGATCCAAGACAGATACAGCTATAACTCAGCTCTGCCCCGACCCCCAATCTCGAGGCCAGAAACTGGGAATCGCAGCATCCTGAGCAGCTGCAGATGTACTGGCTATCCACCCAGGAAATTGCGACCAAAGACCCGGTTATCAAATGTCCACCAAATTTATATAAATTCTGTTAGTGTTACGTAAAGTGCTTCCTCCACCCACACTAGCCACTAGGTTCCCCCTATCTTTGGTTCCCCCCTTGCTCTTCCATTGAGGACCGGGGCAGCACATTGTGCTTTACACCCCCTGCAGAATGGGAGCAGTGTGGTGTTGGGTGTGTAGTGGGGTCCTGTGTGGTGCTCCATCCTTACCTCGGAGAGGAAATACCACACCCATTTTACAAGGTGCAATACCTCTGTGGCGACTGATTCCTCAGGGGCGCCACAGTGTAACAATCAATACCGCGATTACAAGAGTCTTGCCACAGTATTAAGACTACACTGTGGACCAACTGACCACAAAATTTACAAGGACTGACAGTCCACAGCATTTAAATTAGTTGTGGACTGACTGACAACAGCATTTACACTAGTCTATGGATTGACTGGAAGACAGCAATTACTGGAAAGGGACATCATACTCGGAAGAATAGAAGGAAGAAGGCAAAGAGGAAGACCAGAAACCAATCCAAAGGATTGACACTATCAAGATAATAGTGAAGAAAACCCTAGTGCACCAATCTAGTCTTGCACAAAATTGATCTTCCCAAAGATCCTTAATTCATCCAGTCGTCATGGCTAGAGTTTCAACCGAAGGCCGTTGATAATAAAAAGCGGACTGACTGACCACAGCATTCACACTAGATGTGGACTGCCTGATCATATTTACAGTACACTGTGGGCCAACCTCCGTCTTCTAAAGTGAGTAATCCCCTATTCTATTTCATAGAATAGCCTTGTAATCAGCGGTGTAACTATCAATACCGAGATTACTAGAGACTGACCACACTATTAAAATTACACTGTGGACTGAATGACCACAACATTTAAAAGGACTGACAGTCCACAGCATTTGAATTAGTTGTGGACTGACTGACAGCAGCATTTACACTAGTCTAAGGATTGAATGGAAGACAGCAATCACTGGAAAAGCACATCATACTTTGAAGTATAGAGGGAAGAGAAAAAAGAGGAAGACCAGCAACCAATCCAATGGATTGATACTATCAAGATAATGGTGAAGAAGACCCTAGTGGACCGATCTAGTCTTGCACAACATTGATCTTCCTAAAGATCGTTGATTCATCAAGTCGTCATTGTTATGATCAGCAACATGTACTAAGGAAAGATAGGGGAAAGCTGTCCCTACAGTAAGACTAAGCTGAATTCCTACGATGTAGCGGGCTGCCTGTTCCTAGTGAACAGAACCGCCTTAGTCCTCGGCTAGTCTGAACGAAGACCTATAGAATTAAGGGAGGGGTCCCTAAAAAAACTAAGCACAAAAATGTGACACCTCCTAAACAGAGAAGTTGTTGCAGAACACAAAAAGACAAACTGACAAAAATGTACTAGAGGTCCCAGAGGACCAAGCGAACTTGACAGAGAAAGGCACCGAAGCACCCGGCTAGAGAAACAGTCAAACACTGAAGTCCAGCACAGCCACAAGGGCGGAGCTGGAACATAAAGGCAGATGGTCACGTGACAGCAAAACACAAGATGGAAAAAACAAACAGGAGGGTTATAACAGTACCCCCTCTGTTATGAGGATCCTCCGGATCCTCCAGGCCCAGGCCTATCTGGAAACCTCCTGTGGAAAGCTTTAACAAGCCTAGGAGCAGAGATATCATCCGTCTTTACCCAGGAGTTGTCTTCGGGACCGAAACCCTTCCAGGAGACAAGATAGTGTAATCTCCCTCTATGCCATCTAGAATTCAAGATACGAGAAATTTCATATTCGCCGTCTTCCACCACAGGCTATATCCCTGGTTGTGCCTAATTGGCTATAAGTGTACAGTATCTGAGACTAATACCCTGTTAGCATAGCAGGTTTCAGTGGTAGTTATTCGGGATTGATACCCAGCCAATGTAGCAGGTTTTAGTGGTAGTTACCAAGGATCCCGTCATTAGAGTGTTTCCATTGACATTGAGCTCTAATATCCTGTTTGTATACTACTATCAACCGTATGTTTTAGCATGTCAGTATTATGTGTGTGTGCTCCTTTTTTGTATCACCATGTACCCTACTTGTTATAATAAAGGTCTCTTTTATTTACATCAAAGACCTATTTGTCGGATATTTTTATATAGGTTCTAATTCTGTTCCGATTGGTCGATCCAATCTAGTTAGCAGATATACATATTTCCACTATGTTGATGTTTATGACTATTAAGACTGTATGTAAATGGAAATGTATGTCATCTGCGTGCCCTCTGCAATTTTTTCGTAATCACTACAGGGTTTTATACTTTTTTTTTTAAATTAATTCTCATATTTTACATGTTGAATACATCATTCAATAAAGCTCTGGTCAGACACCTTTCCAATTAATAAGCTGTATGTAGTGAAGTATTGTTATTTTAAGGGAAGGTGGGTGGTTAGGTGGGTTTTATTAACCCCTAAATATCTGTCCTTATAATGTCTTGAGCATTTTCCATCTTTATGACACTTAATGTGATCATCCAATGTCCTTTCCTGCATCCTTTGCTTGTACTCACTGATGATATCATAGAGAGGTGATGTCACAATTACTTAGAACATTCAGCTCTCTACATTCCAATCACTTGTGCAGTTCATGTCATTGTGGTAAAGCATAAAGATGTGGAAGAGGTGACAGGGCACAGGTAATTACTATCATTAATTTATTAATTAGAATACATACTAATTCTAGGCCAGCAAGTTAAACTAATGTATATCCCGACACCCAAAAAGGGAAAAGGTAGAGAGGTATAACCAATTCACCAAAGTATGTGTGGAGGGCACCGCTCTCCACTAGAAAACAGCCAAGATAACAGCTATTAATGCAAAACTGAATCAAATTTTATTGTACATAATATAATATGCAGTTATACAGGACAATACGTAAATGGCTAAAAGTGAGAGGAGAGATGGAGGGTAAGATCACAAAATACCCGAAAAGAAGAGAAGAGGAAACCTGAACCTAGCTGCAGAAATGTCCTAACTGAGATGTACTACCATATATATATGATCATGCCATAGAATATCCATTGAATTCATTATAAAATACATGTGTAATGGATATGCCAATCTCTATAAATAATGCTGCCAAGAGATAGGCATGATATTCAGAGCATACATAAGTAACTGCAGTATGCAAGAATATAAGAATGTCCAGTATTACCTTGAGACATTGTAGTCACAGAATAAGGAAAGTCTGCAGCAGGGGCAATGAGAGCGGGCCTCGACGCGCGTTTCACCTGCGTGGCTTCGTCAGGATTTTTTTCTTTTAATCATTTTTTTTTTAAAAATTGATATTTTATACAAATTTACTTTAAAATTAAATAAGTTTCACTTCATTGAAAATTAAAATTTAGAGAGTTACTGGAGATTAGTAAATTGCTGGTAAGGTAAAAGCAGGCTGGATGCCACCATACCACATTGTCCCCAGATTCCTTTGCTCATCTTCTTTTATGATGTCATAGAGGCGTGACATCATATTATGTTAGAACGTGGTGCTGTAGAGTCACAGTTCAGATCATTGCCATCACAGGGAGCACACACCGACAGGAGGAGGGAAAGAGGACAAGGTGACACAGAAGAGGTAATTCAATCCTATTGATCACAATAGATTTTAGTTCCAGGTCTCCATGTTCTGTAAAATCTCCATATTATAGATTACACGTGTCAAACTCCGGCCCGTGGGTCATATCTGGCCCGCATGGTGGTTATATTTGGCCCTTAACACCAGAACCGCCACCGCTATATTGGGCCATTATTCTGTATGGAGGACTATGAGGCCCATTAGTCTGTATGGAGGACTATTTGGGGCCCATTATTCTGTATGGAGGATTATGTGGGGCCCATTATACTGTATACTAGTTGACCCGCGACTTTGTCCAAGTTTTTCACTTTGGCCCTCTGTGTGTTTAAGTTTGACATCCCTGTTATAAATACATACAGTAAGATGGAAGTGGGAGGCCATTTGTCATATTTCTTTATATACAGTATAATCCCTAACTACTAAACTGGATATTTGTGTATCTGTGTACATATTAGCCTTCATATTGCTAGCAATATATAATATTTTGCACAAGAACACGATTTATGAAAAAAAAAGTCTTGCCTCATATCAAGGAATAATTTTTCCCATCAACATAGCTGTATGAGGACATAGTTTTTGCAGAATTGAAACAATTTAAATTGGCATAGTATGATGTGATATGAAGCAGGAAACATTTGACTTAAGCAGGAGTACTTATGTTTTTTGTGCAGTTTCAAGATGGGTGGGGTCTTCCAATGCAACGTGGTACTTACCATCAATACCCACCCCTGCCCTCCCGGCATCACACTTTCAATTGTATCAGCATCCTGCATGCCAATACAGTTGAATGCAATGACAGAAGAGGGAGCTGTCTGTTATATTACATGGAAGGCTTCGTGGGGCCCATTATACTATATGGGAGGTTATGTGGTGCCCGTTATTCTACAATACAAGGCTTTGTGGGGCCCATTATACTACATGAAATGTTATGTGGGGCCGATTATACAACATGAAAGGTTATATGGGGTCCATTATACTATATGGAGGGTTACGTGGGGGCAATATTCTATATGAAGGGCTACGTGGGAGCCATTATACTATTTGTAGGGCTATGTGGGGCCCATTATACTATATGGAGGAATATATGGGGGCCATTATAATATTTGGACAGCTATGTGGGGGCCATTATACTATACAGAGGGCTATGTGTGGGCCATAATATTGTTTTCAGGGCTGTGAGGGGGGCAATTATACTGTTAGCAGGGCTATGTGGGGGGGGCATTATACTGTCTGGAGGGCTAATGGAGGCCATTATACAGTGTGCGAGCAATTATACAATGTGGAGGTTTGTGTAGGCTGTGTTGGGGCCGGTATATTGTTTGGAGGCCTATGTGGGAGGCCATCATTCTACTGTTAGCATGGCTATTAGGGGGCCATTATTCTGTCTGGAGGGCTAGTGGAGGCCATTATACTGTATACGAGCAATTAAGCTATGTGGAGGTTTGTGTGGGGTCCATCATACTGTATGGAGGGTTGTGTGGGGGCCATTATACTGTATGGAGGACTATGTGGGGCCATTATTCTGTTTGCAGGGCTATGTGAGGATCATTATACTGTGTGGGAGCTGTGTGAGGGCCATTATACTATATGGAGGGCTATGTTGGGGCCATGATACTCTATAGACGGCTATGTGTGGGCCATAATACTGTTTGCAGGGCTATATGGGGACCATTATAATGTTTGTATGGCTGTGTAGGGGTCAATATAATGTTTGAAGTGATAGTGGGCGCTATTATACTGTATACAAGCAATTATACAGTGTGGACCTTTGTGTGGGGTTCATCATACTGTTTTGAGGGTTGTGTGGGGGCTAAGATACTGTTTGGAGAACTATGTGATGGACAATTATTTTGTTTGCAAGGCTATGCGAGGGCCATTATACTGTTTGGAGGGCGTTGTTGGGAATATTATACTTTTGGAGGGCTAGTATGGTCCATCATACTGTGTGTAGGGTTGTGTGGGGGTCATTATGCTGATTAGAGGGCTGTGTGGGGGCCATCATACTGTGTGGATGGTCGTGCGTGTTGGGTCCATCATACTGTGTGGAGGGCCATTATACTGTATGGAGGGCTGGGTGGGGGCCATCATATTGTGCCCTGATCAATGGAATCTTACCCTTTATTATGATCTGACATAATTCCCTTTCAACAGAGTTAATTAAATGAGGATAATTTGAAACCTGAAGAAAAAAGGGGGTTGAAAAAACAATTATATATAATCATTGCAGAAATAAATTGACTATGCAATGGGTCTTTAGAATAGTAAAGGGAATAAATAGGTAAAGAAAGGTTAATATAGCACCTTTTTACTTGTTATTTACTTATTTTTTCACTTTTTCTTTTTTTCTCTCTCTCACTCCTCATTTTTAAAAGGGTAAATTGGGGGTAGGTTGTAAACTATAATAAAAATATTAAAAATGTCACATAATACTACAAAAACTACACATATAAAAACAATAAGACTTATAGTTGAATAAATTAGATTTCACATAAATACCTACTACTGTATTGTAACAAGAGTAAAAAAATATTCCTCTATTGTTTTTTTTGTCGTTTCATTTTTATTGTAAACATATTGACACAACCTATGACTTTTTACAGATTACTTTTTCCATCATACTCTTTGGTGTGTATAGCATGTAGCAGGAACATATTATCACTCTTTTGAATATTTACAGGTGACTGACGCCCATTGACATGGTGGGATTTGAAATGTTTCCTTGTGGACTCCAAGAAAAGAATCTGGAAAGTCACATAACAGGTAATTAATATTCATATTAATTACTGATAATAGTCAGTCTAGGTATAAGTTCTAGACCTGCGGAGGTGTGACAACACCTTTCTGATACATGAGAATATACTCTTAGTGGTTTACATATGTATATTTTCTATACACAATTCCTAGTATAACACAACCATATCTTAGGCACAGACATAAGGAACATTTCTTTTCCTTATACTCTGTCTTCTAAAGTGAGGAATTCCTTATTCTGTTTCATAGAACAGCCTTGTAATCAGCGGTGTAACAATCAATACCGCGATTACAAGAGACTGACCACAGTATTAAGACTACACTGTGGACCAATTGACCACAAAATTTACGAGGACTGACAGTCCACCGCATTTAAATTAGGTGTGGACTGACTGACTACAGCATTTACACTAGTCTATGGATTGACTGGAAGACAGCAATTACTGGAAAGGGACATCATACTCGGAAGAATAGAAGGAGGAAGGCAAAGAGGAAGACCAGCAACCAATCCAAAGGATTGATACTATCAAGATAATGGTGAAGAAAACCCTAGTGGACCTATCTAGTCTTGCACAAAATTGATCTTCCCAAAGATGGTTAATTAATCCAGTCGTCATGGCTAGAGTTTCAACCGAAGGCCGTTAATAATAAAAAATGGACTGACTGACCACAGCATTCACACTAGTTGTGTACTGCCTGATCATATTTACAGGAGACTGTGGGCCAAGCTCAGTCTTCTAAAGTGAGGAATCCCCTATTCTATTTCATAGAATAGCCATGTAATCAGCGGTGTAACAATCAATACCGCGATTACAAGACACTGACAATACTATTAAGACTACAGTGTGGACTGAATGACCACAGCATTTAAAAGGACTGACAGTCCACAGCGTTTGATTTATTTGTGGACTGACTGACAACAGCATTTACACTAGTCTAAGGATTGACTGGATGACAGCAATCACTGGAAAAGGACATCATTCTTTGAAGTATAGAAGGAGGAAAGCAAAGAGGAAGACCAGCTGCCAATCCAAAGTAATGACACTATCAAGATAACGCTGGAGAAGACCCTAGTGGACCTAAGTAGTCTTTCACAAAATTGATCTCCCCAAAGATCGTTAATTCATTCAGTCGTCATGTCTAGAGTTTCAACCGAAGGCCGTTAATAATAAAAAATGGACTGACTGACCACAGCATTCACACTAGTTGTTGACTGCCTTATCATATTTACAGTAGTCTGTGGGTCAACCTCTGTCTTCTAAAGTGAGGAATCCCCTATTCTATTTCATAGAATAGCCTTGTAATCAGCGGTGTATCAATCAATACCGCGATCACAAGAGACTAACCACACTATTAACACTACACTGTGGACTGAATGACCACAACATTTAAAAGGACTGACAGTCCACAGCAATTGAATTAGTTGTTGACTGATTAACAACAGCATTTACACTAGCCTAAGGATTGAATGGAAGACAGCAATCAATGGAAAATGACATCATTCTTTGAAGTATAAAAGGAAGAAAGCAAAGAGCAAGACCAGCAACCAATCCAATGGATTGATACTATCAAGATAATGGTGAAGAAGACCCTAGTGGACAGTTCTAGTCTTGCACAAGATTGATCTTCCTAAAGATTCATCAAGTCGTCACGAATGGACTGACTGACTGACCACAGCATTTACACTAGTTGTGGACTGCTTGATCATATTTATGATGCGCCCCCAGGGCCGTGGGGTACGCGGTTAGTGAAATGGGGAAAACTTCTATTATTTGGGGTTTTCTTTTGGAATTATTCGTGACGCCACCTGTGGAATGCGGCTACGGGGTGCCGCCGCTGCAGAGCGGTCCTCTGAGGCAGATGGTAGGGCAGCTTGTGATGGAATGGCTCCCCACAGGTGGAGCCAGCCTCAGGGCAGCGTGGGGGATGTACTGGATTGTTGTGCAGGGGAGAGACGGCAGGACGGTCCCGGAGGAAGGATGGACAGTCACACAGGGGTAAGCTTCAGTACCTTTACTGGTGATGCTGCAGGCACGGTCCAGGGTACTCCAGGTGAAGGGTGCACTTCTGGATTCTACCCAGTGAGCGGGTATAGGGCCTCCTGATCTGTTGCTTTATTCTCTAAGCTTCTGGCCTGCCTGGAGCTGGGCCTAGCTTGGTTACTGTCTCTCTCTGCACCTGCTGACCTGGTGGTGGGGCCTTCTCTTTGGAGATCACTCTCCCTGGACGCTGGGACCTCCGTGACTCCTAGCCATGGTACTTTAGTCAGTGTTCGGTGAACCTGGGACCTGTAGTCCTCCAGGGGTTCCGGTGGTTCCTACTGGGTGTAAAGGGGTCCCTGTAGGCGCGGACCCATGTGTCCGGTATATATATTGGGGTGAGCCTGGTGTGCTCCTCTGCCCCCTCACTACTTCTTCCTTCTCCTCTCGCCTTCGGCCCACTCAAGGCCCTCACTAGGCTGCTTTCTTCACTGCTCTCCGAGCGTCAGCACACTCTCAGCCCACTCTGAGCTCTGTCCCTCTCTGTGTCTCAGCAGTAACTAATCTCTTCTCTATACTGACTGCCTGGCTCCACCCTCCCTTTATATATCCCAAACAGGCTCCCTCTGCTGGTCTGAGGTGGTAGGGTGGAGGTGTGTGAATGTGTGAGGGCCTCTTGTGGAGAAGTCCATCCATGCACCCTTCTGGGTTCTGTGGCAACACTGCGCAGCAGGGCGCCTCATTCCCCCCTAGTAAAACTCAGTACTCCTGGACTGAAGCATTTTTGCAAAACAGGTAACAATAAAATTTCTTCCCTTTATGGGAGGCACTTTCTTGAGCGTTACAGATAACATTATGAACTATATTTATAAAACAAGTTCAGAGTTTTTCAAGTAAATGGTGTCCATTTCACCGATGAAGGAACATGAGGGACCCGCCTGAAAACCCTCAACGTAGGCCCTGGGCGTGGCTACAGGGCATAGGTGATCCAGGTGCTGGACCACGTCTTCCGCCACGCCAAACGGGTTTTGTTCAGTGGTCACTTAAAAGGGCACTCCATGGAGTGCAACTATGTACAGGACAGTTTTTGGGCTGCTCACAGTCCTCAGCCTACAAGTCTCTTTTTACCCTTACGGGTAACTAAATGCACATATATTTAATTTCAGTTTATACAATAAACATTATGCAATACTCTACTGGGTAACTATTTATACTACAGGTATTTTTAACTTACTCCTTATACCTGACAGGGACCTGGCCTTTTGTACTGCGTGTTGACCTACGTAGTACTGGGGTGTTGTTGTTGTCTGTGTTTGCATTGTCCGCTACCCTATCAGATCTACGTGTGGGTAAATTGTAGAACTGTCTTAACCTCTCTATGGGGCTGGCAAGTACACTGGTTACTGGGCCTTCTTGCTCTGCTTCTACTGGTGATCCCTCTTACGGAGATTTTTCCTGAGCAGGCTCTTCTGGGGCACTTACAGGTTCTAGTTGCTGTGGAGGGTCTTCTGGCTGTTGGTAGAAGTGGATCACAGGTATTATCATTGCTCCTCCTAGTTGGGGCCAATCTGCCGGGAAATCTCCTAATTCAGTATGTATTACTGCTTATTTAGGCTTCTCCGGTACGATGAGAGGCACTTCTTTCTTGGGCTTTAGCAGACCTGGACACAACTTCAGATGGTCTCTAGATACCGTTGCAGTCGTTTTTCCTCCATCCTTGGTAATTACACAGGTCTTCCTGTTATCAAATCTTGAATTTAACACAGTGTAGGGTTCCCTCTCCCACTGGTCATCAAGTTTGTGGTTTCTTCTTTTTCTCTTTAGCACAACTTCTCCAGGTGCTAGGGGTTCTGCTGGCGCACTCTTGTTGTACTGTGCTTCCTTCTTGTCTCTTACCCTATTCAGACTGTCTTCGACACAGGCTTGTACTCTCCTGTACTGTTCCTGTCGCGTCGTGTCCCAGTCCTCAGTGGACATATCTGCTTCGGGTTCTACTACACCAAGCTCCAGGTCCATGGGCCACTTTCCGGGTCTTGCTCGCATGAGATATGCCGGAGTATAATTGGTGGAACTCACAGGTATGTGGTTGTACAGATCTACCAGGTCATATAGCTTGTCTGGCCACTGGTTTCTTTCTACTAGCGGTAAGGTCTTCAATAGGTCGATGACAATGTTATTCATCTTTTCACATAACCCATTGGTTTGGGGGTGGTACGGTGTAGTCCGGATCTTCTTACACCCGTACAGATGGCAGAACTCCTTGAACAATTTGGCTTCAAAGGCAGGGCCTTGATCTGTCAGCACCTGCTCCGGGTATCCATGGGGCCTGCAGAAGTACGCCTGAAACGTCTTCGCCGCAGTTTCTGCCGTCAGATCCTTGACGGGGGGTGACCACCAGTAACCGGGAGTAGTTATCCACCATGGTCAGGGCATAGGAATATCCTGACCTGCTGGGTGACAGCTTGACATGATCCAGGGCCACGATCTCCAAGGGTCGAGTTGTCTTGATGGGTTGCAGGGGTGCCTTCTGGCTGCTGTAGTCTTTTCTTCTGAGGCTACAGGGTCCACAATCCCGGCACCATCTCTCTATGGAACTGTGCATTCCAACCCAATAAAACCAACCTTTCAGCAGGGTTTCTAGCTTTTTCCAGCCAAAGTGCCCCGCTTGATCGTGGTAGGCCTCCAACACCATCTGGATGTCCGTCCTAGGCACTACGATCTGCCATACCATCTCATGGGTCCTCGGGTTGACGTACCTTCAGCTTCTCTCTATAGATAAACAGCAGGCTTCTCTCATTCCACAGTTGCTTGGCTTGTGAAGACGCGTCCTTCTCCAGGGAGGAACCTTCCTGGGTTATCAGTTCTTTGATACGGCTGACAACCAGGTTGTTGTCCTGGGTCTCCTTCCCGCTGTGGTGAGGCAATGGGTTTAACGTCTTACCGCGATGCCTCCTGGAGGCTCGTTGCTCGTGGACCATTCCATTACGGTGGAAGGCAGGTAGCTCAATCTCCTCCAGGTCATCCACTTCTTCTTCAGTGTCCAACTGGTGAGAAATCCTGGACAGGGAATCGGCGTTGGCATTCTTGCGGCCTGCCCGATACTTAATGGTGAACTGGTAGTTTGACAGCTGAGCCATCCATCGTTGTTCCATGGCTCCTATCTTGGCTGTTTCCAGATGAGTCAAGGGGTTATTATCAGTGTAGACAGTGAACTTACTGGAGGCCAGGTAGTGCTTGAACCGCTCAGTGATGGCCCAGACCAGGGCGAGGAACTCCAACTTGAAGCTGATATAGTTCTCTGGGTTCCTCTCGGTCGGGCTGAGCTTCCTGCTTGCATAGGCGATCACCTTCTCTCGGCCATTCTGCTTCTGACTTAACACAGCTCCTGTATCATCAGGATTAGTCTCTACTACAATTAGTCCCTGGTCCTTCAGTTCCACTCTTCCCACCTTTACTGCCACATCCTTAACCCCGACTAGGTTATGGGAAAGGCCATTGGAGGCATACACGGAAAGGTTTGGAGCTGGCGGGCAAAGTTCGTCTATGGACCAGAACCTTTTTTAGAGGACATCTGGCATGATGGTTACTTGATATCCAGTGTCCAGCAGGGCAGGTGTCGCGATGCCGTCCAGCACAATGGACAAGAAAGGTCTTCCTGCCACGAACCGATGGTACCAGTTTGATGGGCCTGCTTGATTTACTCCTGGGTGTCGGCCCTCGGCCCCAGGGTTTGCTCGTTTAAAGGACAGTTCCGCACTGTGTGGCCTGCCTTCTGGCAGTGGTAGCAGATGAATTCTCCTGGAGGGTGAAGTTGGTCGTTGGTCCTCCCACGGGGTGGTGTTGTCCTCCTCTGGGGCGGCGTTGTCCTCCTACGGGGTGGCGTTGTCCTCCTTCTTCTTCTCATCCAGGGGACATCCTCAGGGCTGTTGGTGAGTTATATCCTTCCATCTGGCTCGAGCTCCTCATGCAGCTGCAGGGTGCTCAGGACAGTGGCAAGGGTTTTATTTAACTGGCGCACTTCAGAGCGTAGGCTGTCTAGCTCGCTAGGAGGCACTATTTGCATCTTTGTTTCGGCCATTAGTGAAGGAGCAGTGGTTGCTGCGGCCACTGGGGTGGCCCCACCCTGGTAACGTTGGACAGCAGTATCTGTTGTTTCCAGTGGCTGTAGACCCTTTATAGCCATGTCCTTCAGGGTGGCAAAGGTGGCATCTGGATGATCTAAGACCCACCACCGTACAGTTCTGCTCTCCTCCTGGGACCTTAACCCTCGGATAAACTGTTCCGTCAGCATTTTATTTTCATCTTGTATGCTGGCTGGGCTAACCTGTATCAGGGCACGCAGGGCTTCCTGTAAGCACCAGGCATAGTCCCGGATACTGTCCTCAGTTTTCTGGACACAATGGTAGAACCTCATCCTGAGATCCGTCTCGGTGCTGTTTTCAAACACAGTCTGCAGTCTCTTAAAGATGATGGATACTGATTCCTGGTCTGCTGCTGGCCAGGTTTCAACCTCCCACTCTGCGGCACCAGTCAATTGTCCCAAAACTACAGCAGCTCTCTGTTTGCCAGTCAAAGAATACATATCTAGCACACCGCATATTCTTCACTTGAATCCGGACAGGGTGTCCGATTTGCAGTTATACTGGGGGAGCCACTTCGCTCCAGGGATATACGGCAGGGCAATAGTTAATAACGGGGTCAGGACCCCTGCTGGTGGAGCGGCCGCTCTGGCCTGTGCAGCGCCGGGCGTTAGTTGGGCATCAGAAGCCTTAACCAGTGCTCCGGCGGCTTGCTGGTCGTCGGCCATGGTTGCGCCCCCCTAGTGAACCGGAGCCTACCTTCTTCACTTTTTTTATCAGGCAGGCTCTGCGGGCGACGGTCTTCTTCCAGGACCTTGCGTCCCTCGCGTCTGACGTCAGAGCATCCTCTCAGCTCCTTCCAGGACCTGACGCTTCCTGGTTCAACGTCAGGGGCGGGGCGTGTCCTGGGCTTCGAGCGCTTTTCACAATCACGCCTCTCGGGTTCCCGCGGTTACGCCCCTCTTCTTCCCGTGCTGCAGATAAAGGCGGTGGTCCTCACTACAATTGACACACAGTTCAGTTCAATAAAGGCGCACAGTACCCGGTGACAACGGGCACGCAATCCTGTTTGTGACGCCAAAACATGACGCGCCCCCAGGGCCGTGGGGTCCTCGGCAGCCGGGCCTCTGGTTGCCGGGAGGATATCACAGTGGCTGGCCCAATCCGTGGCCCAGGGCGGTCAGTGAAATGCGAAAAACTTTTATTATTTGGGGTATTCTTTTGGAATTATTCGTGACGCCACCTGTGGAATGCGGCTACGGGGTGCCGCCGCTGCAGAGCAGTTCTCTGAGGCAGATGTTAGGGCAGCTTGTGACGGAATGGCTCCCCACAGGTGTAGCGGGCCTCAGGGCAGCGTGGGGGATGTACTGGATGGTGGTGCAGGGGAGAGACGGCAGGACGGGCCCGGAGGAGGGATGGACACTCACACAGGGGTAAGCTTCAGTACCTTTACTGGTGATGCTGCAGGCACGGTCCAGGGTACTCCAGGTGAAGGGCGCATTTCTGGACTCTCCCCAGTGAGCGGGTATAGGGCCTCCTGATCCATTGCTTTATTCTCTAAGCTTCTGGCCTGCCTGGAGCTGGGCCTAGCTTGGTTACTGTCTCTCTCTGCACCTGCTGACCTGGTGGTAGGGCCTTCTCTTTGGAGATCGCTTTCCTAGATGCTGGGACCTCCGTGACTCCTAGCACTGGTACTTTAGTCAGTGTTTGGTGAACCTGGGACCTGTAGTCCTCCAGGGTTCTGGTGGATCCTACTGGGTGTAAAGGGGTCCCTGCAGGCGCGGACCCGGTGTCCGGTATATATATCGGGGTGAGCCTGGTATGCTTCTCTGCCCCCTCACTACTTCTTCCTTCTCCTCTCGCCTTCTGCCCACTCAAGGCCCTCACTAGGCTTCCACATGTGCTGTAGTCCTTGGCTCACCTAAGCACAGCAGCCAGCTTGCTGCTTTCTTCACTGCTCTCTGAGCGTCAACACACTCTCAGCTCACTTTGAGCTCTGTACCTCTCTGTGTCTCAGCAGGAACTATTCTCTTCTCTAGACTGACTGCCTGGCTCCACCCTCCCTTTATATATCCCTAACAGGCTCCCTCTGCTGGTCTGAGGTGGTAGGGTGGAGGTGTGTGAATGTGTGAGGGCCTCTTGTGGAGAAGTCCATCCATGCACCCTTCTGGGTTCTGTGGCACCACTGCGCTGCAGGGCACGACATTTACAGTAGACTGTGGGCCAACCTCTGTCTTCTAAAGTGAGGAATTCCCTATTCTATTTCATAGAATAGCCTTGTAATCAGTCGTGTAACAATTAATACCACAATTACAAGAGACTGACCACATTATTAAGACTACACTGTTGACTGAATGACCACAGCATTTAAAATGACTGACTGTCCACAGCGTTTTAATTAGTTGTGGACTGACTGACAACAGCATTTACATTAGTCTAAGGACTGAATGGAAGACAGCAATCACTGGAAAAGGACATTATACTTTGAAGTATAAAATGAAGAAAGCAAAGAGGAAGACCAACAGCCAATCCAAAGGATTGACACTATCAAGATAAGGTGGAGAAGACCCTAGTGGACCTATGTAGTCTTTCACAAAATTGATCTTCCTAAAGATCATTAATTCATCCAGTCATCATGGATCGAGTTGCATTTTAAGGCCATTATTAATAAAAAATGGGCTGACTGACCACAGCATTCACAGTAGGTGTGGATTGCCTGACTACAGTATTCATACTAGGTGTGGACTGCTTGACCACATTTGCAGTAAACTAGACTGTGGGCCAACCTCTGACTTCTAAAGTGATGAATCCCCTATTCTATTTTATAGAATAGCCTTGTAATCAGCGGTGTAACAATCAATACCGCGATTACAAGAGACTGACCACACTATTAAAATTACACTGTGGACTGAATGACCACAACATTTAAAAGGACTGACAGTCCACAGCGTTTCAATTAGTTGTGGACTGACTGACAACAGCATTTACACTAGTCTAAGGATTGAATGGAAGACAGCAATCACTGGAAAAGGACATCATAATTTGAAGTATAGAAGGAAGAAAGCAAAGAGGAAGACCAGCAACCAATCCAATGGATTGATACTATCAAGATAATGGTGAAGAAGACCCTAGTGGACCGATCTAGTCTTGCACAAGATTGATTTTATTAAAAATCGTTAATTCATCAAGTCGTCATGGCTCGAGGTTCAACCGAAGGCCGTTAATTATAAAGAATGTACTGACTGACCAAAGCATATACACTAGATGTGGACTGCCTGACCACATTTACAGTAGACTGTGAACTGATTGAGCATAAAATTTAAAATAGACTGTGGACTGTCTGACTACAATTTTTATAATAAAATGCAGACCGACTGACCACAGTCTTTATCTTTGAAATAAGTAATTTTGGCCCTAGAGTGTTTTTCTTTTTGGTGTGTATAGCATGTAGCAGGAACATATTATCACTCTTTTGAATATTTACAGGTGACTGACTCCCATTGACATGGTGGGATTTCAAACCTTTCCTTGTGGACTCCAAGAAAAGAATGTGGAAAGTCACATAACAGGTAATTAATATTCATATTAATTACTGATAATAGTCAGTCTAGGCATAAGTTCTAGACCTGCAGAGGTGTGACAACACCTTTCTGATACATGAGAATATACTGTTAGTGGTTTACATATGTATATTTTCTATACACAACTCCTAGTATGACACAACCATATCTTAGGTAGAGACATAAGGAACATTTCTTTTCCTTATCCTCTGTCTTCTAAAGTGAGGAATCCCTTATTCTGTTTCATAGAATAGCCTTATAATTCGCGGTGTAACAATCAATACCGCGATTACAAGAGACTGACCACAGTATTAAGACTACACTGTGGACCAATTGACTACAGAATTTACGAGGACTGACAGTCCACAGAATTTAAATTAGGTGTGAACTGACTGACAACAGCATTTACACTAGTCTATGGATTGACTGGAAGACAGCAATTACTGGAAAGGGACATCATACTCGGAAGAATAGAAGGAAGAAGGCAAAGAGGAAGAACGTCTACCAATCGAAAGGATTGACACTATGAAGATAATGGTGAAGAAAACCCTAGTGGACCTATCTAGTCTTGCACAAAATTGATCTTCCCAAAGATCGTTAATTCATCCATTTGTCATTGCTAGAGTTTCAACCGTTGGCCGTTAATAATAAAAAATGGACTGACTGACCACAGCATTCACACTAGTTGTGGACTGGCTGATCATATTTACAGTAGACTGTGGGCCAACCTCTGTCTTCTAAAGTGAGGAATCCCCTATTCTATTACATAGAATAGCCTTGTATTTATCGGTGTAACAATCAATACCGCAATTACAAGAGATTGACCACACTATTAAAAATACACTGTGGACTGAATGATCACAACATTTAAAAGGACTGACAGTCCACAGCGTTTGAATTAGTTGTGGATTGACTAACAACAGCATTTACACTAGTCTAAGGATTGAATGGAAGACAGCAATCACTGGAAAAGGACATCATACTATGAAGTAAGGAAGGAAAAAGCAAAGAGCAAGACCAGCAACCAATTCAATTTATTGATACAATCAAGATAATGTTGAAGAAGACCCTAGTGAACCTATCTAGTCTTGCACAAGATTGATCTTCCTGAAGATCGTTAATTCATCAAGTCGTCATGGCTCGAGTTTCAACCGAAGGCCATTAATTATAAAGAATGGACTGACTGACCACAGCATTCACACTAGTTGTGGACTGCCTGATCATATTTACAGTAGACTGTGGGGCAACCTCTGTCTTCTAAAGTGAGGAATCCCATATTCTATTTCATAGAATAGCCTTGTATTTAGCGGTGTAACAATCAATACCGTGATTACAACAGACTAACCACACTATTATGTCTACACTGTGGACTGAATGACCACAGCATTTAAAAGGATTGACACTATCAAGATAACGGTGGAGAAGACCCTAGTGGACCTATACAGTTTTTCACAAAATTGATCTTCCTAAAGATCGTTAATTCATCCAGTCATCATGGCTTGAATTTCAACCGACGCCGTTAATAAAAAATATGGGCTGACTGACCACATCATTCACACTAGGTGTGGACTGCCTGACCACAGCATTCACACTAGGTGTGGACTGCTTGACCACATTTACAGTAGACTAGACTGTGGGCCAAACTCTGTCTTTTAAAGGGAGGAATCCCTTATTCTGTTTCATAGAATAGCCTTGTAATCAGCGGTGTAACAATCAATACCGCGAATACAAGAAACTGACAACAGTATTAGGACTTCACTGTGGACCAATTGACCACAAAATTTACGAGGAATGACAGTCCACAGCATTTAAATTAGGTGTGGACTAACTGACAACAGCATTTACACTAGTCTATGGATTGACTGGAAGAGAGCAATTAATGGAAAGGGATATCATACTCGGAAGAATAGAAGGAAGAAGGCAAAGAGGAAGACCAGCAAACAATCCAAAGGATTAACACTATCAAGATAAAATGGTGAAGAAAACCCTAGTGGACCTATTTAGTCTTGCACAAAATTGTTCTTCCCAAAGATCGTTAATTCATCCAGTCGTCATGGCTAGAGTTTCAACCAAAGGCCGTTAATAAAAATTAGAAATATTGACCACAGCATTCACACTAGTTGTGGACTGCCTGATCATATTTACAGCAGATTGTGGGCCAACCTCTGTCTTCTAAAGTGAGGAATCCCCTATCCTATTTCATAGAATAGCCTTTTAATCAGCGGTGTAACAATCAATACCGTAATTACAAGAGATTGACCATACTATTAAAATTACACTGTGGACTGAATGAGCACAACATTTAAAAGGACTGACAGTCCACAGCATTTGAATTAGTTGTGGACTGACTAAGAACAGCATTTACACTAGTCTAAGGATTGAATGGAAGACAGCAATCACTAGAAAAGGACATCATACATTGACGTATAGAAGGAAGAAAGCAAAGAGTAAAACCAGCAGCCAATCCAAAGGTTTGACACTATCAAGATAACGGTGGAGAAGACCCTAGTGGATCTATGTAGTCTTTCACAAAATTGATCTTCCTAAAGATCGTTAATTCATCCAGTCATCATGGCTCGAGTTTCATCCGAAGGCCGTTAATAATAAAAAATGGGCTGACTGACCACAGCATTCACACTAGTTGTTGACTGCCTGACTACAGCATTCACACTAGTTGTGGACTGCCTGTTCATATTTACAGTAGACTGTGGGCCAACCTCTGTCTTCTAAAGTGAGGAATCCCCTATTCTATTTCATAGAATAGCCTTGTAATCAGTGGTGTAACAATCAATACCACAATTACAAGAGACTGACCACATTATTAAGACTACAATGTGGACTGAATGACCACAGCATTTAAAAGGACTGACTGTCCACAGCGTTTTAATTAGTTGTCGACTGACTGACAACAGCATTTACACTAGTCTAAGGACTGAATGGAAGACAGCAATCACTGGAAAAGGACATTATACTTTGAAGTATAAAATGAAGAAAGCAAAGAGGAAGACTAGCAGCCAATCGAAAGGATTGATACTATCAAGATAAGGTGGAGAAGACCCTAGTGGACCTATGTAGTCTTTCACAAAATTGATCTTCCCAAAGATCGTTAATTCATCCTGTCATAATGGCTCGAGTTTCAACCGAAGGCTGTTATAAAAAAATTGGCTAACTGACCTCAGCATTCACACTAGGTGTGCACTGCCTGACTACAGCATTCACACTAGGTGTGCACTGCCTGACTACAGCATTCACACTAGGTGTGGATTGGTTGGCCACATTTACAGTAGACTAGACTGTTGGCCAACCTCAGTCTTTTAAAGGGAGGATTCCCCTATTCTATTTCATAGAATAGCCTTGTAATTAGCGGTGTAACAATCAATACGGCGATTACAAGACACTGACCACACTATTAAAATTACACTGTGGACTGAATGACTACAACATTGAAAAGGACTGACAGTCCATAGCGTTTGAATTAGTTGTTGACTTACAGACAACTGCATTTACTAAAGTCTAAGGATTGACTGGATGACAGCAATCACTGGAAAAGGACATCATACTATGAAGTATAGAAGGAGGAAAGCAAAGAGGAAGACCAGCAACCAATCCAATGGATTGATTCTATCAGATAATGGTGAAGAAGACCCTAATGGACCGATCTAGTCTTGCACAAGATTGATCTTCCTTAAGATCATTAATTCATCATGTCGTTATGGCTCGAGTTTCAACCGAAGGCCATTAATTATAAAGAATGGACTGACTGACTGACCACAGCATATACACTATATGTGGACTGCCTGACCACATTTACAGTAGACTGTGAATCGATTGAGTATAAAATTTAAAATAGACTGTGGACTGTCTGACTACAATTTTTATAATAAAATGCAGACCGACTGACCACAGTCTTTATCTTTGAAATAAGTAATTTTGGCCCTGGAGTGTTATACTTTTTGGTGTGTATAGCATGTAGCAGGAACATATTATCACTCTTTTGAATATTTACAGATGACTGACGCCCATTGACATGGTGGGATTTGAAATGTTTCCTTGTGGACTCCAAGAAAAGAATATGGAATGTCACATAACAGGTAATTAATATTCATATTAATTACTGATAATAATCAGTCTAGGCATAAGTTCTAGACCTGCGGAGTTGTGACAACACCTTTCTGATACATGAGAATATACTGTTAGTGGTTTACATATGTATATTTTCTATACACAACTGCTAGTATAACACAATCATATCTTAGGTAGAGACATAAGGAACATTTCTTTTCATTATCCTCTGCATTCTAAAGTGAGGAATCCCTTATTCTGTTTCATAGAATAGCCTTGTAATCAGCGGTGTAAAAATCAATGCCGCGATTACAAGAGACTAACCACAGTATTAAGACTACACTGTGGACCAATTGACCACAAAATTTACAAGGACTAACAGTCCACAGGATTTAAAGTAGGTGTGGACTGACTGACAACAGCATTTACACTAGTCTATGGATTGACTGGATGACAGCAATCTCTGGAAATAGACATCATACTTTGAAGTATAGAAGGAAGAAAGCAAAGAGGAAGACCAGCAGCGAATCCAAAGGATTGACACGATCAAGATGAAGACAATCAGACTAGCCAAAGGATTGACACTATCAAGATAATGGTGGAGAAGACCCTAGTGGACCTATGTAGTCTTTCACAAAATTGATCTTCCTAAAGATGGTTAATTCATCCAGTCCTCATTGCGCGAGTTTCAACAGAAGGCCGTTAATTTAAAAAAAATGAGCTGACTGACCACAGCATTCACACTAGGTGTGGACTGCCTGACTACAGCATTCACACTAGGTGTGGACTGCTTGACCACATTTACAGCAGACTAGACTGTGGGCCAACCTCTGTCTTTTAAAGGGAGGAATCCCATATTCTATTTCACAGAATAGCCTTGTAATCAGCGGTGTAACAATCAATACCGCGATTACAAGAGACTGACCACACTATTAAAATTACACTGTGGACTGAATAAACACAACATTTAAAAGGACTGACAGTCCACAGCTTTTGAATTAGTTGTGGACTGACTGACAACAGCATTTACACTAGTCTAAGGATTGAATGGAAGACAGAAATCACTGGAAAAGGACATCATACTTTGAAGTATAGAAGGAAGAAAGCAAAGAGGTAGACCCGTAACCAATCCAATGGATTGACACTATCAATATAATGGGGAAAAGACCCTAGTGGACTTATCTAGTCTTGCACAAGATTTATCTTCCTAAAGATCATTAATTCATCAAGCCGTCATAGCTCGAGTTCAAACCGAAGGCCATTAATTATAAAGAATGGACTGGCTCACTGACCACAGCATTCAGACTAGTTGTGGACTGCCTGATCATATTTATGACGCGCTCCCAGGGCCGTGGGGTACTCGGCAGCCGGGCCTCTATTTGCCGGGGGGATATCACGGTGGCTGGCCCGGTCCGTGGCCCAGGGCGTTCAGTGAAATGGGGAATACTTCTATTATTTGGGGTTTTCTTTTGGAATTATTCGTGACGCCACCTGTGGAATGCGGCTACGGGGTGCCGCCGCTGCGGAGCAGTCCCCTGAGGCAGATGGTAGGGCAGCTTGTGATGGAATGGCTCCCCACAGGTGGAGCGGGCCTCAGGGCAGCGTGGGGGATGTACTGGATTGTTGTGCAGGGGAGAGACGGCAGGACGGTCCCGGAGGAAGGATGGACACTCACACAGGGGTAAGCTTCAGTACCTTTTCTGGTGATGCTGCAGGCACGGTCCAGGGTACTCCAGGTGAAGGGTGCACTTTTGGACTCTACCCAGTGAGCGGGTATAGGGCCTCCTGATCCGTTGCTTTATTCTCTAAGCTTCTGGCCTGCCTGGAGCTGGGCCTAGCTTGGTTACTGTCTCTCTCTGCACCTGCTGACCTTTTGGTAGGGCCTTCTCTTTGGAGAATACTCTCCCTGGATGCTGGGACCTCCGTGACTCCTAGCCCTGCTACTTTCGTCAGTGTTCGGTGAACCTGGGACCTGTAGTCCTCCAGGGGTTCCGGGGTTCCTACTGGGTGTAAAGGGGTCCCTGTAGGCGCGGACCCGGTGTCGGGTATATATATCGGGGTGAGCCTGGTATGCTCCTCTGCCCCCTCACTACTTATTACTTCTCCTCTTGCCTTCGGCCCACTCAAGGCCCTCACTAGGCTTCCACATGTGCTGTAGCCCTTGGCTCGCCTAAGCACAGCAGCCAGCTTGCTGCTTTCTTCACTGCTCTCTGAGCGTCAGCACACTCTCAGCCCACTCTGAGCTCTGTCCCTCTCTGTGTCTCATCAGGAACTAATCTCTTCTCTAGACGGACTGCCTGGCTCCACCCTCCCTTTATATATCCCTAACAGGCTCCCTCTGCTGGTCTGAGGTGGTAGGGTGGAGGTGTGTGAATGTGTGAGGGCCTCTTGTGGAGAAGTCCATCCATGCACCCTTCTGGGCTCTGTGGCACCACTGCGCAGCAGGGCGCCTCATTCCCCCCTAATAATACTCAGTACTCCTGGACTGAAGCATTTTTGCAAAACAGGTTAACAATAACATTTCTTCCCTTTATGGGAGGCACTTTCTTGAGCGTTACAGATAACATTATGAACAAATATTTATAAAACAAGTTCAGAGTTTTTCAAGTAAATGGTGTCCATTTCACCGATGAAGGAACATGAGGGACCCGCCTGAAATCCCTCAACGTAGGCCCTGGGCGTGGCTACAGGGCATAGGTGATCCAGGTGCTGGACCACGTCTTCTGCCACGCCAAACGGGTTTTTGTTCAGTGGTCACTTAAAAGGGCACTCCATGGAGTGCAACTATGTACAGGACAGTTTTTGGGCTGCTCACAGTCCTCAGCCTTCAAGTCTCTTTTTACCCTTACGGGTAACTAAATACACATATATTTAATTTAAGTTTATACAATAAACATTATGCAATACCCTACTAGGTAACTATTTATACTACAGGTATTTTTAACTTACTCCTTATACCTGACAGGGACCTGGCCTTTTGTACTGCGTGTTGACCTACGTAGTACTGGGGTGTTGTTGTTGTCTGTGTTTGCATTGTCCGCTACCCTATCAGATCTACGTGTGGGTAAATTGTAGAACTGTCTTAACCTCTCTATGGGGCTGGCAAGTACACTGGTTACTGGGCCTTCTTGCTCTGCTTCTACTGGTGATCCCTCTTCTGGGGATTCTTCCTGAACAGGCTCTTCTGGGGCACTTACAGATTCTACTTGCTGTGGATGGTCTTCTGGCTGTTGGTAGAAGTGGATCACAGGTATTATCACTGCTCATCTTAGTTGGAGCCAATCTTCCGGGAAATCTCCTAATTCAGTATGTATTACTGCTTCTTTAGGCTCCTCCGGTACGATAAGAGGCACTTCTTTCTGGGGCTTTAGCAGACCTGGACTCAACTTCAGATGGTCTCTAGATACCGTTGCAGTCGTTTTTCCTCCGTCCTTGGTAATTACACAGGTCTTCCTGTTATCAAATCTTGAATTTAACACAGTGTAGGGTTCCCTCTCCCACTGGTCATCAAGTTTGTGGTTTCTTCTTTTTCTCTTTAGCACAACTTCTCCAGGTGCTAGGGGTTCTGTTGGTTCACTCTTGTTGTACTGTGCTTCCTGCTTGTCTCTTACCCTATTCAGACTGTCTTCGACACAGGCTTGTACTCTCATGTACTGTTCCCGTCGCTTCGTGTCCCAGTCCTCAGTGGACATATCTGCTGCCGGTTCTACTACACCAAGCTCCAGGTCCATGGGCCACTTTCCGGGTCTTGCTCGCATGAGAAATGCCGGAGTACAATTGGTGGAACTCACAGGTATGTGGTTGTACAGATCTACCAGGTCAGATAGCTTGTCTGGCCACTGGTTTCTTTCTTCTAGCGGTAAGGTCATAAATAGGTCGATGACGATGTTATTCATCTTTTCACATAACCCATTGGTTTGGGGGTGGTACGGTGTAGTCCAGATCTTCTTATACTGGTACAGATGGCAGAACTCCTTGAACAATTCGGCTTCAAAGGCAGGGCCTTGATCTGTCAGCACCTGCTCCGGGTATCCATGGGGCCTGCAGAAGTATGCCTGAAACGTCTTTGCCGCAGTTTCTGCCGTCAGATCCTTGATGGGGGCGACCACCAGGAACCGGGAGTAGTTATCCACCATGGTCAGGGCATAGGAATATCATGACCTGCTGGGTGACAGCTTGACATGATCCAGGGCCACGATCTCCAAGGGTCGAGTTGTCTTGATGGGTTGCAGGGGTGCCTTCTGGCTGCTGTAGTCTTTTCTTCTGAGGCTACAGGGTCCACAATCCCGGCACCATCTCTCTATGGAACTGCGCATTCCAACCCAATAAAACCAACCTTTCAGCAGGGTTTCTAGCTTTTTCCAGCCAAAGTGCCCCGCTTAATCGTGGTAGGCCTCCAACACCATCTGGATGTCCGTCCTAGGCACTATGATCTGCCATACCATCTCATGGGTCCTCGGGTTGACGTACCTTCGGCACAGCTTCTCTCTATAAATAAACAGCCGGCTTCTCTCATTCCACAGTTGCTTGTCTTGTGAAGACGCGTCCTTCTCCAGGGAGGAACCTTCCTGGGTTATCAGTTCTTTGATACGACTGACAACCAGGTCGCTGTCCTGGGTCTCTTGCCGCTGTGGTGAGGCAAAGGGTTTAACGTCTTACCGCGATGCCTCCTGTAGGCTCGTTGCTCGTGGACCATTCCATTACGGTGGAAGGCAGGTAGCTCAATCTCCTCCAGGTCATCCACTTCTTCTTCAGTGTCCGACTGGTGAGGCATCCTGGACAGGCAATCGGCGTTGGCATTCTTGCGGCCTTTGGAGGCATACACGTAAAGGTTTGGAGCTGGCGGGCAAAGTTGGTCTATGGACCAGAACCTTTTGTAGAGGACATCTGTCATGATGGTTACCTGATATCCAGTGTCCAGCAGGGCAGGTGTCGCGATGCCGTCCAGCACAATGGACAGGAAAGGTCTTCCTCCCATGAACCAATGGTACCATTTTGATGGGCCTGCTTGATGTACTCCTGGGTGTCGGCCCTCGGGCCCAGGATTTGCTCGTTTAAAGGACAGTTCCACACTGTGTGGCCTGCCTTCTGGCAGCGGTAGCAGATGAATTCTCCTGGAGGGTGACGTTGGTCGTTGGTCCTCCCACGGGGTGGCGTTGTCCTCCACCGGGGCGGCGTTGTCCTCCTACGAGGTGGCGTTGTCCTCCTTCTTCTTCTCATCCAAGGGACATCCTCAGGGCTGTTGGAGAGTAGTATCCTTCCATCTGGCTTGGGCTCCTCGTGTATCTGCAGGGTGCTCAGGACAGTGGCAAGGGTTTTATTTAACTGGCGCTCCTCAGAACGTAGGCTGTCCAGCTCGCTAAGAGGCACTGTTTGCATCTTTGTTTCAGCCATTAGTGAAGGAGCAGTGGGTGCTGCGGCCACTGGGGTGGCCCCACCCTGGTAACGTTGGACAGCAGTATCTGTTGTTTCCAGGGGCTGTAGACCCTTTATAGCCATGTCCTTCAGGGTGGCAAAGGTGGCATCTGGATGATCTAAGGCCCACCACCGTACAGTTCTGCTCTCCCCCTGGGACCTTAACCCCCGGATAAACTGTTCCTTCAGCATTTTTTTTTCATCTTGTATGCTGGCTGGGCTAACCTGTTTCAGGGCCCGCAGGGCTTTCTGTAAGCACCAGGCATAGTCCCGGATACTGTCCTCAGTTTTCTGGACACAATGGTAGAACCTCATCCTGAGATCCGTCTCGGTGCGGTTTTCAAACACAGTCTGCAGTCTTTTAAAGATGATGGATACTGATTCCTGGTCTGCAGCTGGCCAGGTTTCAACCTCCCGCTCTGCGTCACCAGTCAATTATCCCAAAACTACAGCAGCTCTCTGTTTGCCAGTTAAAGAATACATATCTAGAACACTGCATGTTCTTCTCTTGAATCCGGACAGGGTGTGTTGCAGTTATACTGGGGGAGCCACTTCGCTCCAGGGATATACAGCAGGGTCATAGGTTATAACGGGGTCACGACCCCTGCTGGTGGAACGGCCGCTCTGGCCTGTGCAGCACCGGGCGTTAGTTGGGCATCAGAAGCGTTAACCGGTGCCCCGGCGGCTTGCTGGTCATCGGCCATTGTTGCGCCCCCCTAGTGAACCGGAGCCTACCTTCTTCACTTTCTTTATCAGGTAGGCTGCAGCTCTGCGGGCGATGGTCTTCTTCCAGGACCTTGCGTCACTCTCGTCTGATGGCAGAGCGTCCTCTCGGCTCCTTCCAGGACCTGACGCTTCCTGGTTCGACGTTAGTGGTGGGGCCTGTCCTGGGCTTTGATCGCTTTTCAAAATCGAGCCTCTCTGGTTCCCGCGGTTACGCCCCTCTTCTTCCCGCGCTGCAGATCGATAATGGCGGCGGTCCTCACCATAGTTTGACACACAGTTCAGTTCAATAAAGGCGCACAGTAAACGGTGACAACGGGCACGCAATCCTGTTCGTGACGCCAAAACATGACGCGCCCCCAGGGCTGTGGGGTACTCTGCAGCCGGGCCTCTGGTTGCCGGGGGGATATCACGGTGGCTGGCCCGATCCGTGGCCCCGGGCGGTCAGTGAAATGGGGAAAACTTCTATTATTTGGGGTATTCTTTTGGAATTATTCGTGACGCCACCTGTGGAATGCGGCTACTGGGTGCCGCCGCTGCGGAGCAGTTCTCTGAGGCAGATGGTAGGGCAGCTTGTGATGGAATGGCTCCCCACAGGTGGAGGGGGCCTCAGGGCAGCGTGGGGGATGTACTGTATAGTGATGCAGGGGAAAGACGGCAGGACGGTCCTGGAGGAAGGATGGACACTCACACAGGTGTAAGCTTCACTACCTTTACTGGTGATGCTGCAGGCATGGTCCAGGGTACTCCAGGTGAAGGGCACATTTCTGGACTCTCCCCAGTGAGTGGGTATAGGGCCTCCTGATCCACTGCTTTATTCTCTAAGCTTCTGGCCTGCCTGGAGCTGGGCCTAGCTTGGTTACTGTCTATCTCTTCACCTGCTGACCTGTTGGTAAGGCCTTCTCTTTGGAGATAACTTTCCTGGACGCTGGGACCTCCGTGACTCCTAGCGCTGTTACTTTAGTCAGTGTTCGTTGAACCTGGGACCTGTAGTCCTCCAGGGGTTCCGGTGGTTCCTACTGGGTGTAAAGGGGTCCCTGTAGGCGCGGACCCAGTGTCCGGTATATATATCGGGGTGAGTCTGGTATGCCAGCTTGCGGCTTTCATCACTGCTCTCTGAGCATCAACATACTCTCAGCTCACTTTGAGCTCTATCCTTCTCTGTGTCTCAGCAGAAAACTAATCTCTTCTCTAGACTGACTGCCTGGCTCCACCCTCCCTTTATATATCACTAACAGGCTCCCTCTGCTGGTCTGAGGTGGTAGGGTGGAGGTGTCTGAATGTGTGAGGGCCTCTTGTGGAGAAGTCAATCCATGCACCCTTCTGGGTTCTGTGGCACCACTGCGCAGCAGGGCGCCACATTTACAGTAGACTGTGGCCAACCTCTGTCTTCTAAAGTGAGGAATCCCCTATTCTATTTCATAGAATAGCCTTGTAATCAGTGGTGTAACAATCAGTACCACAATTACAAGAGACTGACCACATTATTAAGACTACACTGTGGACTAAATGACCACAGCATTTAAAAGGACTGACTGTCCACAGCGTTTTTATTAGTTGTGGACTGACTGACAACAGCATTTACACTAGTCTAAGGATTGAATGGAAAGCAGAAATCACTGGAAAAGGACATCATACTTTGAAGTATAGAAGGAAGAAAGCAAAGAGGAAGACCAGCCGCCAATCCAAAGGATTGACACTATCAAGATAATGGTGAAGAAAACCCTTGTGGACTTTTCTAGTTTTGCTCAAGATTGATCTTCCCAAAGATCGTTAATTCATCCAGTCATCATGGCTACAGTTTCAACCGAAGGCCGTTAATAATAAAAAATGGACTGACTGACCACACCATTCACACTAGTTGTGTACTGCCTGATAATATTTACAGTAGACTGTGGGCCAACCTCTGTCTTCTAAAGTGAGGAATCCCCTATTCTATTTCACAGAATAGCCTTGTAATCAGCGGTTTAACAATCAATACCGCGATTACAAGACACTGATCACACTATTAAGACTACACTGTGGACTGAATGACCACAGCATTCAAAAGGACTGACAGTCCACAGAACTTGAATTAGTTGTGGACTGACTGAGAACAGCATTTCTACTAGTCTAAGGATTGACTGGAAGACAACAATCACTGGAAAAGGACATCATACTTTGAAGTATAGAAGGAAGAAGGCAAAGAGGAAGACCAACCGCCAATCCAAAGGATTGACACTGTCAAGATAACGGTGGAGAAGACACTAGTCTACCTATGTAGTCTTTCACAAAATTGATCTTCCTAAAGATAGTTAATTCATCCAGTCATCATGGCTCGAGTTTCAACCGAAGGCCTTTAGTAATAAAAAATGGGCTGACTGACCACAGCATTCACACTAGGTGTGGACTGCCTGACAACAGCAATCACACTAGGTGTGGACTTCTTGACCACATTTACAGTAGACTAGACTGTGGGCCAACCTCTGTCTTATAAAGGGAGGAATCCCCTATTCTATTTCATAGAATAGCCTTGTAATCAGTGGTGTAACAATCAATACAGCGATTACAAGAGACTGACCACACTTTTAAAATTACATTGTGGACTGAATGACCACAACATTGAAAAGGACTGACAGTCCACAGAGTTTGAATTAGTTGTGGACTGACTGACAACAGCATTTCCACTAGTCTAAGGATTGAATGGAAGACAGCAATCACTGGAAAAGTACATCATGCTTTGAAGTATAGAAGGAAGAAAACAAAGAGTAAGACCAGCAACCAATCCAATGGTTTGATACTATCAAGATAATGGTGAAGAAGACCCAAGTGGATTGATCTAGTCTTGCACAAGATTGATCTTCCTAAAGATCGTTAATTCATCAAGTCGTCATGGCTCGAGTTTCAACCGAAGGCCATTAAATATAAAGAATGGACTGACTGACTGACCACATCATATACACTAGATGTGGACTGCCTGACCACATTTACAGTAGACTGCGATTGAGCATGAATTTTAAAATAGACTGTGGACTGTCTGACTACAATTTTTATAATTAAATGCAGATCGACTGACCACAGTCTTTCTTTGAAATAAGTAATTTTGGCCCTAGAGTGTGATATTTTTGGTGTGTATAGCATGTAGCAGGAACATATTTTCACTCTTTTGAATATTTACAGGTGACTGACGCCCATTGACATGGTGGGATTTGAAATGTTTCCTTGTGGACTCCAAGAAAAGAATGTGGAAAGTCACATAACAGGTAATTAATATTCATATTAATTACTGATAATAGTCAGTCTAGGTATAAGTTCTAGACCTGCGGAGGTGTGACAAAACCTTTCTGATACATGAGAATATACTCTTAGTGGTTTACATATGTGTATTTTCTATACACAACTTCTAGTATAACACAACCATATCTTAGTTAGAGACATAAGGAACATTTCTTTTCATTATCCTCTGTATTCTAAAGTGAGGAATCCCTTATTCTGTTTCATAGAATAGCCTTGTAATCAGCGGTGTAACAATCAATACCGCGATTACAAGAGACTGACCACAGTATTAAAACTACACTGTGGACCAATTGACCAAAAAATTTACGAGGACTGACAGTCCACAGCATTTAAATTAGGTGTGGACTGACTGACAACAGCATTTACACTAGTCTATGGATTGACTGGAAGACAGCAATTACTGGAAAGGGACATCATGCTCGGAAGAATAGAAAGAAGAAGGCAAAGAGGAAGACAAGCAACTAATCCATAGGACTGACACTATCAAGATAATGGTGAAGAAAACCCTAGTGGACCTATCTAGTCTTGCACAAAATTGATCTTCCCAAAGATCGTTAATTCATACAGTCGTCATGGCTAGAATTTCAACCGAAGGCCGTTAATAATAAAAAATGGACTGACTGACCACAGCATTCACACTAGTTGTGGACAGCCTGATCATATTTACAGTAGACTGTGGGCCAACCTCTGTCTTCTAAAGTGAGGAATCCCCTATTCTATTTCATAGAATAGCCTTGTAATCAGCGGTGTAACAATCAATACCGCGATTACAAGAGACTAACCACACTATTAAGACTACACTGTGGACTGAACGACCAAAACATTTAAAAGGACAGACAGTCCACAGCATTTGAATTAGTTGTGGACTGACTGACAACAGCATTTACACTAGTCTAAGGATTGACTGGAAGACAGCAATCAATGGAAAAGGACATCATACTTTGAAGTATAGAAGGAAGAAAGCAAAGAGGAAGACCAGCAGCCAATCCAAAGGATTGACACTATCAAGATAATGGTCGAGAAGACCCTAGTGGACCTATGAAGTCTTTCACAAAAATGATCTTCCTAAAGATCATTAATTTATCCAGTCGTCATGGCTCGTGTTTCAAACGGAGGCCGTTAATAATAAAAAATCGGCAGACTGACCACAGCATTCACACTAGGTGTGGACTGCCTGACTACAGCATTCACACTAGGTGTGGACTGCTTGACCACATTTACAGTAGACTAGACTGTGGGCCAACCTCAGTCTTCTAAAGGGAGGAATCCCCTATTCTATTACATAGAATAGCCTTGTATTTATCGGTGTAACAATCAATACCGCGATTACAAGAGATTGACCACACTATTAAAATGACACTGTGGACTGAATGACCACAACATTTAAAAGGACCGAAAATCCACAGCGTTTGAATTAGTTGTGGACTGACTGACAACAGCATTTCCACTAGTCTAAGGATTGAATGGAAGACAGCAATCACTGGAAAAGTACATCATGCTTTGAAGTATAGAAGGAAGAAAACAAAGAGTAAGACCAGCAACCAATCCAATGGATTGATACTATCAAGATAATGGTGAAGAAGACCCAAGTGGATTGATCTAGTCTTGCACAAGATTGATCTTCCTAAAGATCGTTAATTCATCAAGTCGTCATGGCTCGAGTTTCAACCGAAGGCCATTAATTATAAAGAATGGACTGACTGACTGACCACATCATATACACTAGATGTGGACTGCCTGACCACATTTACAGTAGACTGTGAACCGATTGAACATAAAATTTAAAATAGACTGTGGACTGTCTGACTACAATTTTTATAATTAAATGCAGATCGACTGACCACAGTCTTTCTTTGAAATAAGTAATTTTGGCCCTAGAGTGTGATATTTTTGGTGTGTATAGCATGTAGCAGGAACATATTTTCACTCTTTTGAATATTTACAGGTGACTGACGCCCATTGACATGGTGGGATTTGAAATGTTTCCTTGTGGACTCCAAGAAAAGAATGTGGAAAGTCACATAACAGGTAATTAATATTCATATTAATTACTGATAATAGTCAGTCTAGGTATAAGTTCTAGACCTGCGGAGGTGTGACAAAACCTTTCTGATACATGAGATTATACTCTTAGTGGTTTACATATGTGTATTTTCTATACACAACTTCTAGTATAACACAACCATATCTTAGTTAGAGACATAAGGAACATTTCTTTTCATTATCCTCTGTATTCTAAAGTGAGGAATCCCTTATTCTGTTTCATAGAATAGCCTTGTAATCAGCGGTGTAACAATCAATACCGCGATTACAAGAGACTAACCACACTATTAAGACTACACTGTGGACTGAACGACCAAAACATTTAAAAGGACAGACAGTCCACAGCATTTGAATTAGTTGTGGACTGACTGACAACAGCATTTTCACTAGTCTAAGGATTGACTGGAAGACAGCAATCAATGGAAAAGGACATCATACTTTGAAGTATAGAAGGAAGAAAGAAAAGAGGAAGACCAGCAGCCAATCCAAAGGATTGACACTATCAAGATAATGGTCGAGAAGACCCTAGTGGACCTATGAAGTCTTTCACAAAAATGATCTTCCTAAAGATCATTAATTTATCCAGTTGTCATGGCTCGTGTTTAAAACGGAGGCCGTTAATAATAAAAAATCGGCAGACTGACCACAGCATTCACACTAGGTGTGGACTGCCTGACTACAGCATTCACACTAGGTGTGGACTGCTTGACCACATTTACAGTAGACTAGACTGTGGGCCAACCTCAGTCTTCTAAAGGGAGGAATCCCCTATTCTATTACATAGAATAGCCTTGTATTTATCGGTGTAACAATCAATACCGCGATTACAAGAGATTGACCACACTATTAAAATGACACTGTGGACTGAATGACCACAACATTTAAAAGGACCGAAAGTCCACAGCGTTTGAATTAGTAGTTGACTGATTAACAACAGTATTTACTCTAGTCTAAGGATTGAATGGAAGACAGCAATCAATGGAAAAGGACATCATACTTTGAAGTATATAAGGAAGAAAGCAAAGAGAAAGACCAACAACCAATCCAATGGATTGATACTATCAAGATAATGGTGAAGAAGACCCTAGTGGACTGTTCTAGTCTTGCATAAGATTGATCTTCCTAAAGATCATTAATTCATCAAGTCTTCATGGCTCGAATTTCAACCTAAGGCCATTAATTATAAAGAGTGGACTGACTGACTGACCACAGCATTGACACTAGTTGTAGACTGCCTAATCATATTTATGACGCGCCTCCAGGGCCGTGGGGTACTCGGCAGCAGGGCCTCTGGTTGCCGGGGGGATATCACGGTGGCTGGCCCGGTCCGTGGCCCAGGGCGGTCAGTCAAATGGGGAAAACTTCTATTATTTGGGGTTTTCTTTTGGAATTATTCGTGATGCCACCTGTGGAATGCGGCTACGGGGTGACGCCGCTGCGGAGCAGTCACCTGAGGCAGATGGTAGGGCAGCATGTGATGGAATGGCTCCCCACAGGTGGAGCGGGTCTCAGGACAGCGTGGGGGATGTACTGGATTGTTGTGCAGGGTAGAGACGGCAGGACGGTCCCGGAGGAAGGATGGACACTCACACAGGGGTAAGCTTCACTACCTTTACTGGTGATGCTGCAGGCACGGTCCAGGGTACTCCAGGTGAAGAGTGCACTTCTGGACTCTACCCATTGAGCGGGTATAGGGCCTCCTGATCCGTTGCTTTATTCTCTAAGCTTCTGGCCTGCCTGGAGCTGGGCCAAGCTTGGTTACTGTCTCTCTCTGCACCTGCTGACCTGATGGTAGGGCCTTTTCTTTTGAGATCACTCTCCCTGGATGCTGGGACCTTCGTGACTCCTAGCCCTGGTACTTTAGTCAGTGTTCGGTGAACCTGGGACCTGTAGTCCTCCAGGGGTTCCGGTGATTCCTACTGGGTGTAAAGGGGTCACTGTAGGCGCGGACCCGGTGTCCGGTATATACATTGGGGTGAGCCTGGTATGCTCCTCTGCCCCCTCACTACTTCTTACTTCTCCTCTCGCCTTCGGCCAACTCAAGGCCCTCACTAGGCTTCCACACGTGCTGTAGGCCTTGGCCCGCCTAAGCACAGCAGTCAGCTTGCTGCTTTCTTTACTGCTCTCTGATCGTCAGCACACTCTCAGCCCACTCTGAGCTCTGTCCCTCTCTGTATCTCAGCAGGAACTAATCTCTTCTCTAGACTGACTGCCTGGCTCCACCCTCCCTTTATATATCCCTAACAGGCTCCCTCTGCTGGTCTGAGGTGGTAGGGTGGAGGTGTGTGAATGTGTGAGGGCCTCTTGTGGAGAAGTCCATCCATGCACCCTTCTGGGTTCTTTGGCACCACTGCACAGCATTGCGCCACATTCCCCCCTAGTAAAACTCAGTACTCCTGGACTGAAGCATTTTTGCAAAACAGGTTAACAATAACATTTATTCCCTTTATGGGAGGCACTTTCTTGAGCGTTACAGATAACATTATGAACAAATATGTATAAAACAAGTTCAGAGTTTTTCAAGTAAATGGTGTCCATTTCACCCTTGAAGGAACATGAGGGACCCACCTGAAAACCCTCAACGTAGGCCCTGGGCGTGATCCAGGTGCTGGACCACGTCTTCCGCCACGCCAAACGGGTTTTTGTTCAGTGGTCACTTAAAAGGGCACTCCATGGAGTGCAACTATGTACAGGACAGTTTTTGGGCTGCTCACAGTCCTCAGCCTACAAGTCTCTTTTTACCCTTACGGGTAACTAAATGCACATATATTTAATTTCAGTTTATACAGTAAACATTATGCAATACCCTACTGGGTAACTATTTATACTACAGGTGTTTTTAACTTACTCCTTATACCTGACAGGGACCTGGCCTTTTGTACTGCGTGTTGACCTACGTAGTACTGGGGTGTTGTTGTTGTCTGTGTTTGCATTGTCCGCTACCCTATCAGATTTACGTGTGGGTAAATTGTAGAACTGTCTTAACCTCTCTATGGGGCTGGCAAGTACACTGGTTACTGGGCCTTCTTGCTCTGCTTCTACTGGTGATCCCTCTTCCGGAGATTCTTCCTGAGCAGGCTCTTCTGGGGCACTTACAGGTTCTACTTGCTGTGGAAGGTCTTCTGGCTGTTGGTAGAAGTGGATCACAAGTATTATCACTGCTCCTCCTAGTTGGGGCCAATCTGCCGGGAAATCTCCTAATTCAGTATGTTTTACTGCTTCTTTAGGCTCCTCCGGTACGATGAGAGGCACTTCTTTCTGGGGCTTTAGCAGACCTGGACACAACTTCAGATGGTCTCTAGATACCGTTGCAGTCGTTTTTCCTCCATCCTTGGTAATTACACAGGTCTTCCTGTTATCAAATCTTGAATTTAACACAGTGTAGGGTTCCCTCTCCCACTGGTCATCAAGTTTGTGGTTTCTTCTTTTTCTCTTTAGCACAACTTCTCCAGGTGCTAGGGGTTCTGCTGGCGCACTCTTGTTGTACTGTGCTTCCTGCTTGTCTCTTACCCTATTCAGACTGTCTTCGACACAGGCTTGTACTCTCCTGTACTGTTCCTGTCGCGTCGTGTCCCAGTCCTCAGTGGACATATCTGCTTCGGGTTCTACTACATCAAGCTCCAGGTCCATGGGCAACTTTCCGGGTCTTGCTCGCATGAGATATGCCGGAGTACAATTGGTGGAACTCAAAGGTATGTGGTCGTACAGATCTACCAGGTCAGATAGCTTTCTGGCCACTGGTTTCTTTCTTCTAGCGGTAAGGTCTTCAATAGGTCGATGACGATGTTATTCATCTTTTCACATAACCCATTGGTTTGGGGGTGGTAAGATGTAGTCCGGATCTTCTTACACCCGTACAGATGGCAGAACTCCTTGAACAATCCGGCTTCAAAGGCAGGGCCTTGATCTGTCGGCACCTGCTCCGGGTATCCTTGGGGCCTACAGAATTACGCCTGAAACGTCTTCGCCGCAGTTTCTGCCGTCAGATCCTTGATGGGGGCGACCACCAGGAATCGGGAGTAGTTATCCACCATGGTCAGGGCATAGGAATATCCTGACCTGCTGGGTGACAGCTTGACATGATCCAGGGCCACGATCTCCAAGGGTCGAGTTGTCTCGATGGGTTGCAGGGGTGCCTTCTGGCTGCTGTAGTCTTTTCTTCTGAGGCTACAGGGTCCACAATCCCGGCACCATCTCTCTTTGGAACTGTGCATTCCAACCCAATAAAACCAACCTTTCAGCAGGGTTTCAAGCTTCTTCCAGATAAAGTGCCCCACTTGATCGTTGTAGGCCTCCAACACCATCTGGATGTCCATCCTAGGCACTATGATCTGCCATACCATCTCATGGGTCCTCGGGTTGACGTACCTTCGGCATAGCTTCTCTCTATAGATAAACAGCCGGCTTCTCTCATTCCACAGTTGCTTAGCTTGTGAAGACGCGTCCTTCTCCAGGGAGGAACCTTCCTGGGTTATCAGTTCTTTGATACGGCTGACAACCAGGCCGCTGTCCTGGGTCTCCTTCCCACTGTGGTGAGGCAAAGGGTTTAACGTCTTACCGCGATGCCTCCTGGAGGCTCGTTGCTCGTGGACCATTCCATTACGGTGGAAGGCAGGTAGCTCAATCTCCTCCATGTCATCCACTTCTTCTTCAGTGTCCGACTGGTGAGGCATCCTGGACTGGGAATCGGCGGTTGCATTCTTGCGGCCTGCCCGATACTTAATGTTGAACTGGTAGTTTGACAGCCGAGCCATCCATCGTTGTTCCATGGCTCCTTACTTGGCTGTTTCCAGATGAGTCAAGGGGTTATTATCAGTGTAGGCAGTGAACTTACTGGAGGCCAGGTAGTGCTTGAACCGCTCAGTGATGGCCCAGACCAGGGCCAGGAACTCCAACTTGAAGCTGCTATAGTTCTCTGGGTTCCTCTCAGTCGGGCGGAGCTTCCTGCTTGCATAGGCGATCACCTTCTCTCGGCCACTCTGCATCTGACTTAACACAGCTCCTGCATCATCAGGATTAGTCTCTACTACAATTAGTCCCTGGTCCTTCAGTTCCACTCTTCCCACCTTTACTGCCACATCCTTAACCCCGACTAGATTAAGGGGAAGGCCATTGGAGGCATACACGGAAAGGTTTGGAGCCGGCGGGCGAAGTTCGTCTATGGACCAAAACCTTTTGTAGAGGACATCTGGCATGATGGTTACTTGAGATCCAGTGTCCAGCAGGGCAGGTGTTGCGATGCCGTCCAGCACAATGGACAGGAAAGGTCTTCCTCCCATGAACCAATGGTACCAGTTTGATGGGCCTGCATAATTTACTCCTGGGTGTCGGCCCTCGGCCCCAGGGTTTGCTTGCTTAAAGGACAGTTCCGCACTGTGTGGCCTGCCTTCTGGCAGCGGTAGCAGATGAATTCTCCTGGAGGGTGACCTTGGTCGTTGGTCCTCCCACGGGGTGGCATTGTCCTTCACCGGGGCGGCCTTGTCCTCCTGCGGGGTGGCGTTGTCCTCCTTCTTCTCATCCAGGGGACGTCCTCAGGGCTGTTGGTGAGTTATATCCTTCCATCTGGCTCGGGCTCCTCGTGTAGCTGCAGGGTGCTCAGGACAGTGGCAAGGGTTTTATTTAACAGGCGCACTTCAGAGCGTAGGCTGTCCATCTCGCTAAGAGGCACTGTTTGCATCTTTGTATCGGCCATTAGTGAAGGAGCAGTGGGTGCAGTGGCCACTGGGGTGGCCCCACCCTGGTAACGTTGGACAGCAGTATCTGTTGTTTCCAGGGGCTGTAGACCCTTTATAGCCATTTCCTTCAGGGTGGCAAAGGTGGCATCTGGATTATCTAAGACCCACCAACGTACAGTTCTGCTCTCCTCCTGGGACCTTAACCCCCGGATAAACTGTTCCGTCAGCATTTTATTTTCATTTTTTATGCTGGCTGGGCTAACCTGTTTCAGGGCCCGCAGGGCTTCCTGGAAGCACCAGGCATAGTCCCGGATACTGTCCTCAGTTTTCTGGACACAATGGTAGAACCTCATCCTGAGATCCGTCTCGGTGCGGTTTTCAAACACAGTCTGCAGTCTCTTAAAGATGATGGATACTGATTCCTCATTTGCGGCTGGCCAGCTTTCAACCCCCCGCTCTGTGACACCAGTTAATTGTCCCAAAACTACAGCAGCTCTCTGTTTGCCAGTCAAAGAATACATATCTAGCACACTGCATATTCTTCTCTTGAATCTGGACAGGGTGTCCGATTTGCAGTTATACTGGGGGAGTCACTTCGCTCCAGGGATATACGGCAGGGCCATAGGTAATAACGGGGTCACGACCCCTGCTGGCGGCTCCCAGCGCTGGTACGGTGAACCTGGGACCTGTAGTCCTCCAGGGGTTCCGGTGGTTCCTACTGGGTGTAAAGGGGTCCCTGTAGGCGCGGACCTGGTGTCTGGTTTATATATCGGGGTGAGCCTGGTATGCTTCTCTGCCTCCTCACTACTTCTTCCTTCTCCTCTCGCCTTCGGCCCACTCAAGGCCCTCACTAGGCTTCCACACATGCTGTAGGCCTTGGCTCGCCTAAGCACAGCCGCCAGCTTGCTGCTTTCTTCACTGCTCTCTGAGCGTCAACACACTCTCAGCTCACTTTGAGCTCTGTCCCTCTCTGTGTCTCAGCAGGAACTAATCTCTTTTCTAGACTGACTGCCTGGCTCCACCCTCCCTTTATATATCCCTAACAGGCTCCCTCGGCTGGTCTGAGGTGGTAGGGTGGAGGTGTGTGAATGTGTGAGGGCCTCTTATGGAGAAGTCCATCCATGCACCCTTCTGGGTTCTGTGGCACCACTGCGCAGCAGGGCGCCACATTTACAGTAGTCTGTGGGCCAACCTCTGTCTTCTAAAGTGAGGAATCCCCTATTCTATTTCATAGAATAGCCTAGTAATCAGCTGTGTAACAATCAATACCACAATTACAAGAGACTGACCACATTATTAAGACTACACTGTGGACTGAATGACCAAAGCATTTAAAAGGACTGACTGTCCACAGCGTTTTAATTAGTTGTGGACTGACTGACAACAGCAATTACATTAGTCTAAGGACTGAATGGAAGACAGCAATCACTGGAAAAGGACATTATACTCTGAAGTATAAAACGAAGAAAGCAAAGAGGAAGACCAGCAGCCAATCCAAAGGATTGACACTATCAAGATAAGGTGGAGGAGACCCTAGTGGACCTATGTAGTCTTTCACAAAATTGATCTCCCTAAAGATCGTTAATTCATCCAGTCATCATGGCTCGAGTTTCATTTTAAGGCCATTATTAATAAAAAAATGGGCTGACTGACCACAGCATTCACAGTAGGTGTGGACTGCCTGACTACAGCATTCACACTAGGTGTGGACTGCTTGACCACATTTACAGTAGATTAGACTGTGGGCCAACCTCTGACTTCTAAAGTGATGAATCCCGCATTCTATTTTATAGAATAGCTTTGTAATCAATGGTGTAACAATCAATACTGCAATTACAAGACACTGACCACACTATTAAAATTAGACTGTGGACTGAATGACCACAACATTTAAAAGGACTGACAGTCCACAGCGTTTCAATTAGTTGTGGACTGACTGACAACAGCATTTACACTAGTCTAAGGATTGAAAGGAAGACAGCAATCACTGGAAAAGGACATTATAATTTGAAGTATAGAAGGAAGAAAGCAAAGAGCAAGACCAGCAACCAATCCAAATTATTGAAACTATCAAGATAAAGGTGGAGAAGTCCCTAGTGGACCTATGTAGTCTTTCAGAAAATTGGTCTTCCTAAAGATCTTTAATTCATCCAGTTGTCATGGCTAGAGTTTCAACCGAAGGCCATTAATAAAAAAAATGGGGTGACTGACCACAGCATTCACACTAGTTGTGGACTGCCTGATCATATTTACAGTAGACTTTGGGCCAACCTCTGTCTTCTAATGTGAGGAATCCCCTATTCTATTTTATAGAATAGCCTTGTAATCAGCGGTGTAACAATCAATACCGCGATTACAAGAGACTAACCACACTATTAAAATTACACCGTGGACTGAATGACCACAGCATTTAAAAGTACTGACAGTCCACAGCGTTTGAATTATTTGTGATCTGACTGACAACAGCATTTACACTAGTCTAAGGATTGACTGGAAGACAGCAATCACTGGAAAAGGACACCATACTTTGAAGTACAGAAGGAAGAAAGTAAAGTGGAAGACCAGCTGCCAATGCAAAGGATTGAAACTATAATGATAACGGTGGAGAAGACCCAAATGGACCTATGTAGTCTTTCATGAAATTGATATTCCTAAAGATCATTAATTCATCCAGTCGTCATGGCTCGAGTTTCAACCGAAGGCCGTTAATAAAAAAAATGGTCTGACTGACCACAGCATTCACACTAGGTGTAGATTGCCTGACTAAAGCATTCACACTAGGTGTGACCTTCTTGACCACATTTAGAGTAGACTAGACTGTGGGAGAACCTCTGTCTATTAAAGGGAGGAATTCCTTTTTCTGTTTCATAGAATAGCCTTGTAATCAGTGGTGTATCAATCAATACCGCGATTACAAGAAACTGTACACAGTATTAAGACTACACTGTGGACCAATTGACCACAAAATTTATGAGGACTGACAGTCCACAGCATTTAAATTAGGTGTGGACTGACTGACAACAGCATTTACACTAGTCTATGGATTGACTGGAAGACAGCAATTACCGGAAAGGGATATCATACTCGGAAGAATAGACGAAAAAAGGCAAAGAGGAAGACCAGCAACCAATCCAAAGGATTAGCACTATCAAGATAAAATGGTGAAGAAAACCCTAGTGGACCTATCTAGTCTTGCACAAAATTAATCTTCCCAAAGATCGTTAATTCATCCTGTCGTCATGGCTAGAGTTTCAACCGAAGGCCGTTAATAATAAAAAATGGACTGACTGACCACAGCATTCACACTAGTTGTGGACTGCCTGATCATATTTACAGTAGACTGTGGGCCAACCTCTGTCTTCTAAAGTGAGGAATCCCCTATTCTATTTCATAGAATAGCCTTGTAATCAGCGGTGTAATTATCAATGCCGCGATTACAAGAGACTGACCACACTATTAACCGGTTCTGGACCGCCCACTGTACATAAATGTCGTTGCTGCCTGGGCTCTGTGCAGCGCCGACGTTTAAAAATGGTGGGTGGTCCCGCAGCGCTCAGGACCCCCAGGGTCCTGCTAGCGCTGCGGTACCGGTCCAGAGCGATAGCTCTGACATGTAGCATCATGGGGACCTGATTGGATCTGGTCCCCATGATGTTAACCTGTTCCTATCTTCTAGATGCTGCGATCCATAGCGATCGCGGCATTTAAAAGATAGTGACAGCTGGTGATTGGCGATCGGGACCCCCCACATACCTCAGGAGCGGCGGGGATCCCGGTGCTGTGACCTCTGACATCATCGAGACCTGTTTGGCTCAGGTCTCGATGATGTCAGCGTCACACCAGCCAATCAGAGAGATCACCAGGGAAGTTTGTTTTAGCAACAAACTTTCCCGGGCGATCTGCCTGATAAATACACAGTTTCTCCTCCGATCTCAGTGAGAGAGCAGAGGAGAAACACTGTGACAAGAGCTGTCAGCCTTGCCACAGTAAAATTGAAAAAAGTAAAATAAAAAAGAAAGTAAGAGTTAGGGTTAGTCAGTCCTGTCAGATCAGTCAGTCAGTCCTGTCAGATCAGTCAGTCAGTCCTGTCAGATCAGTCAGTCCTGTCAGATCAGTCAGTCAGTCCTGTCAGATCAGTCAGATCTGTCAATCAGTCAGTCCTGTCACATCTGTCAGATCAGTCAGTCCTGTCAGATCAGTCAGTCCTGTCAGATCAGTCAGGCAGTCCTGTCAGATCAGTCAGTCCTGTCAAATCAGTCAGATCTGTCAGTCAGTCAGTCCTGTCACATCTGTCAGTCAGTCAGTCCTGTCAGATCTGTCAGTCCTGTCCAGTCCGGTCAGTCCAGTCCGGTCAGTCCAGTCCGGTCAGTCCAGTCCGGTCAGTCCAGTCAAAAAATATAAAAATAAAATGGCCCGTCAGACTTATACCACAGAAGAGGTGTATGCCCTGCTATGTTCTGACACTGATGACAGTGCAATCTCAGATAGAGATATGGATTTTGAGGGCTCTAGTAGCGGCGACACTGAGAGCTCAGAAATGAGCAGTGATTCTGTTCCATCCTCAAGCCCAAGGACCAGTACAGCAATAGGGGCAAATAGCGCTACTGGAGAAACTTCTCCAAATCAGGTAACACTGCCCAGTACAAGCGCTGTCCCTGCTACTAGTGAATTGGCGCACGCCAGTGTACAAGGGGCTTTGCCACATGATCTAGCATTTCCCAGATGGGAGGCTTCGGATTCGGCTGCTCCATTCAGCCCTGATTTCAACGCCACTCCTGGTATCAATGTGGAGGTGGAAGATTTTGGACCAATTCATTTTTTTAATTTGTTTTTTACAGACAGCTTGCTAGAGCATATTGTCGTGCAAACAAATTTATATGCATCCCAATTCATAAGCCAGAATCCCCGATGTTACTATGCTAGGGCAAATTTATGGACACCAACTAATGTCCCGGAAATAAAAAAATTTTAGGACTTACATTTGCCATGGGGCTTGTTAAAAAACCGAGCATTCGATCCTACTGGTCCAACCACCCTGTTCAAGCCACCCCTATGTTTTCAGTCGTTCTGCCTAGAACCCATTATGAAATGCTCATGCGGTTTTGGCATTTTAACGACAATAGTCAATGCCTGCCCAGAAATGCCCCAGAACATGACAGGTTATATAAAATTAGACCCATCATTGAAAATTTGTCAGAAAAATTCTTAAGCCTCTACACCCCAACACAAAATATTTCTATAGATGAGTCCCTTGTAAAATTCAAAGGAAGACTGAACCTCAAGCAATTTATCCCATCTAAAAGGGCAAGGTTTGGAATAAAGCTCTATAAAATGTGGAAAGTTCAACCGGATACACATCCGCTTTTCGCATATATGAGGGGAAAGATAGCCAACTAAACCCACCAGGATGCCCTACTTATCTGGGGACATCTGGAAAAATTGTTTGGGAGCTGATAAGTCCATTTTTTCAAAAAGGCTACAATCTATATGTGGACAATTATTACACCAGCATACCCCTATTTAAAAGTCTGGTTGAACACAACATCGGGGCTTGTGGGACCATCCGTAAAAACCGTCAGGTGTTTCCACAACCATTGGTCAACCAAAAGTTTCAAAAGGGGCAGTCAGGGGCTGTACGCAACGGAGAGCTGCTTGCCCTGAAATATAGGGATAAGAGGGATATTTTTGTCCTCAGCTCGATCCACACAGATGCCACAAGGGCCACTTTAGAACTAGGATCCACCACTCCGAAGCAAAAACCTGTGTCAGTCATTGACTACAACAAACACATGGGGGGTGTGGACCTTGCAGACCAGGTTCTACAGCCATACCAGGTATCAAGAAAGTCCTATACCTGGTATAAAAAAGTTGGTTATTTATTTGTTTCAGGTGGCCACATACAATTCTTTTGTGTTGTACAAAAAAGCAGGAAATTCAGATCCTTTTCTTGATTATCAAGAAAAGGTAATTGAAAATCTTGTCTTTCAAAGTGTTAGCCCCACTCATCCATTAGAATCTGAGGATGTGAAAAGACTCACTGAGCGACATTTTATTGCACTTATTCCAGCAACGGAAACAAGAATGAACCCCCAGAAGAGATGTCGTGTATGTACTAAGAGAGGAATGAGGCGTGATACCCGCTACTATTGCCCACAATGCCCATCATTGCCAGCCTTATGCGTCACTGACTGCTTTAAAATCTTCCACACAGAACCACATTTTTAAACTGTAAAAATGTATACCAATTTGTCATTGAAACATTTGGTTCACTTAGTGAATGACACATTCGAGTAGAGCTCACTTAATTTCCAGGGGGGGGTTCTCCAGAATCTAAACCTTCCATTGCGTGCTTGTTTCTGGAAATCATCCATTGAGTTAAAATGGTCCCTAAACCCATAGATGAATTCCCAGAGGGGTGTCATTTCCAAAATGGGGTCACTTCAGGGGGGATTCTTTAGCTCTGGTACTCTGAAAAGTGCCAGAACACCATAATCCCTCCTGAAGTGACCCCATTATGGAAATGACACCTCTGTGGGAATTTATCTATGGGTTTAGTGACCATTTACCTATCTACTTATTTTCCCACCACTAGATTAATTTATACAGAGGAGTAGATTGTAAAATTCAGTCACTTGTTGTGGGTTTCCTCTGTTTAGGCACCTCAGGGGCTCTCCAAATGCAACATGGCGTCCGCTATCCATTCCAGTCAAATTTCCATTCCAAAAGTCAAATGGCGCTCCTTACCTTCCGAGCCATGCCGTGCGCCCAAACAGTGGTTTTGCACCACATATGGGGTATCAGCGTGCTCAGGAGAAATTTCACAACACATTTTGGGGTCCATTATTTCTGGCTGCCCTTGTGAAAATTAAAAATTTGAGGCTAAAGTAGCAGTTTTGTGTTAAAAATGTGTTTTTTTATTTTCACACTATAACATTATAAAATTCTGTGAAGCCCCTGGGGGTTCAAGGTGCTCAACACATATCTAGATAAGTTCCTTGAGGGGTCTAGTTTCCAAAATGGGGTCACTTGTTGGGGGTTTCCTCTGTTTAGGCACCTCAGGGGCTCTCCAAATGCAGCATGGCATCCGCTATCGATTCCAGTCAAATTTCCATTCCAAAAGTCAAATGGCGCTCCTTACATTCCAAGCCATGCCGTGCGCCCAAACAGTGGCTTTGCACCACATATGGGGTATCAGCGTGCTCAGGAGAAATTGCACAACACATTTTGGGGTCCATTTTTTCTGGCTGCCCTTGTGAAAATTAAAAATTTGAGGCTAAAGTAGCAGTTTTGTGTTAAAAATGTGTTTTTTTATTTTCACACTTCAACATTATAAAATTCTGTGAAGCCCCTGGGGGTTCAAGGTGCTCACCACACATCTAGATAAGTTCCTTAAGGGGTCTAGTTTCCAAAATGGGGTCACTTGTTGGGGGTTTCCTCTGTTTAGGCACCTCAGGGGCTCTCCAAATGCAACATGGCATCCGCTATCGATTCCAGTCAAATTTCCATTCCAAAAGTCAAATGGCGCTCCTTACCTTCCAAGCCATGCCATGCGCCCAAAAAGTGGCTTTGCACCACATATGGGGTATCAGGGTGCTCAGGAGCAATTGAGCAACACATTTTGGGGTCCATTTTTTCTGACTGCCCTTGTGAAAATTAAAAATTTGAGGTTAAAGTAGCAGTTTTGTGAAAAAAAGTTAAATGTTCATTGTTTTCTTCCACATTCCAAAAATTCCTGTGAAGCACCTGAAGGGTTAATAAACTTCTTGAATGTGGTTTTGAGCACCTTGAGGGGTGCAGTTTTTAGAATCGTATCACTTTTGGGTATTTTCTGTCATAAAGGCTCCTCAAAGTCACTTCAAATAAGATGTGGTCCCTAAAAAAATGTTTTTGTAAATTTGTTGTAAAAATGAGAAATCGCTGGTCAACTTTTAACCCTTATAGCTTCCTAACAAAAAAATATTTTGGTTCCAAAATTGTGCTGATGTGAAGTAGACATGTGGGAAAAGTTATTTATTAACTATTTTGTGTGACATATCTCTCTGATTAAAGGGCATAAAAATTCAAAGTTTGAAAATTGCAAAATTTTCAAAATTTTCGCCAAATTTCCGATTTTTTCACAAATAAACGCAAGTGATATCGAAGAAATTTTATGACTATCATGAAGTACAATATGTCACAAAAAAACAGTCTCCGAATCAGGGGGATCCGTTGAAGCGTTCCAGAGTAATTACCTCATAAATTGACAGTGGTCAGAATTGAAAAAATTGGCCCGGTCACGAAGGCAAAAACAGGCTCTGGCGCGAAGTGGTTAAGCCTACACTGTGGACTGAATGACCACAACATTTAAAAGGACTGACAGTCCACAGCGTTTGAATTTGTTGTTGACTTACTGACAACTGCATTTACAAAAGGCTAAGGATTGACTTGAAGACAGCAATCACTGGAAAAGGACATCATACTTGAAAGTAAAGAATGAAGAAAGGAAAGAGGAAGACCAGCAGCCAATCCAAAGGATTGACACTATCAAGATAACGGTGGAGAAGACCCTAGTGGACCTATGTAGTCTTTCACAAAATTGATCTTCCTAAAGATCGGTAATTCATCCAGTTTTCATGGCTCGAGTTTTAACCGAAGGCAATTAGAAAAAAAATGGGCTAACTGACCACAGCATTCACACTAGGTGTGGACTGCCTGACTACAGCATTCACAGAAGGTGTGGACTGCTTGACCACATTTACAGTAGACTAGACTGTGGGCCAACCTCTGTCTTTTAAAGGGAGGAATCCCCTATTCTATTTCATAGAATAGCCTTGTAATCAGCGGTGTAACAATCAATACCGCGATTACAAGAGACTGACCACACTATTAAAATTACGTTGTGGACTGACTGACAACAGCATTTACACTAGTCTAAGGATTGAATGGAAGACAGCAATCACTGGAAAAGGACATCATGCTTTGAAGTATAGAAGGAAGAAAGCAAAGAGGAAGACGGGCAACCAAACCAATAGATTGATACTATTAAGATAATGGTGAAGAAGACCCTAGTGGACCGGTCTAGTCTTGCACAAGATTGTTCTTCCTAAAGATCATTAATTCATCAAGTCGTCATGGCTCAAGTTTCAACCGAAGGCCACTAATTATAAAGAATGGACTGACTGACTGACCACAGCATATACACTAGATGTGGACTGCTTGACCACATTTACAGTAGACTGTGAACTGATTGAGCATAAAATTTAAAATAGACTGTGGACTGTCTGACTACAATTTTTATAATAAAATGCAGACCGACTTAGCACAGTCTTTGTATTTGAAATAAGTAATTTTCGCCCTAGAGTGTTATACGTTTTGGTGTGTATAGCATGTAGCAGGAACATATTATCACTCTTTTGATTACTTACAGGTGACTGACGCCCATTGACAATGTGGGATTTGAAATGTTTCCTTGTGGACTCCAAGAAAAGAATATGGAAAGTCACATAACAGGTAATTAATATTCATATTAATTACTGATAATAATCAGTCTAGGCATAAGTTCTAGACCTGCGGAGGTGTGAAAACACCTTTCTGATACATGAGAATATAGTGTTAGTGGTTTACATATGTATATTTTCTATACACAACTCCTAGTATAACACAACCATATCTTAGGTAGAGACATAATGATCATTTCTTTTTCTTATCCTCTGTCTTCTAAATTGAGGAATCCCCTATTCTATTTCATAGAATAGCCTTGTAATCAGTGGTGTAACAATCAATACCGCGATTACAAGAGACTAACCACACTATTAAGACTACACTGTGGACTGAATGACCACAGCATTTAAAAGGACTGACAGTCCACAGCTTTTGAATTAGCTGTGGACTGACTGACAACAGCATTTACACTAGTCTAAGGATTGACTGGAGGACAGCAATCACTGGAAAAGGACATCATACTTTGAAGTATAGAAAGAAGAAAGCAAAGAGGAAGACCAGCAGCCAATCTAAAGGATTGACACTATCAAGATAATGGTGGAGAAGACCCGAGTGGACCTATGAAGTCTTTCACAAAATTGATCTTCCTAAAGATCATTAATTCAACCAGTCATCATGGCTCGTGTTTCAACCGAAGGCCGTTAATAATAAAAAATGGGCTGACCGACCACAGCATTCACACTAGGTGTGGACTGCCTGACTACAGAATTCACACTAGGTGTGGACTGCTTGACCACATTTACAGTAGACTAGACTGTGGGCCAACCTCAGTCTTCTAAAGGGAGGAATCCCCTATCCTATTTCATAGAATAGCCTTGTAATCAGCGGTGTAACAATCAATACCGCGATTACGAGAGATTGACCACACCATTAAAATGACATTGTGGACTGAATGACCACAACATTTAAAAGGACTGACAGTCCACAGCATTTGAATTAGTTGTTGACTGATTAACAACAGCATTTACACTAGTCTAAGTATTGAATGGAAGACAGCAATCAATGGAAAAGGACATCATACTTTGAAGTATAGAAGGAAGAAAGCAAAGAGCAAGACCAACAACCAATCCAATGGATTTATACTATCAAGATAATGGTGAAGAAGACCCTAGTGGACCGTTCTAGTCTTCCATAAGATTGATCTTCCTAAAGATCATTAATTCATCAAGTCGTCATGGCTCGAATTTCAACCTAAGGCCATTAATTATAAAGAGTGGACTGACTGACTGACCACAGCATTCGCACTAGTTGTGGACTGCCAGATCATATTTATGACGCGCCCCCAGGGCTGTGGGGTACTCGGCAGCCGGGCCTCTGGTTGCCGTGGGGATATCACGGTGGCTTGCCCGGTCCATGGCCCAGGGCGGTCAGTGAAATGGGTAAAACTTCTATTATTTGGGGTTTTCTTTGGAATTATTTGTGACGCCACCTGTGGAATGTGGCTATGGGGTGCCGCCGCTGCGGAGCAGCCCCTGAGGCAGATGGTAGGGCAGCTTGTGATGGAATGGCTCCCCACAGGTGGAGCGGGCCTCAGGGCAGCGTGGGGGATGTACAGGATTGTTGTGCAGGGGAAAGACGGCATGACGGTCCCGGAGGAAGGATGGACACTCACACAGGGGTAAGCTTCAGTACCTTTACTGGTGATGCTGCAGGCATGGTCCAGGGTACTCCAGGTGAAGGGTGCAGTTCTGGACTCTACCCAGTGAGCGGATATAGGGCATCCTGATCCGTTGCTTTATTCTCTAAGCTTCTGGCCTGCCTGGAGCTGTTCCTAGCTTGGTTACTGTCTCTCTCTGCACCTGTTGACCTGGTGGTAGGGCCTTCTCTTTGGAGATCATGCACGCTGGATGCTGGGACCTCCGTGACTCCTAGCCCTGGTACTTTAGTCAGTGTTCGGTGAACCTGGGACCTGTAGTCCTCCAGGGGTTCCGGTGGTTCCTACTGGGTGTAAAGGGGTCCCTGTAGGCACGGACCCGGTGTCCGGTATATATATTGGGGTGAGACTGGTATGCTCCTCTGCCCCCTCACTACTTCTTACTTCTCCTCTCGCGTTTGGCCCACTCAAGGCCCTCACTAGGCTTACACACGTGCTTTAGGCCTTGGCTCGCCTAAGCACAGCAGCCAGCGTGCTGCTTTCTTCACTGCTCTCTGAGAGTCAGCACACTCTCAGCTCACTCTGAGCTCTGTCCCTCTCTGAGTCTCAGCAGGAACTAATCTCTTCTCTAGACTGACTGCCTGGCTCCACCCTCCCTCTTTACATCCCTAACAGGCTCCCTCTGCTGGTCTGAGGTGGTAGGGTGCAGGTGTGTGAATGTGTGAGGGCCTCTTGTGGAGAAGTCCATCCATGCACCCTTCTGGGTTCTGTGGCACCACTGCGCAGCAGGGCGCCACATTTACAGTAGACTGTGGGCCAACCTCTGTCTTCTAAAGTGAGGAATCCCCTATTCTATTTCATAGAATAGCCTTGTAATCAGCGGTGTAACAATCAATACCACAATTACAAGAGACTGACCACATTATTAAGACTACACTGTGAACTGAATGACCACAGCATTTTAAAGGACTGACTGTCCACAGCGTTTTAATTAGTTGTGGACTGACTGACAAAAGCATTTACACTAGTCTAAGGACTGAATGGAAGACAGCAATCACTGGAAAAGGACATTATACTTTGAAGTATAAAACAAAGAAAGCAAAGAGGAAGACAAGCTGCCAATCCAAAGGATTGACACTATCAAGATAACGGTGGAGAAGACCCAAGTGGACCTATCTAGACTTTCACAAAATTGATCTTCCTAAAGATCGTTAATTCATCCAGTCATCATGGCTCGAGGTTCATTTTAAGGCCATTAATAATAAAAAATGGGCTGACTGACCACAGCATTCACATTAGGTGTGGACTGCCTGACTACAGCATTCACACTAGGTGTGGACTGCTTGACCACATTTACAGTAGACTAGACTGTGGGCCCACCTCTGACTTCTAAAGTGATGAATCCCGTATTCTATTTTATAGAATAGCCTTGTAATCAGTGGTGTAACAATCAATACCGCGATTACAAGAGTCTGACCAGACTATTAAAATTACACTGTGGACTGAATGACCACAACATTTAAAAGGACTGACAGACCACAGCATTTCAATTAGTTGTGGACTGACTGACAACAGCATTTACACTAGTCTAAGGATTGAATGGAAGACAGCAATCACTGGAAAAGTACATCATAATTTGAATTATAGAAGGAAGAAAGCAAAGAGGAAGACCAGCAACCAATCCAATGGATTGATACTCTCAAGATAATGGTGAAGAAGACCCTAGTGGACTGATCTAGTCTTGCACAAGATTGATCTTATTAAAGATCGTTGATTCATCAAGTCGTCATGGCTCGAGTTTCAACCGAAGGCCGTTAATTATAAAGAATGGACTGACTGACCACAGCATATACACTAGATGTGGACTGCCTGACCACATTTACAGTAGAATGTGAACCGATTGAGCATAAAATTTAAAGTAAACTGTGGACTGTCTGACTACAATTTTTATAATAAAATGCAGACCGACTGACCACAGTCTTTATCTTTGAAATAAGTAATTTTGGCCCTAGAGTGTTATGCTTTTTGATGTGTATAGCATGTAGCAGGAACATATTATCACTCTTTTGAATATTTACAGGTGACTGACGCCCATTGACATGGTTGGATTTCAAACGTTTCCTTGTGGACTCCAAGAAAAGAATGTGGAAAGTCACATAACAGGTAATTAATATTCATATTAATTACTGATAATATTCAGTCTAGGCATAAGTTCTAGACCTGCGGATGTGTGACAACACCTTTCTGATACATGAGAATATACTGTTAGTGGTTTACATATGTATATTTTCTATACACAACTCCTAGTATAACACAACCATATCTTAGGTAGAGACATAAGGAACATTTCTTTTCTTTATCCTCTGTCTTCTAAAGTGAGGAATCCCTTATTCTGTTTCATAGAATAGCCTTGTAATCAGCGGTGTAACAATCAATACCGCGATTACAAGAGACTGACCACTGTATTAAGACTACACTGTGGACCAATTGACCACAAAATTTACGAGTTCTGACAGTCCACAGAAATTAAATTAGGTGTGAACTCACTGACAACAGCATTTACACTTGTCTATGGATTGACTGGAAGACAGCAATTACCATAAAGGGATATCATACTCGGAAGAAGGCAAAGAGGAAGACCAGCAACCAATCCAAAGAATTGACACTATCAAGATTATAATGAAGAAAACCCTAGTGGTTCTATGTAGTCTTGTACAGAATTGACCTTCCCAAAGATCATTAATTCATCCAGTCGTCATGGCTAGAGTTTCAACCGAAGGCTGTTAATAATAAAAAATGGACTGACTGACCACAGCATTCACACTAGTTGTGGACTGCGTGATCATATTTATGATGCGCCCACACAGCCGTGGGGTACTTGTCGGCCGGGCCTGTGGTTGCGTGGGGGATATCACGGTGGCTGGCCCGGTCCGTGGCCCCGGGCGGTCAGTGAAATGGGGAAAACTTCTATTATTTGGGGTTTTCTTTTGGAATTATTCGTGACGCCACCTGTGGAATGCGGCTACAGGGTGCCGCTGCTGCGGAGCAGTCTTCTGAGGCAGATGGTAGGGCAGCTTGTGATGGAATGTCTCCCCACAGGTGGTGCGGTCCTCAGGGCTGTGTGGGGGATGTACTGGATGGTTGTGCAGGGGAGAGACGGGAGGACGGTCCCGGAGAAAGGATGGACACTTACACAGGTGTAAGCTTCACTACCTTTACTGGTGATGCTGCAGGCACGGTCCCGGGTACTCCAGGTGAAGGGTGAACTTCTGGACTGTTCCCAGTGAGCGGGTAGAGGGCCTCCTGATCCGTTGCTTTATTCTCTAAGCTTCTGGCCTGCCTGGAGCTGGGCCTAGCTTGGTTACTGTCTCTCTCTGCACCTGCTGACCTGGTGGTAGGGCCTTCTCTTTGACGATCACTCACCCTGGACGCTGGGACCTCCGTGACTCCTAGCCCTGGTACTTTAGTCAGTGTTCGGTGAACCTGGGACCTGTAGTCCTCCAGGGGTTCCGGTGGTTCCTACTGGGTGTAAACGGGTCCCTGTAGGCGCGGACCCGGTGTCCGGTATATATATCGGGGTGAGTCTGGTATGCTCCTCTGCCCCCTCACTACTTCTTCCTTCTCCTCTCGCCTTCGGCCCACTCAAGGCCCTCACTAGGCTTCCACACGTGCTCTAGACCTTGGCTCGCCTAAGCACAGCAGCCAGCTTGCTCCTTTCTTCACTGCTCTCTGAGCGTCAGCACACTCTCAGCTCACTCTGAGCTCTGTCCCTCTCTGTGTCTCAGTAGGAACTAATCTCTTCTCTAGACTGACTGCCTGGCTCCACCCTCCCTTTATATATCCCTAACAGTCTCCCTCTGCTGGTCTAAGGTGGTAGGGTGGAGTTGTGTGAATGTGTGAGGGCCTCTTGTGGAGAGGTCCATCCATGCACCCTTCTGGGTTCTGTGGCACTACTGCTCAGCAGGGCGCCACATTCCCCCCTAGTAAAACTCAGTACTCCTGGACTGAAGCATTTTTGCAAAACAGGTTAACAATAACATTTCTTCCCTTTATGGGAGGCACTTTCTTGAGCGTTACAGATAACATTATGAACAAATATATATAAAGCAAGTTCAGAGTTTTTCAAGTAAATGGTGTCCATTTCATCGATGAAGGAACATGAGGGACCCCCCCTGAAAACCCTCAACTTAGGCCCTAGGCGTGGCTACAGGGCATAGGTGATCCAGGTGCTGGACCACGTCTTCCGCCATGCCAAACGGGTTTTTGTTCAGTGGTCACTTAAAAGGGCACTCCATGGAGTGCAACTATGTACAGGACAGTTTTTGGGCTGCTCACAGTCCTCAGCCTACAAGTCTCTTTTTACCCTTACGAGTAACTAAATGCACATATATTTAATTTCAGTTTATACAATAAACATTATGCAATACCCTACTGGGTAACTATTTATACTACAGGTATTTTTAACTTACTGCTTATACCTGACAGGGACCTGGCCTTTTGTACTGCGTGTTGACCTACGTAGTACTGCGGTGTTGTTGTTGTCTGTGTTTGCATTGTCCGCTACCCTATCAGATCTACGTGTGGGTAAATTGTAGAACTGTCTTAACCTCTCTATGTGGCTGGCAAGTACACTGGTTACTGGGCCTTCTGGCTCTGCTTCTACTGGTGATCCCTCTTCCGGGAATTCTTCCTGAGCAGGCTCTTCTGGGGCACTTACAGGTTCTACTTGCTGTGGAGGGTCTTCAGGCTGTTGGTAGAAGTGGATCACAGGTATTATCACTGCTCCTCCTAGTTGGGGCCAATCTGCCGGGAAATCTCCTAATTCAGTATGTATTACTGCTTCTTTAGGCTCCTCCTGTACTTTGAGAGGCACTTCTTTCTGGGGCTTTAGCAGACCTGGACACAACTTCAGATGGTCTCTAGATACCATTGCAGTCATTTTTCCTCCGTCCTTGGTAATTACACAGGTCTTCTTGTTATCAAATCTTGAATTTAACACAGTGTAGGGTTCCCTCTCCCACTGGTCATCAAGATTGTGGTTTCTTCTTTTTCTCTTTAGCACAACTTCTCCAGGTGCTAGGGGTTCTGCTGGCGCACTCTTGTTGTACTGTGCTTCCTGCTTGTGTCTTACCCTATTCAGACTGTTTTCGACACAGGCTTGTACTCTCCTATACTGTTCCTGTCGCATCATGCCCCAGTCCTCAGTGGACATATCTGCTTCGGGTTCTACTACACCAAGGTCCAGGTCCATGTGCCACTTTCCGGGTCTTGCTCGCATGAGATATGCTGGAGTACAATTGGTGGAACTCACAGGTATGTGGTTGTACAGATCTACCAGGTCAGATAGCTTGTCTGGCCACTGGTTTCTTTCTTCTAGCGGTAAGGTCTTCAATAGGTCGATGACGATGTTATTCATCTTTTCACATAACCCATTGGTTTAGGGGTGGTACGGTGTAGTACGGATCTTCTTACACCCGTACAGATGGCAGAACTCCTTGAACAATTCGGCTTCAAAGGCAGGGCCATGATCTGTCAGCACCTGCTCCGGGTATCCATGGGGCCTGCAGAAGTATGCCTGAAACGTCTTCGCCGCAGTTTCTGCCGTCAGATCCTGGACGGAGGCGACCACCAGGAACTGGGATTAGTTATCCACCATGGTCAGGGCATAGGAATATCCTGACCTGCTGTGTGACAACTTGACATGATCCAGGGCCACGATCTCCAAGGGTCGAGTTGTCTTGATGGGTTGCAGAGGTGCATTCTGGCTGCTGTAGTCTTTTCGTCTGAGGCTACAGGGTCCACAATCCCGGCACCATCTCTCTATGGAACTGCGCATTCCAACCCAATAAAACCTACCTTTCAGCAGGGTTTCTAGCTTCTTCCAGCCAAAGTGCACCGCTTGATCGTGGTAGGCCTCCAACACCATCTGGATGTCCGTCCTAGGCACTACGATCTGCCATACCATCTCATGGGTCCACGGGTTGACGTACCTTCGGCACAGCTTCTCTCTATAGATAAACAGCCGGCTTCTCTCATTCCACAGTTGCTTGCTTGGCTTGTGGACACGCGTCCTTCTCCAGGGAGGAACCTTTCTGGGTTATCAGTTCTTTGATACGGCTGGCAACCGGGTCGCTGTCCTGGGTCTCCTTCCAGCTGTGGTGAGGCAAAGGGTTTAACGTCTTACCCCGATGCCTCCTGGAGGCTCGTTGCTCGTGGACCATTCCATTATGGTGGAAGGCAGGTAGCTCAATCTCCTCCAGGTCATCCACTTCTTCTTCAGTGTCCGACTGGTGAGGCAACCTGGACAGGGCATCGGCATTGGCATTCTTGCGGCCTGCCCGATACTTAACGGTGAACTGGTAGTTTGACAGCCGAGCCATCCATCGTTGTTCCATGGCTCCTAACTTGGCTGTTTCCAGATGAGTCAAGGGGTTATTATCAGTGTAGGCAGTGAACTTACTGGAGGCCAGGTAGTGCTTGAACCGCTCAGTGATGGCCCAGACCAGGGCCAGGAACTCCAACTTGAAGATGCTATAGTTCTCTGGGTTCCTCTCGGTCGGGCGGAGCTTCCTGCTTGCATAGGCAATCACCTTCTCTCGGCCATTCTGCTTCTGACTTAACACAGCTCCTAATCCCTCGCTGCTGGCATCAGTATACAGCAGGAACGGTTGGCTGTAGTCAGGGTAGGCTAGGATCTCTTCGCCGGTCAGGATCTCCTTCATCACCTCAAAGGATTCAGCTTGCTCCTTACCCCACTGGAGCGGGGGGTTTCTGCCTCTTCCGGACTGTCCTACCAGGAGATCTTGCAATGGAGCCGCTTTCTTGGTATAGTCCTTCACAAACCTCTGGTAATACCCGACTAGTCCCAGGAACTGACGTACTTCCTTGAGGCTCTTCGGCTCCGGCCATTTCTGGATTCCAGCGACCTTCTCCGGGTCTGGTGCTACTCCTTCTGGACTGACGATGTGCCCCAGGTACTGTACCTTTCGCTTGAGCAGGTGGCACTTGGAGGGCTACAGCTTCATCCCATACCTGGACAGCGACTCAAATACCTCTGCCAGGTGCTTCAAATGGTCCTGGTACGATTTGGAGTACACTATCACGTCATCCAGGTATAGCAGTACAGTCTTGAAGTTGCGGTGTCCCAGGCTGCACTCCATCAATCTCTGGAACGTTCCGCGGGCGTTGCAGAGTCCGAATGGCATACTGTTGAACTCGCAGAGTCCCATCGGGGTAGTGATGGCCGTCTTTTCCCGATCCTCCTCAGCAACAGCTACTTGCCAGTACCCACTAGTGAGGTCAAGGGTGGAGAAGTAATTTGCAGACTTTAATGCAGCCAGGGATTCCTCTATACGGGGCAAAGGGTATGCATCTTTGTGTGTTATGCGATTTACCTGTCTGTAATCTACACACATTCTCATGCTTCCATCCTTTTTCCTGACTAGGACCAGGGGAGCTGCCCAGGGACTACAGCTATCCCTTACTACCCGTGCCTTCTTCATGTCGTGCAACATCTCCTTCTCCTTCTGGTAGTGTGCTGGTGGTATGGGCCTGTAACATTCTTTGATGGGTGGATGGTCACCTGTGGGTATATGGTGTTGTACCCCTTTAATCCTCCCAAAGTCAAGTGGGTGTTTACTGAATACCTGCTCGTATTCCTGAACCACCCAGTGTACACCCTGTTTCTGATGGGCAGGAGTGGTGTCTGTCCCAACATGGAGCTGTTGACACCAATCCTCCACCTGTGTTACCGGGTCATTATCCTCCACTCTGTCTGGTGAGGTTAAGGACTCCGCCGTGTGTATGGAGCTGTTATCTACTGTGTACAGTTTGGCAACAGTGGCGTAGCGTGGTAATCTAACCTCGTCCTCCCCATAGTTTAGGAGGCATACGGGCACCCTCCCATTGCGTACATCCACTACCCCTCTGGCAGTCAAGAGTGTAGGTCTATGCTCTGAGCTAAGGGGCTCTACTACTGCCTGGTAGCTCCGTCCTTTGAGACCTATTGCTGCTCTACACCAAATCAGCATCTCACTCACAGGGGGGATCACAATGGGTATCGGGTCTGTCACCCGTACATTACCAATTTCACCACCTGCTAGCTTTACCTGTTGCTGGTACATAAGGGCTCGGATCTCTTTCTGGAGCACCCTCGGCTGCCCTGGTTTGGCAGTGTCGGCCATCTGTTGGAGCAAAAACAACACTTCTCACAAAGAGTTACCGACAATATTTATGCCAAGTACCATATACAAGTCTGTATCATCAGGATTAGACTCTACTACAATTAGTCCTTGGTTGTTCAGTTCCACTCTTCCCACCTTTACTGCCACATCCTTAACCCCGACTAGGTTAAGGGGAAGGCCAATGGAGGCATATACGGAAAGGTTTGGAGCTGGCGGGCGAAGTTCGTCTATGGACCAGAACCTTTTGTAGAAGACATCTGGCATGATGGTTACTTGAGATCCAGTGTCCAGCAGGGCAGGGGTCACGATGCCGTCCAGCACAATAGACAGGAAAGGTCTTCCTCCCACGAACCAATGGTACCAGTTTGATGGGCCTGCTTGATTTACTTCTGGGTGTCGGCCCTCAGCCCCAGGGTTTGCTTATTTAAAGGACAGTTCCGCACTGTGTGGCCTGCCTTCTGGCAGCGGTAGCAGATGAATTCTCCTGGAGGGTGACGTTGGTCGTTGGTCCTCCCACGGGGTGGCGTTGTCCTCCTCCGGGGCGGCGTTGTCCTCCTACGGGGTGGCTTTGTCCTCCTTCTTCTTCTCATCCAGGGGACATCCTCAGGGCTGTGGGTGAGTAGTATCCTTCCATCTGGCTCGGGCCCCTCGTGTAGCTGCAGGGTGCTCAGGACAGTGGCAAGGGTTTTATTTAACAGGCGCACTTCAGAGCGTAGGCTGTCCAGCTCGCTAGGTGACACTGATTGCATCTTAGTTTCGGCCATTAGTGAAGTAGCAGTGGGTGCTGTGGGCACTGGGGTGGCCCCACCCTGGTAACGTTGGACAGCAGTATCTGTTGTTTCCAGGGGCTGCAGACCCTTTATAGCCATGTCCTTCAGGGTGGCAAAGGTGGCATCTGGATGATCTAAGGCCCACCACCGTACAGTTCTGCTCTCCTCCTGGGACCGTAACCTCCGGATAAACTGTTCCGTCATCATTTTATTTTCATCTTGTATGCTGGCTGGGCTAACCTGTTTCAAGGCCCGAAGGGCTTCTTGTAAGCACCGGGATACTGTCCTCAGTTTTCTGGACACAATGGTAGAATGTCATCCTGAGATCCGTCTCGGTGCGGTTTTCAAACACAGTCTGCAGTCTCTTAAAGATGATAGATACTGATTCCTGGTCTGCGGCTGGCCAGGTTTCAACCTCCCGCTCTGCGGCACCAGTCTATTGTCCCAAAACTACAGCAGCTCTCTGTTTGCCAGTCAAAGAATACATATCTAGCACACTGCATATTCTTCTCTTGAATCCGGACAGGGTGTCCGGTTTGCCGTTATACTGGGGGAGCAACTTCGCTCCAGGGATATACGGCAGGGCCATAGGTAATACCGGGGTCATGACCCCTGCTGGTGGAGCGGCCGCTGTGGCCTGGGCAGCGCCGGGCGCAAGTTGGGCATCAGGAGTGTTAACCGGTGCTCCGGCGGCTTGCTGGTCGTCAGCCATGGTTGCTCACCCCTAGTGAACCAGAGCCTACCTTCTTCACTTTCTTTATCAGGTAGGCTGCAGCTCCGCGGGCGACGGTCTTCTTCCAGGACCTTACGTCGCTCGCATCTGATGTCAGAGCGTCCTCTCTGCTCCTTCCAGGACCTGACGCTTCCTGGTTCGACGTCAGGGGCGGGGCGTGTCCTGGGCTTCGAGCGCTTTTCACAATCACGCCTCTCGGGTTCCCGCGGTTAGGCCGTCTTCTTCCCGCGCTGCAGCGCGATAATGGCGGCGGTCCTCACTGCAGTTTGACACACAGTTCAGTTCAATAAAGGCGCACAGTACCCGGTGACAATGGGCTCACAATCCTGTTCGTGACGCCAAAACATGACGCGCGCCCAGGGCCGTGGGGTACTCGACAGCCGGGCCTCTGGTTGTCGAGGGATATCACAGTGGCTGGCCCGGTCCGTGGCCCAGGGCGGTAAATGAAAATGGGGAAAACTTCTATTATTTAGGGTTTTCTTTTGGAATTATTCATGACGCCACCTGTGGAATGCGGCTATGGGGTGCCGCCGCTGCGGAGCAGTTCTCTGAGGCAGATGGTAGGGCAACTTGTGATGGATTGGCTCCCCACAGGTGGAGCGGGCCTCAGGGCAGCGTGGGGAATGTACTGGATGTGGTGCAGGGGAGAGATGGCAGGACGGTCCCGGAGGAAGGATGGACACTCACACAGGGGTATGCTTCAGTACCTTTACTGGTGATGCTGCAGTCACGGTCCATGGTACTCCAGTTGAAGGGCGCATTTATGGACTCTCCCCAGTGAGCGGGTATAGGGCCTCCTGATCCGTTGCTTTATTCTCTAAGCTTCTGGCCTGCCTGGAGCTGGGCCTAGCTTGGTTACTGTCTCTCTCTGCACCTGCTGACCTGGTGATAGGGCCTTCTCTTTGGAGATCACGCTCCCTGGATGCTGGGACCTCCGTGACTCCTAGCCCTGGTACTTTAGTCAGTGTTCGGTGACCCTGGGACCTGTAGTCCTCCAGTGGTTCCAGTGGTTCCTACTGGGTGTAAAGGGGTCCCTGTAGGCGCGGACCCGGTGTCTGGTATATATATGGGTGTGAGCCTGGTATGCTTCTCTACCTCCTCACTCCTTCTCCTCTCACCTTCGGCCCACTCAAGGCCCTCACTAGGCTTCCACACGTGCTGTAGGCCTTGGCTCTCCAAAGCACAGCAGCCAGCTTGCTGCTTTCTTCACTGCTCTCTGAGCGTCAACACACTCTCAGCTCACTTTGAGCTCTGTCCCTCTCTTTGTCTCAGCAGGAACTAATCTCTTCTCTAGACTGACTGCCTGGCTCCACCCTCCCTTTATATATCCCTAACCGTCTCACTCTGCTGGTCTGAGATGGTAGGGTGGAGGTGTGTGAATATGTGAGGGCCTCTTGTGAAGTCCATCCATGCACCCTTCTGGGTTCTGTGGCACCACTGCGCAGCAGGGCGCCACATTTACAGTAGACTGTAGGCCAACCTCTGTCTTCTAAAGTGAGGAATCCCCTATTCTATGTCATAGAATAGCCTTGTAATCAGTGGTGTAACAATCAATACCGCGATTACAAGACACTAACCACAATATTAAGACTACACTTTGGACTGAATGACTACAGCATTTAAAAGGACTGACAGTCCACAGCGTTTGATTTAGTTGTGGATTGACTGACAACAGAATTTACACTAGTCTAAGGATTGACTGGAAGACAGCAATCACTGGAAAGGGACATCATACTTTGAAGTATAGAAGGCAGAAAGCAAAGAGGATGACCAGCAGCCAATCCAAAGTATTGACACTATCAAGATAAAGGTGGAGAAGACGCTAGTGGACCTATGTAGTCTTTCACAAAATTGGTCTTCCTAACCACATTTGCAGTAGACTAGACTGTGGGCGAACCTCTGTCTTTTAAAGGGAGGAATTCCTTTTTCTGTTTCATAGAATAGCCTTGTAATCAGCGGTGTATCAATGAATACCGCGATTACAAGAAACTGACCACAGTATTAAGACTACACTGTGGACCAATTGACCACAAAATTTATGAGGACTGATAGTCCACAGCATATAAATTAGGTGTGGACTGACTGACAACAGCATTTACACTAGTCTATGGATTGACTGGAAGACAGCAATTACCGGAATTGGATATCATACTCGGAAGAATAGAAGGAAAAAGGCAAAGAGGAAGACCAGCAACCAATCCAAAGGATTAACACTATCAAGATAAAATGGTGAAGAAAACCCTAGTGGACCTATCTAGTCTTGCACAAAATTAATCTTCCCAAAGATCGTTAATTCATCCTGTCGTCATGGCTAGAGTTTCAAACGTAGGCCGTTAATAATAAAAAATGGACTGACTGACCACAGCATTCACACTAGTTGTGGACTTCCTGATCATATTTACAGTAGACTTTGGGCCAACCTCTGTCTTCTAAAGTGAGGAATCCCCTATTCTATTTCATAGAATAGCCTTGTAATCAGCGGTGTAATAATCAATGCCGCAATTACAAGAGACTGACCACACTATTAAGACTAAACTGTGGACTGAATGACCACAGCATTTAAAAGGACTGACAGTCCACAGCGTTTGAATTAGTTGTGGACTGACTGACAACAGCATTTACTCTAGTCTAACGATTGAATGGAAGACAGCAATCACTGGAAAAGGACATTATGATTTTTATAATAAAATGCAGACCGACTGACCATAGTCTTTGGCTTTGAAATAAGTAATTTTGGCAATAGAGTGTTATACTTTTTGGTGTGTATAGCATGTAGCACTAACATATTATCACTCTTTTGAATATTTACAGGTGACTGATGCCCATTGACATGGTGGGATTTGAAATGTTTCCTTGTGGACTCCAAGAAAAGAATATGGAAAGTCACATAAAAGGTAATAAATATTCATATTAATTGCTGATAATAATCAGTCTAGGCATAAGTTCTAGACCTGCGGAGTTGTGACATCACCTTTCTGAGACATGAGAATATACTGTTAGTGGTTTACATATGTATATTTTCTATACACAACTGCTAGTATAACACAACCATATCTTAGGTAGAGACATAAGGAACATTTCTTTTCCTTATCCTCTGTCTTCTAAAGTGAGGAATCCCTTATTCTGTTTCATAGAATAGCCTTGTAATCAGCGGTGTAACAATCAATACCGCGACTACAAGAAACTGACCACAGTATTAAGAATACACTGTGGACCAATTGACCACAAAATTTACTGACAGTCCACAGCATTTAAATTAGGTGTGGACTGACTGACAACAGCATTTACACTAGTCTATGGATTGAATGGGAGACAGCAATTACGGGAAAGGGATTTAATACTCGGAAGAATAGAAGGAAGAAGGCAAAGAGGAAGACTAGCAACCAATCCAAAGGATTAACACTATCAAGATAAAATGGTGAAGAAAACCATAGTGGACCTATGTACTCTTGCACAAAATTGATCTTCCCAAAGATCATTAATTCATCTTGTCGTCATGGCTAGAGTTTCAACTGAAGGCCGTTAATAATAAAAAATGGACTGACTGACTTGACCGCAATTACAAGAGACTGACCACACTATTAAAATTACACTGTGGACTGAATTACCACAGCATTTAAAAGGAATGACAGTCCACAGCGTTTGAATTAGTTGTGGACTGACTGACTACAGCATTTACAATAGTCTAAGGATTGACTGGAAGACATCAATCACTGGAAAAGGACATCATACTTTGAAGTATAGAAGGAAGAAAGCAAAGAGGAAGACCACCAGCCAATCCAAAGGATTGACACTATCAAGATGAAGACCAGCAGCCAATCCAAAGATTGACACTATGAAAATAACGGTGGAGAAGACCCTAGTGGACCTATGTAGTCATTCACAACATTGATCTTCCTAAAGATTGTTAATTCATCCAGTCATCATTGCTCGACTTTCAACCGAAGGCCGTTAATAAATAAAATAAGCTGACTGACCTCTGCATTCACACTAGGTGTGAACTGAATGACCACATTGACAGTAGACTAGACTGTGGGCCAACCTCTGTCTTTTAAAGGGAGGAATCCCCTATTCTATTTCATAGAATAGCCTTGTAATCAGCGGTGTAACAATCAATACCGCGATTACAAGAGACTGACCACACTATTAAAATTAAACTGTGGACTGAATGACCACAGCATTTAAAAGGACTGACAGTCAGCAGCGTTTGAATTAGTTGTGGACTGACTGACAACATCATTTACACTAGTCTAAGGATTGAATGGAAGACAGCAATCACTGGAAAAGGACATCATACTTTGAAGTATAGAAGCAAGAAAGCAAAGAGTAAGACCAGCAACCAATCCAATGGACTGATACTATCAAGATAATGGTGAAGAAGACCGTAGTGGACCCATCTAGTCTTGCACAAGATTGATATTCCCAAAGATCGTTAATTCCTCAAGCCATCATACCTAGAGTTTCAACCGAAGGCCGATAATAATAAAAAATGGACTGACTGACCACAGCATTCACACTGGTTGTGGACTGCCTGATCATATTTGCTGTAGACTGTGGGCCAACCTCTGTCTTCTAAAGTGAGGAATCCCCTATTCTATTTCATAGAATAGCCTTGTAATCAGCGGTGTAACAATCAATACCGCAATTACAAGAGACTGATCACACTATTAAAATTACACTGTGGACTGAATGACCACAACATTTAAAAGGACTGACAGTCCACAGCTTTTGAATTAGTTGTGGAATGACTGACAACAGCATTTACACTAGTCTAAGGATTGAATGGATGACAGTAATGACTGGAAAAGGACATCATACTTTGAAGTATAGAAGGAAGAATGCAAAGAGGTAGACCCGTAACCAATCCAATGGATTGACACTATCAAGATAATGGTGATAAAAACCCTAGTGCACTTTTCTAGTTTTGCACAAAATTGATCTTCCCAAAGATCGCTAATTCATCCAGTCGTCATGGCTAGAATTTCAACCGAAGGCTGTTAATAATAAAAAATGGACTGACTGACCACAGCATTCACAATAGTTGTGGACTGCCTGATCATATTTACAGTAGACTGTGGGCCAACCTCTGTCTTCTAAAGTGAGGAATCCCCTGTTCAATTTCATAGAATAGCCTTGTAATCACAGGTGTAACAATCAATACCGCGATTACAAGAGACTTACCACACTATTAAAATTACACTGTGGACTGAATAACCACAACATTGAAAAGGACTGACAGTCCACAGCGTTTGAATTAGTTGTGGACTGACTGACAACAGCATTTCCACTAGTCTATGGATTGAATGGAAGACAGCAATCACTGGAAAAGGACATCATAATTTGAAGTATAGAAGGAAGAAAGCAAAGAGTAAGACCAGCAACCAATCCAATGGATTGATACTTTCAAGATAATGGTGAAGAAGACCCTAGTGGACCTATCTAGTCTTGCACAAGATTGATCTTCCTAAAGATCGTTAATTCATCTTGTCGTCATGGCTCGAGTTTCAACCGAAGCCTATTAATTATAAAGAATGGACTGACTGACTGACCACAGCATATACACTAGATGTGGACTGCCTGACCACATTTACAGTAGACTGTAACCGATTGGGCATAAAATTTAAAATAGACTGTGGACTGTATGACTACAATTTTTATAATAAAATGCAGATCGACTGACCACAGTCTTTATCTTTGAAATAAGTAATTTTGGCCCTAGAGTGTTATACTTTTTGGTGTGTATAGCATGTAGCAGAAACATATTATCACTCTTTTGAATATTTACAGGTGACTGACGCCCATTGACATGGTGGGATTTGAAATGTTTCCTTGTGGACTCCAAGAAAAGAATGTGGAAAGTCACATAACAGGTAATTAATATTCATATTAATTACTGATAATAGTCAGTGTAGGCATAAGTTATAGACCTGCGGAGGTTTGACAACACCTTTCTGATACATGAGAATATACTGTTCTGTTTCATAGAACAGCCTTGTAATCATCGTTGTTGTGACGCCTCTCCTCGCTCGCTAGCCCTTACCCTGAGAGACGGGGATACTCGGACGGCGGGCCGGTGCTGTAAGGTGGATGCAGTCGTGGCCTAGGCCCGGTCCGTGCCCAGGGTCGTCACAGCAAAAACAACAAAAATAGGGGCTAGGAGGAACGATGGTGATCGAATGGACAAATGACTACGCCACCTGTGCTGCCTGGTGATTACCACCAGCGCTGCAGCAGTCCTCTGATGCGGGTGTCGTGGCAGCTCAGCTGGTACTGCTCCCCACAGGCAGAGCAGGGCCTCAGGGCAGTGGAAGAGAGGGAATTAAGATTTCTGGAGGTAAATGGTGTGTGCAGAGCCACGCGGGATGGAATTACAGAGACCAGGGTTTAGTCTTCCAAACTTTACTCACGGTAGCAATTGTAAAGCTTCCCTCCGCTTTCCGCAGCGCGCTGCGTCCACCAGGAAGGGGGTTCAGCACACTCCGGGTAGTTCGGGTGTATCTGACAGGACCCCTGCACCAGAGTGTTCCTCTCTCTAGCTGTACTTGAACCGCCTTATGTTCCCCACTTAGTCCCGTACGGGTACTGCAATGTCCTATAAGGGTAGCTTTTAGCTCCCGGACCGACTGGGTCCCTTATTGATGACTGTGGCGTGAAACGTGGCGTTAGGCTGGGTCCCTCTGGATGAACAAAGAATAACGGATACAGGTGGCGTACGCCGCTCCGTCCATATCCCCCTGGGATCCACTTCAGCCTCCGGACTTCTCTGACAGGGACGTGAAGTGCAAAGTCAGATAATTGGGGACCGGTACCCCTTCTTGCGGCAGGATCTCTCTGGCTTGGCCAGAATAAGGGTAGCAGGTGGCGACTCTGCTCCGTCCGCAGCCCCTGAGATCCTTTCGCCTGTGGAGCTTTCCTCTTCTGTTCCCCTCCTGGGCCTTCTGGTATGGACTAAGAGCCAAGACAGAGCCGGCTATAACTCAGCTCTGTCCCGACTCCCAGTCTCAAGATCTGAAACCGGGAATCGCAGCATCCTGAGCAGCTGCAGATGTACTGGCTAACTAGTGTTGAGCCACCCCCGTAGTGTTCGAGTTCGGTTCAGTTCGTCGAACACCCGTGTGTTCGCCGAACTGTTCGTCGAACTGTTCGTCGAACACCTTCGAACACCGTTAAAACCAATGGCAGGCAAACAAAAACACATAGAAACACATAGAAAACACCTTCAAAGGTGTCCAAAAGCTGACAAACTGCTCAGAAGACACAACTAACACATGGAAAAGTGACAAGTACATATAGTCATCCGAAAAGAAAAGAGGTGGAGGAGTAAAAGGAGGGGGAGACACAAATATAGGCATGTCATGCCCTTCTAAAATCCAAAAAGTGAGAAGCCGACACGTTCAGTCCGCTCCTGCCCGTGCCACCTCCGTGTCGCCGGGTTTGTGCCAGAGCCGCGGTGAACCCTGACGGCCAGCCCCCCTCTCCCAATATTGGTGCCTGTCCGCTGGTGGGTCGAGCGAGCCCCCCTGTGGTGGAGGCAGCTCTAAGCTTTTTAATTTAAATTGTCTCTCTAATTTGAATGAATACACTTTAAATCCATTTACAAGGATCTATTGGAGGGCAAGTCTCATGCCAGCAGCCGCGTAATTCCAGCTCCAGTAGTGTCCACTAAAGCTGCTGCAGTTAAAAAGCTTTTATAAGGATCGAGCTCGGCTGTCCACCGCAAGGCATCCTACTGCCAGTCCCAGCCCCTATGCCTTGGGGTGCCTCCTGATGCTCTTCACTGAGTATCCCGTGGTCCCGAAGCATTTCCTTTGAAAAAATGAAGTGTCCAAACTACAGGTGGTGTAGCTTGCTTAACAGCCGGGATAATCCGCTGACTAGCAGACACTGCTACTAGGCACAAAGTATTTCCTGGGCTAGATGCAGTTAAAAATTTGTAATTAGATACTCTCGTTGGATGCTGAGAAAGCATTCCATAGAGTCTCCTGGCACGCCATATATGATTCTCTTAAAAGCTTGGGGTAGGGGTCTAGGGGACCCTTATATAGCCAAAATCACGGCCCTGTATCACAATACGTCACCTAGGCTGAAGATAAATGGAACTGTAGCACCCTGAGGGCTCGGTTGCTACAGAGGTATTGCACCCCACCCAGAGTTGTGATATCTCACTCTCAGGTAAGGATGGAGTGTGGATCAGGACCCGACACCTGCATGCATTACACCACATTGCCGTGGGGCAGGGCGACCAATATGCCTCTGAGATGGGCACGACAGTCCCTGTCCCTGGCTGGAGTGGGGGGAGAGAACACTGAGGAAGGGGAACCCTGTAGTGCAGGAGCAGGGAGGAAGCAGTTCCTGGGTGCATTGAGAAGGGAGTATAAAAGGTGGGCACCATCTTAGTTCAGTGCAGAGAAGTCTGAGCAGAAGTGGCAGGGAGCAGGGGCTCTGCATGAGCTCTGCTCCGGAGGCGGGCCTAGTAACAGAGGCCCAGGCCTGGAAGAGGGAGAAGGAAGGAAGAGGAGCGGAGAAGGCTCCAGGAACGAGGAATAAAGGGATCCCAGGGGTGCGGACGGGCGAGTCGCCACCGCACGCCCGAATCCACCTGCGTGGAGGGGTCAGGCCAAAGGGGGAGACCGGTCCCCGAAACTAGTGGAGGCAGGAAACGACCCTCAGCTAGAAACCGGAGGCTCCGACATTTTATGTGGCGCAGCCCCTCGCTACACCCGCTAGGAAGGCACCACATAGGGTCAGGGAAACTGGCGCCAAGTTTACCAAGAGGAGGCCCGAGGCAGCCGGATAGAAGGGTTGTAAGAAAGGCCAGACAAAGGACACACAAAGGGGGTCCTGTGAAGCGCTCCAAAGTTATCTGGGAGTTGTCTGAGCCCCTCATCTGGTGAGCACAGTACGACGTGGGCAGCCGTTACCTGCAGACGTGGTCTGGATAATAAGAACTGTGAGTAAAGGCCCTGAACTGCATCACTGACTCCGTGCCGTTACTGCTGCTGCCCTGCACCATCACCTCCATCCTCCGCATACACTGCCCTGAGGCTATACTCCTCCCGTGGGGAGTTATGCTACGCTCTGCTGCACCCACAACACCAGCCTCAGAGGTCTGCCCTGCAGCGGCGGTTCACTCTGACCGCAATCCACGGGTGGCGTAGTCGGACATTTAAACATCAAAACCACATAAATAGTTCCGCCACTGGTTTGACCACCCTGAGCCACGGAACCGGGTCGCCGCCACGAAGACTACAACCACCAGCATCCACCAAAAAGGGTCCGGCTCCGGGTGTCCCAAGGCCCAGGGGGTGCATCAGAAGATTTTCATCACCTTTCAGAATCACCAATGGGACAAGGCAGGGATGTCCTCTGTCCCCTCTCTTATACATCCTAGTGACGGAGCACCTGCTCTCATCAATTCGCCATAACCCCAATATTAGGTGGATTGAGGTGGGAGGCACCGAGTACAAGTGCTCTCTATTTGCTGATGATGTCCTAGTATATATCACTCAATCACATATATCCATCCATGCTGTTATGGCTGAAATAGATCACTTTGTTACATGGTCAAATTTTAAAATCAATGCAGCGAAGTCTGAGGCCCTCAATGTCTCCCTCCCCAAATCCATATAGGATTCCATCCAGTCCAACTTTCCCTTTGCCTGGCCCTCACAGGGTATCAAATACTTAGGAATTCCTATTCATAGAGACCTCTCCCATCTATGTTATCTTAATTTTGGGCCCTTTATTGAACAACTCCATACAGACCACGGTTGGCAAGTTAGAACTGTAAGATTCACTACGTGAACCACTGGTGTTTTGTGGAAAAGCACATGTACACTGTGTTCCAAATTATTATGCAAAAAGTGTTTAGGAGTGATAAGGGAAGAATTTGTTTGTTTGTCAGTTAAACTCATTGATGGTGATGTGTGTCAGGGCTCTTTATATCACTGTAAGCAATTGCAGACACCTGTGCTAATTAGTTTGGCAGGTGTGTCCAATGAAAGGCAAGACTACTTAAGAAGGTTGTCTCACATTATTAAGCAGCCTACATTTTCTGCCAAAATGGGAAAGAAAAAGGATGTGTCGGCTGCTGAGAAGCAACAAATTGTGGAGTGTTTAGGTCAAGGCATGACTACAATCAACATTGTGCGATGATCAGGATGAAGTGTCTTGGCAATCAAGAAGTATGTAGCTGATTCACAGTACACACGTGTGCGTGCTGATAAGGGCAAATTGAGGACTCTTTCCTACAGGCAATTACGTCAGGTTAAAAGAGCAGCGGCAAAAAAGCCTTGTCATAGCAGCAGACAAGTTTTTGAAGCTGCTGGTGCCTCCAACGTCCCCCGAACAACAAGATGCAGGGTCCTTCAGAGGTTTGCAGCTGTGCATACGCCATCCTGTCGACCTCCTCTATCCACTTTACACAAGCAGAAACGGCTCCAGTGGGCTAAACATTACATGAAGACTGATTTCAAAACTGTTTTGTTCACGGATGAGTGCCGTGCAGCGCTCGATGGTCCAGATGGATGGAGTGGAGGATGGCTGGTTGATGGACACCCCACGCAAACACGGCTACAGCGCCAACAAGGAGGAGGTGGAGTAATGTTTTGGGCTGGAATCATGGGGAGAGAGATTGTCGGCCCATTTAGGATCCCTGAAGGCGCTAAAGATGAACTCCATAATGTATGTGGATTTTCTCAAACAGCACTTCCTGCCATGGTTCAAGAAGAAGAACCGTGTATTTCACAGCAAGATCATTTTTTTGCATGATAATGCACCATCTCATGCTGCACATAAAACATCTGCATCTCTGGCTGATATGGGCATAAAAGGGGACAAACTTATGGTGTGACCCCCATGATCCCCTGACCTCTACCCCATTCAGAACCTCTGGAGCATCATCAAAAGGAGTGTCTATGATATCGGGAGGCAGTTCACATCTAAGCAACACCTCTCGGAGGGTATTCTGTCCTCATGCAAAACAATTGAAGCAGAAACCATCCAAAACCTGACAAATTCAATGGACGAGAGAGTTCAGAAGCTCCTTTCGAACAAGGGGTCCTATGTGAAAATGTAACATCACCTAGAATAAAGTTTTGAGTTGAAAACTGTTTGATTTCAGTTTCTAATAACCTGCTAATGCTTATAATTTCAAAAATGACCATTTTTTTGGTCTTTATTAAAATGAAAAGGTTGATCGAAAAGTTTGGGGGATCTAAGAGTGTGGTAACCCAGTAGTCATGATTACTTCGAATTCTGACAATATGAGGGTCATGTTGCAGGTAGTGCAGCAAGAAGGCACTTATGTGTCTTGCGCATCTCGGAGCCCCAAAATTATTTTCCGGGCTAGATGCAGCTAAAAATTATTATTAATTTTAAATCTGGTGGAGCTTAGTATAGATGGCCTAATAGGATCAGTGCTGCACACTGCTACAAAGCCCAAATTATTTTCCAGCCAAGATACAGATAAACATGATTAGTAATTTGAAAGCTTAAAACGGTTGGTAGGGTGATTTTAACCAATCATCAAGCTTTTACTCTCCCCAGGATGACACAGGGGTAGAAAAGTCGTTTCGGATCCATGATTTGTTCATCTTTATGAACGTGAGTCTGTCTACATTATCAGTGGAGAGCCGCGTGCGCTTATCTGTCAGCACACCACCAACAGCGCTGAACACACGTTCAGACAGAACGCTGGCTGCGGGGCATGACAAGATCTCCAAGGCGTAAGTGGCTAGCTCCGGCCATTTATCCAGATTGGAAGCCCAAAAAGAGCAAGGGTCCAGTGACACAGTCATGGCTTCAATGTTTACTTGGAGATACTCCTGTACCATCATCTCTAGGCGTTAACTATGTGTCAGACTTCTTGTCTCCTGTGGCCTTGCAAAGGATGGGCTAAAAAAGTGGTGAAATGATTCCGCAAAATTGATGTTACCAGCAGATACTGTGGTTCTGTTACGGTTTGAGTGCTGAACACTTGACGGTCCCACGGTTGGCAAGTTGGAACTGTGAGATTCACTACGTGCACCACTGGTGTTTTGTGGAAAAGCACATGTAAGATTCTGCAACAGTCTCTGCTGATACTCCTGCATGCGTGCATCCCTTTCTATGGCAGGAATAATTTCGGCAAATTTACTTTTGTACCGGGGATCTAACAGTGTGGCAACCCAGTAGTCAGGATTATTTCTAATTCTCACAATTCGAAGGTCATGTTGCAGGTTGTGCAGCAAGAAGGCACTCATGTGTGTTGCGCATCCAGGAGCACCAAGTCCCTGTTGTGTTGGTGGCGAGGTAACAATCATGCTTCCTTCCTCTGTCCTCTCCCCCCAACCTCGCACAACAGAAATGTGATCAAGGTCTCCCTCATCTGATGAGTCTTCCATCAGTTCGTCCTCCACTTCTTCCTGGGCTCCTGCACCTTCCTCACTAGTTTGGCTGCTACCATGCGCCCTGGTAAAACCATCTCCCCCACCCTCACATGCCTGCCGCCTTGGTGCTGCCGACCGTCTGGACCTTGCAGATGTTAGCCCTTCCGCATACAACTCCTCCTCCTCTACTTCCTCCACCTCCTCTTGTGCCACCACCTGACTCCGAATTCTGTTTAACATGTGCTCCAGCATGTAAATCACCGGAATATTCATGCTGATAATGGCATCGTCAGCACTAAACATCTTCGTCGCCATTTCAAAACTGTGCAGAAGGGTGCATAGGTCCCTGATCTGAGACCACTCCTCCAGCCTGATTTGCCCCACCTCTGGATCTCGTTGGCCCAGGCTATACGTCAGAATGTATTGCACCAGGGCTTGTCGGTGCTGCCACAGTCGCTGCAACATGTGCAGAGTTGAATTCCACCGGGTAGGCACATCACATTTTAGCCGGTGAAGTGGCAGGCCCAACGACTTCTGTAGAGATGTAAGTCGCTGAGCTGCGGGATGCGAACGGCGGAAGTGAGCACACAGCGACCGTGCCCTCTGCAGAAGGCCATCTAGTCTGGGATAGTGGGCTAAAAATTGCTGGACAACCAGGTTCAACACGTGAGCCATACAAGGCACGTGTGTGACATTGCCCCGGCGAAGGGCCGCACCCAGGTTTGCAGCATTGTCGCACACGGCCTTCCCTGGTTTCAGGTCCAGTGGAGACAACCATTCATGAAATTGGTTCTCCAGAGCTGACCACAGCTCCTCAGCTGTGTGACTCACATTTCCCAGACATTTCAAAGTAAAAACCGCCTGATGACGTTGAGCCCTACTGCCAGCATAGTAAGGAGGTGTGCAGGATCCCTTCTGCGCAGTTAGAAAGCTTGTGGCATGAACAGACAGGCTTTGGGTGCAGGTGGAAGACCGAGAGGAGGTTGAGGAGGCAGAAGCAGTGGAGAAACTTTGACATAAAGAGGATTGACGCACAACTCGTGGGGACGGCAAGACTTGGACAGCAGCCCCTTGTCCTGCTGTCACCATAGTTACCCAGTGCCCAGTCAGCGACATGTAACGCCCCTGTCCATGCCTACTCGTCCAAGTGTCTGTGGTGAAATGCACCCTGTCACACACAGAGTTTCTCAAAGAAGCGGTGATGTTGTGTGCGACATGCTGGTGGAGCGCAGGCACACCTTTCTTTGAGAAGTAGTGCCGACTGGGCATCTAGTACTGGGGCACTGCGACGGACATAAGGTCTCGAAAATCCTCTGTGTCCACCAGGCGGAAAGGCAGCATTTCTGTAGCCAAGAGCTTGCAGATGGTGAAATTCAACCTCTTAGCTTTCTCATGGCTAGGAGGAAATGGTCTTTTACTTGTCCACATCTGAGGGACCGAGGGCTGGCTATTGTGCTTAGACGGGGTTGATAAGGGTGTCCCCGGCAAACTGCCGGTCTGTGAGGAAGATGCAGGCGGACATGTTAGGTTGCCTTGATCCAAAGGTGGTGCTATCGATGTCGGACAGCGCTCAACACCAGCTGGTGTTACCACCTCCAAAGAAAATGATGACCTGCCAATCACGCTGGCTGTTGCGGGTAAAGAGGTGGCAGGTCTGCGCCCCAAAACAGGTGTGACTGCTGTCCCCCCAGTCACAGAGGATGAAGAGGCCGCGGATGCACAAGATATGGCAGACGGTGGTTGGCCCGGCCGGCTAGGCCGCATTGTAGCACACTGAGCTTCCCACTGCAACTTATGCTTCATGTCCATGTGCCGGTTCATGCATGAAGTACTCAAACTATGTATTTTTTGGCCTCTACTTAGCTTTTGCTGACAAATGTTACAGATAACACGAGTTGGGTCATCTTTATCGATCTGAAAAAATGCCCAGGCTATGCAAGGCTTAGCACCCATGCGACCTGAAGAGCCACCACGACTTGTGGTGAGAGGCAGAGTTGTGTTTGAGGATGCAGTTGTTGACGTGCTTCCAGTACTACGTCTCTGTCCAGGAAGGCGCAACCTGACCTCGTCATCACTAGCATCTTGATCCACCTCCTCTGCTGACCTCATCTCTTGGCTGACTGTGGGTTGACAGTTAGTGGGATCTCCAACCTCATCATCATCACCCTGTGCGTTATCACACCCGTCGTCCTCAGAGCCAACCTGTTCCTGCCCTGACAAAAAACTAAAGTTGTCGCTCCAATCAGGTATTTGAGTCTCATCATCGTCTTCCTCATTGTCTCCACCAACAGGAGTTACAGTTTGGGAATGAGGGTCTACATTATGGTCAGAACCTTCTGCGTCTGGTCCTGGATCCGACTCATAAAGATTCTGGGCATCAGTGCAGATCATTTCCTCGTCTGGATTCACAGAAGCGCTGGAGTCGACCTCTGATTCCCAGGCTATAGTATGAGTAAACAGCTCTGCAGACTCAACCATCTGTTCTACCTCATACTCAGACGGGCAGCTGGAAATTTGGGAGCTGTGAGGAAGCAAGTGCGATTGGGGTGACACCTTTGAGGACTGGAGTATTTGTGATGTTGAAGTTGATGTGGAGGAGAGCCCACTTAAAGGAGCACTTGATATCCGTTGAAGCACATGCTGTTTTTGTGCCTCATCTGGAATTTGTAGCGATTGGCGTGGCCGTAAGAAAGGGATCTTATCACATTGTCCGCTAAAAGAAGTAGACATTTTAGTTTGGCTGGAAGATGGTCTTTCTTCTGCAGATGTTACTGTTGCTTTAACACCTACCCCACGGACACAACCTTTTTTCCCCTTCCCAACACGCCTATTCCCCTTTCCACCAGCAGCAGGCCTTTTTCCACTCATTTTGGTGGTTAACTAATTCACAACTCTGGAGTTGTTTGCACAAAAAAACAATGGATGGGAACCGAGCAGAGCTGAGTGGCCAAACTGTGGTATTAGGCCAAAAGTATTGGCTGGGTTAGATGGAGAAAAAAATTATATTCGATTTGCAACCTGATGGAGGTCAGCATAGATGGACTAATAGAACAAGTCCCACACACAGCTAGAAGCCCAAATATTTTTTCAGAGGTAGATGCAGATAAAAATTATTTTTAATTTGCAACCTGATGGAGGTCAGTATAGATGGACTAATAGAGAAAGTCCCACACACTGCTAGAAGGTCAAATATTTTTTCAGAGCTAGATGCAGACAAAAAAATATTTTGAATTTGCAACCTGATGGAGGTCAGTATAGGTGGACTAATAGAACAAGTCCCACACACTGCTAGAAGGCCAAATATTTTTTCAGAGCTAGATGCAGAAAAAAATTATATTCAGTTTGCAACCTGATGGAGGTCAGTATAGATGGACTAATAGAACAAGTCCCACACACAGCTAGAAGCCCAAATATTTTTTCAGAGGTAGATGCAGAAAAAAATTATATTCAGTTTGCAACCTGATGGAGGTCTGTATAGATGGATTAATAGAACAAGTCCCACACACAGCTAGAAGCCCAATATTTTTTCAGAGGTAGATGCAGAAAAAAAAAAAATTTAATTTGCAATCTGATGGAGGTCAGTATAGATGGACTAATAGAGAAAGTCCCACACACTGCTAGAAGGCCAAATATTTTTTCAGAGCTAGATGCAGAAAAAAATTATATTCAGTTTGCAACCTGATGGAGGTCAGTATAGATGGACTAATAGAACAAGTCCCACACACAGCTAGAAGCCCAAATATTTTTTCAGAGGTAGATGCAGATAAAAATTATTTTTAATTTGCAACCTGATGGAGGTCAGTATAGATGGACTAATAGAGAAAGTCCCACACACTGCTAGAAGGCCAAATATTTTTTCAGAGCTAGATGCAGATAAAAATTATTTTTAATTTGCAACCTGATCGAGGTCAGTATAGATGGACTAATAGAGAAAGTCCCACACACTGCTTAAAGGCCAAATATTTTTTCAGAGATAGATGCAGATAAAAATTAGTTTTAATTTGCAACCTGATGGAGGTCAGTATAGATGGACTAATAGAGAAAGTCCCACACACTGCTAGAAGGCCAAATATTTTTTCAGAGCTAGATGCAGAAAAAAATTATATTCAGTTTGCAACCTGATGGAGGTCAGTATAGATGGACTAATAGAACAAGTCCCACACACAGCTAGAAGCCCAAATATTTTTTCAGAGGTAGATGCAGATAAAAATTATTTTTAATTTGCAACCTGATGGAGGTCAGTATAGATGGACTAATAGAGAAAGTTCCACACACTGCTAGAAGGCCAAATATTTTTTTCAGAGCTAGATGCAGATAAAAATTATTTTTAATTTGCAACCTGATGGAGGTCAGTATAGATGGACTAATAGAGAAAGTCCCACACACTGCTAGAAGGCCAAATATTTTTTCAAAGCTAGATGCAGAAAAAAATTATATTCAGTTTGCAACCTGATGGAGGTCAGTATAGATGGACTAAAAGAACAAGTCCCACACAAAGCTAGAAGCCCAAATATTTTTTCAGAGGTAGATGCAGATAAAAATTATTTTTAATTTGCAACCTGATGGAGGCCAGTATAGATGGACTAATATAGAAAGTCCCACACACTGCTAGAAGGCCAACTATTTTTTCAGAGCTAGATGCAGAAAAAAATTATATTCAGTTTGCAACCTGATGGAGGTCTGTATAGATGGATTAATAGAACAAGTCCCACACACAGCTAGAAGCCCAATATTTTTTCAGAGGTAGATGCAGAAAAAAAATATATTCAGTTTGCAACCTGATGGAGGTCAGTATAGATGGACTAATAGAGAAAGTCCCACACACTGCTAGAAGGCCCAATATTTTTTCAGAGCTAGATGCAGAAAAAAATTATATTCAGTGTGCAACCTGATGGAGGTCAGTATAGATGGACTAATAGAACAAGTCCCACACACTGCTAGAAGCCCAAATATTTTTTCAGAGCTAGATGCAGAAAAAAATTATATTCAATTTGCAACCTGATGGAGGTCAGTATAGATGGACTAATAGAATGATGCTATGCCCAAAAGATTTTACTTCACTTGGTGCAGTAAAAAATTTGGTATTCTATACACAGGTGGTATATCTTGCAACACAGATAGGCTACTCCACTGACTAACACACTCTGCAATAGGCCAAAAAGGATTAGCTTTGCTAGATTCAGCCAAATGCTGTGAAAAAAACTTGCACAGCACTGGCACAGACCTGCCTGGCAAAAACTGATAGGAACTGATGTAACCTAGTCCTGAAAAGGACTGCAATTACAATTAGTCTTTACTCCCACAATCTATCTATTTAAGAGCACAGACCTGCCTGATAAAAGTCGTAGGAAATGCTGTAACCTAGTCCTTAAAAGGACTGCAATCACAACTATTCCCTACTCCCAAGCTATCTGTAGATTTGTGCGAAAATTGGCTTGAAATTAACAAGGTATAGTGCACACAGCAACAGCGGTGCCATCTAACACGCAGCTGCAGCAGTGAGAAAATGGTGGCGACGGGGAAAATGGCTTGGTCTTATAGGGCAAGGACATGTGACATACACTGCCAATGACACATGCCCTTGCTTGTGTGAAAAACAGCAGTTCGCTCCGTGTGTGCGCTGCTGATAGGCTGACAGACTGCACCTCCCCACTGCAAATGCAGAGATCCATCCCCTGCCCCTCCCCCCACCCCGCTGTACACTCAAACTGCGTATTAACATTAATTTTCATCATTACTGAGAAAAAATCCAGTTATGATTTTGGTGCACGAACAGTTATCGAACATAACCTCGAACAGCCGAATTTTTCTCAAATCGTTCGTGTTCGCCGAACGGCTCGAACACCGCCCAAAACAGCTCGAATTTGAGATTGGCGAACAGTTCGAGTAGAACAACGCTCATCTCTATGGCTAACCACTCCAGGGAACTGCGACTAAAGACCCGGTTATCACAATAGCCACCAAATTTATATAAATTCTGTTAGTGTTACTTAAAGTGCTTCCTCCACCCACACTAGCCACTAGGTTCCCCCTATCTTTGGTTCCCCCCTTGCTCTTCCATTCAGGACCGGGGCAGCACATTGTGCTTTACACCCCCTGCAGAATGGGAGCAGTGTGGTGTTGGGTGTGTAGATGGGTCCTGTGTGGTGCTCCATCCTTACCTTGGAGAGGAAATACCACACCTCTTTTACAAGGTGCAGTTCCCCTGTGGCGACTGAACCCTCACGGGTGCCACATTCCCCCCTGGTGAAACCCAGCTCGTCCGCGGGCTGCAAAGAGAGAAAAAAATTGGTACAGACTTTTTATATGCTTTATAACAATAAACTATCTTCCCTTTAAGGGAGGCTCAAATTCTTGAACGTTGCAGATTAAATAGTATAAAATATAATATAGTATAAAACATTAAGAGACATTATGCATGTAGACAGATTGGCAGTAAGAAAGTGTCAGTTCAGGAGCATGAGGGACCTGTCCCAAACCCTCAACGTAGGACCTGGGGTGGCTGCAGGGCATGGAGATCCCGAGTTGGACCTCCAGGAGAGCCACTCCAGACAGGTTTTGCTTCTGAGGTCTGAGGTAGTAGTAGAAGTGGGTTTTGTATAAAACCAATAGGGAGCACCTAAATAGATGCAAAACTATTTACAAAATGAGTCAGTCTACTGCTAGCATCCGCAGGGACAAATGTCTCTCTAAACCAGGAGGAAAAAGGGCAACATGATAAAACAAACAACAACTGGTCAAATTAGGAAGTGCAACCTCCGAGGCTGCCTATTCAAGGTATCCCCACCGGGGAAAAGGCTCATTCCTCCCAACGGAGCTGAGCCGGCCCTCTGTTGCCAGATGCGTGGGGGCATCCTCCCTGAACACCCTGTGGACGTCCAGGGCATACATCCACGCTCCCCATGATGGCGGGTGTAAGAAACTAAATCACCCGGGTAGAGGTTCCGTCCAGGGTGACCCTTCTTCAGTTGCGGCTCGACGTCCTGCCTGCTGACGAAGACGTCCTCGGCAAACTGGGGGCTCCGAATAAAGCCCCATCCCGCCTCCTGGTGGATGCGGACAATAAGACCTTCCTCCCGGGAGCTTGGACGGGCGGTCTCTGCCTGGGGGCCCTTGTCTTGGCAGCTTTGGAGCGCACCTCCAGACGCTCGCAACGGATCCGCCTCTCCCGCCGCTCCTTATCGAGTTGGAGGAGCTCTTTTCTGCAAAACTAATTCCTCCTCTGCGCTTCAGCCCGGGTCTCCTGGGGGAAGCCCATCAGGTCCCCCCCCCTGTTTGTCCCAGGCCATCTCTACAGCCGCCGGGCAGGCGACCGGAGGTGCAGGTAATGGCGACAGCAGGGGTTGCTACAGGTCCTCTGCTAGTACGGACCAGTCCGGGTTGGGGCTGGTGGTCTCCCCAGTAAGGGCAGGATCCTGTTGACCCTGGATCGGCATAGCAGGCCTCCGGCAGTGGCGGTTACTTGGGCCTCTAGCTCCGGAGCTCGGAGCTGCTCCCACACTACGGCGCCCGGAGACAGGGGTGCCGGCATACGATCCAGGAGGGCCTCCGTGCGTATGGCGGTCGGGACGGGGGTTTCCAGCTTACCCGTTCCTGGGCTGCACGAGGCCTCCGGTGTTTCCTCCGCCTGGGCTGCGGTTCCGCTGAACGTGCTTGCAGAGCTCTGTCGGCGGGCCCGGATCTGGCGCAGCACCTCCTCTCGCCATTCCGCAGCAGCCATTCGCTGGGCCTCTTCGACCCTATGAGTCAGGTCCTGTGTTTCTCTGAGGAGGAACTCGGCCTCCTCCGGGGTTAGGTGAATTCCTTCCGTTCCGCAGAAGGTAGCAGCTCATGGGCCAGCGTTGGAGGACTTGCAAGAACTCTCCTCGGCGGCGTCCATCACTGCTGCAGGGTGCGGTGAGTCTGGGATTGTTGCGGCCACACCTCGTTATTGCTTTCTTCTCCTCCTCTTTTCGGGGCTGCTCCAGGGTTGCTGGCTGACGGGCACTCCCAGGGACGTCCCATCTTTTCTGACGGACATTACCATGCGGACAGTCTCTACTGGAAGGGGCGGTCTGCACTTTTGGTGTCATGGGGAGCCAGGCCCACGATGGGAGGTGCTGGGTTGCTGTCCTTTCTGCACATAAAGGCGTCCGTTCTTCTTGGGCAGGCGCAACATGGAATGTGAAACGACAGTCTTTTGGTAAAGGCGCACAGTACCCGGTAGCAATGGGGATAACCTATTCCGTTGCTGCGGGCACGCAATCCTGCTGACTACGCCACTTTTCTGTGATGCCTCTCCTCGCTCGCTAGCCCTTACCCTGAGAGATGGGGATACTCGAACTGCGGGCCGGTGCTGTAAGGTGGATGCAGTCGTGGCCTAGGCCCGGTCCGTGCCCAGGGTCGTCACAGCAAAAACAACAAAAATAGGGGCTAGGAGGAACGATGGTGATCGAGTGGACAAATGACTACGCCACCTGTGGTGCCTGGTGATTACCACCAGCGCTGCAGCAGTCCTCTGAGGCGGGTGTCGTGGCAGCTCAGCTGGTACTGCTCCCCACAGGAGGGGCAGGGCCTCAGGGCAGTGGAAGAGAGGGAATTAAGATTTCTGGAGGCAAATGGTGTGTGCAGAGCCGTGCGGGAAGGAATTACAGAGACCAGGGTTTAGTCTTCCAAGCTTTACTCACAGTAGCAGGTGTAAAGCTTCCCTCCGCTTACCGCAGCACGCTGCGTCCACCAGAAAGGGGGTTCAGCACACTCCGGGTAGTTCGGGTTCATCTGACAGGACCCCTGCACCATAGTGTTCCTCTCTCTAGCTGTACTTGAACCGCTTTATGTTCCCCACTTAGTCCCGTACGGGTACTGCAATGTCCTATAAGGGTAGCTTATAGCTCCCGGACCGACTGGGTCCCTTATTGGTGACTGTGGCGTGAAACGTGGCGTTAGGACGGGTCCCTCTGGATGAACACAGAATAAGGGATACAGGTGGCGTACGCCACTCCGTCCATATCCCCCTGGGATCCACTTCAGCCTCCGGACTTCTCTGACAGGGACGTGAAGTGCAAAAGTCAGATAATCGGGGACCGGTACCCCCTCATGCGGCAGGGTCTCTCTGGCTTGGCCAGAATAAGGGTAGCAGGTGGCGACTCCGCTCCATCCGCAGTCCCTGAGATCCTTTCGCCTGTGGAGCTTTCCTCTTCTTCTCCCCTCCTGGGCCTTCTGGTATGGACTAAGATCCAAGACAGAGCCAGCTATAACTCAGCTCTGCCCCGACCCCCAGTCTCGAGGCCTGAAACTGGGAATTGCAGCATCCTGAGCAGCTGCAGATGTACTGGCTAACCACCCCAGGGAACTGAGACCAAAGACCCGGTTATCAAAATGGCCAACAAATTTATATAAATTCTGTTAGTGTTACGTAAAGTGCTTCCTCCACCCACACTAGCCACTAGGTTCCCCCTATCTTTGGTTCCCCCCTTGCTCTTCCATTCAGGACTGGGGCAGCACATTGTGCTTTACACCCCCTGCAGAATGGGAGCAGTGTGGTGATGGGTGTGTAGTGGGGTCCTGTGTGGTGCTCCATCCTTACCTCGGAGAGGAAATACCACACCCGTTTTCCAAGGTGCAGTACCTCTATGGTGACTGATTCCTCAGGGGCGCCACAGAGTAACAATCAATACCGCGATTACAAGAGTCTGACCACAGTATTAAGACTACACTGTGGACCAATTGACCACAAAATTTACGAGGACTGACAGTCCACAGCATTTAAATTATGTGTGGACTGACTGACAACAGCATTTACACTAGTCTATGGATTGACTTGAAGACAGCAATTACTGGAAAGGGACATCATACTCAGAAGAATAGAAGGAAGAAGGCAAAGAGGAAGACCAGAAACCAATCCAAAGGATTGACACTATCAAGATAATGGTGAAGAAAACCCTAGTGGACCGATCTAGTCTTGCACAACATTGATCTTCCTAAAGATCGTTAATTCATCAAGTCGTCATTGTTATGATCAGCAACATGTACTAAGGAAAGATAGGGGAAAGCTGTCCCTACAGTAAGACTAAGCTGAATTCCTACGATGTAGCGGGCTGCCTGTTCCTAGTTAACAGAACCGCCTTAGTCCTCGGCTAGTCTGAACAAAGACCTATAGAATTAAGGGAGGGGTCCCTAAAAAAACTAAGCACAAAAATGTGATACCTCCTAAACAGAGAAGTTGTTGCAGAACACAAAAAGACAAACTGACAAAAATGTACTAGAGGTCCCAGAGGACCAAGCGAACTTAACAGAGAAAGGCACTGAAGCACCTGGCTAGAGAAACAGTGAAACACTGAAGTCCAACACAGCCACAAGGGCGGAGCTGGAATATAAAAGCAGATGGTCACGTGACAGCAAAACACAAGATGGAAAAAAACAAACAGGAGGGTTATAACAGTACCCCCACTTTTATGAGGATCCTCCGGAACCTCCAGGCCCAGGCCTATCTGGAAACCTCCTGTGGAAAGCTTTAACAAGCCTAGGAGCAGAGACATCATCCATCTTTACCCAGGAGTAGTGTTGAGCATTCCCATACTGAAATATCGGGTATCGACCAATATTCGCGGTATCGGAGTTCCGATACTGAGTTCCGATACTTTTAGAATATCGAATACCGGAATCGGAAGTTCCCATAATGCCTGCACTCTGCAGTGTCTCTGAAGGATGACAAGCTGGATGGCAGCACTCAGGTTACTGTACTTGTCATTTAGTGTAAAGGATTTATTAAAAAAATAATAGTGTTTTCATGCACCGTCTCTTAAAAAAAAGCCAGCTGGCAATTCAGCAACGGTACCCAACAATTTAGAATAGAAAGAATAGAGCATCACACATAGATTAGATACATAGAAACATGTCAGTCACATATATAATAAGTACAGTGACAGTGTTGCTAACTGTACTTGTCATTTAGTGTAAAGGATTTATTTAAAAAAATAATAGTGTTTTCATGCACCGTCTCTTTAAAAAAGCCGGCCGGCAATTCAGCAACGGTACCCGACAATTTATAACATAAAGAATAGAGCATCACACATAGATTAGAGAGATAGAAACATGTCAGTCACATATATAATAAGTACAGTGACAGTGTTGCTTCCTGTACTTGTCATTTAGTGTAAAGGATTTATTTAAAAAAATATTAGTGTTTTCATGCACCGTCTCTTTAAAAAAGCCGGCCGGCAATTCAGCAGCGGTACCCGACAATTTACAACAGAAAGATAGAGCATCACACATAGATTAGAGAGATAGAAACATGTCAGTCACATATATAAGAAGTACAGTGACAGTGTTGCTTACTGTACTTGTCATTTAGTGTTAAAATAAAGGATTTATTTAAAAAAAAATTGGCGTGGGGTTCCCCGTAATTTTAGTCTCTAGCGGAGGTTAAGCAGACAGCTGGGGCAGATGTTTGAAGCCTGGGAAGGGGGTAATACCCACGGAGCTTCCCAGGCTACTGATATCAGCCCCCAGCTGAATACCTAGCCTTTACTAGCTATTAAAATGGGGGACCCCACCAAAAAAATGATGTGGGGTCCCCCCTATTTTAATAGCTAGCAAAGGCTAGGCAGACAGCTGGGGGCTGATATTAATAGCTCAGGAAGGGTGCCATGAATATTGGCCCCCTCCCAGGCTAGAAACACCAGCCGTCAGCCGCCCCAGAAATGGCGCATCCACAGGATGCGCCAATTCTGGCACTTAGCCTCGCTCTTCCCACTGCCCTGTAGCGGTGGCAGTGGGGTAATATGGCTGGGGTTGATGTCAGTTAATAATGCCAGCTGACATCAAGCCCAGGTTAGTAATGGAGAGGCGTCTATAAGACACCCCCATTACTAACCCCATAGTCAAAGTTAAAAAAAACACAAACACCCAGAATAAAGTCCTTTAATTGAAATAAAGACACAATTCTTTATTGTTCTAAATTAAACCATACTTACCATCATGCCCATTCCAGCTGAAGCCAACGAACTCCTGCAATAAAAGTAAAATAATAAAGCAACCTCATCCTTACCTTTCCATGGTTCCCACGACATCTTCAGCTCTGCTACATTCACATGACAGGCTGGATCGCAGCAGAACGCTTCCATCCAGCTTGCCATGCCGCAGATACTGAGAAGCGCAGGCATGCTTGCGCTCCTCAGTGTCTGGCTGTGATGGCATCCAGATGAGCCGAGTTCATGTCCAATGAACTCAGCTCACCTCATGCACGTCACTGACAGCGTGGGAGAATTCTCCTGCTGAAGCGCTGAGTGCAGGAGAATTTTCCCACGCTGTCAGCGACGTGCATGAGGTGAGCTGAGTTCATTGGACCACCATTTTCCGGGGTGGCTGCGGACTGCAATTTGCAGCGGGGGGGGCCCAGAAAGCTTGGGCCTCCCTGCGCTGCGGATTCCAGCCCCCAGCTGCCCAGTTGTACCTGGCTGGACACAAAAATAGGGCGAAGCCCCACATATTTTTTTTTTAATTATTTCATGAAATTCATGAAATAATTAAGAAAAAAAGGGCTTCCCTATATTGTTGTGTCCGGCCAGGTACAAATAGGCAGCTGGTGCTTGGGGGCAGCCCGTTCCTGCCTGCTGTACCTGGCTGGACACAAATATAGTGCGAAGCGCCCATCTTCTGGCGCTGTACCCAACTCATCCAGGGCCCTGGTGCGGTGGCTCACTGGGTAATAAAGGGGTTAGGGCCAGCTTGGCATTATCAGCTGGCCCTAAGCCCGAAATTCATGGGGTCACGCCAATATTAGACATGACCGCCATGAATTTCTAGTAAAGTATTTAAAAAAAACACAACACCCAGAATAAAGTCCTTTAATTGAAATAAACACACAATTCTTTATTGTTCTAAATTAAACCATACCTACCATCACGCCCATTCCAGCTGAAGCCAACGATCTCCTGCAATAAAAGAAAAATAATAAAGCAACATCATCCTTACCTTTCCATGGTTCCCACGACAGCTTCATCCTATGGATGCGCCATTTCTGGGGCGGCTGACGGCTGGTGTTTCTAGCCTGGGAGGGGGCCCATATTCATGGCACCCTTCCTGGGCTATTAATATCAGCCCCCAGCTGTCTGCCTAGCCTTTGCTAGCTATTAAAATAGGGGGGACCCCACGTCATTTTTTTGGGGGGTCCCCCATTTTAATAGCTAGTAAAGGCTAGGTATTCAGCTGGGGGCTGATATTAGTAGCCTGGGAAGCTCCATGGGTATTACCCCCTTCCCAGACTTCAAACTTCTGCCCCAGCCGTCTGCTTAACCTCCGCTAGAGACTAAAATTACGGGGAACCCCACGCCAATTTTTTTTTTTATAAATCCTTTATTTTAACACTAAATGACAAGTACAGTAACCAACACTGTCACTGTACTTATTATATATGTGACTGACATGTTTCTATCTATCTAATCTATGTGTGATGCTCTATCTTTCTGTTGTAAATTGTCGGGTACCGCTGCTGAATTGCCGGCCGGCTTTTTTAAAGAGACGGTGCATGAAAACACTTATTTTTTTTAATAAATCCTTTACACTAAATGACAAGTACAGTAAGCAACACTGTCACTGTGCTTATTATATATGTGACTGACATGTTTCTATCTATCTAATCTATGTGTGAAGCTCTATTCTTTTTGTTATAAATTGTCGGGTACCGGTGTATGCCGCTGCTGAATTGCCGGCTTTTCATGTTTCACTGTGAGCACTGTTCCCATCGATTTGGGCAACCACCTCCCCCAATACATTCTACATTATTGTTAGTTGTTTTCTTTCATGTAGAATTAACCTACAAGGAAAGAAAGAGTTTATTTTCATTCCGATATTTGTGTCCCATTGACTTGCATTGGTTTCCGGTATCGGAATCGGCGATATCCGATACTTTTTGAGTATCGGCCCGATCCAATCCGATCTGATATTTCCTGATATCGGAAGGTATCGCTCAACACTACCCAGGAGTTGTCTTCGGGACCGAAACCCTTCCAGGAGACAAGATAGTGTAATCTCCCTCTATGCCATCTAGAATTCAAGATACGAGAAATTTCATATTCGCTGTCTTCCACCACAGGAGGTACTGTGACAGTGGAATCCCTATCAGATACATCAGCCATTTTCAACAAGAAAACATGAAGCACAGGATTAATCTTCCAGGAAGTAGGGACATCCAACCTAACAGCAGACGGGTTAACAACCTGAAGCACTTTAAATGGACCCACAAACTTAGGACCCAGTTTTTAAGAGGGAATCCTCAACCGCAGGTTCTTCGAGGACAACCAAAACATGTCACCCACAGTGAACAAAACCTCCTTACGTTTCCTGTCAAAATACTTCTTGGACTTCTTGTTAGCCTCTTGAAGGTTGCAACGTACATTAGTCCAAACTCTCTCCAAATCACCGGAAAAATTCTCCTCCTCCGCCACAGCCGATCCCAATTTGGAGAAAGAACCAAAAGACGGATGTCTCCCAGTACAACAAAAAAAAAGGAGAACACCCAGCAGAGGAGGATGTATGATTGTTAAGAGCAAATTCTGCGAGAGGCAGAAACTCAGACCACACCTTTTGATTGTCCACCACAAAACAACGCAAAAACTGTTCAACATCCTGGTTCTTTCTTTCAGTCTGTCCATTAGACTCAGGATGATAACCAGACGAAAATGACAAATGGACTCCCAACCTGTCACAAAAAGCACGCCAAAAGCGAGCCACAAACTGAGGTACTCAATCAGAAACAGTATCCGTGGTTACGACATGGAGCTTGACAATCTCCTTAACAAACGCGTTAGCGAGTGTCTTGGCGCAGAGCAACTTAATGAATGGAACCAAATGACACATCTTACTAAAACGATCCACGACCACCCAGATGACAGTAAAACCCTTGGACACAGGAAGATCAGTAATAAAATCCATTGTGAGATGCGTCCAAGACGCACTAGGAACCTCCAGAGGGCAAAGCAACCCCGCAGCAGGAGTATGTGACACCTTTGACCAAGCACACACAGTACACAGACGCACCCACTTGATGACTTTCTTCTGCCATCCAGGCCACCAAAAACTGCGACTGATAAGTCTCTTAGTCTCCGAAATTCTTGGATGACCTGCCAACCGAGACTCATGACACTCCACAAACAAATCTCTCCTAAAGGCTCTAGGCAAGAACAACCTCCCATGGGGAGTGTTAGATGGAGCATCATCTTGAACTTTCAGAATCCCAATCTCCAAAATGGAGTCCAATGCCGCCACCACAACTCCTTTCAGTAAAATGCTCTCCTCCTCCTCGGCACCGACCGTAGGAGAGAAGCTGCGAGATAAAGGCTTTAACATTCTTAGTATTGCATCGACGTCTCTGCCTCCTGCTAAGCAGAGACGCCGTCCCTCTCACCTTCCTGCCCAGCGCGCTGTGTCCTCCTGTGCTCCTTCCCTCGCTGCTGCCGGCGCACGCTCCTTCCCGGGCACTGTGCTTAGGGCGTGCGCGCGCGCTCCCCCTCTCTAAAAGTGACCGTGCACACCGTCCTAAGGAGTCCCCGGCCAATAGCCAGAGGACTTCCCATATATAGGGCACCTCCTCCAAAATGGAGGTGCCCGAGCAAAGTTGTTGCAAAGCATACTCACCTCTGCTTCAGCCCTTAGGCCGTTGCCAACCTGACTTCCAGTCCTGTCTGCCTGCTTGTCTTCCCTTCAGCCCGACAGTCTGTCTCCTGAATCCGCCAGTCTGTTTATGGGCAAGTCCACCTGCGGAACAGGAAGCACCTGCCAGTTACCTGCCTGCTACCTGCCGTACCTGCTAGCCCGCTCAACTGGGAGCGCTCACCTGCTACCCACCTGCTAGCCTACCTGGAGGCTCCGACATCACTTACCGTGACCACCTGCCTGCCAGCCAAGAGACTCTTACCTGCTCTTCCGTCACTTCCCTTGACCACCCGCCTGCTCACCCAGAGACTGCTACCTACCTGTTGTGTCCACCCGCTACTCCGGTCAGTCTCAGCTATCTGACCCGTGGGAGCCACCTGCTCTAATTCAAGGTCGTCTTCAGTAGTGTTGAGCCACCCCCGTAGTGTTCGAGTTCGGTTCGGTTCGTCGAACACCCATGTGTTCGCCGAACTGTTCGTCGAACTGTTCGTCGAACACCTTCGAACACCGTTAAAACCAATGGCAGGCAAACAAAAACACATATAAACACATAGAAAACACCTTCAAAGGTGTCCAAAAGCTGACAAACTGCTCAGAAGACACAACTAACACATGGAAAAGTGACAAGTACATATAGTCATGTGAAAAGAAAAGAGGTGGAGGAGTAAAAGGAGGGGTAGACACAGATATAGGCATGTCATGCCCTTCTAAAATCCAAAAAGTGAGAAGCCGACACGTTCAGTCCGCTCCTGCCCGTGCCACCTCTGTGTCGCCGGGTTTGTGCCAGAGCCGCGGTGAACCCTGACGGCCAGCCCCCCTCTCCCAATACTGGTGCCTGTCTGCTGGTGGGTCGAGCGAGCCCCCCTGTGGTTGAGGCAATTCTAAGCTTTTTAATTTAAATTGTCTCTCTAATTTGAATGAATACACTTTAAATCCATTTACAAGGATCTATTGGAGGGCAAGTCTCATGCCAGCAGCCGCATAATTCCAGCTCCAGTAGCGTCCACTAAAGCTGCTGCAGTTAAAAAGCTTTTATAAGGATCGAGCTCGGCTGTCCACCGCAAGGCATCCTACTGCCAGTCCCAGCCCCTATGCCTTGGGGTGCCTCCTGATCCTCTTCACTGAGTATCCCGTGGTCCCGAAGCATTTCCTTTGAAAAAATTAAGTGTCCAAACTACAGGTGGTGTAGCTTGCTTAACAGCCGGGATAATCCGCTGACTAGCAGACACTGCTACTAGGCACAAAGTATTTCCTGGGCTAGATGCAGTTAAAAATTTGTAATTAGATACTCTCGTTGGATGCTGAGAAAGCATTCCATAGAGTCTTCTGGCACGCCATACATGATTCTCTTAAAAAGCTTGGGGTAGGGGTCTAGGGGACCCTTTTATAGCCAAAATCACGGCCCTGTATCACAATACGTCACCTAGGCTGAAGATAAATGGAACTGTAGCACCCTGAGGGCTCGGTTGCTACAGAGGTATTGCACCTCACCCAGAGATGTGATATCTCACTCTCAGGTAAGGATGGAGTGTGGATCAGGACCCGACACCTGCATGCATTACACCACATTGCCGTGGGGCAGGGCGACCAATATGCCTCTGAGATGGGCACGACAGTCCCTGTCCCTGGCTGGAGTGGGGGGAGGGAACACTGAGGAAGGGGAACCCTGTAGTGCAGGAGCAGGGAGGAAGCAGTTCCTGGGTGCATTGAGAAGGGAGTATAAAAGGTGGGCACCATCTTAGTTCAGTGCAGAGAAGTCTGAGCAGAAGTGGCAGGGAGCAGGGGCTCTGCATGAGCTCTGCTCTGGAGGCGGGCCTAGTAACAGAGGCCCAGGCCTGGAAGAGGGAGAAGGAAGGAAGAGGAGCGGAGAAGGCTCCAGGAACGAGGAATGAAGGGATCCCAGGGGTGCGGACGGGCAAGTCGCCACCGCACGCCCGAATCCACCTGCGTGGAGGGGTCAGGCCAAAGGGGGAGACCGGTCCCCGAAACTAGTGGAGGCAGGAAACGACCCTCAGCTAGAAACTGGAGGCTCTGACATTTTATGTGGCGCAGCCCCTCGCTACACCCGCTAGGAAGGCACCACATAGGGTCAGGGAAACTGGTGCCAAGTTTACCAAGAGGAGGCCCGAGGCAGCCGGACAGAAGGGTTGGTAAGAAAGGCCAGACAAAGGACACACAAAGGGGGTCCTGTGAAGCGCTCCAAAGTTATCTGGGAGTTGTCTGAGCCCCTCACTGGGTGAGGACAGTACGACGTGGGCAGCCGTTACCTGCAGACGTGGTCTGGATAATAAGAACTGTGAGTAAAGGCCCTGGACTGCATCACTGACTCCGTGTCGTTACTGCTGCTGCCCTGCACCATCACCCCCATCCTCCGCATACACTGCCCTGAGGCTATACTCCTCCTGTGGGGAGTTATGCTACACTCTGCTGCACCCACAACACCAGCCTCAGCGGTCTGCCCTGCAGCGGCGGTTCACTCTGACCGCAATCCACGGGTGGCGTAGTCGGACATTTAAACATCAAAACCACATAAATAGTTCCGCCACTGGTTTGACCACCCTGAGCCACGGAACCGGGTCGCCGCCACGAAGACTACAACCACCAGCATCCACCAAAAAGGGTCCGGCTCCGGGTGTCCCAAGGCCCAGGGGGTGCATCAGAACATTTTCATCACCTTTCACAATCACCAATGGGACAAGGCAGGGATGTCCTCTGTCCCCTCTCTTATACATCCTAGTGACGGAGCACCTGCTCTCATCAATTCGCCATAACCCCAATATTAGGTGGATTGAGGTGGGAGGCACCGAGTACAAGTGCTCTCTATTTGCTGATGATGTCCTAGTATATATCACTCAATCACATATATCCATCCATGCTGTTATGGCTGAAATAGATCACTTTGTTACATGGTCAAATTTTAAAATCAATGCAGCGAAGTCTGAGGCCCTCGATGTCTCCCTCCCCAAATCCATATAGGATTCCATCCAGTCCAACTTTCCCTTTGCCTGGCCCTCACAGGGTATCAAATACTTAGGAATTCCTGTTCATAGAGACCTCTCCCATCTATGTTATCTTAATTTTGGGCCCTTTATTGAACAACTCCATACAGACCACGGTTGGCAAGTTAGAACTGTAAGATTCACTACGTGAACCACTGGTGTTTTGTGGAAAAGCACATGTACACTGTGTTCCAAATTATTATGCAAAAAGTGTTTAGGAGTGATAAGGGAAGAATTTGTTTGTTTGTCAGTTAAACTCATTGATGGTGATGTGTGTCAGGGCTCTTTATATCACTGTAAGCAATTGCAGACACCTGTGCTAATTAGTTTGGCAGGTGTGTCCAATGAAAGGCAAGACTACTTAAGAAGGCTGTCTCACATTATTAAGCAGCCTACATTTTCTGCCAAAATGGGAAAGAAAAAGGATGTGTCGGCTGCTGAGAAGCAACAAATTGTGGAGTGTTTAGGTCAAGGCATGACTACAATCAACATTGTGCGATGATCAGGATGAAGTGTCTTGGCAATCAAGAAGTATGTAGCTGATTCACAGTACACACGTGTGCGTGCTGATAAGGGCAAATTGAGGACTCTTTCCTACAGGCAATTACGTCAGGTTAAAAGAGCAGCGGCAAAAAAGCCTTGTCATAGCAGCAGACAAGTTTTTGAAGCTGCTGGTGCCTCCAACGTCCCCCGAACAACAAGATGCAGGGTCCTTCAGAGGTTTGCAGCTGTGCATACGCCATCCTGTCGACCTCCTCTATCCACTTCACACAAGCAGAAACGGCTCCAGTGGGCCAAACATTACATGAAGACTGATTTCAAAACTGTTTTGTTCACGGATGAGTGCCGTGCAGCGCTCGATGGTCCAGATGGATGGAGTGGAGGATGGCTGGTTGATGGACACCCCACGCAAACACGGCTACAGCGCCAACAAGGAGGAGGTGGAGTAATGTTTTGGGCTGGAATCATGGGGAGAGAGATTGTCGGCCCCTTTAGGGTCCCTGAAGGCGCTAAAGATGAACTCCATAATGTATGTGGATTTTCTCAAACAGCACTTCCTGCCATGGTTCAAGAAGAAGAACTGTGTATTTCACAGCAAGATCATTTTTTTGCATGATAATGCACCGTCTCATGCTGCACATAAAACATCTGCATCTCTGGCTGATATGGGCATAAAAGGGGACAAACTTATGGTGTGACCCCCATGCTCCCCTGACCTCTACCCCATTCAGAACCTCTGGAGCATCATTAAAAGGAGTGTCTATGATGGCGGAAGGCAGTTCACATCTAAGCAACAGCTCTGGGAGGGTATTCTGTCCTCATGCAAAACAATTGAAGCAGAAACCATCCAAAACCTGACAAATTCAATGGACGAGAGAGTTCAGAAGCTCCTTTCGAACAAGGGGTCCTATGTGAAAATGTAACATCACCTAGAATAAAGTTTTGAGTTGAAAACTGTTTGATTTCAGTTTCTAATAACCTGCTAATGCTTATAATTTCAAAAATGACCATTTTTTTGGTCTTTATTAAAATGAAAAGGTTGATCGAAAAGTTTGGGGGATCTAAGAGTGTGGCAACCCAGTAGTCATGATTACTTCGAATTCTGACAATATGAGGGTCATGTTGCAGGTAGTGCAGCAAGAAGGCACTTATGTGTCTTGCGCATCTCGGAGCCCCAAAATTATTTTCCGGGCTAGATGCAGCTAAAAATTATTATTAATTTTAAATCTGGTGGAGCTTAGTATAGATGGCCTAATAGGATCAGTGCTGCACACTGCTACAAAGCCCAAATTATTTTCCAGCCAAGATACAGATAAACATGATTAGTAATTTGAAAGCTTAAAACGGTTGGTAGGGTGATTTTAACCAATCATCAAGCTTTTACTCTCCCCAGGATGACACAGGGGTAGAAAAGTCGTTTCGGATCCATGATTTGTTCATCTTTATGAACGTGAGTCTATCTACATTATCAGTGGAGAGCCGCGTGCGCTTATCTGTCAGCACACCACCAGCAGCGCTGAACACACGTTCAGACAGAACGCTGGCTGCGGGGCATGACAAGATCTCCAAGGCGTAAGTGGCTAGCTCCGGCCATTTATCCAGATTGGAAGCCCAAAAAGAGCAAGGGTCCAGTGACACAGTCATGGCTTCAATGTTTACTTGGAGATACTCCTGTACCATCGTCTCTAGGCGTTGACTATGTGTCAGACTTCTTGTCTCCTGTGGCCTTGCAAAGGATGGGCTAAAAAAGTGGTGAAATGACTCCGCAAAATTGATGTTACCAGCAGATACTGTGGTTCTGTTACGGTTTGAGTGCTGAACACTTGACGGTCGCACGGTTGGCAAGTTGGAACTGTGAGATTCACTACGTGCACCACTGGTATTTTGTGGAAAAGCACATGTAAGATTCTGCAACAGTCTCTGCTGATACTCCTGCATGCGTGCATCCCTTTCTATGGCAGGAATAATTTCTGCAAATTTACTTTTGTACCGGGGATCTAACAGTGTGGCAACCCAGTAGTCAGGATTATTTCTAATTCTCACAATTCGAGGGTCATGTTGCAGGTAGTGCAGCAAGAAGGCACTCATGTGTGTTGCGCATCCAGGAGCATCAAGTCCCTGTTGTGTTGGTGGCGAGGTAACAATCATGCTTCCTTCCTCTGTCCTCTCCCCCCAACCTCGCACAACAGAAATGTGATCAAGGTCTCCCTCATCTGATGAGTCTTCCATCAGTTCGTCCTCCACTTCTCCCTGGGCTCCTGCACCTTCCTCACTAGTTTGGCTGCTACCATGCGCCCTGGTAAAACCATCTCCCCCACCCTCACCCTCACATGCCTGCCGCCTTGGTGCTGCCGACCGTCTGGACCTTGCAGATGTTAGCCCTTCCGCATACAACTCCTCCTCCTCTACTTCCTCCACCTCATCCTCTACTTCCTCCACCTCCTCTTGTGCCACCTCCTGACTCCGAATTCTGTTTAACATGTGCTCCAGCATGTAAATCACCGGAATAGTCATGCTGATAATGGCATCGTCAGCACTAAACATCTTCGTCGCCATTTCAAAACTGTGCAGAAGGGTGCATAGGTCCCTGATCTGAGACCACTCCTCCAGCGTGATTTGCCCCACCTCTGGATCTCGTTGGCCCAGGCTATACATCAGAACATATTGCACCAGGGCTTGTCAGTGCTGCCACAGTCGCTGCAACATGTGCAGAGTTGAATTCCACCGGGTAGGCACATCACATTTTAGCCGGTGAAGTGGCAGGCCCAACGACTTCTGTAGAGATGTAAGTCGCTGAGCTGCGGGATGCAAACGGCGGAAGTGAGCACACAGCGACCGTGCCCTCTGCAGAAGGCCATCTAGTTTGGGATAGTGGGCTAAAAATTGCTGGACAACCAGGTTCAACACGTGAGCCATACTGTAACATACCTGGCGGCGTCCTTGCATGGTGGTCCATCTCCCACTGTGCAAGAGCGCGCACTTGATCTCCAGTCCAGAATGTCTCTCTGGCTTCCCTCCTTGCTGTCTGTTTGTCTGTTTTGGCTGCATAGGGCGACGCCTGCTGAACTTCCTGTTTCTTGTACCTGCTGCGGACACGCCCCTGTTGCACCTTCAGCCTATTGCTGTCCATCTTTGGGTATTTATACCACCTTCTTCCTCAAGATGGCGCCTGAGCATTGTTTCTTGTCAGTTGGCTTTTTGTCTCTGACATGCCAGGTCCTATCCTGTTTTCCTGCCTGTTTTCCAGTTCTGTGTCTGAACTGTGGTCTGTTCTTGTGAACACGCTTCTTGCCTGTTCTTTCGCCTTCTAGGGGCCGTATTCCTAGATCTGCCTGTCTGTGCCTTGCGGTATCTGTTCCCGTCTGAACAGAGTCCTGTTTGTGTCTGTGCCTTGCGGTATCTGTTCCCGTCTGAACAGAGTCCTGTTTGTGTTCCTACCTTGCGGTATCTGTTCCCTTTCCTCTGTTCCCTGTTGTCTGTGCCTCGTTTCTACTTTAACCTTGTCTCCCTTTTCCCTCTATGTCTGTTTTCTGCGTCTTTCTGCAGAGTCTGAACTCGCTCCTAAATTCCTTCTCGTCGTCTCTGTACCTCTGTTGTGAATTTAGTGTACGCTCGCTACTTCTATGTAAGTACTGTGCGTGCTTCTGGTTCTGCCTTTCCTTCTCCGTCTGTTCTTTGTGAACAGAGTCCTATCCCCTTGCCTTGTTTACCGCTCTGCAGTGTCCGCTCTGCTCCTGCTTAGCTTGCCGCTCTTGCGGTTTCTGCTCTGCTCCTGCCTTGTTTACCACTCTGCGGTGTCCGCTCTGCTCCTGCTTAGCTTGCCGCTCTTGCGGTTTCTGCTCTGCTCCTGCCTTGTTTACCGCTCTGCGGTGTCCGCTCTGCTCCTGCTTAGCTTGCCGCTCTTGCGGTTTCTGCTCTGCTCCTGCCTTGTTTACCGCTCTGCGGTGTCTGCTCTGCTCCTGCTTAGCTTGCCGCTCTTGCGGTTTCTGCTCTGCTCCTGCCTTCTTTACCGCTCTGCGGTGTCCGCTCTGCTCCTGCTTAGCTTGCCGCTCTTTCGGTTTCTGCTCTGCTCCTGCCTTGTTTACCGCTCTGCGGTGTCCGCTCTGCTCCTGCTTTGCTTGCCGCTCCTGCGGTTTCTGCTCTGCTCTTATCTTGCTTACTGCTTCTGCGGTTTCCGCCCTGCCCTGCTTCTGCCCGCTGCTCCGGCAGTCCTGTCCTGCCCTGCTTGTGCTCGCTGCTCCTGCAGCCCCGTCCTGCTCTGTTCTTGCCCACCGCTTCGGGCGTTCCCTCTCTGCTGTGGTTGTCTACCGCATCTGCGGTTCTGTGACCCAGTCTGTACTGGGTCTTAACCTCTCTGTGCTCCAGCCCGTCCTTTCGGCCAGTACCTCCCTGCCTGCATACTCGCCTGTATCCACCCATCTGCATACCTGCCATGTTTGCTTACATCCACCAGTCTGTGCCAGCCTAACCTGCCTGTTCCAGTAATCCCAGCGTGGGTCAACCCCTGTGTCCGGAGTTTGACCTGGAGTAGCACCTGGTCCCTCTGCCCGGTTTCTCCCTGGTGCACTGGCGTCGTATGCCGTCCTGCCACCTTGGTCGGATCGGCCAGATACTTAGTCACGCCCCTCCAGGCACTCTCCGGTCCATGGTCCAGTGGAACCACAACACCCGCACACGCCAGTCAGTCCGGGCGTGTGCATAACACATACAAGGCACGTGTGTGACATTGCCCCGGCGAAGGGCCGCACCCAGGTTTGCAGCATTGTCGCACACGGCCTTCCCTGGTTTCAGGTCCAGTGGAGACAACCATTCATGAAATTGGTTCTCCAGTGCTGACCACAACTCCTCAGCTGTGTGACTCACATTTCCCAGACATTTCAAAGTAAAAACCGCCTGATGACGTTGAGCCCTACTGCCAGCATAGTAAGGAGGTGTGCAGCATCCCTTCTGCGCAGTTAGAAAGCTTGTGGCACGACCAGACAGGCTTTGTGTGCAGGTGGAAGACCGAGAGGAGGTTGAGGAGGCAGAAGCAGTGGAGGAACTTTGACATAAAGAGGATTGACGCACAACTCGTGGGGACGGCAAGACTTGGACAGCAGCCCCTTGTCCTGCTGTCACCATAGTTACCCAGTGCCCAGTCAGCGACATGTAACGCCCCTGTCCATGCCTACTCGTCCAAGTGTCTGTGGTGAAATGCACCCTGTCACACACAGAGTTTCTCAAAGAAGCGGTGATGTTGTGTGCGACATGCTGGTGGAGCGCAGGCACACCTTTCTTTGCGAAGTAGTGCCGACTGGGCATCTGGTACTGGGGCACTGCGACGGACATAAGGTCTCGAAAATCCTCTGTGTTCACCAGGCGGAAAGGCAGCATTTCTGTAGCCAAGAGCTTGCAGATGGTGAAATTCAACCTCTTAGCTTTCTCATGGCTAGGAGGAAATGGTCTTTTACTTGTCCACATCTGAGGGACCGAGGGCTGGCTATTGTGCTTAGACGGTGTTGATAAGGGTGTCCCCGGCAAACTGCCGGTCTGTGAGGAAGATGCAGGCGGACATGTTAGGTTGCCTTGATCCAAAGGTGGTGCTATCGATGTCGGACAGCGCTCAACACCAGCTGGTGTTACCACCTCCAAAGAAAATGATGACCTGCCAATCACGCTGGCTGTTGCGGGTAAAGAGGTGGCAGGTCTGCGCCCCAAAACAGGTGTGACTGCTGTCCCCCCAGTCACAGAGGATGAAGAGGCCGCGGATGCACAAGATATGGCAGACGGTGGTTGGCCCGGCCGGCTAGGCCGCATTGTAGCACACTGAGCTTCCCACTGCAACTTATGCTTCATGTCCATGTGCCGGTTCATGCATGAAGTACTCAAACTATGTATTTTTTGGCCTCTACTTAGCTTTTGCTGACAAATGTTACAGATAACACGAGTTGGGTCATCTTTTTCGATCTGAAAAAATGCCCAGGCTATGCAAGGCTTAGCACCCATGCGACCTGAAGAGCCACCACGACTTGTGGTCAGAGGCAGAGTTGTGTTTGAGGATGCAGTTGTTGACGTGCTTCCAGTACTACGTCTCTGTCCAGGAAGGCGCAACCTGACCTTGTCGTCACTAGCATCTTCCTCCACCTCCTCTGCTGACCTCATCTCTTGGCTGACTGTGGGTTGACAGTAAGTGGGATCTCCAACCTCATCATCATCACCCTGTGCGTTATCACACCTGTCGTCCTCAGAGCCAACCTGTTCCTGCCCTGACAAAAAACTAAAGTTGTCGCTCCAATCAGGTAGTTGAGTCTCATCATCGTCTTCCTCATTGTCTCCACCAACAGGAGTTACAGTTTGGGAATGAGGGTCTACATTATGGTCAGAACCTTCTGCGTCTGGTCCTGGATCCGACTCATAAAGATTCTGGGCATCAGTGCAGATCATTTCCTCGTCTGGATTCACAGAAGCGCTGGAGTCGACCTCTGATTCCCAGGCTATAGTATGAGTAAACAGCTCTGCAGACTCAACCATCTGTTCTACCTCATACTCAGACGGGCAGCTGGAGATTTGGGAGCTGTGAGGAAGCAAGTGCGATTGGGGTGACACCTTTGAGGACTGGAGTATTTGTGATGTTGAAGTTGATGTGGAGGAGAGCCCACTTAAAGGAGCACTTGATATCCGTTGAAGCACCTGCTGTTTTTGTGCCTCATTTGGAATTTGTAGCGATTGGTGTGGCCGTAAGAAAGGGATCTTATCACATTGTCCGCTAAAAGAAGTAGACATTTTAGTTTGGCTGGAAGATGGTCTTTCTTCTGCAGATGTTACTGTTGCTTTAACACCTACCCCACGGACACAACCTTTTTTCCCCTTCCCAACATGCCTATTCCCCTTTCCACCAGCAGCACGCCTTTTTCCACTCATTTTGGTGGTTAACTAATTCACAACTCTGGAGTTGTTTGCACAAAAAAACAATGGATGGGAACCAAGCAGAGCTGAGTGGCCAAACTGTGGTATTAGGCCAAAACTATTGGCTGGGTTAGATGCAGAAAAAAATTATATTCAATTTGCAACCTGATGGAGGTCAGTATAGATGGACTAATAGAACAAGTCCCACACACAGCTAGAAGCCCAAATATTTTTTCAGAGGTAGATGCAGAAAAAAATTGTATTCAGTTTGCAACCTGATGGAGGTCAGTATAGATGGACTAATAGAGAAAGTCCCACACACTGCTAGAAGGCCAAATATTTTTTCAGAGCTAGATGCAGACAAAAAATTATATTCAGTTTGCAACCTGATGGAGGTCAGTATAGATGGACTAATAGAACAAGTCCCACACACAGCTAGAAGCCCAAATATTTTTTCAGAGGTAGATTCAGAAAAAAATTATATTCAGTTTGCAACCTGATGGAGGTCAGTATAGATGGACTAATAGAACAAGTCCCACACACAGCTAGAAGCCCAAATATTTTTTCAGAGGTAGATGCAGAAAAAAAATATATTCAGTTTGCAACCTGATGGAGGTCAGTATAGATGGACTAATAGAGAAAGTCCCACACACTGCTAGAAGGCCAAATATTTTTTCAGAGCTAGATGCAGACAAAAAATTATTTTGAATTTGCAACCTGATGGAGGTCAGTATAGGTGGACTAATAGAACAAGTCCCACACAATGCTAGAAGGCCAAATATTTTTTCAGAGCTAGATGCAGACAAAAAAATATTTTTAATTTGCAACCTGATGGAGGTCAGTATAGATGGACTAATAGAACAAGTCCCACACACAGCTAGAAGCCCAAATATTTTTTCAGAGGTAGATGCAGAAAAAAAATATATTCAGTTTGCAACCTGATGGAGGTCAGTATAGATGGACTAATAGAGAAAGTCCCACACACTGCTAGAAGGCCAAATATTTTTTCAGAGCTAGATGCAGACAAAAAATTATTTTGAATTTGCAACCTGATGGAGGTCAGTATAGGTGGACTAATAGAACAAGTCCCACACACTGCTAGAAGCCCAAATATTTTTTCAGAGCTAGATGCAGACAAAAAAATATTTTTAATTTGCAACCTGATGGAGGTCAGTATAGATGGACTAATAGAGAAAGTCCCACACACTGCTAGAAGGCCAAATATTTTTTCAGAGCTAGATGCAGATAAAAATTATTTTTAATTTGCAACCTGATGGATGTCAGTATAGATGGACTACTAGAGAAAGTCCCGCACACTGCTAGAAGCCCAAATATTTTTTCAGAGCTAGATGCAGAAAAAAATTATATTCAGTTTGCAACCTGATGGAGGTCAGTATAGATGGACTAATAGAACAAGTCCCACACACAGCTAGAAGCCCAAATATTTTTTCAGAGGTAGATGCAGATAAAAATTATTTTTAATTTGCAACCTGATGGAGGTCAGTATTGATGGACTAATAGAGAAAGTTCCACACACTGCTAGAAGGCCAAATATTTTTTCAGAGCTAGATGCAGACAAAAAATTATTTTGAATTTGCAGCGTGATGGAGGTCATTATAGATGGACTAATAGAACAAGTCCCACACACTGCTAGAAGGCCAAATATTTTTTCAGAGCTAGATGCAGAAAAAAATTATATTCAGTTTGCAACCTGATGGAGGTCAGTATAGATGGACTAATAGAACAAGTCCCACACACTGCTAGAAGCCCAAATATTTTTTCAGAGATAGATGCAGAAAAAAATTATATTCAATTTGCAACCTGATGGAGGTCAGTATAGATGGACTAATAGAACAAGTCCCACACACAGCTAGAAGCCCAAATATTTTTTCAGAGGTAGATGCAGAAAAAAATTGTATTCAGTTTGCAACCTGATGGAGGTCAGTATAGATGGACTAATAGAGAAAGTCCCACACACTGCTAGAAGGCCAAATATTTTTTCAGAGCTAGATGCAGACAAAAAATTATATTCAGTTTGCAACCTGATGGAGGTCAGTATAGATGGACTAATAGAACAAGTCCCACACACAGCTAGAAGCCCAAATATTTTTTCAGAGGTAGATGCAGAAAAAAAATATATTCAGTTTGCAACCTGATGGAGGTCAGTATAGATGGACTAATAGAGAAAGTCCCACACACTGCTAGAAGGCCAAATATTTTTTCAGAGCTAGATGCAGACAAAAAATTATTTTGAATTTGCAACCTGATGGAGGTCAGTATAGGTGGACTAATAGAACAAGTCCCACACAATGCTAGAAGGCCAAATATTTTTTCAGAGCTAGATGCAGACAAAAAAACATTTTTAATTTGCAACCTGATGGAGGTCAGTATAGATGGACTAATAGAACAAGTCCCACACACAGCTAGAAGCCCAAATATTTTTTCAGAGGTAGATGCAGAAAAAAAATATATTCAGTTTGCAACCTGATGGAGGTCAGTATAGATGGACTAATAGAGAAAGTCCCACACACTGCTAGAAGGCCAAATATTTTTTCAGAGCTAGATGCAGACAAAAAATTATTTTGAATTTGCAACCTGATGGAGGTCAGTATAGGTGGACTAATAGAACAAGTCCCACACACTGCTAGAAGCCCAAATATTTTTTCAGAGCTAGATGCAGACAAAAAAATATTTTTAATTTGCAACCTGATGGAGGTCAGTATAGATGGACTAATAGAGAAAGTCCCACACACTGCTAGAAGGCCAAATATTTTTTCAGAGCTAGATGCAGATAAAAATTATTTTTAATTTGCAACCTGATGGATGTCAGTATAGATGGACTACTAGAGAAAGTCCCGCACACTGCTAGAAGCCCAAATATTTTTTCAGAGCTAGATGCAGAAAAAAATTATATTCAGTTTGCAACCTGATGGAGGTCAGTATAGATGGACTAATAGAACAAGTCCCACACACAGCTAGAAGCCCAAATATTTTTTCAGAGGTAGATGCAGATAAAAATTATTTTTAATTTGCAACCTGATGGAGGTCAGTATTGATGGACTAATAGAGAAAGTTCCACACACTGCTAGAAGGCCAAATATTTTTTCAGAGCTAGATGCAGACAAAAAATTATTTTGAATTTGCAGCGTGATGGAGGTCATTATAGATGGACTAATAGAACAAGTCCCACACACTGCTAGAAGGCCAAATATTTTTTCAGAGCTAGATGCAGAAAAAAATTATATTCAGTTTGCAACCTGATGGAGGTCAGTATAGATGGACTAATAGAACAAGTCCCACACACTGCTAGAAGCCCAAATATTTTTTCAGAGATAGATGCAGAAAAAAATTATATTCAATTTGCAACCTGATGGAGGTCAGTATAGATGGACTAATAGAACGATGCTATGCCCAAAAGATTTTACTTCACTAGGTGCTGTAAAAAAATTGGTATTCTATACACAGGTGGTATATCTTGCAACACAGATAGGCTACTCCACTGACTAACACACTCTGCAATAGGCCAAAAAGGATTAGCTTTGCTAGATTCAGCCAAATGCTGTGAAAAAAACTTGCAGAGCACTGGTACAGACCTGCCTGGCAAAAACTGATAGGAACTGATGTAACCTAGTCCTGAAAAGGACTGCAATTACAATTAGTCTTTACTCCCACAATCTATCTATTTAAGAGCACAGACCTGCCTGATAAAAGTCGTAGGAAATGCTGTAACCTAGTCCTTAAAAGGACTGCAATCACAACTATTCCCTACTCCCAAGCTATCTGTAGATTTGTGCGAAAATTGGCTTGAAATTAACAAGGTATAGCGCACACAGCAAAAGCGGTGCCGTCTAACACGCAGCTGCAGCAGTGAGAAAATGGTGGCGACGGGGAAAATGGCTGGGTCTTATAGGGCAAGGACATGTGACATACACTGCCAATGACACATGCCCTTGCTTGTGTGAAAAAAAGCACTTCGCTCCGTGTGTGCACTGCTGATAGGCTGACAGATTGCACCTCCCCACTGTAAATGCGGGAAAGAGAAAAAAAAATGGAGTTCTTCATTATTCCTGCAGAGATCCATCCCCTGCCCCTCCCCCCACCCCGCTGTACACTCAAACTGCGTATTAACATTAATTTTCATCATTACTGAGAAAAAATCCAGTTATGATTTTGGTGCACAAACAGTTATCGAACATAACCTCGAACAGCCGAATTTTTCTAAAATTGTTCTTGTTCGCCGAACGGCTCGAACACCGCCCAAAACAGCTCGAATTTGAGATTGGCGAACAGTTCGAGTAGAACAACGCTCATCTCTAGTCTTCAGTATAACACCTGCCCCTCGGGATCCCTCTTTGTTCCAGGGCACAGAGGTTCCACCACCCGGCCCCGTTACAGTTTGCTCGGGCCATGGAACCCGGTGGTTCCCAAGCTCCCTCGCTCTCTGACCTGTTCCACGAAGTCTCCCGTCAGAGATCCCAACAGGAATCCATCCAGAACCACCTGCGTAATGTCAACTCCCGCCTGGACACACTGACTGCTTCACCTGGACCTGCCTCCAGTCGTACGACTCATGCCCCGGCAGCGCCGCTACCCATCAATGCCATGGTACCCGGTCCGAGTCCTGGGCTCTCTGCACCGCCTCGTTTTGGTGGAGGCTTCATTAACCAGTGCACCCTGCATTTTGAACTTTTGGCACATCACTTTACCACCGACCGGGCCAAGGTGGCTTTCATCATGTCCCATCTCACTGGGGAAGCACTGGCTTGGCTAAATCCCCTGTGGGAGAGAGGGGATCCCCTGGTATCCAACTTGTCAGCTTTCCTCACTGCTTTCCGGAAAGTCTTCGATGAACCGGGACGAAAGACCTCGTCAGCCTCCTCTCTGCTACGTCTCCGCCAAGGGAGTCTCACCGTAGGCCAATATGCCATATGGTTCCGTACCCTCGCTTCTGAGCTTGCCTGGGATTACGAGGCCCTGCTGTCCGTCTTCTGAGAGGGTCTTTCTGGTCGGATTAAAGATGAACTTGCCGGTCGGGACATCCCTACCACCCTGGACGACCTGGTGTTAATTGCTACCCGGATTGACATCCGGTTCCAGGAATGTACCAAGGAAACCACCCGTGAGAGAAGGTTTCCCCGCCTTGCTCCTAACTTCCAGAGACCTGTCTCTTCTTCAGTCACTCCCCGGGCGCACTCACCCGAGCCCATGCAGGTTGACCAGACCAAGTTGGTCAAATCCCGCCAGGAGTCACGCCGGGCCGAGAGGAGCTGTTTCTATTGTGGCAGCAAGGAGCACCTGATCCGTTCCTGCCCGGAGAGACCGGGAAACGCCGGTGTCTAGGATCACTCGGAGAGGTCATCCTAGACAAAAGTAAGTCCTCTCCCTCCCTGACTTTGTCTGTCTCTTTCTCCTGGGGAGAGGATCGGCACTTTGAAATCGCCCACCTGGACTCTGGAGCTGCTGGGTACCTCATCTCCCAGTCCTTAGTAGAGAGATACCGTATTCCCACCAAGCCTCTCACTGAACCTTTGTTAGTTGCCTCCGTGGTTGGTAAACTCCTTCCAGTGCCCATCCTGCTCATCACTGAACCCTTAACTCTGCAGGTGGGAATGCTGCACTCTGAGAAGATCTCCTTCCATGTGCTATCCGGACTCTCTCACTCCCTGTTGCTAGGTCTACCTTGGCTCCAGACACATGAACCCGTATTGAACTGGCGATTCGGTGAAGTACTCCGGTGGGGTCCAGACTGCCATAAAACCTGCCTGGTTCCGGTCCGTCCAGCTTGCTCTCTGCCTACTCCAGCTAATCTACCCAGTCTCTCGGCTCCATACTGGCCCTATGCGGACGTCTTCGGTAAAAAGGAAGCAGAGACGTTGCCACCCCATAGGCCATATGACTGCCCGATCGACCTGGTACCTGGCGCCACTCCTCCCCGTGGGTGTATCTACCCGTTGTCTGTGGCCGAAACCCGGGCCATGTCTGAATACATTGAAGAAAATCTGGCTAGGGGATTTATCCGAAAATCTACCTCCCCGGCTGGAGCCGGATTCTTCTTTGTCAAAAAGAAAGACGGCTCGCTACGTCCCTGTATAGACTACAGAGGACTCAATGTAATCACTGTAAAAAACAAATACCCCCTGCCGCTGATCTCCGAATTGTTTGACCGTCTCAAGGGCACCAGGATCTTCTCCAAGCTGGATTTACGAGGAGCATATAACCTGGTCCGTATCCGTCAAGGAGACGAGTGGAAGACAGCTTTCAATACCCGGGACGGTCACTATGAGTACCTTGTGATGCCCTTTGGTCTCTGTAACTCCCCCGGTGTCTTTCAAGAGCTGGTCAACGACATCTTCCGTGACCTCCTGTACTCCTGCGTAGTGGTATACCTGGACGATATCTTTGTCTTCTCTCCGGATCTCCCCACACACCGGAGGGATGTTCGTCAGGTCCTGCTTAGGCTTCGGCAGAACCACCTCTATGCCAAATACGAGAAGTGCCTCTTCGACCAGACCTCCCTTCCATTCTTGGGCTACGTTATCTCCCAGACAGGTCTGCAAATGGATCCCGAGAAGCTCTCTTCTGTTCTAAAATGGCCCCATCCAGAAGGTTTGAAGGCGATACAGCGATTCCTGGGCTTCGCCAATTACTATCGTCTTTTCATCCCACACTTCTCATCCCGGACTGCTCCCATATCTGCGCTTACCCATAAGGGGGCAAATCCCAAGGTATGGTCGCCTGAAGCCGAGGAGGCCTTCCTTTCCTTAAAGAGAGCCTTCGCCTCTGCCCCCGTCCTGCACCGTCCGGACTGTAATAAGCAATTCTACCTGGAGGCTAATGCCTCCTCCTCCGGAGCCAGAGCGGTGCTCACCCAAAAATCTTCTACCGGGAGAATGGTAACCTGCGGCTTCTTCTCCAAACTCTTCTCCTCGTCTGAGCGCAACTACTCCATAGGAGACCGTGAATTGCTAGCCGTCAAATTGGCATTGGGGGAGTGGCGCTATCTGCTTGAAGGGGCTCTTTACCCGGTAATCATCTACACGGATCACAAAAACCTGGCATATCTCCAAAATGCCCAGAGACTCAATCCTCGCCAGGCCCAGTGGTCGTTGTTTTTTGCCCGCTTCGACTTCATTCTTCATTTCCGCCCGGCGGACAAGAACGTCAAAGCTGATGCCTTGTCCCGGTCCTTCCTGTCCTCCGATCAAGAGGAGGAGCCTACGCACATCATTGACTCCTCCAAGGTGATGAATGTGGCCCCCTTGGATCTGACTCGTCTTCCACCCGGTAAGACGTTTGTAGCAGTACCAGTTCGGGAGAGGGTTCTTCGCTGGGGACATTCTTCTAAACTAGCTGGCCATGCTGGCCAGAAGAAGACCTTCCAGCTCATTACCCGGCATTACTGGTGGCCTACCCTGCGTAAGGACGTTGTAGACTTCGTTGCGGCCTGTTCATCCTGTGCCCGTAACAAAGTTCCCAGACATCTACCAGCTGGCCATCTCCTGCCCCTGCCCGTACCTGCTGCTCCATGGCAGCACATTGCTATGGACTTCATCACCGATCTTCCTGTTTCTGCCGGTTGTACAGTCATTTGGGTGGTCGCTGACCGCTTTTCTAAAATGGCCCACTTCATTCCCCTGCCTGGTCTCCCATCTGCACCCGAGCTGGCTAAAGACTTTATCCGCCACATCTTCAATCTCCATGGCCTACCCCTCCACATCGTGTCGGATCGTGGGGTGTCACCTCACGTTTCTGGAGAGCCACATGTAAGCTGCTAGACGTCACCCTGGATTTCTCCTCCGCTTACCACCCACAGTCCAATGGTCAAGTGGAGCGGATCAATCAGATCCTGACCAGCTTCCTCCGGCACTTCGTTAATGCCCACCATTCGGATTGGGTGGATCTCCTTCCATGGGCCGAGTTCTCTTATAATAACCATGAGAGCGAATCCTCTTCCAAATCCCCATTCTTTATAGTCGGTGGCCAACATCCCCGGATTCCAGTTCCTGTCTCCGCTTCTGTGGACAACCCTGCCGCAGAGTCTCTTGTCAGCGAATTTTCTACTATTTGGGAGAGTACCAGGTCCGCTCTTCTTCTGTCCTCCGAGCGGATGAAGAGATATGCTGATAAGAGACGTCTGGATCCACCTCAATTCCGTCCGGAGACAAGGTTTCGCTCTCTTCCAAACATGTGCGGCTCAAAGTACCCTCCTACAAGTTGGGCCCTCGGTTCATCGGACCCTTCAAAGTCCTCAGGCAAATTAACCCAGTGGCCTACAAATTAAAACTCCCGGCCACCCTACGCATTCCCAACTCCTTCCACGTATCCCTCCTCAAACCCGTTGTCCTTAACACTTTTTCCGACAATCCAGGTACTCCTCCTACACCGGTTCCTGCTGAGGATGTCTTTGAAGTGGAGAGTATCCTGGCCACCAAGAGGGTAAGAGGGAGAACCTTTTTTCTGGTGGATTGGAAGGGGTTTGGTCCTGGGGAAAGAACTTGGAAACCCAGGGAGAACATCAACGCTCCGCTTCTCCTTGAGCAATTTCTCTCTGGCCTAAAAAAAGGGGGGCCTAAAGGGGCGGTACTGTTGCATCGGCGTCTCTGCCTCCTGCTATGCAGAGATGCCGTCCCTCTCACCTTCCTGCCCAGCGCACGGCGTCCTCCTGCGCTCCTTCCCTCGCTGCTGCCGGCATGCGCTCCTTCCCAGGCACTGTGCTTAGGGCGCGCACGCTCCCCCTCTCTTAAAGGGACCGCACGCGCCATCCTAAGGAGTCCCCGGCTAATAGCTGGAGGACTTCCCATATATAAGGCACCTCCTCCAAAATGGAGGTGCCCGAGCAAAGTTGTTGCAAAGCATACTCACCTCTGCTTCAGCCCTCAGGTCCCGTTGCCAGCCTGACTTCCAGTCCTGTCTGCCTGCTTGTCTTCCCTTCAGCCTGACAGTCTGTCTCCTGCATCCGCCAGTCTGTCTATGGGCAAGTCCACCTGCGGAACAGGAAGCACCTGCCAGTTACCTGCCTGCTACCTGCCGTACCTGCTAGCCCGCTCACCTGGGAGCGCTCACCTGCTACCCGCCTGCTAGCCTACCTGGAGGCTCCGCCGTCACTTGCCGTGACCACCTGCCTGCCAGCCAAGAGACTCTTACCCGCTCACCTGGGAACTCTCACCTGCTACACGCCTGCTAGCCTACCTGGAGGCTCCGCCGTCACTTGCGGTGACCACCTGTCGGCCAGCCAAGAGACTCTTACCCGCTCACCTGGGAGCACTCACCTGCTACCCGCCTGCTAGCCTACCTGGAGGCTCCGACGTCACTTGCCGTGACCACCTGCCTGCCAGCCAAGAGACTCTTACCTGCTCTTCCGTCACTTCCCGTGACCACCTGCCTGCTCACCCAGAGACTGCTACCTACCTGTTGTGTCTACCCGCTACTCCGGTCAGTCTCAGCTATCTGACCCGTGGGAGCCACCTCCTCTAATACAAGGTCGTTCAGTATAACACCTGCCCCTCGGGGTCCCTCCTTGTTCCAGGGCACAAAGGTTGCACCACCCGGCCCCGTTACACTTAGTATCAGGGATATAGGTAACAGAAAAATGAAACCGAGAAAAAAAAAGTGCCCACCTAGCTTGACGGGCATTCAAGCGCTTGGCAGCATCCAGATAGATCAAATTCTTATGATCTGTGAAAACCTGAATAGGAAATATAGCGCCTTCCAAAAAATGACGCCAATGTTCAAACGCAAGTTTAATAGCCAGCAACTCCCAATTTCCAACATCATAATTCAGTTCGGTTTCCAAAAATTTTTTCGAAAAGAAGGCACAAGTATGTACTCCACCCTTGTTTCCTGGGACAAAACTGCTCCGACCCCCACCGATGATGCATCGACCTCGACCAAAAAAGGCTTGGTCTCATCAGGCTGCATAAGTATAGGGGCAGAACTGAACCTCTCTTTGAGATACTCAAACGCTTCAATGGCCTCAGTAGTCCACTGGGCCGTATTCGCACCTTTCCTGGTGAGATCGGTTAGAGGTTTAACAATTACAGAAAAATTCTTAATGAATTTCCTGTAATAATTGGCAAAACCCAAAAATTCTGTATAGATTTCAAACCAATAGACCTAGGCCATTCCTGCACAGCCTGAACATTCACAGGGTCCATCTCAGAGCCCTCGCTGGAGACAATGTAGCCCAAAAAACTAATTTTCTGCACAGCGAACTCACATTTCTCCAGCTTAGCAAAGAGTGAATTATCACTCAATAACTGCAAAACTTCATGTACACTCTGCCAATCGGACTCTAGATCTGGTGAGTAAATCAAAATGTCATCCAAATACACAACCACATCCTTACCAATCAAAGGTCTCAGGATGTCATTAATAAGTTTCTGAAAAAATGCAGATGCATTGGTTAAGACCAAAAGGCATCACCAGATTCTCAAAATGACCTACCGGAGTGTTAAAAGCAGTTTTCCATTCATCACCCTCCTTCACTCGTAACAAATTGTATGCCCCCCGGAGATCAATTTTGGAGAACCACTTGGTCCCCACTAACTGGTTAAACAAGTCAGGAATTAACGGCAATGGGTAGGAATTGCGTACGGTAATCTTATTAATTTCACGAAAATCCAGACATGGACGTAAACCGCCGTCCTTTTTTTAACAATGAAAAATCCAACTGCCACAGGCGACTTAGAAGGTCTAATGTGACCAGCAGCCAGGCTAGTCTGTATGTACTCCTCCAAGGCCTTTCTTTCAGGGATAGTCAGATTAAACAAGCGACTCTTGGGAAGAGGAGCTCCAGGAACAAACTCAATGGCGCAATCATAATCCCTATGAGGAGGTAAAACTTGCGACTCCTCCTCCGAAAAAACCCTCCAAAAATCTTGAATAGGTATCGGTATTTCCCCTTTTTCCACAACCGCAATGCGACCATTACAACTTTTATCATAGCACTTCGGACTCCAAGACTTAATCACATTAGTAGACCAGTCCAATAAAGGATTGTGCAGTTTTAACCAAGGCAATCCTAGAACAACTGGAGAGGGTAAATTATCTAAAACAACCAAGTCCAAAATTTATTGGTGAACTCCATTGATAGTGAGGGGAAATGCAGCAGTCTTGTGAGTAATACATTTCAAAGGAGTGTTATCAACTGCAATCACAGAAATAGGTGATGACAAAGGTTTGGATTTCAATTTAAGGTTTTCCAAAAACCCTTTATCAATCACATTAAGTGTTGAACCACAATCCACAAATACCTGAAATTCAATCAAATCTCTCTGCAGAGTAGTACTCCCAGAAAGAAATACTCCTGCAGAGCGTAAACAAGCTATACGGGTGTAACTGACCTTTTTTTAATTCTTTACTTAAACGAAGCTCACAATACTTAATCAAATGGTCAGCTTTACCACAATAAAGACACAATCCCTCGGTAAACCTCCGGTCTCTTTCCTGAGAGCGGAGTGACATCGCCCCAACCTCCATCGGTTCCCCACCGTCAGAGCAGATTTTCTGTGGACTAGGACCTGACATTACAGGAGTCTTTACCTCATTGAGCCTGCACCTCAGTCTCCTGTCTATACGAATAGTTAACTGCATAGCATCCTGCAGAGTCTCAGGTGCAGAGAATGCAATTAGCAAATCCTTAACCCTTTCACTGAGACCAGCAAGAAATAAACATCTCAGCGCAGGATCATTCCACTTAACTTCTGAAGCCCATCTCCTGAAGTGTGTGCAATAATTTTCAACATCATCTGACTCCTCATCAGACCTTAAACATGGATTATTAGGCTGGAGAGAAAAGGCCCACCCCTGTGGTTCATTGCACAAAAGTGACATAATAAAACCAATGCGCTGTGATTCATTCCCAGAGGACCTTGGTCTCATACGAAAATATAAGAAACAAGCATTTTTAAAGGAAAAAAAATCTTGCTGTTTACCATGAAAAACATCAGGCAGTCCTACCTTGGGTTCCACAAAATGCGCTCCAGAACAGCTACTCATGTGTTGCTGAATCTCGGCCACCTCCAGAGACAATCCCTGCAGACGTTGAACCAAATCCTGGACGGAAACCATACTGATCCACGAATTTCTTGCCTTTTAGTTTTTTGGGCTGGACTTACTGTTATGATCTGCAACATGTACTGAGGAAAGATAGGGGAAAGCTGCCCCTGCAGTAAGACTAAGCTGAATCCCTACGATGTAGCGGGCTGCCTGTTCCTAGTGAACAGACCCGCCTTAGTCCTCGGCTAGTCTGAACGAAGACCTATAGAATTAAGGGAGGGGTCCCTAAAAGAACTAAGGACTGGGACAAAAATGGGACACCTCCTAAGCAGAGAAGTTGCTGCAGAACACAAAAAGACAAACTGGCAAAAATGTACTAGAGGTCACAGAGGACCAAGCAAGCTTGACAGAAAGGCACCGAAGCACCCGGCTAGAGAAAAGGTCAAACACTGAAGTCCAGCACAGCCACAAGGGCGGAGCTGGAATATAAAGGCAGATGATCACGTGCCGCAAAACACAAGATGGAAAAAACAAACTAACAGTCATGGCTCGAGTTTCAACCGAAGGCCATTAATAATAAAGAATGGACTGAGCGACTGACCACAGCATATACACTAGATGTGTACTGCCTGAACACATTTACAGTAGACTGTGAACCGATTGAGCATAAAATTTAAAATAGACTATGGACTGTCTGACTACAATTTTTATAATAAAATGCAGACCGACTGACCACAGTCTATCTTTGAAATAAGTAATTTTGGCCCTAGAGTGTTATACTTTTTGGTGTGTATAGCATGTAGCAGGAACATATTATCACTCTTTTGAATATTTACAGGTGACTGACGCCCATTGATATGGTGGGATTTGAAATGTTTCCTTGTGGACTCCAAGAAAAGAATGTGGAAAATCACATAACAGGTAATTAATATTCATATTAATTACTGATAATAGTAAGTCTAGGCATAAGTTCTAGACCTGCGGAGGTTTGACAACACCTTTCTGATACATGAGAATATACTGTTAATGGTTTACATATGTATATTTTCTATACACAACTCCTAGTATAACACAACCATATCTTAGGTAGAGACATAAGGAACATTTCTTTTCCTTATCCTCTGTATTCTAAAGTGAGGAATCCCTTATTCTGTTTCATAGAATAGCCTTGTAATCAGCGGTGTAACAATCAATACCGCGATTACAAGAGACTGACCACAGTATTAAAACTACACTGTGGACCAATTGACCACAAAATTTACGAGGACTGACAGTCCACTACATTTAAATTAGGTGTGGACTGACTGACAACAGCATTTACACTAGTCTATGGATTGACTGGAAGACAGCAATTACTGGAAAGGGACATCATACTCGGAAGAATAGTGTTATGTTCTGCTACCAAAACTAAGGAAAGAGAGGAGATCTGTCCCTACTATAAGACTCAGCTGAATCCCTACGATGTAACAGGGAACCTGATCCTGCGATCAGACCTGCTAAAGTCCTAATCTAGTCTGTACGGAGACCTATAGATGTGAGGAGGGAATCCCTACAAGTACTAAGGACTGGGAGGAATATGGGACACCTCCTAACAGAAATAGTAGCAGACAGACGAACAAACAAAATAGATAGAACATAGAGGTCCGTAGACCAAGCAAACTAACAGAGTTAGATACAGAGCACAGGCTAGCTAGAAAGTAGATATACAATGAAGTCCAGCAAAGCCAGAAGGGCGGAGCAGGATTAAATAGGCCAACAAGGTCATGTGACCAGCAAAGGAAAAAAAACCTAACAGCAAGGTTCTAACAAATAGAAGGAAGAAGGCAAAGAGGAAGACCAGAAACCAATCAAAAGGATTGACACTATCAAGATAATGGTGAAGAAAACCCTAGTGGACCTATCTAGTTTTGCACAAAATTGATCTTCTTATAGATCGTTAATTCATGCAGTCGTCATGGCTCGAGTTTCATCCGAAGGCCGTTAATAATAAAGAATGGGCTGACTGACCACAGCATTCACACTAGTTGAGGACTGCCTGACTACAGCATTCACACTAGGTGTGGACTGCTTGACCACTTTTACAGTAGACTAGACTGTGGGCCAACCTCTTTCTTTTAAAGTGAGGAATCCCCTATTCTATTTCATAGAATATCCTTGCAATCAGTGGTGTAAAACATCAGGAACTCTGTTCCTCGTATCCCGAAGTTCCTGCCTTGACCCTCCTGTTACTGCCCAGCCACTACAGCCTCAGTTATTTCTGCTGGACCACCCAGCTGCACCATCATCTGTCCGTGCTGCATTACAGCTCGACCTGACCAAGGGCTTTGAGGATCCACCTCACCAGGGGAGACATAACAGTACTTAAAATGCACTATGGCTTGGTTTATGATTTACATCATCGTTGCTGTAGCTTAAAGCCACTTCCAGAATGCCATTACCACGTGTGTTTGGATCTATGCAGATGTCTACTCGTGCCACATCAAGGTCCTACATACATCCTATATGACCAGTTGTACAATGATACCAGTAGGGCACTTAGTCCACACATCCAGTCACTCTTATGAATCTGTAACATTCAGCAATACGCCTGCGGCTCTCACCACAAAGTATTGTAATCTTGCAGCTCTTTTTGTATGGAGGGTGAAATGACAATATTTCTCAATTTTATTTTTCCACTTTTTCATTGCTTATTTAGTAAAATAGGTCTTTACGCTCCTATAGCTTTTTGGGATAATCATTATGTACGTGTTCCTCTTTGGAGTCACGGCGTTACCATTTGTATAATGTATATTTATAATTACCTTTTGTTGATAATTTGAACTTGTACCTGATGCTTTTTGCTGAAAGCAAAATAACTTTTTGATTTGTTAGATGTTTCACGACATCTGTAGCCCGGGAAATTTAGGGCAGATTTTATATATTTATTGTGAGTCCTTATGAGTTGTTCACATTATGTGTGTGATTTATAAGCTTCTTTCTGTGTTATAAATGTTTTTAACTTTCTGTGTTTCTTTGAATTTTGATAAAGTAAATTATTTAATATTTTCTGATTGTGGATGAAGGATTTAGGCTGTGTTCACAGGGCGTTCTACCCTCACGTCAGTGGCTCTGTCTGGGCTTACGTCTGAAGCCATTTAAAATGGGATTCAGGCATATGCGCTGATGGGGCCATTATACAGATACATGCGGAGTCACTGTGCGCTCTGCCAGCGCATACCCTCAAATCCCGTTTTCCTGGACTTCGGATATAAACCCCAATGGAGCCACTGAGAATAATACACAATGTGAACTCAGCCTAACAGGGTCAGCGCTTACATTTTTATCTATTGAGCAGTAAGGAAGTGATTAATAAAAATGCATGTGGTTTCACTGCCTTTTTTTGCTATAGAGTTCATTATATGTACTTTAACATGATACTAATTAAAAATACATCGCTTCCCAGAAAAATACCAAAATATAGCTATTTACACTGATAAACAAATGTTATGACTGTTGAAATTCAGAGATATAAAAATTTAAAGAAAAAATGCTGCTGTACCAAATCTAAGCCGCATCCTTAAAATGTACAACAGCTACAGGCTTATGCTTTGGAGGAGAGCATATAGCAGATGTCACTGTGTTTAATGTAATAATTTTTTTTAGTACTGTACTGTATGATCTCTTTATTTTGTGTGTGGCGCTCTCTTCTGGTAATGCTCCATGTTATGATAATGCAGATAATATTTTGTACATTTTCCTACAACTAGAAATGAGCAATTTGTTTCTTGCTGCTCTTACATCCACTAAACCTCATGCATTATCATGCCAGAGGTGCCCATTATTCCGTGCTGATAATGCCAGGTGCAGAAATGAAGAACGGCTGCCACCCAGGACTGGACTGGAGATGGATCTAATACAAGTAGGTTAGTGGATGCACTGAACTGCTTGGCCATGGCAAGCCTGCATTGGGCACCTGTGCTTGGTCCAAATAATCATTTTATGTTGCAAGACTCCCTTTGACTTTTTAATGCGAAATCATGTACATGATGGCGGTGGTGACCTTGTGTGGAGTGGGATAGGGGCTGAGTGCTATACAGACGTGGTAGATGCCTGCTATGCTATATATCTGTGTTTAACCGCAACAACTAAAGCTGAGCTCCCATTACTGCTGTTAACTATTTAACTACTGCTGTCAATCTCTGGCAGCAGTGTTTAAATGGTGCAGTTGCCAATGTTCAGGCATACTAGTTCCCATCGACTCATCGCAAATTTAATTGCAGGGTACCAATAAATTGCCATAGTAAGAGGCGGCCTGCTGAAGGCCTGCGTCACTGCCACCCTGGTTCTCCAGTGAAGCTTGGGCACAGACTGAGCTTTATAGGAGACAACAATTTACCCTATACACTGCAATAGCATGCAGTATAAGCAATTGAACAATCTCAGGTATAAGTTCCCTAAGAGGGCTAAAAGAAAGTAAAAGTTTTTAAAAATAGAAAAATAATCTATCTATCTAATCACCCACCTTTCCCACATTAAAAATAAATAAATTAAAAAAGAAACATATCTGGTATTGACCAGTATGTAAAAGTCAGGTCTATCAAAATATAAAATGAACCCAAATGCTGCTGTAAAGAAAAAAACAAATCGAAATGCCAGAACTGCATTTTATTTTGGTCTCCATACCTCTTAAAAAAAAAATCAATAAAAAAGTCGTCATATGTATTCAGCAAAACAGCTCGCCAAAAAACATGCCCTCACACAGTTCAAATGTCAAATTGAATTGTTAAAAATGTCACGGGTCTCGGAAAATGGGGAAACAAACCACTTTTTTTTAAAAAAAAAAAAAAGTTTTTTTTTTTACTATATAACGGGGATATCTGGTACTTTGCTTATTTTTTTGCATGGTGTAAGAACTAATAGGCAGGTAGTTGTTAATTACCTGACTGTTCTGCCCTGTGTATATATCTGACAGTGACTCTCTGGCTTCCTTTGACTTCACGCCTGCAGAGCAGCCTTTTCCTATTCTAGTCTTCTCTTTCGATGGGGGAAATCACTGCAGACGTCATGCTGATTGACAGTTGGCTCCCCGCAGTTAGGCAGCGGGTAGTCAGCTGTCAATCAGCATAACATTAGCAGAGACATCCTGTCAACAGAGCAGAGTGGAAAAGAAGAAGCTGCTCTGTTGATGTGACATCATAGGAAACCGCAGAATTGCCAGCAGGAGCAGTCTATGACCACTGTGAGTCGGCACAGATCGGCACCAGGCAGAACAGCTAGGTAGCTAGTAACTATCTGCCTGTAAGTTATTAGCCACATACTAAAAAATAATTGGAATTACCGTTACCTAACACAGGATAGATCAATTGGGGGTACTAAAACCTGCTGACAAGTTCCCTTTAAAAAATGTTAAACTTCCTCTATCCTTATTATTTTGTAGGTGTCTACTTTTTTTGTATTTGTATATGAAAAAAGGAAAAGGGATATTAGAAACATAAAATCATTACCGATTCATCTGAAAACCACCCTGAGCACAGGGTGATGCAGTAAATTTCACACAAAAAAAGCCTAAAATCTATAAATTACACATCCGTAAAATGCATATTTCATGGCCATGTCATTATGAATAAAAGCAGTAAATCACAAGCCCTGATAGCACCGTGTTTCATTTATGAGAGCCAGAAGCCAGAATAATGCACAAATGTGAACTATCATTACTACAATTTTTGAATCCGCTGTGGAACACTTTTCATCTTTAATTTATGAATGGCAATTATTTATTTGCTACAAATTTAAAGAGATTAAATCTCCCAGTGGAAAGCGAGCGTAATCTCCATGTTTCAAAATATAGTAGGTGATAAATGAGTGTTTTGTGATTAATTCATCTGAACAGGTGTAAATACCTTGGGACAATATTAATCATTGAATTGTACTGCATTCATCTTCTACAGGCTATAACAGAACAACACTGCTCATCTCACTGTACGTGGTGTATATGTCTGACTGCGATGCCGAGTGGTTGGTGTCCTTAATTTTAAGACATGATCCATTTACTGAAAATAATGGTTGTTCTTTGCATTATGAATAGTTATACAATTTTGTTATATTCGTTCTCGATTACTTCCTAATACATGTCTATCTTTCTGCTTACAGTCATTGAATGGGAACCATAACATCCAGGAGATGAAAAATCGCATATAGTGAGCCTTGAAGGTGTTAACTGTGGATCCCTTTCACCACCTTCAAAAAATTAAGCTCAGAACTAGGGTACAACAGATCCATAAAGTAGATTTCATGAAAATAAAGGCGCATCTTTTTCCTTGTGTGTGACGCCCGGGTGGAGGAGAGAGATTTGGATGGTAGTAATGCGTCCGAGTCGGTTGGACCAGGGGACGCCTCTCCTTCCCTGCTCGCTAGCCCACCCTGAGAGTTGGAGGTACTCGGAGCCGGGCCACTGTGCAAGGTGGATGTAGTCGCGGCCTAGGCCCGGTCCGTGCCCAGGGTTGTCACATTAAAAAGTTAAGGGCTAGGAGGGACGGTGACAGTGATTCGAGTGGTTACATTGACTACGCCACCTGTGGTTTCTGGTGATCCTCCACCAGCACTGCATTCAGTCCTCTGAGGCGGGATGTAGTGGCAGCAGCAGATGGTACTACTCCCCAAAGGCGGAGCAGGGCCTCAGGGCAGAAGGAACAGGAGGAAGGGAATCGTAGTGGGAGATGTGGTGCGGTGTGGTGCGGTGCCGCGTTGCAATAAGAAACCGGAGGCCATAGGGGTAGTCTTCCAAGCTTTACTCACGGTAGAATGCACAGCTGCAAGGCTTCTCCCTGCTCCTCATGGCGCGCTGCGGCCACCAGGACCGGGGGTCCGACAACCTCTGAGTAGTTCAGGTGCTTTGGTCAGGACCCCGCACCAGAGTGTTCCTAGACTTTCCCACTAGGTCCTATCCTGTCCGTATGTGGTACGTGTACTAAGGCCGGGTCTCCCTCCGTATTATGCACAGAACAAGGGTACGGGTGGCAACTCCGCTCCTTCCGTTACCCGGTGGGATCCACTGAGCCTCCGGGCTTCTCCGACTAAGACGTAAAGTGACAGAGTCAGATATCGGGGACCGGTACCCCTTTTGCAGCAGGAATCCCTCTGACTAGGCCAGAATAGTGAGGTCAGGTGGCGTATACCGCTCCGTCTGCATGGCCCCTGGGATCCTTTTGCCTGCGGAGCTTGTCTCCTCTGCTCCCCTCCAGGCCTTCTTGGGTAGGGACCTTGACCGGGTAGAGACAGCCGTTAAGTCTAGTCCGCTCCGCGACTCAAGGCCAGAGTACGAGGACCGTGTCCCCATCAACTGCAGGTTCACACAGAAAGCCACGTTCAGTGATGAAGATCACAATCAAAAGACCATAAGCCCAAGATGGCTGTTTATTAAATATGAATTATTAAGTGTAACCTAAATGTGCATCCTCCACCCTCACCCACTACTAGGTTCCCCCTATCTTTGGTTCCCCCATCTCCACTTATCCCGGCTGGGGCAGCACCCTGGTGCATTTAAGCCCCCCTCAGGTGGGAGAGGTGTAGTGTTGGATGCAGAGGTGGGGTCCTGACAGTTGCACCATCCTTACCTCGAAGGAGAGATACCACACATCATTAAAGAGATGCAGTACCCCTGTGGCGACCGAACCCTCAGGGGTGCCACACTTGCTATTGTTCCTGTTACTATTTTACTCTGTTCCTGTCTCTGATCCTGGTCCCTACCTTTGGCTTTAGGCTGGTTCTTTTGATTTCATCATTCATAGACTATTCCTCTTACATTCCTGACTTTGCTACTAGTTCTACACAACAGTACACCTGACACCAATTGGTGATTAAGCAACATAGAAAATGGACTAAGAAAGTTAAGTTAAGGACAGTATGTCTTACTAAGAAACACTGTGCTTTCAGAGAAAACATACATTTAAAGGTTGACCAGGGGGCATGCAGCTCGGATGACTAGTCTAAGAGATGGGTCCCCAGCAGTTTCTCACACCTAAGCTTCCCTTTAGTGACAGATTTCTCTCCCTATAATTCAGGGGTGCAAAGCATTTTTTGGTCCTAAGGCCACATTGCTGTACTGAACCAATCCCAAGGGCGTAAAAAAAAATTAAAGGAGTACTTACATGAATACATCACCAGAACCAACATCAGTACATTAATACATCACCAGAATCAAATTTTAAGTATTTGATGAGCATTTGGAGAGTTTCTGCTCCCAAAGAAATCAGTATGCACACACGCTAACTTAAACTGAGTTTTTAGAGCAAATACTCACCAACTTCTCCTCACAAAAAAACTCAAAATGTAGAGAATTGAAAGTAAGTTTCCACACAGCCATTAGGTATGTTATGGATTGCTACATGTGTAGAAGAGCAGAACCACTGTCACTACATGAATGTGGTGCTAGAACTACCATCATTACAGGAATGTAGCACCAGAACCACCGTCAGTACATGAATTCAGCATCAGGACCACCATCAGTACATGAATACGGCGCCATAAACATCGAAAGTACATGGATGCTGAACCAGAACCATCATCAGTACATGAATGCAGTGCCAGAACCACCTTTAATACATGACTGCAGCGCCAGAACCACTACCAGTACTTGAAACTAGTGCCAAAACCACTGTCAGTACATGAATGCAGCACCAAAACCATCATCAGTACATTAATGCAGCACCAGTACCACCAGTCAGTACATGAATGCAGCACCAGAACCACTGTCAGTACATGAATAAAGCACCATATACACCCAGGTACCTTTTAGGTGACATTTTCTATAATTGGAGTTGTTCCCTTCTCTTTTATCTCCACTTAGTACAGACGTCATGATGAGATGTCATGCCTAGTGCTCGTCTCGAAAGAATTTCCTCTTGTCTGTCTTCAGCAGCACTTCCTGACATGGTGCCATTAAAAATAAAAGTATCATTATACTGCCCCATAAATATAAATATCTCTCATGCTCTGCTGCTGAACAAATAATTGCCCCTCACTGCGCTTTTTGCACAAAATGTCCCCCACACTGCCCTCTCCATAATATAACTATCTACAGTACAGACCAAAAGTTTGGACACACCTTCTCATTTAAAGATTTTTCTGTATTTTCATAACTATGAAAATTGTACATTCACACTGAAGGCATCAAAACTATGAATTAACACATGTGGAATTATATGCTTTACAAAAAAGTGTGAAACAACTGAAAATATGTCTTATATTTAGTGTTGAGCGAGAACTAAAATGCACGGGTGCTCGAAGCTCGGCCCGAGCTTGCCGTGATACTCGGGTGCTCGACCCGAGCAACGAGCCCAATGTTAGTCTATGGAAGACCCGAGCATTTTTGCGACGGCACCCCCGGCAGTCTTTTAAAAGCCTAACAAGTGCCCAAAACGATAGTGACAGTGCTCAAATGACATGGGGACAGCATGGGGATCGCCCCAGGAAGCATTTATGAACCCCAGGTCACTGCTGTCAACAACGTGGTCAGAGGTATTAAGCCACTTTTAAGGGTTCACAATAAAACGTTCAAAAACGAAACTGAAACTGCTTTCCTGTGAAATATGTTAAGGAAGTTCCTTTCCAGGGTAAAGACTTGTGTATAAGATAAAATAAATAACCCCCCAAAAAAATACTCCTCCACACCTTGGGCTATGTTCACAAGTAGCATTTTTTATGTGCTTTTGCACTTTTGTATTGCTTTCAACCGTGACAAATGCATTCACTGGGAAATGTCATTTTAACATTTTACAACCTTATCTGGCCATGTGCTGTGTGACACATGCATACAGTGCTGAAAAGACATGGGAACAGCATGGGGAAGACCCTTGGAAGCATATCTGACACCCAGGTCAGTGCCTAAAAGTGTGCCCATCAGAAGTCATCCTTTCCGCATCAGAAGATGCAGACTTGCAACTATCCCCGTGCAAGTTCTTGTCCCAGGGCACTGTTCAATTGTACCTCCCCCATTCCTTGCAATGCAAGTGCAAATATGCAGCCAACCACCCACCCACCCCCAGGCTGCAATACCATACTGCTTGCTTGCTTGCACTTGAAATTGGGCCTTTTAGGCATGTGGAGGCGGAATCTGGCCACCACGTCATGGCTGCGTTGGCGGCCTGGAATCCATACTCAGTCCACAGCCGCCCGGCGGCCGGGTGTCCATACTCAGTCCCCCGCCGCCCCGCAGCCGGGTGTCCACACACAGTCCCCAGCCATCTGGGGGCAGCCGGGTGTCCATAAACGGTCCCCAGCCGCCCCTATTTCTCCTTGGAACTTCCCGCCACACACTTCTCTTAGCCCGGCCTGCTTTAGGGCAGCATTGGACTAGCCCACTAGAGAACCAGACTCCTCCGGTGGGCCCTGGCTTCTCCATCAGGGGAGTTGAGAGAGCCAACGTGAGGACCATGATGATGATGATACAAGTTAGCATCTGCTTATTTTTCTTGGAATGCAAGCGTAAATGTGCGGCCTGCCACCCTCCCACCCCCAGGCTGCAATACCATACTGCTAGCTTGCTTGCACTTGAAATTGGGCCTTTTAGGCATGTGGAGGCGGAATCTGGCCACCACGTCATGGCTGTGTTGGCGGCCTGGAATCCATACTCAGTCCCCAGCTGCCCGGCGGCTGTGTGTCCATACTCGGTCCTCAGCCGCCCCGCAGCCAGGTGTCCGCACACGGTCCCCAGCCACCTGGGGGCAGCCGGGTGTCCATAAACGGTCCCCAGACGCCCCTATTTCTCCTTGGAACTTCCCCCCCACACACTTTTCTTAGCCCGGCCTGCTTTAGGGCAGCATTGGACGAGCCCACCAGAGAACCACTCTCCTCCGGTGGGCCCTGGCTTCTCCATCAGGGGAGTTTAGAGTGCCAAGGTGAGGAGCATGATGAGGATGATAGAAGTTAGCATCTGCTTTGTTTTCAAGGAATGCAAGCGCATGTATGTAGTAGGGGCTAGGCCTGAGGTGGTCAGTGTTTTGGCGCATATCCTACCTCCTCCGAGGATTGCTGGATGTTTTCCTGTTACTATCCAAGTTCTATGACTCCCGTTAAAACAAAGCTTCAGGTGATAAATGATGGACGAGGATTACAGCGTACTAAAAACCTTCTACCCATTATTGGGGAGTTTGTCTCCCTTAATTTTCGCCTTTGCATTGAAAAGCAAAAGCTGACTAAAATTAGGAGGAAATGCAATGCCCGTTGGAAGAGTCGTGGAGATTAGAGGTAATTAAAAACAACATTTCAATGCCCCTTGGAAGAGCTGTGGAGATCAGAGTGGCTTAAGAAGACGCTTTTAATGCCCCTTTGAAGAGACGTGAAGGTCACAGTAGCTTAACAAGATGGTTTTAATGCCCCTTGGAAGAGCTGTGGAGTTCAGAGTGGTTTAACAAGACGGTGTTAATGCCCCTTGGAAGAGCTGTGGAGGTCACAGTAGTTTAACGAGACGGTTTTAATGCCCCTTAGAAGAGTGGTGGAAGTCGCAGTGGAATAAAAAGACAATATCAATGCCCCGTGGAAGAGACATGGAGATCACAGTAGCTTAACAAGACTGTTTTAATGCCCCTTGGAAGAGTGGTGGAGGTCGCAGTGTAATAAACAGACAATATCAATGCCCCTTGGAAGAGACGTGGAGGTCACAGTAGCTTAACAAGATGGTTTTAATGCCCCTTGGAGGAGTGGTGGAGGTCGCAGTGGAATAAAAAGACAATATCAATGCCCCGTGGATGAGACATGGAGGTCACAGTAGCGTAACAAGACGGTTTTAATGCCCCTTGGAACAGGTGTGGAGTTCAGAGTGGTTTAATAAGATGGTTTTAATGCCCCTTGGAAGAGACGTGAAGGTCACAGTAGCTTAACAAGACGGTTTTAATGCCCCTTGGAAGAGATGTGGAGGTCAGAGTGGTTTAACAAGACGGTTTTAATGCCCCTTGGAAGAGTGGTGGAGGTCACAGTGGAATAAAAAGACAATATCAATGCCCCTTGGAAGAGACGTGGAGGTCACAGTAGCTTAACAAGACGGTTTTAATGCCCCTTGGAGGAGTGGTGGAGGTCGCAGTGGAATAAAAAGACAATATCAATGCCCCGTGGAAGAGACATGGAGGTCACAGTAGCTTAACAAGATGGTTTTAATGCGCCTTGGAAGAGTGGTGGAGGTCGCAGTGGAATAAAAAGACAATATCAATGCCCCTTGGAAGAGACGTGGAGGTCACAGTATCTTAACAAGACGGTTTTAATGCCCCTTGGAAAAGTGGTGGAGGTCGCAGTGAAATAAAAAGACAATATCAATGCCCCATGGAAGAGACGTGGAGGCAACAGTAGCTTAAAAAGATGGTTTTAATGCCCATTGGAAGAGCTGTGGAGTTCAGAGTGGTTTAACAAGACGGTTTTAATGCCCCTTGGAAGAGACGTGGAGGTCACAGTAGCTTAACAAGATGGTTTTAATGCCCCTTACAAGAGCCATACAGTACATCATCTTAAAAACATTATTCCCATTATTGGGGAGTGGGTCTCCCATAGTATTTGCTTATGCCTTCCAAGCACAAGCTTCCAAAAATTAGGATGGAGCAACTTTTAATGCCCCTTACAAGAGCCATGCAGTACAGCATATTACAAACATAAGTCCCATTATTGGGGAGTGGGTCTCCCATAGTATTTGCTTATGCCTTCCAAGCAAAAGCTTCCAAAAATTATGAGGAAATGCAATGCCCGTTCGAAGAGTCGTGGAGGTCCCAGTAGCTTAACAAGATGCTTTTAATGTCCCTCAGAAGAGACGTGGAGGTCAGAGTGGTATAACAAGACGGTTTTTATGCCCCTTGGAAGATACGTGGAGGTCAGAGTAGTATAACAAGACGGTTTTAATGCCCCTCAGAAGAGACGTGGAGGTCAGAGTGGTATAACAAGACGGTTTTAATGCCCCTCAGAAGAGACGTGGAGGTCAGAGTGGTATAACAAGACGCTTTTAATGCCCCTCAGAAGAGACGTGGAGGTCAGAGTGGTATAACAAGACAGTTTTAATGCCCCTTGGAAGAAACATACAGTACAGCATCTTAAAAATATTATTCCCATTATTGGGATGTGGGTCTCCCAGAGTCTTTGCTTATGCCTTCCAAGCAAAAGCTTCCAAAAATTAGGATGGAGCAACTTGCAATGCCCCTTACAAGAGCCATGCAGTACAGCATATTGCAAACATAAGTCCCATTATTGGGGAGTGAGTCTCCCATAGTATTTGCTTATGCCTTCCAAGCAAAAGCTTGAAAAAATTATGAGGAAATGCAATGCCCGTTCAAAGAGTCGTGGAGGTCCCAGTAGCTTAACAAGACGCTTTTAATGCCCCTCAGAAGAGACGTGGAGGTCAGAGTGGTATAACAAGACGCTTTTAATGCCCCTCAGAAGAGACTTGGAGGTCAGAGTGGTATAACAAGACGCTTTTAATGCCCCTCAGAAGAGACGTGGAGGTCAGAGTGGTATAACAAGACGGTTTTAATGCCCCTCAGAAGAGACGTGGAGGTCAGAGTGGTATAACAAAACGGTTTTAATGCCCCTTGGGAGAGACGTGGAGGTCAGAGTGGTATAACAAGACGGTTTTAATGCCCCTTGGGAGAGACATGGAGGTCAGAGTGGTATAACAAGACGCTTTTAATGCCCCTCAGAAGAGACATGGAGGTCCGAGTGGTATAACAAGATGCTTTTAATGCCCCTCAGAAGAGACGTGGAGGTCAGAGTGGTATAACAAGATGCTTTCAATGCCCCTTGGAAGAACCATACAGTACAACATCTTAAAAATATTATTCCCATTATTGGGGGGTGGGTCTCCCACAGTCTTTGCTTATGCCTTCCAAGCAAAAGCTGACAAAAGTCAGGATGAAGGAACTTTCAATAATGGCAACACGGACCACGGTCACCCTGGTGGTATAGTGGTGGTGGAGGCTGAGGATAAGGAGAAGAACATAAAACAGCTGAAATGAGGAAGCGTATACCTATGTGTGGGTGTGAAGCGGTGCATGTGAATATACCTCCTGAAATAACACAGTGGATTTGACTTTATGTTACTCTGCTGTCATTTGGTGGTGATTAGAAGTCTGGCCCAATCCAGCCCTTGTTCATTTTGATAAAGGTCAGCTTGTCAGCATTGTCAGTTGACAGGCGAGTGCGCTTATCAGTTATAATTCCCCCAGCGGCACTAAAAACACGCTCCGATAACACGCTAGCGGCAGGGCAGGCCAGGACCTCCAAGGCGTACAGAGCGAGTTCATTCCAAGTGTCCAGCTTGGATACCCAATAATTAAAAGGCACAGATGAATCATGGAGGACGCTGGTACGGTCGACAAGGTACTCCCTCACCATCTTTTGAAACTTTCCACTCCTTGTGAGAGTACCCCACGCCTCAGGGTCTGTCCGAAGGGAGGGTCTGAGAAAACTGTCCCAGAACGTTGACCGTGTTCCACTGCCTCTGCTAGATTGGAGTTGCGTCTCTCTCGCATGTACGTCCTGGTTGGGCAACGAACTGTGACCTCTGCTGCTAGCGTGTTCAGATGGGAATTTTTTTTTACAGTTCTGCAGCAAGGGTCTTCTGGCACTGCCCCATTTTTGTAGACCTCTCCACCTCAGGAATAAGAGAGTGAAAGTTCTCCTTATAGCAGGGGTCTACAAGAGTCACCAACCAGTAATGACTGTCACCCAACATTTTGACAATGCAAGGGTCACGATTAAGGCAGCGTAACATAAAGTCAGCCATGCGTGCCAGACTGGTAATGGGCAAGATTTCCGTGTCCTCACCAAGATGATGACTGATCATGCTCTCCTACTCCTCCTCCTCCTCCCCCCTGTCCTCAGGCCACCCATGCTGAACCAATGGTATGACAGTTTTACAGGTACTACCGTCTACAGCGCATGATACCAGCTCCTGTTCTTCCTCCTCCTCCTCCTCCTCTCCCTCATTGTCCCCTAATGCACGTTGGGATGATATGAGGCTGGGCTGTGTGTAATCGCCCACTACGGTTTCTTGATCCATCTCATCATACTCTGGCTGCAATGCCTCCTCTTTAACTCTCTGCAGAGAGCGTTGCAAAAGACAGACAAGTGGGATGCTGACACTAATGATGGCGCCATCGCCACTCACCATCTTGGTGGCCTCCTCAAAGTTTATCAGGATGGTACATATGTCAGACATCCAGGTCAACTCCTGAGTTCTTATGTGTGGAGTCTGACCTGAATATCAACGGCCTTGTTGCAGCTGGTACTCCACAACTGCTCTCTTCTGCTCACAAATCCTTAACAACATGTGGAGGGTAGAGTTCCAACATGTGGGGACATCACACACCAGTCGCTGTGCCGGAAGCTGCAAAAGCTGCTGCGACACAACAAGGGCGGTGGAAGCTGTAGCCAACTTGCGAAAATGAGCTGACAGGCAGCGTACTTTCACGAGCAGATCTGGCAACTCGGGGTACGATTTAAGAAACCGCTGAACCACGAGGTTAAGCACATGAGCCAGGCATGGTACGAGTGTGATCTCGCCTCAGAGCCGCCACCAGGTTACGGCCATTGTCACACACAACCATGCCTGGATGTAGGTTCAGCGGTGCCAGCCACAGATCTGCCTGCTCTTTCACAGCTGTCCACAACTCACAAGCAGTGTGAGGTTTATCACCTAAGCTAATGAGTTTCAGCACAGCCTGTTGCCGCTTGGCGGAGGCAGTACTGCAGTGCTTCCAGCTTGTAACTGATGTGGTGATATCTGAGATGGAGGCTGAACATGAGGAGGAGGAGGAGGATGATGCGCAGGAGCTGTACACTGTGGGGGCAACTCTGAATGACATAGGGCCCACAATCCTCAGTGTGGGGAGGATGTGTTCCGTCCCAAGGACTGACTGGATCCCGGCTTCCACTATGTTTACCCATTGTGCCGCCAGGGAGATGTACCGTCCCTGGCCACAAGCACTGGTCCACGTGTCCATTGTCAGGTGGACTCTCCCAGTAACTGCGTTGTTGAGGGCACGGCAGATGTTTTGGGACACGTGCTTGTGTAGTGCGGGGATGGCACACCGGGCAAAATAGTGTCGGCTGGGGACCGAGTGCCGAGGGACGGCTACCGCGATAAGGTTGCGGAAGGATTCCGTCTCCACCAGTCTAAAAGGCAGCATTTCCATTGCAAGCAGTCGTGAAATGTGCGAATTTAGGACTGTGGCCTGTGGGGCGTTAGCTGTGAATTTCCGCTTTCGTTCAAAGGTTTGGGATATGGACAATTGAACGCTGCGGTGGGACGTGGATGTGGATGTTGATGCTTTTTCTTGAGAAACTGCCATAACAAGTGAAGACTGAGAGGAGGGGGCATCTTTACATGTAGTGTGGACAGGGGATTGCCTTGCACACACAACAGGGGGTTATATTGCACGCACAACAGTGGAAGAAGCAGTGGTGACACCCGCTGACACTGGTCGTGGACCCTGGGGTTCGCCCCACAAAGTCAGGTGTTTTGCTGCCATGTGCCTGATCATGCTGGTGGTGGTCAGGCTGGTAGTTTTTTCACCCCTGCTGATGCCGGCATGGCAGGTGATACAAATGGCCTTTTTGGGGTTATCAGCAGAGTCCTTAAGAAAATTCCAGACTCTGGAAGACCTACCGCTTGTACTGGCAACGTCCCTCGTGTTGGTGTTACGGGGCACAGTTGCCCGCCTTCTGTCTGCGGCCACCACACTGCTTCTTCCTGACTGTTGTGGTACTCTGCCTCCCTCCCACTGTGTGCTGCTGGCCTCACTCTGCATGTCCTCCTGCCACGTTGGGTCAGTTACTAGATCATCCACCACCTCCTCCTCTTCCACTTGCGCACCACAATGCTCCTCCTCACTTCCTGGCAATTGTGTCTCGTCATCGTCCACCTCTTGTGACAAATTGCCAGCGTCGACTTCCTGTGGCCGTGGCTGTTCAAATATTTGGGCATCGCTACATGGGATCTCCTCTTCCACCACTTCAAGCAGAGCAGGCGAGGGGCACAAATCTGGAAATGGACCAGTGAACAGCTCTTCAGAGTGTCCAAGTGTGGGATCAGTTGCTGTCTGACGACACTCGGCATGGTGGGAGGAAGAAGCTTCAGGGTCAGGAGGAGTATGCGGTCGAGACTCACGGCTACTAAGAGTTGACCGTGTGGAAGACAGACTGGAGGTGGTGGTGCCCAGGTAACTGGAAGTATTATCTGCTATCCAATTAATAACCTGTTCACACTGATCAATTCGCAATACTGGTGTTGTTCTGTGCTTCCCTAGTAATTCGGTCAAGAAGTGGGAGAGAGAAGATGTGGCTGTTGGTTGTGGCTCATTTTCACCTTGGCCACGGCCCCGTCCTCTGCATGCACCATCACCAGAATGTCCAGTTCCACGTCCCTTGCAACGCGCCTTGCCCATTGTAAAGGAAGTAAAATAGCTTACACTCGCACTATCAATGGAAAAAGGGTAATAAAAAGTAGATTTGAACCGTGGAAGAGGAAAACCACAGTTTTATTTCTCTGACCTACCCCCGACTCTTTTAACCAATCAGAACAATCAGGGAGAAACTATTACTATTTTTCTTTACGGAAAAAATACCAAAACCTGAATAATAGAGATTTTTTACCGTGGAACAGCAAAACCACAGTTTTAATTTACTGGTGTATACCAGACTTTTTAAAATATATATATTTGCGGCTGAACAGTGAGCGACACACTCAAACTGTTTTTTTTTAGATACAAAAGGCCCAAAACTGGATACTACAGAGATTTGACTCGTGAATCTGCAAAACCACACTGGGATTTGTCGAGCCTACAACAGACTATTTTCAACAGATATATTTTTGTGTCTGAACAGTCAGGAGACACTACTGTTTTTTTTTAAGGCAAAAAAAGCGAAAATCAGGATAATAGAGATTTTTTACCGTGGAACAGCAAAACCACAGTTATAATTTACTGGTGTATACCAGACTTTTTTAAAAATATATATTTGCGGCTGAACAGTGAGCGACACACTCAAACTGTTTTTTTTTAGATACAAAAGGCCCAAAACTGGATACTACAGAGATTTGACCCGTGGAACTGCAAAACCACACTTGGATTTGTCGGGCCTACAACAGACTATTTTCAACAGATATATTTTTGTGTCAGGACAGTCAGGAGACACTACTGTTTATTTTAAGGCAAAAAATGCGAAAAACAGGATAATAGAGATTTTTTACCGTGGAACAGCAAAACCACAGTTATAATTTACTGGTGTATACCAGACTTTTTTAAATATATATATTTGCAGCTGAACAGTGAGCGACACACTTAAACAGTTTTTTTTTAGATACAAAAGGCCCAAAACTGGATAATACAGAAATTTGACCAGTGGAACTGCAAAACCACACTTCTGTTCCTGTGGCCTATACCAGACTCTTTTCAACAGATATATTTGTGTCTGAAAAATCAGAGACACACTTTTTTTTGGGGGGGGGGGGACACAAATAGGTTAATAAGACGGGTATTTGTACAGTGTGAAGGAGGAAAAAAAAAAAAAGAGGATTTAGATGAAAACAAAGGATTTTTACTGGCCCCCAAGACCTGGAGTCCAGCAATTTCAGCAACAGGAGCACACAGGACTGTAATGCAGCGTTTGCTGGTATAACCACTGCGTCTCCTATACAGCCTGCCTGCCTGCCTGATATCTGGGATGGATATTAGTCCTGAGAAGGACTGTTTGTTTGATCTGGCTGCCTTTACAGACCCTACACTAACTATTTCACAGGATAAATCTCTCCCTAGCTCAGCAGCGCTGTCCCTACACTGTCTAATCCGGAGCTACTGTGTCCAATATGGCGGCGCCCAGTTTTAAATACTCGAGGTGGCGCTGTGCGGCCAGCCAATCACTGTAATGCCCACAAACAACATGGCTGCGGCATTACAGTGACTGGCTGGCAATCCCTGCATGATCATTGGCTCTGTAAAGAGCGCCAAACATGCAGGGCGGAGACCTGAGCTCGCCCGAGCGTGATGCTCGGGCGAGTACCGAGCAGTGTCGAGCATGCTCGCTCAACACTACTTATATTCTAGGTTCTTCAAAGTAGCCACCTTTTGCTTTGATGACTGCTTTGCACACTCTTGGCATTCTTTTGATGAGCTTCAAGAGGTAGTCACCAGAAATGGTCTTCCAACAATCTTGAAGGCGTTCCCAGAGATGCTTAGCACTTTTGTCTTCACTCTGCGGTCCAGCTCACCCCAAACCATCTCGATTGGGTTCAGGTCTGGTGACTGTGGAGGCCAGGTCATCTGGCGCAGCACCCCATCACTCTCCTTCTTGGTCAAATAGCCCTTACACAGCCTGGAGGTGTGTTTGGGGTCATTGTCCTGTTGAAAAATAAATGATGGTCCAACTAAACGCAAACCGGATGGAATAGCATGCGGCTGCAAGATGCTGTCGTAGCCATGCTGGTTCAGTATGCCTTCAATTTTTAATAAATCCCCAACAGTGTCACCAGCAAAGCACCCCCACACCATCACACCTCCTCCTCCATGCTTCACGGTGGGAACCAGGCATGTAGAGTCCATCCGTTCACCTTTTCTGCGTCGCACAAAGACATGGTGGTTGGAACCAAAGATCTCAAATTTAGACTCATCAGACCAAAGCACAGATTTCCACTGGTCTAATGTCCATTCCTTGTGTTCTTTAGCCCAAACAAGTCTCTTCTGCTTGTTGCCTGTCCTTAGCAGTGGTTTCCTAGCAGCAATTTTACCATGAAGGCCTGCAACACAAAGTCTCCTCTTAATAGTTGTTGTAGAGATGTGTCTGCTGCTAGAACTCTGTGTGGCATTGACCTGGTCTCTAATCTGAGCTGCTGTTAACCTGCGATTTCTGAGGCTGGTGACTCAGATAAACTTATCCTCAGAAGCAGAGGTGACTCTTGGTCTTACTTTCCTGGGGCAGTCCTCATGTGAGCCAGTTTCTTTGTAGCGCTTGATGGTTTTGGCAACTGCACTTGGGGACACTTTCAAAGTTTTCCAATTTTTTCGGACTGACCTTCATTTCTTAAAGTAATGATGGCCACTCATTTTTCTTTACTTAGCTTCTTTTTTCTTGCCATAATACAAATTCTAACAGTCTATTCAGTAGGACTATCAGCTGTGTATCCACCTGACTTCTGCACAACACAACTGATGGTCCCAACCCCATTTATAAGGCAAGAAATCCTACTTATTAAACCTGACAAGGCACACCTGTGAAGTGAAAACCATTTCCGGTGACTACCTCTTGAAGCTCGTCAAGAGAATGCCAAAAGTGTGCAAAGCATTCATCAAATCAAAAGGTGGCTACTTTGAAGGACCTAGAATATAAGACATATTTTCAGTTGTTTCACACTTTTTTGCAAAGCATATAATTTCACATGTGTTAATTAGTGTTGAGCGAGCACTAAAATATTCGGGTGCTCAAAACTCGGGCCGAGCTCACCGTGATACTCAGGTGCTCGACCCGAGCAACGAACCCAATGTTAGTCTATGGAGACCCGAGCATTTTTGCGGTGGCACCCCCGGCAGTCTGTAGAAAGCCTAAAAAGTGACCAAAACGATAGTGACAGTTCTCAAATGACATGGGGACAGCATGGGGATCGCCCCAGGAAGCATTTATGACCCCCAGGTCACTGCTGTCAACAACGTGGTCAGAGGTATTAAGCCATTTTTACCGGCTCACAATAAAACTTCAAAAACGAAACTGAAACTGCTTTCCTGTGAAATATGTTAATGAACATCCTTTCCAGGGTAATGACTTGTGTATAAGGTAAAATAAGTAACCATAAACAAAAATACTCCTCCACACCTTGGGCTATGTTCACAAGTAGCATTTTTTATGCGCTTTTGCACTTTTGTTTTGCTTTCAACCGTGACTAATGCATTCACTGGGAAATGTCATTTTAGCATTTTCCAACCTTATCTGGCCCTGTGCTGTGTGACACATGCATACAGTGCTGAAAATACATGGGAACAGCATGAGGAAGACCCCTGGAAGCATCTCTGACACCCAGGTCACTGCCTAAATGTGTGCCCATCAGAAGTGATCCTTGCCGCGTCAGAAGATTCAGACTTGCAACTATCCCCGTGCAAGTACTTGTCCCAGGGCAGTGTTCAATTGTACCTCCCCCATTCCTTGCAATGCAAGCGCAAGTATGCAGCCAACCATCCACCCACCCCCAGGCTGCAATACCATACTGCTTACTTTCTTGCACTTCAAATTGTGCCTTTTAGGCATGTGTTGAGGCGGATTATGGCCACCACATCATTGCTGCATCGGCGGCCTGGTATCCATACTCTGTTCCGAGCCGCCCCACGGCCGGGTGCCCACACACAGTCCCCAGCCGTCTGGGGGCGGCTGGGTGTCCAAAAACCGTCCCCAGCCACCCCTATTTGTCCCGGTGCGCCTTATACACAAGCGCGCATACCAAAACATTACCTGTGCCCTCCCCAGTGCATTTAGTGGGAAGGACAGCCTAACCACAAACACGTGGACAAGTGAATGTGGCCAGGGATTGTCCATCTCACTGACGCCTTCACACTGGGTTAATATTGTGGAAGCCGGGACACTGTTGGACACTGGGATGCAACACGTTCTCCAGACATAGAGGATTGCGGGTCCTTGGTCAATCAGGCTTCAACACAAAGTTCAGAAGGTAGACAGCAGCAGTGGTCGGCCTCCTACACAACGAGTAAATTATTCATGATCATGAGGCCATTCATCTCCTTAGCTTTCTGTTCCTTGGAATTAAAGCGCATGTATGTAGTAGCAACTAGGCCTGAGGTGGTCAGCGTTTTGGTGCATATCCTACCTCCTCCGAGGATTGCTGGATGTTTTCCTGCTACTATCCCAGTTCTATGACTCCGGTTAAAACAAAGCTTCAGGTGATGAATGATGGATGAGGTGGTGGCAAAGGAGAAAGAGCAGGAGGAACAGGGACCATTAACATCAATATCAGGCCAGTCAACCACACATGTCTTGTAGGATATGTTTCTGTACCAAAAGGAGCGGTTCGGCTACACAGTTATAGGGCAACAGTGAGTGCAATGCCTATCAAAAATTTCGAGGCACTCCAATGCCCCTTGGAAGTGACTTGGAGGTCAGAGGGCCTTAACTTAACCATTTTTTCAATTTATAGCAACTGGGTCTCCTGTACACTGCTGGCCTAAGCAGTGAATGGAAGGCTTTCCAAAAATTATGAGGAACTGCAATGCCCCTTGAAACAGACGTGGATTACAGCATACTAAAAACCTTCTGCCCATTATTTGGGAGTGGGTCTCCCTTAGTGTTCGTCTATGCATTGAAAAGCAAAATCTGACTAAAATTAGGAGGAAATGCAATGCCCGTTGGAAGAGTCATTGAGGTTAGAGGTAATTAAAAACAACATTTCAATGCTCCTTGGAAGAGCAGTGGAGTTCAGAGTGGTTTAACAAGATGGTTTTAATGCCCCTTGGAAGAGACGTGGAGTTCAGAGTGGTTTAACAAGACTGTTTTAATGCCCCTTGGAAGAGACGTGGAGGTCATGGTAGCTTAACAAGACGGCTTTAATGCCCCTTGGAAGAGACGTGGAGTTCAGAGTGGTTTAACAAGATGGTTTTAATGCCCCTTGGAAGAGACGTGGAGGTCACAGTAGCTTAGCAAGATGGTTTTAATGCCCCTTGGAAGAGACGTGGAGGTCACAGTAGCTTAATAAGATGGTTTTAATGCCCCTTACAAGAGCCATGCAGTACAGCATATTAAAAACATTATTCCCATTATTGAGGAGTGGGTCTCCCATAGTCTTTGCCTATGCCTTCCAAGCATAAGCTGCCAAAAATTAGGACGGAGGAACTTGCAATGCTGGCAACATGGACCACGGTCACCCTTGTGGTATAGCGGTGGTGGAGGCTGAGGATAAGGAGAAGAGCAAAAAACTGCTGAAATGAGGAAGCGTATACCTATGTGTGGGTATGAAGCGGTGCATGGGAATACACCTCCCGAAATAACACAGTGGATTTGACTTTATGTTACTCTGCTGTCATTTGGTGGTGATGAGAAGTCTGGCCCAATCCAGCCCTTGTTCATTTTGATTAGGGTCAGTTTGTCAGCATTGTCAGTTGACAGGCGAGTGCGCTTATCAGTTATATTTCCCCCAGCGGCACTAGAAACAAGCTCTGATAACACGCTACTGTAAGAAGGAAGACTTGCCTAAGGCCAGGTGCAGAGCTCCGGCGCCGGAACTGCCAGGGTCCTGCCCAGTGTGCCAGGGGACGGGATTAAGAGTGCGCGGGGATCTTCCTGGACAGTTCTGGGGGACAGAGGAGAGGGACAGAAGAGAGGAAGTCAGGTGTCTGGGCTCGCGCGAAAGAGACGGTTGTGGAGAGCAGACCGGCAGTTGGGGAGAAACAGTCGGACCTGCCGACAACGAGAGAGAGACGTTCTGCCCTGTCCTCGGTGAAATAGAGACGTGCTGACCTATCTGCGGTGACGGACGAACGGGTGGCACAGCTTGCCACAAAAACAAAGGACATGCAGTCTGTACCGGGCCTACAGAAAGTAATCGTTCAGTTACCTGCATCATCACAGTTTTCCAGACATCTGACGGTGACCTATGGGTTAGGACGCACCCGAGATTAGTGATCCTAAAGCAGTTTGTTGTACGCCGGAGGAGCTTGCTATGGCTCTTAAAGGAGTCGTGACCGCTGTCGTGTGGTCAAAGGACTGGGGGCCCAGTGGGTGAGACCCGAGACCGACCACTTCTGCCAGAAGACGGACACACTCCGGATTGAGTGTCTGAAGACGGACGTAGTTATCGCTAAAGGACAGATAAGTGCAAGCCTCCAGTAATCTACCTTCTCTTATTCAGCCTGAACTTTTGGGACTGCGCCGTATTGTTGTTCCTTTCCTTTTTATAGTTAAACCACAATCGTTTATTGTCCGATTTTACTGTTTTATTGCTGTGTTACTTAAATTTACACTCCCTTCGTGGAGAAACCAAATCTTGAATTAAACCTCTGCCATACTCTCTGCGTGCTGTGTGCGGCATCCGAGCCTTTTAACATTTGGCGTAGTCGGCAGGATGTTGTCTCCAGACTCAATTGCAGGCATGGCAGACCAGGCCAGTGCAAGAGCCCCTACAGCTAGCCTTCCCCTGGGCGCCATGTTGAATAATCTCCCAAAGTTTACCGGAGACAACATGATGCTGTGGGATTGGGTAGAACGGGTTAAGAGCATGTTACGGATGCACCCAATGACCCCCGATATGCAAGCAGAGATAGATTTGCTGTCTTTAGAAGGAGAAGCTCGACAGACAGTAATGTTTCGTTCCCCCACTGACCAAAATACGGTGGAAAAAGTGGTACGGATCCTAGAAGAAATGCATGGGGACCCTACTAATGTGGCAGAGTTAAGGATGTGACTGTTCCAACAGGTACAAAGGGAGGGGGAGACTGTGACCCAATATTTCAATGCCCTACAGAGTGTGTACACTTACATCACTAGGAAAACGAACCTAGAAGACGTGGCAGTGGGGCCCCCGGACCTAGTACTTAGGGACCAGTTCGTAGCTGGCCTCAGAGATGCGCAGCTGAGACATGCCTTGCGAGAGCGCTTGCGCACCAACCCGCTTATGACATTTCTGACATTTCTGGAGGCAGGGGCAGAGGCCCTCGTGAGGGAACAGGAGATGGGGGTAGTGACCCTGGCAGGGATGGTCCGGGGCAATGCAGTGCCCCCGTCGCCCACGAACGAACCAGAATGGGCCCGAGAGATGCGGCGGGAGATCCAAGAAATGCGAGAAGAGTGGTACAATATTCGAGTGGCTCAATCAGTGAGAGCCGGAACAGTTGACCCGAGACCCCGGGCGAATTAAAGGACGACCCCAAACCCCGGGTTGGAACAGAGCACAATCGGGTGGCCCGAAGACCCCCTGCAGACAGGGGACCAATGTGTTGGAATTGTGGAGGCATGGGGCATAACGCCAGGAGCTGTGCCAGTCGAGGAAGGCCTCTGTCCCAGCAGCCGTTAAACTGACGGGCTCCGGGTGTGAGGGATGCAACCCAGAGCAGAGGAAGGCAGTGAGTCCCGAAGACTTAATATCCATGAGCCCGACAGTGTGGGCCGAGCTTGGCGGACGGGGCGGTTCACTGCTTGATCGACATGGGATCTCAAGTGACCCACCATGGGAGAAACTTATTTCCGTCAGCGGTACCCAGTGATGGCACGAACTGAAGGAGGTCCCTTGATAAAGCTCACAGCCGATAACCAACTGCCCATTCTGGTCACAGGAGTAGTGTGGTTACGCATCCGGGTGTGCGGATAAGATGTGGGAAGAAATGGAGTCGTCCTGACTGGCGGAGATGCCGGCCCAGGACCACCAGTGACCCTCGGTATGAACGTGCTGAAGGAAATCGGGCAGATCCTGATTAGGGAACCATAGGGCGGTGGAACTCTAGAGCCCCTCAATGGTAGGCCCTCCAGCAGCTGATCAGGGTTGCCCAGGCGCAAGAGACCTCGAGTGGAGGAAAAGTTCTGGGAAAGGTGATAATACCCGCCACCAACACCCTCACCTTACCACCAGAACAGACAGTCCTCACTTTGCCCGTCCGAGTCTGCACCCCACTAGAAGGGGTAGAGATTCAGATCGAGTCAACCACCATGGACAAGGTGCCTCCGGGTTTATTGGTAGCGCGGACCTTGGCTACCGTCCATAAGGGAAACGTGGTGGTACGATGCGTGAACCTGAATCCGAGTGAGCCCCAGAGGGGCGTAACTAGGTATCAACTCGGACCGACCAAGGTCGTACGGCGGCTCAATCAACTCCATGACCAGGGAAAGACCGAGCAGAGGGACCAGGTGCTACTCTGGGGACCGACCTTGTATGAGAGCAGGTGACTCCCACGGGTCAGAAGGCAGGGACTGACCGGTACAGCAGATGAGCACGGCAGGCAGGCTGATGGGTGATCCGGGCAGAAGGACTGGCAAGAAATGGCAGGTAACAAGCAGGAGCCTTCAGGTAGGCGGGCTGGTAGGCGCGACAAATAACAGGCAGGTGCTTCTAGGTAAGCAGGCTGGCAGGCACGGCAGGTAACAGGCAGGAGCCTCCAGGTAGGCTGGCTGGTAGGCACGGCAGGTAACAGGCAGGTGCTTCTAGGTAAGCAAGCTGGCAGGCACGGCAGGTAACAGGCAGGTGCTTCCATGTAAGCGGGCTTGCAGGCACAGCAGGTAACGGGCAGGTGCTTCCAGGTAAGCAGGCGGACAGAGCCCATAGACAGACTGGCGGACTGGATTGTATACAGACTGTCGGGCTGGAGAGTAGACAAGCAGGCGGACTGGACTTGTAGTCAGGCTGGCGGACTGGACTTGTAGTCAGGCTGGCGGGGTGAACTTGGAGTCAGGCTGGCGGGGTGGACTTGTAGTCAGGCTGCGGGCTGGACTTGTAGTCTGGCTGGTGGGCTGGACTGGTAATCAGGCTAGCAGCGGGACCTGAGGGCTGAAGCAGATCATAACACACAAAGCTACAACCTTGCACGGGCACCTCCATTTTGGAGGAGGTGCCCTTTATATAAGAGGACCTCCGGCCAGTGGCCAGGGACTCCTTTGGACGGCGCGCGTGGCCCCTTTAAGAGGGAGGGAGCGCGCGCGCGCCCCCTAAGCACACTGCCCGGGAAGCTGTGCGTGCCGGCAGCAACAGAGGCAGGAGCACCGGAGGACACCGGGCAGGGAGCGCGGCGGTAAGTGGGACGGCGTCTCTGCCTGTCAGGGGGCAGAGACGCCGATACTACACCGAGGCCATCACCCATGAGATCCCTATGGGAAATGCTGCTCCGGTACGGGAACGGTATAGACAGATACCCCCGCAAATGTACCAGGAGGTGAAGGAAATGCTGGCCCATATGATACAGAACGGGGTGATTCGGGAAAGCCAGAGCCCGTGGGCGGCTCCAATCGTCCTGGTCAGGAAGAAGAATGGAGCCCTACGATTCTGTGTGGACTACAGGCGGCTAAATGCTTGCACCGTAAGAGACTCATACCCTTTACCCAGGATTGAGGAGTCTCTATCCGCCCTAGGCAAGGCTAAATAGTTCTCATCCCTGGATCTGGCCAGTGGATACTGGCAAGTGCCAGTGGTTGAAAATGACCGCGCCAAGACAGCATTCGTGTTGCCCATGGAACTCTTCGAGTTTAATCGGATGCCTTTTGGCCTAACCAACGCTCCCGGGACCTTTCAACGCTTGATGGAGAGATGTTTAGGCGATCTGAACTTTGAGGCCACACTGATCTACCTCGATCACATCATCGTCTCTGCGTCTACCTTTCAGGAACATCTACGACGACTGGAGCAAGTCTTGAGTCGTCTTCAAAATCATGGCCTGAAGGTGAAGCCACAAAAATATCATATATTCCACAAGCAGGTTGAGTACCTCGGGCACACGGTGTCCTGTGAAGGAGTCATGCCCACTCGGGAGAAAGTGGCCGCCGTGCAAGAGTGGCCCACCCCGAAGAATGTAAAGGACGTGCAGGCCTTCCTAGGACTCACAGGGTATTACCGCAGATTTGTGAAAAATTTCACGTCCATTGCTAATCCGCTACTGGAGCTCCTTCAAGGGATACCTGCGGGCTCGAAAAATCTAACTGTGAAATGGGGAAGAGAACAGGAGGAGGCCTTCAGGGCCTTGAAGATGGCCCTGATGGAAGCTCCCATACTGGCCTACGCGGACTTTTCTCAGCCCTTCATTCTTCACACCGATGGAAGTCTCCTTGGTCTAGGGGCTGTGCTGTCGCAGGAGCAGGAGGGGAGAGAGAGGGTGATAGCATATGCGAGTCGCTCCCTCCGAGATTCGGAGAAGAACCCAGACAATTACAGCTCCTTTAAACTGGAATTGTTGGCCCTAGTGTGGGCAATGACAGAAAAGTTTGCGGAGTACTTGTCGGGGTCTGAAGTGTTGGTGAAGATAGACAACAACCCATTGGCTCATCTGGAGAACGCGAAGTTGGGAGCCCTGGAACAACGATGGGTGGCTCGCATGGCTCGGTACCGGTATAAGATCACCTACCAGCCTAGGGCTGAAAACACGCATGCTGATGCCCTCTCCAGGGTGACCCATGAGCACCCTGACCGTGACCGAGATGAAGAACTGGAGGCCGAAGAGGTGCCCAGCTTCCGGAGGGTTGGCAGCCCGTTGTCCGCTACGCAGGGACAGATCGGGGAAGTGAAAGGACACGTGTTGGGGCGGCCCAGGGACGAGTGGGTATGGATACAGCAAATGGATGGAGAGATTGCTCAGTTGCGACAGTGGGTGGCTTTGAAACAAGTCCCTAACCGCGAAGAAAGGGGGACCCTGATGCCAGAGGGGCTGCGGCAGTGAGAGAGACTGAGCCTGCAGGACGGCTTGTTGTACAGACGGGTCCAGTTGGTATGGGAGTTTGGCCCCACTTGGCAAGTAGTGGTTCCAGAGAGTGTGATCGGGACACTGGCCAAGGAAGCACACGAGTGGGGAGCACAGTTTGGACCCGAAAATAACTTCCAGTGGCTGCAGAGACTGGTGTACCACCCCCAGCTAAGAGTTGCAGTGGAGAACATCTGCCAGAAGTGCTGGAGTTGTGAATTGGTGAAAACCCCAGAGCAGCGGACCCCTGTCCAGACGATTGTGATGGCTACGCCCTTAGAGGTGTTGATGATCGATTACCTGACCATCGGGCCGGCGCATCTCGGGTATGGACATTGCCTGGTCATGACCGACCACTTTACGAAATTCGCAGTGGCAACTCCGACCATGGATCAGACAGCTGAATCTGCTGCCCAGGCTATCTGTTGGGACTTCATCAGGGTCTATGGCTGTCCGAAGAGAATTCACTCCGATCAAGGAGCCTGTTTCCAAGGACAGTTGATGGAGGAGCTGCTCCGGCTATACAAGATCAAGAAGTCTAGGACCACCCCTTACCATCCGCAAGGGAATGGGTCCTGTGAACTCTTCAACAAAACTTTGATCCAGATGCTTCGAACCTTGGAAAAAGATCGGAAGGTACGCTGGCCGGAGTTTGTGGCCGAGCTGGTGTGGGTCTATAATAACCGGGTACAAAGTGCCACAGGGTTCACCCCCTACACCCTGCTGTTCGGACAAAAGGGTAGGGAGATCACCAAGCTCGAACTAGATCCCATGTAGAACTGGCCCCGGACGGGCACATCTACCTGGATCCGTGAGCATTGGCACCGGTTGCAGACTCTTCGGAGGTTGGTGCAGCAGAAGTTTAAGGAACATAGGCACCATGAAACGCCACCTCTTCGGGGGACAGCCTTTAATTCGGGAGAACGGGTGTTGGTACGGGATAAGAGACTCCGGGGCAAGCTGAGTAGACAGAGAGTTAGTCCTGAAGGACCGGTGTATGAGGTTCAACCTGAGGGGGAAGAAGCAGCTCCAACAAGAATCGTTCATCGAAGCATGTTACGGCCCTGTTTGTCTAGCGATGAGCAAAAGACGGAAGAACTCAGCACAAAGACGAGAGATCCCACACCCAGTGCGCCCGTCTACGATGATGAGCAGGAAGAGTCAATAGTGGCTGCGATCCCCAGTCTCACATCACCCACAGCTTCCCACACAAGAGAGGAGGGCCCACCGCTCCGTCAAGCTGGGCCGGGCGAAGTTGGGAACCCCAGCGACTCTCAAGTACCCTGCGCTCCAACTGCATTACGCCGGTCCGAATGATCCACTTCTGGTGTGCCGCCTATCCGCTACAGTCAGGATCAGTTCATCTGGCAATGTATCATCCAAGAGGTCAGAGAGTGTGAGCGCCAGGTGAAAAAACTCTCGCCCGTGGAATGGTGAGCTCAAAGGGAGCAGGAGTGTAAGAAGGAAGACTTGCCTAGGGCCAGGTATGGAGCTCCGGCGCCGGAACTGCCAGGGTCCTGCCCAGTGTGCCAGGGGACCGGATTAAGAGTGCACGGAGGACTTCCTGGACAGTGCTGGGGGACAGAGGAGAAGGACGTAAGAGAGGAAGTCAGGTGTCTGGGCTCGCGTGAAAGAGACAGTTGGTTGTGGAGAGCAGACCGGCAGTTGGGGAGAAACAGTCGGAACTGCCGACAAAGAGAGGGAGATGTGCTGCCCTGTCCTCGGTGAAATAGAGACGTGCTGACCTGTCTGCGGTGATGGACGAACGGGTGGCACAGCTTGCCGCAAAACAAGGGGCATGCGGTCTGTACCGGGCCTACAGAAAGTGATCGTTCAGTTACCTGCATCACCACAGTTTTCCAGACATCTGACGGTGACCTACGGGTGAGGATGCACCCGGGATTAATGATCCTAACGCAGTTTGTTGTACACCGAAGGAGCTTTCTACAGCTCTTAAAGGAGTCGTGACCGCTGTCGTGTGGTCAAAGGACTGGGGGCCCAGTGGGTGAGACCCGAGACCGCCCACTGCCGCCAGAAGACTGACACCCTCCGGAGTGAGTGTCTGAAGATGGACGTAGTTATTGCTAAAGGACAGATAAGTGCAAGACTCCAGTAATCTACCTTCTCTTATTCAGCCTGACCTTTTGGGACTGCGCCGTATTGTTCTTCCTTTCCGTGTTATAGTTAAACCACAATCGTTTATTGTCCAATTTTACTGTTTTATTGTTGTGCTACTTAAATTTGCACTCCCTGCGTGGAGAAACCAAATCTTGAATTAAACCTCTGCCATACTCTCTGCGTGCTGTGTGCGGCATCCGAGCCTTTTAACATTAGCGGCAGGGCAGGCCAGGACCTCCAAGGCGTACAGAGCGAGTTCATTCCAAGTGTCCAACTTGGATACCCAATAATTAAAAGGCACAGAGGAATCATGGAGGATGCTGGTACGGTCGGCAAGGTACTCTCATACATGCACAACAGCGGAAGAAGCAGTGGTGACACCCATTGACACTGGTCGTGGACCCTGGGGTTCGCCCCACAAAGTCGGGTGCTTTGCTGACATGCGCCTGATCATGCTCGTGGTGGTCAGGCTGGTAGTTTTGTCACCCCTGCTGATGCTGGCCTGACAGGTGGTACAAATGGCCCTTTTGGGATTATCAGCAGAGTCTTTAAAAAAATTCCTGACTCTGGAAGACCTACCGTTTGTACTGGCAACGTCCCTCGTGTTGGTGTTACGGGGAACAGTTGCCCGCCTTCTGTCTGCGGCCACCACACTGCTTCTTCCTGACTGTTGGGGTACTCTGCCTCCATCCCCCTGTGTGCTGCTGGCCTCACTCTGCGTGTCCTCCAGCCACGTTGGGTCAGTTACTAGATCATCCACCACCTCCTCCTCTTCCAATTCCGCACCACGGTCCTCCTCCTCACTTCGTTGCAATTGTGTCTCGTCATCGTCCACCTCTTGTGACAAATTGCCAGCGTCGCCTTCCTGTGTCCGTGGCTGTTCAAATATTTGGGCATCGCTACATGGGATCTCCTCTTCCATCACTTCAAGCGAAGCAGGCGAGGGGCAAAAATCTGGAAATGGACCAGTGAACAGCTGTTCAGAGTGTCCAACTGTGGGATCAGTTGCTGTCTGACGACACTCGGCATGGTGGGAGGAAGGAGCATCAGGGTGAGGAGGAGTATGTGCTTGAGACTCACGGCTACTAACACTTGACTGTGTGGACGACAGATCGGAGGTGGTGGTGCCCAGGTGACTGGAAGTATTATCTGCTATTCAATTAATAACCTGTTCACACTGATCAGTTCGCAATAGTGGTGCTGTTGTGTGCTTCCCTAGTAATTTGGTCAAGAATTGGGAGCGAGAAGATGTGGCTGTTGGTTGTGGCACATTTTCACCTTAATCGTGGAAATAGAGGAAGTGGAAGGAGCTCTCCCTCAAGGGACGGTTTTTTAGAGTACAACTATCCTCTGCGCAACCGTCTGAATTCCAGCAGCGGCCGCTGAATGTGGGTACCCCCTCTGGCACGGGATATAGAAAGCATTGGTCCCCTCCTCCCTCTACCAGTCAATCTCACAGGAGTCCAACTGCACAGACCCAATCACAGGTCATTAATCTATCCTCCAGGCCTATCAATAACGCAGAAATGTGTGTCTTGAGTAAAGGCCTGTCGTTTGTTCCCACCACTGACTTCAATCATTTTGAAACCATCAAGGACCTTAATCTCTTTATTAGGAAATTGAGGTGGAAAAAACATTTCATTCGGGAAGATAGGAGGACTTGTTCTGAATTGGGTATTGCAGAGGATTTACTTCAAGATGTTAGATTCTTGTATCATTTGGGAGACAGGGATTGTATTTTTGATGGGAATTGTCCTTTTACCCCCCTTAAAAATAAAAGTAAAAATATGCCTCCGGTATCTGGTGACCCTGGATCTATTGAAGTTTTTCTTGATCTCGTTACTAAGGACATTATGGATTTACCTCGTAAAAAACCTTTTTGTAGAAACAATTTGACTAAGCTTGAAATGCAGAGTCTTTGCAATCTTGAGAGGGACACGAGTATAACCATCAAGCAGTCTGTTAAAGGTAGGAATATAGTGGTAATGTGACTATAAGGATTTATGTCTGACATTATTGAATGACCACACTAGTTACGAGGTTGTAACCACTAATCCCACCAATGGTCTTTTAAGGGAGCTGAAGCTTCTTGTTGATGAAGAGGTTGCTGCTGGGGTCCTGGATAGTAAAGAAAGAGAATTTCTCTATCCACAATTTCCAATCATGGCCACTTTTTATTGGTTACCCAAAATTCATAAAGGGTGTAATCCCTTAAAGGGTAGACCTATAGTGGCAGGGACTGACAGTCTAACACAAAATTTGGGTGTTTACCTTGATTGTATGACTCGCCCCCTGGGCCGTGGGGCACTCGGATCCGGGCAATAGGGAGACGATGGGGGTAGTAGTGGCGACCCGGTTCCGTGGCTCAGGGTGGTCAGGCCAATGGTAGTCCGTTATGTGCTGAGGTTTATGTCCGACTACGCCACCCGTGGATTTGCGATTATTAGGAACCGCCGCTGCATGCAGACCGCTGGGGCTGATGAGGTGTGCAGCTAGGGTAGTGTGACTCCCCACGGGAAGAGTGCGGCCCCAGGGCAGTATAGTGGATGGTGGGAGTGATGGTAGTGAGAGTCCCGGTGCTGATCGTGCTGGAGGAGCAAGGAGCACACAGACAACAAGTTGCAGTCCAGGGTCTTTACTGAAACAGGTAAACTGACCCATAAACAGTCCCAGCTAGGAGGGGACCTGGATGTCTGAGAGCAATGGGGAAATTGGCCCTGGTCAGGGTGAGGGTGTAGGCCTACCGTGCTTTCTGCGCTCCTTCTGGCTATCTCCTCGTTATAGGGTAACAGCCCATGTTTCCGAGCTTTCCGTGTATACTCGCCTCTATGGCCTGCGACGTGGGTTCCTTTCTGCTCCCAGCCTTGTACGGCTTTACTGGTCCCTTCGGTTGTGGCAGGGCCTCCAGGCTTCTTAGGCCAAGGAATATACAGTCCCTTGCGGACTGGTTCTCTGCTGGGGGATGTGGAATCCTTCCAGCCTCAGACACCAAAGTCTGGTAAGGTCAGTCTCTGATTTGCCAAGACAGGCTCTCTTCGACTCTCGTCTCTGGCTGGTGGCTCTCCTACTGCCACACTTCCTCTTAGGTGCAATCAACTTTCTGTCCCTGCTCCACTCTGGGACACGTCTCAGTGCTGAGACAGGCCATCCAGTTCTCCCTAACCCTGCCCTCAGTACCAGCTTTTATAGGGGCAGCCTGCTCCCCCTACTGGCCTGAGACAGGAGGCATTGCATGCTAATGTTCCCCTGACTAGAGAACCTCCCCCTTGCTCTCAGACACAGCTTTAATTACACTTGTGGCATCCAGGCCAGGGTGACACATTCCCCCCTAGTGAAATTTAGTACTCCGGGACTAAACAGTAAACAAAGACAATATGCATAACAATAAAACATTAATAGACAGACGACGCACAAATTGAGTTCTTAAGGTCACAGTGTGGCCTGTGACCGGGTGTCCATATCACCAGCACAACGGGGAGCCTTAACCAGGTGGGGGGTCTGTCCTACCCCAAGTCCTTTACAGTCTTAGTTCATAACTTGGTTAGGCTCCGAACGCAGTCCATACAAGGTCCCGGTTATAAAAAGTCCATAACCTTTGAGTCCTTACGGTAGATGCAAGAAACTGAAACATAGAATTACCAAACATGCACGTAACTTGGCAAACAATTCAACATTTGGCAACAGGGTCATTTACAATCTTAGTACACTCTATATTTTCCAGCGAGTGGGTATCTGCCTCTTTGTGCTCCTGGTTGACCTACGTAGCCCACTGTCTGGTGGTGGACCAACCTGGCTTTCCCCACTAGCGTTAGGGGTACAGCTACCAGCTGGGTGTACAGGTAGGGCAGGCAGCTGTCTGCGGGTTCTTTGGCTTACCGCAGGCATGGCAGGCTCACTGTCAGCAGAGGGTTGACTCTCCTGGGCTGCTGGTACAGGCTCTTCTGCCTCTGGAACCGCTTGCTCCTCTTCACCTTCCGGCTCTGGTGTTGGTTGTTGCTGTGCCGGTTGCAGGAAATGCAGGACGGGTACCACTATGGCATCATTTATGCGAGTCCAGGACTGAGGGAACTCTCCGAGAACGGTGCTGATCATTTCTTCCATGTCCTCTGCGGGTTCAAAGTCACTCTGATCCTCTTCTGCACTACGGAGTTGCTCGGGGCACCTTTTGAGGTGGTCTCTGGAGACGACACTAGTGGTTTCTCCTCCGTCCTTGGTGATTACCCACACCTTTGGGTTGTCGTGGTCAGACTGCAGTATGGTGTAGGGTTCCCTTTCCCACTGGTCGTCCAACTTATGTAGCCTTCTCTTCCGCTTCAGGACTTGCTCACCAGGTTCTAGGGGACCAGCAGGGGCGTGTTGATTGAAGAGTTTTTCTTGCCTCTCTCTCACCTGGGCCAGGCTCTTCTCCACACTCTCCTGTACCTTCTTGTACTGCAGTTGCCTTTCCGTATCCCAGTCCACATCCGGCGAGGTGTCCTCAGGTATTAGGACTCCCATCTCCAGGTCTACGGGCAGCTTACCTGGTCTAGCTCGCATCAGGTAAGCCGGGGTGCAGTTTGTAGCATTCACCGGGATATTGTTGTATAGGTCTATCAGGTCTGGCAGTTTTTCTGGCCACAGGCTGCGTTCCTCCAGGGGCAACGTCTTCAGGAGATCAATAACTATATTGTTCATCTTCTCACACATCCCGTTGGTTTGGGGGTGGTAAGGCGTTGTACGAATCTTCTTACAGCCATAGAGGTTGCAGAACTCCTGGAAGATTTCAGCCTCGAACGCTGGACCCTGGTCTGTCAGGACCTGTTCCGGATACCCGTGTGGATGGCAGAAATATTGCTGGAAGGCTCTGGCCGCTGTTTGGGCTGTCAAGTCCTTTACCGGGACCACCACTAGAAAACGGGAATAGTGGTCCACGATTGTTAGGGCATAGATGTATCCAGACCGGCTTGGAGCCAATTTGACGTGGTCCAGAGCTACCAGCTCAAGAGGCTGCGTGGTGACGATGGGCCTCAAGGGTGTCTTCTGGCTGGTGCGGTCCTTCCTCCTTAGGTGACAAGGGCCACAGTCTCTGCACCATTTTTCTACAGCTCCTCTCATGCCGACCCAAAAGAATCTTCCTCTTAGCAGGAACTCCAGTTTCTTCCAACCGAAGTGCCCCGCTCTATCATGTTAAGCCCCCAGGACCATAGCTGCATCTCGCCTTGGGACCACGACTTGCCAGGTCAGCTCGTGCGTCCGGTGTTTGACAATCCTTCTGCACAACTTGCACAACTTGTAGAGGAACAGCTTGCTCTTCTCTTTCCATAGCTGCTTGGCTTCCTCTGGGGCATCTGGATCTAAGCGGGCGTCTTCCCGGGTCAGCAGATCTTTCACCAGGTGGATTGCAGGGTCACTATCTTGGGTCTCGGCCCAGCTGTGGTGAGGTAGGGGATTGATCATCACGGTTGTTAGATCCTCCTCCTTCACGCGGTGGGAGTATTGAGCGGCTCCATACCGGTGAAACGCGGGGAGTTCTACCTCTTCCAGCTCTTCTGGGTCTTCGTCACCTTCAGGTAAGTGAGGCATTCTTGATAGGGCGTCCGCGTTGGCATTGGTTTTTCCGGCCCGGTACTTGATCACGAAGTCATAGTTGGAGAGACGGGCCATCCACCGCTGTTCTATTGCACCCAGTCTTGCATTGTCCAGGTGTGTCAACGGGTTGTTGTCCATGTACACTGTGAACTTTGCGGAGGCCAGGTAATGCTTGAAGCGTTCCGTCACGGCCCACACCACCGCCAAGAATTCTAGCTTGAAGGAGCTGTAATTCTCAGTGTTCCTCTCGGTGGGTCTCAGCTTCCGGCTGGCGTACGCGATCACCCTTTCTCTGCCCTGTTGGTTTTGGGACAGTACGGCTCCCAGTCCCACATTACTGGCGTCTGTGTGGAGAATAAAAGGCTGGCCATAATCAGGGTAGGCCAGGATCTCATCCCCCGTGAGGGCCATCTTCAACTGGCGGAAGGACTCCTCTTCCGGTTTATCCCACTTGAAGGGTGGCTTTTGACTTTTGGACTTAGACTGTCCGATCAGGAGGTCCTGCATAGGAGCTGCCATCTTAGTGAACCCGGGGATGAACCTTCGGTAGTAGCCTACCAACCCGAGAAACTGTCTCACCTCTTTGATGTTCGAGGGGCTTGGCCAGCTCTTGATTGCCGTGACCTTGTCAGGGTCGGGGGCCACTCCTTCCGCGCTTACCATGTGCCCTAGGTACTGGACCTTGGGTTCAGCAGGTGACACTTCGATGGTTTTACCTTCAGGCCATAGCCTGCCAGGGCTTCGAACACCTCAGCCAGGTGTTTGAGATGGTCCTCGTAGGTCTTCGAATAGACGATCACGTCGTCCAGGTAAAGGAGGACCGTCTCGAAGTTTCGGTGCCCTAGACAGCATTCCATCAGCCGCTGGAAGGTCCCTGGTGCGTTGCAGAGCCCGAAAGGCATACAGTTGAATTCGCTCAGTCCCATCGGGGTGGTGAAGGCGGTCTTCTCCTTGTCAGCCTCTGCCACAGGAACCTGCCAGTACCCGCTAGTAAGGTCCAAAGTAGAAAAGAAGTTAGCTGATTTTAGTGCGGCTAAAGACTCCTCTATTCTAGGCAGCGGATATGCGTCTTTGTGGGTGATACGGTTGATTTGTCTATAGTCGACGCACATTCTCATGGTGCCGTCTTTCTTTTTCACCAGAACCAAGGGGGCTGCCCAGGGCTACAGCTATCTCGAATGACCCCAGCTTCTTTCATTTCTCTTAGCATGCCCTTTGCATTCTGATAATGTGCAGGGGGTACAGGTCGGTGTCTTTCTTTTAACGGTGGGTGGCTCCCTGTGGGGATGTGGTGTTCTATCCCTTTTACTCTGCCGAAGTCTAGCGGGTGCTTACTAAAGACTCTCTCGTACTCCTGTACCACCCGGTAGACTCCTTGTTTTTGGTGCAGGGGAGTGGAGTCAGCACCCACATGGAGTTTCTGGCACCAGTCCTCCTTTTGTTTCTGGGAGCCATTACCCTCCGCCTGTGGAGATGGAGGCAAGGGTTCCACGGCCCTGATAGCTTTGTGTTCGACAACAAACAGTTTGGCGAGTGTAGCGTACCTGGATAAGTGTACTTCCCTCTCCCCAATGTTGAGGATGCGGACGGGCACCCTCCCATGACGGACATCAACCACCCCCCGGGCTGTCAAAATGGTGGGCCTGCTGTCTGAGTACACGGGTTCTACCATGGCTTGGTAGTCTCTACCTCTCAACCCGATTGCAGTCCGACACCAGATCATCATTTCACTTTTGGGAGGCATGGAAATGGGGAATGGGTCACTCATTCTTACGCTACCGATCTCACCACCAGACAGTTCTACCTGCTGCCGTCTCATCAGGGCTTTTATCTCCTTGTTGAGGACTCTCTGTTGGCTGGAACTAGCATTCACCGCCACCTGTTGTAAGATTACAATTACCTCTGAAAGACAATTTTCAATTACGTTAGTACCCACAGTTATTTTAGGGTGACTTTCACGACGGTCAATGTCCACAATAATCACTCCCTGTGCCGGTAGTTCACCTTTACCAATTTTAATGGTCATCTCCTTGAACCCCATCTGCGGCACGGGTAAGCCATTACTGGCGATGATGCTCAAGTTACTGTCTGGATACCGTGTGATATCAGCATCAGTCCAATACTGCTTAAAAAGTACATAAGGGATAGTGGTTACTTGTGACCCAGTATCCAGCAAGGCGCTCATGGGGATACCGTCCAGCACCACGGGTAAAACCGGACACCCCCCAACGTACTTATTACGCCAATTGTAAGGGCCTGGTGATCTTATGCCTGGGGGTTGGCCCTCTGCCCCAGGTTGGACCCGTTTAAATTACAGTACCTGGAAATGTGTCCGGGCTGGTTGCATCGACGGCAAATGAGCTGTCCATCCTCTGCGTAGCGGTCTGTGGGCCTCCCTCGGAACGACGGGATCCTCCTCTGTCGACGCCACGGGACATCCTCCGGACTTGAAGCCAGCTCGATGGGTCTTGCCGGGTCCACTTGCAACGCCTGGACGGTCCTGGTCAACGCCGTGACGCTCCTGGTCAGCTCCTGGACTTGGTGGTGCAGGTCTTTCGACGGGGCTTGGTTCAGGGCCTGTGCATCAGCCCCCACGGGGTCCATAGAGGAGGGCGCCGCCTCCTGGTGGTAGGTGAGAGCAGGTCGCCGGGGGTTTATAGCGCCACTGGTTGCAGATTCACTGAGCACCCTTATGGCCCTGTCCTTAAATTGGGCAAAGGTCAGGTCGGGGTTCTGAAAGAACATGAGGCACAGTTGGGCCCTGTGGGCGCTAGACAGCAGACCTTCTATGAATTGTTCTGTTAGCAGCTTATCCGTTTCCTGCACACTGCCAGGGTCAGTTTGTTGAATAGCCCTCAAGGCTTCCTGCAGATTTAGGGCATAGTCTCTGATGCTGTCCTGTGCCCGCTGCTTACACCCATAGAACCTCATTTTAATTTCAGCGGAGGTACGTGTGTCAAAGGTACCCCGCAGCCGGGCCAGAATACCCTTCACAGTCCTTTTCTCCTCAGTGGGCCATGATTTTACCTCCCTCTGGGCTGCGCCAGTTAACTGCCCTGTTAATATGCTGACCTTCTGTTCCTCTCTCAGGGGGTAAACGTGGAACAAACTGTATAGCCTTTCCTTGAAGTCAGTTAGGGCATGGGGCTCCCCTGAGTATTTGGGCAGCCAGGCCGCTCCAGGGATGTAGGGCAGGGAAAAGGGCATCACCGCTGCTGCAGCTGCGTTGGTGGTAGTGGACGCCTCTGTGTCCGACATCTTCCTCCCCCCTAGTTAAGCGTGGCCTACCTTCCGATGATCCTTTTCTGTAGGCCGCGGCTCCGCTGCTGCTGCTATGGACGAGGACCTGGCATCGCGTCCTGATGACGTCAGCGTCGCTCTCTCTCCCTTCCAGGACCTTGCGCAGCGTCGGTGCGTGGGGTGGAGCTTCGGATCTCGCGCGGTTTTGACGTCCACGCCCCTCTTCTTCCCGCGCGGCGTCCTGAAGATGGCGTCCGATGGCGGGAAACAGCTGCGGATGGCGGGAAGACGGCGGGAAACGGTCCAAGATGGCGTCTGATGACGGGAATCAGCTCCAGATGGCGGGAAACGACTCTGAACGGTGGGAAACTTCGCCACAGGTAAGTTACAAAAGTCTTTTTTCAGGCACGCAGTACCCGGTGGTTGCGGGCACGAAATCCTGCCGACTACGCCAAAGCTGACTCGCCCCCTGGGCCGTGGGGCACTCGGATCCGGGCAATAGGGAGACGATGGGGGTAGTAGTGGCGACCCGGTTCCGTGGCTCAGGGTGGTCAGGCCAATGGTAGTCCGTTATGTGCTGAGGTTTATGTCCGACTACGCCACCCGTGGATTTGCGGTTATTGGGAACCGCCGCTGCATGCAGACCGCTGGGGCTGATGAGGTGTGCAGCTAGAGTAGTGTGACTCCCCACTGGAAGAGTGCGGCCCCAGGGCAGTATAGTGGATGGTGGGAGTGATGGTAGTGAGAGTCCGGGTGCTGATAGTGCTGGAGGAGCAAGGAGCACACAGACAACAAGTTGCAGTCCAAGGTCTTTACTGAAACAGGTAAACTGACCCATAAACAGTCCCAGCTAGGAGGGGACCTGGATGTCTGAGAGCAATGGGGAAATTGGCCCTGGTCAGGGTGAGGGTGTAGGCCTACCGTGCTTTCTGCGCTCCTTCTGGCTATCTCCTCATTATAGGGTAACAGCCCACGTTTCCGAGCTTTCCATGTATTCTCGCCTGTATAGCCTGCGACGTGGGTTGCTTTCTGCTCCCAGCCTTGTACGGCTTTACTGGTCCCTTCGGTTGTGGCAGGGCCTCCAGGCTTCTTAGGCCAAGGAATATACAGTCCCTTGCGGACTGGTTCTCTGCTGGGGGATGTGGAATCCTTCCAGCCTCAGACACCAAAGTCTGGTAAGGTCAGTCTCTGATTTGCCAAGACAGGCTCTCTTCGCCTCTCGTCTCTGGCTGGTGGCTCTCCTACTGCCACACTTCCTCTTAGGTGCAATCAACTTTCTGTCCCTGCTCCACTCTGGGACACGTCTCAGTGCTGAGACAGGCCATCCGGTTCTCCCTAACCCTGCCCTCAGTACCAGCTTTTATAGGGGCAGCCTGCTCCCCCTACTGGCCTGAGACAGGAGGCATTGCATGCTAATGTTCCCCTGACTAGAGAACCTCCCCCTTGCTATCAGACACAGCTTTAATTACACTTGTGGCATCCAGGCCAGGGTGACACATGTATACTTAAGCCATTTGTGGGGTCACTGAGCTCGTATGTCCGCGACACAACGGACCTTTTGAGTAAATTAGATGGGATTTGTTTGGAACCTGATATGTTGTTGTGCAGCATTGATGTAGAAGCACTTTATACCTCCATTCCTCATGCTTTGGGATTACAAGCAGTTGACCACTATTTGAGTACTAGAGGTCGTCAGTTTCATAGACACAATACCTTTGTCTTGCGTGCTCTGGAATTTTGTCTCAAAAACAATTTTTTTCTATTTGACAGGAAGTACTTCCACCAGCTCAGCGGTACCGCGATGGGGAGCCCCTGTGCCCCCCTCGTATACTAACCTTTTCCTGGGCTGGTGGGAGGAAACAAAGGTCTTTTGTGAACCGGCCATCCCTCTGAGTGACCACGTCATTGCTTGGCTACGCTACATTGACGACATTTTTGTTATCTGTAGGGGTTCTGAATCCTTGTTTGGTGACTTCGTTACACAACTTAATGTGAACAACATTGGTCTAAGATTCACACATGAATGCAATTGTAACAAACTACCGTTTCTTGATTTCTGTGTTCAGAGAAATAACACTGGTGAATTGAGCACTAGTAACTATAGGAAACCAACGGCTATAAACTCTCTCTTGAGATGGGAGAGTAGTCATCCTGGCCCTCTTAAGAGAGGAATTCCGAAAGGACAATATTTAAGGATACGCAGGAATTGCTCTGATCTCGGTACCTTTAAGAAACAGGCCCATGACGTATGTGGATGTTTTGTTGAGAGAGGCTATCCTGAATATATACTTGCTGAAGCCTATAATGACTCACTATCTAGAAATCGAAAGACTTTGTTGACCCCAAAGGTTATGAAAGAAAAGGAGGGGATCTCAAGGTTCATTAGTACCTTCTCCAGTGGGGCCAAGGGAGTCAGAGAGATTTTGAAACGCCACTGGCCGATCTTACTTATAGATGCAGACATCAAAGAAACGGTAGGTCCCTTTCCTCAGATTACCTTTCGTAAAGGTAGAGCACTCAATGACAGGTTGGTTCATAGTTTTTTCAAAGAGACATCAGATCCATCTTGGTTGGGTAACCAGACAAAGGGTTGCTACAGTTGTGGCAATTGCTGCGTATGTAAATCCGTGATAAAGGGCAGATCCTTTGTAGGGAATGTGACTGGGAAAGAGTATGTTATACGTCATTTTATCAACTGTCGCACAACAGGAGTGATTTATAAAGCTACATGCCGTTGTGGAATAGAATATGTGGGCAAGACTAGACGAGAATTTAGAAGAAGGATAAGAGAGCATGTCCGTGATATTGTAAACAAACGTGACACCCCGATATCGAATCACATTAATGTCAATCATGGGGGTGATGTTAATTTCATTCACTTTATGGGAATTGACAGGATTGCACCCTCAGTTAGAGATGGTAATTGGGACCAGAAAATCCTACAGAAAGAATGTAAGTGGATTTTCTGGCTCAGGACAACACAACCCTCAGGTCTAAATGAACAACTATCTTTCAACTCTTTTTTATAGTGAGAGGGCCAATCAGGGTTATCCTAGAGAGGGTCAGCCATTGACGAGTGGGGGCGCCATTCTCGTTTCCCTTAGGGTGCCAACCTCCGCGGTAGGTAGGGCTATTTTGAGTCTAGCTACCATAGGGACATGCCAGATCCTCTCCTTTCTCCCCTTTTCCCACCTTGCCATACACATGTTTGTGTCGGTATGTGAGCTCAGTGACCCTGGCTATTTTTTTTATTTTATCAATTGTTTACCTCTTCATTACCATATTCTTCCCTTATCGCAATTGGCTTTGGTAATTCTGCGTTCATCAGTGTACGCTTATGTAGATCTGTGACTAGGTACTGTACATACTTTGTGGTATGTGGTCTGTTGTGGCTCTTATTCTTTATATTTGGGCTTATTTGATCACATTTAGACGCTTTCACATTGCTGATAACTTAGCGTCTGGCACTAGATCATTGTGAGCATGTTTGTTATGTACACGCCTCCTATTAGCATATTGTATCTAGGAAGCGATTTTGAGATCGCTACTACGTGACTGCGTGACTCTAGTGCGTTCCATATGCGTTCCACAGACCGGAAGTTGTCATTTTTTATTGTCCTGTATGGTCTGCGCACAGGATATGATGTCATACCTGGAAGTAAACCCTGTTTTCAGCATGCAGCACATGTATAAGAGGCACTGCAGCAATGGGTACTACAAATCAGCCACTAAAGCATATCCAACGAATGGGGGCATGATTATAGGCACTTTACTCCCCTGATGATCAAAGGGAAACGCGTCGGGAGCCTGCCTGCGTTGAGACTGCATACCCATCATTAATGGAGGATCAGATAAGTTGAAAAATTTCCTCTATGATTATATAATAATGTTTAATGCCACAAAATAGTTATATAATAGATATAATGAAAACATTTTTGCTGTTGTTCTATATGGTTAGCTGAGTTGCTTTAAACACTTACTAGCATATACCTTTCCCATGCGCTGTGTATTGTATCTACATCAATACTTTATCTAATTTGGCTGAATAATGGATGGGAAATAGCTAGAGAGGACACGGTTGTTTGGTGGATTATACCAGTGAGATTATCTTTGTTAGTATCCATCATTTACCTGAGAAATCATTTCCTCAAAGGTCTTGTGTGACCTATTTCTTATATAGGAACACCATCAGGATAAGTTTCCTATTTTGTCTTAACATTTTTTGTACTTTGGTACTTCTTGTACTTATGCATGCACCTTGCACCTTTTTGAACCTTTTTTAAAATAATACTGATTAAAGGTTATGTTTTACCCCCTTGCTATTTATTATCACATTTTCACCTTGGCCACGGCCCCATCCTCTACACGCACCATCACCAGAGCGTCCAGTTCGACGTCCCTTGCCACGCGCCTTGCCCATTGTAAATGAAGTAAAATAGCTTACACTCGCACTATCAATGGTAAAAGGGTAATAAAAAGGAGATTTGAACTGTGGAAGAGGAAAACCACAGTTCTATTTCTCTGGCCTACACCAGACTCTTTTAAACAGATATATTTGTGTCTGAACAGTCAGCGAGACATTCAAAATGTTTTTTTATTGAAAAAAGGCAAAAAGTGGATAATACATAGATTTGAACCGTGGAACTGCAAAACCACAGTTCTAGTTATCTGGCCTACACCAGACTCTTTTAAACAGATATATTTGTGTCTGAACAGTCAGCGAGACACTCAAAATGTATTTTTATGCAAAAAAGTGGATAATACAGAGATTTGAAGCGTGTAACTGCAAAACCACAGTTCTAGTTATCTGGCCTACACCAGACTTTTTTAAACAGATATATTTGTGTCTGAACACTCACAGACACTCTCAATTTTTTTTTTTTTTGGGGGGGGGGATACCAAAAGGTTAATAAGACGTTTATTTGGACAGTCTGACTGAGGAAAAAAAAAGAGGATTTAGATGAAAAAAAAGGATTTTTCCTGGCCCCTGAGACCTGGGGATAAGTCTAGCAATTTGAGCAGTGGTAGCCCGCAGGACTGTAATGCAGTGTTTTTTGGTATAACCACTGCGTCTCCTATATAGCCTGCCTGCCTGATATCTGGGATGGATATTAGTCCTGAGAAGGACTGTTTGTTTGATTTGGCAGGCTTTAGATACCCTACATTACCTATTTCGCACTATATATCTCTCCCTAACTCAGCAGCACTCTCCCTACACTGTCTGATCCCGTGCGACTGTGTCCAAGATGGCGGCACCCGGTTTTAAATACTCGAGGTGACGCTGTGCGGCCAGCCAATCACTGTAATGCCCACAACCAACATGGCTGCGGCATTACAGTGACTGGCTGGCAATCCCTGCATGTTCATTGGCTCTGTAAAGAGCGCCAAACATGCAGGGCGGAGACCCGAGCTCCCGCCCGAGTAACCCGGAAATGCTCGGTGCTCGCCAAACATCCCGAGTAGTGAGATGCTCAGGTGAGTACCGAGCAGTGTTGAGCATGCTCGCTCAACACTAGACTTAATTCATAGTTTTGATGCCTTCAGTGTGAATGTACAATTTTCATAGTCATGAAAATACAGAAAAATCTTTAAATGAGAAGGTGTGTCCAAACTTTTAATCTGTACTGTACATAGTATCCACCCACTGCCTGTCATCGTAAAGTCATCCCACCCCACTGCCCCTCGCTGCACTATGGCACGTTTCACAATCCCCCCATAAAGTACCTTAGCAGTAACCCCAATTCTCACATCTCCCAGCTCCCTCTTCTAAAATGATTACACATTTCATATTCAGCCCCTCCATGGAGCATTTACCAGCGCCCGATGTCTCTGCTGCCTGTGTGGCACCAGCAGCAGTGTGATGAGGTGAGCAGCAGTGTGATGAGGTGAGCAGCAGTGTGATGAGGTGAACAGCAGTGTGATGAGGTCAGCAGCAGTGTGATGAGGTCAGCGGCATGCTGCTTTTTTATTTTTTACTAACAGTGTAATGTGAGGGCTTATTTTTTGTGCAATCAGTTGAAGATTTTTGTTGGTACCATTTTGGAGCACATAACATTTTTTGATCACTTTTTATACCGATTTTTCAGATGCAGAATGGACAAAAACCAGCAATTCAGTTATTATTTTTATATATTTTTTTGCGTATTTCACCGGGAGCTAAAAGTGATGAGACCTATTTATTCTTCTGGTCATTATGATTGCAGCAATACCTGATTTATATAGCTTTTTTATGCTTTGCTACTTTTACACTAAAATCATTATTTTACAAAGATTAATTTGTTTTGCTTCGCTATATTCTAAGAGCTGTAACTTTTTTATTTTTTTGCCAAAAGAGTCATATTGGGGCTTTATTTTGCAGAACGATTTCACGTTTTCATTTACACCAACTTTTTTTGCATGGGAAAATAACTAGGGAATAAGATGAGTGCAATAGAGTGTCCAAAATGCCCACATGAGGTGTGAGTGATTCGTCCATTGTTGCTGGAAATAAAATTTAGGAAAAAGAAAAAAGAAATATGCAAAGAAAGAAAAGGAAAAAAATGGGAAAAAGGGGAGAAACGAATGTGCTTACAAAACAGAAAATTATTAAAATTAAGCTTTTGGTAAAAAAAAAATATTGCTTTCAGAAAAAAAAAAAAAAAAAATTGACTAAAACCAAAAAATAAAAAAAATGAAAAGAAAAGTATGTGTATATACAGTGAAGTAAATAAGTATTTGATCCCTTGCTGTTTTTGTAAGTTTGCCCACTGACAAAGACATGAACAGTCTTTAATTTTAAGGGTAGGTTAATTTTAACATTGAGAGATAGAGTATCCAAAAAAAAATCAAGAAAATTACATTGTATAAATTAGATAAATTTATTTGCATTTTGCAGTAAGAAATAAGTATTTGATTCCCCTGGCAAACAACACTTAATACTTGGTGGCAAAACCCTTGTTGGCAAGCACAACAGTCAGATGTTTTTTGTAGTTGATGATAACGGTTGCGCACATGTCAGGAGGAGTTTTGGTCCACTCCTCTTTGCAGATCATCTCTAAATCATTAAGATTTTGAAGCTGTCGCTTGGCAACTCGGAGCTTCAACTCCCTCCATAAGTTTTCAATGGGATTACGGTCTGGAGACTGGCTAGGCCACTCCATGACCTTAATGTGCTTCTTTTTTAACCTCTCCTTTTCTGCCTTGGCTGTATGTTTTGGGTCATTGTCTTGCTGGAAGACCCAGCCACGACCCATTTTTAATGTCCTGGCGGAGGGAACGAGGTTGTCACTCAGGATTTTACGGTACATTGCTCCATCCATTCTCCCATTGATGCAGTGATGTTGTCCTGTGCCCTTAGCAGAGAAACACCCCCAAAACACAATGTTTCCACCTCCATGCTTGACAGTGGGGATGGTGTTCTTTGGGTCATAGTCAGCATTTCTCTTCCTCCAAACACGGCGAGTTGAGTTAATGCCAAAGAGCTCAATTTTTGTCTCATCTGACCACAGCACCTTCTCCCAATAACTCACAGAATCATCCAGGTGTGCATTGGCAAACTTCAGACAGTCCTGCACATGTGCCTTCTTGAGCAGGGGGACCTTGCGGGCACTGCAGGATTTTAAACCTTTAAGGCATAATGTGCTACCAATGATTTTCTTGGTGACTGTGTCCCGGCTGCCTTGAGATCATTAACAAGTTCCCCCTGTGTAGTTTTAGGCTGATCTCTCACCTTCCTCATGATCAAAGATACCCCACGAGGTGAGATTTTGCATGGTGCCCCAGATCGATGTCGATTGACAGTCATTTCGTATTTCTTCCATTTTCTTACTATTGCACCAACAGTTGTCTCCTTCTCACCCAGCGTCTTACTTATGGTTTTTTATCCCATTCCAGATTTGTACAGGTGTATGATCTTGTCCTGACATTCTTAGAAAGATCTTTGGTCTTGCCCATTTTGTAGAGGTTAGAGTCTGACTGATTGAGTCTGTGGACAGGAGTCTTTTATACAGGTGACTATGTAAGACAGCTGTCTTTAATGCAGGTAACGAGTTGATGAGGAGCATCTAACTGGTCTATAGGAGCCAGAACTCATAATGGTTTGTAGGGGATCAAATACTTATTTCTCACTGCAAAATGCAAATAAATGTATCTAATTTATACAATGTGATTTTCTTGATTTTTTTGGGGATATTCTTTCTCTCAATGTTAAAATTAACCTTCCCTTAAAATTATAGACTGTTCATGTCTTTGTCAGTGGGCAAACTTACAAAAACAGCAAGGGATCAAATAATTACTTCTTTCACTGTATGTGTAAAATTAAAATGAAATAAGACAAACAAATGATGGAATAGATGGTGCTTTAACTTCTTTTTAATAGTGAATGGAGCATAAGAAGGGAAAAACCCCTTCCTGGGTGTGAACGGAAATCCTCGTAGGCTAGAAAGGAATTCCCCAGCTAGTGGAGGGTGGAGGGTGAATTAGTGCAGAGAGCCACTTCGAAGCCGGCGCTGCCATAACATTTGAATCTCCCTCTTTTATCAGCCAGCGCTGACAAAGTCAAGGCGAGAGATTCAAAGTATTGTCTCAGCGCTGGCTCCTATGAAGAGGATACCAGCTGTGACACAGCTGATTGGACTGACCAGTCTGATCAGCGTTCACAGACCTGCTTGCACTCCCTAGCCCAGCACTGCCTCACACTTACACCTAGTGTGACGGCAGCAGGAGAAGGGCTTACTGCACAGGTGCTGGAATTGCTTCCAGCGCTTGCACAGTAGAAGCTGAGAGAAGGGAGGAGGGACTACTGGAGACTGGGCGTAACGTCAGTTGGGACATTACGACCAGACACCAGACAGGAAACCACTAGTCGGGGTGTGACCAGCTCCTCCAGAATCAGGAGCGAGACTGGTCACATACCGACATTTGGCATCTCATCAATGGTGCAGAATGCTGACAGTGAGAATATTATAAACTGTCAGCATTCTGCAGCCTCGGTCCAAATTTAAATTATACTGAATGCCTGGACAACCCCTTAAAAAGCACAGAGTAGTCAGATATCATCTGCTACTAAGAGATATTCCAAAGGCCCAAGTTTTGACATTAGGGAAAAGTTGTAGCTGTCCACTAAAAACATCAATCTTAGGCCACAGCCGCACTATCAGTATTTGGTCAGTATTCGGTCAGTATTTTTCTCAGGAGTGGGAACCAAAACCAGGAGTGGGTGATAAATGCAGAATTGGTGACTTGTTTCTATTATACCTTTTCTCTGATTGTTCCTCACCTGGTTTTGGCTCCCACTTCTGAGAAAAAATACTGACCAAATACTGATAGTGGAGCCATGGTCTTAAGGTTCCTTCTGCCAAGTTGGGTCCCAAATTTATTGTTCCATATAAAATAATTGAATTCATTAACCCTGTAGCTTTCCATTTGAAATGTCCTTTAAGATACCTAATATGTTACATAAGTCCCAGCTCAAGGTATATTGTTTCATAGCTTCTAAGGTTGAAGGAAGACCTAAGTCCATCGAGTTGAACCTATAACTTAACTTGTTAATCCAGAGGAAGGCAAAACCCCATGAGGCAGGTGCTAACTGCCTCATATTAAGGTGAAAAATTTCTTCCCAACTCCACATACGGCAATAAGACTAATTCCCTGAATTCACAGAATCTAGAGCTCATAGCCTGTAAAATTATATATTTGAAGAAAAGCATCCAGGCCCTCCTTGTACCTTTATAGTAAATCAACCATTGCAACATCATGAAACAGAGAGTGTCATAATCTCATTGCTCTTACAGTAAAAAATCGCTGTCTGTGATTATGATTAAACCTTCTTTCCTCTAGATGTAGAGAATGACCCCTTGTCACCATTGCATGTGTAGGTGTAAGAAGATCATTTGAAATATCTCTGCACTGTCCCTTCAGATATTTGTATGTTGTAATAATATTGCCTCTAAGTTTTCATTTTTAGAAAGGGTGACCCCCAACTTGGACAACCTTTATCTTTGTATTGCTGTTCACCCATTCCCTGAAAAACCTTGGTTGCTCTTCTCTGCACCCGCTCCATCTTCACTGAAGCCCAAAATTATACACAGTATTCGAAGTGTGGCTGCACTAGTGACTTGTAAAGAGGCAAAACTATGTTCTCGTCATGATCATCTATGTCTTTTTTAATGCAGCCCATGATTTTATTTGCATGGGCAGCTACTGCCTGGCACTGATCACTAAACTTGAGTTTTCTATCCACTCATACACCCAAGCAGTGTCGGACTGAGGTGCCAAGGTCCAACAAGTAACCAACTCTAGGGGCCCACTTTTCAAATGCATGCAAATGTGATATTATCCTCAATCACAAATTTATATAACAATGAACTGGATAGATTGTTAAATGATTAACATGCTGCCTGTCACGGGGTTACCGCGACAGAGAGCTTTTTGAGAACTGCAGTGTTCTTGGCATAATTCACACACACTGGGATGAAGCTCCTCTCCAGTTTATTAACTTACTACTTTGTGCCAGCAGTGCAGGAGTTAATCTGGGTTGCTGGGCTTTCCTGAGTTTCAGGTCTCTCAGCTGATTTGGGCAAACTACTCTTTCCTTTTATATAGACTCAGCTCTGACTTCCTGGGGTGTCAGTGATCAGTTCTTCTGCCTGACTTGGAGAGTGAAGGAGGAGCGTTGTGTTTAGGAGCTTGGAGGTTTACTTAGCTATAGTGGTTGCTGTTTTGCTGCGTGTTAACTTGCTTTCTCTCCTTTTTGGTTTCCCCTCCTTAACTCCCTTGTGTTTCCTCTGTGGCTGAGTGAGCATTTTGTGTGACCTCTATTTATGTTTACCCTGTCTGTATTTCCCTGTCTTGTTGCAGTATCATTCTTTTGTACTGTCTTCCTCCCTGGGGGTCATTATTAAGGCCTGCACAGGAGTTAAAGAGATGCTGGCAGCTCAGGCCTCCTCTGTTGGTATATACAACAGTTGTGGACTTCTTTGTTTGTGTGAAGGAGGACTTTATGCTGATCTGGCAGTAGATGGCGATGTTGTGTAAAGTTTCCTTGTTTACTGTATTGTAAAAGAAAAAAGTCTCTGTTTTTGTTCTTACTTCCTGGTGCAGTACTGTGTGACTGTGCGGTTTTTCCTTTACCTCTTGTTCTGAGAAGTAAAAGCTTGTTATCCAATGTAATCTGCTCTGTGAAGTTTCTACCGCAACTGTGGGTATCCAGAAGCTGTGCAACAGGTTATGGGCCCAGGCACTGAGGACCCCAGACACCCACCGGAACTCTCAGCAAGACCCTGCTGAATGCAGAAGAATTCTTCAGTACAATTTTCTCCAAACAAGTAAGACAAATTAAAGATGACAAGTAGCACAGATCTAAAACTCACAGTAGCTAAGCTGAATAATGAGAATTATCAGTTATGGAAGTTCAAAATAGAAATGTTATTGTCTAAAGATGATTTATGGGAAGCAATCACTACAGATAAACCTGATGAGGATAATCAGACATGGGATAAGAAAAATAGACAAGCAAGAGCTACCATCAGCCTATTAGTAGATGATGCTCAATTAATCCACATAAGGAATTAGGATACAGCAAAGGGAATGTGGGAAGCACTAAGAAAGCTACATGAAAGACACAGCTTAAATCACAAGTTATTTCTGCTAAGAAAGCTTTACAGTATGAGACTAAGTGCAGACAATGACATGCAGAAACATATATTCTCTATTATGGAAGTGATATCACAGCTGAGATCAATTGGTGAAGATATTAAGGAAAGCCATGTAGCAGCAATATTATTGTGCAGTTTACCGGATTCATATACTGCTTTGATAAATGCACTAGAGACAAGACCTGAAACAGACATTACATTAGAGTTTGTGAAAACCAGACTCATAGATGAATATCAAAGAAGGAAAGAACAAACAAATGATTCTTCTACTGAAAAAGATAATGGAAATGATCTTAAAGCTACAGAATCAAAAAGACCCTATAATAAAGAGACAAGAGAAGGTTTCAGATGTAAGAAAAAAGGACATTTAAAGAAAGACTGTACTATACGGAAAGCAGAACAACAGAAATTACAACATAAAGAGAATACACAGAAGGTGGAAAACACAATTTCTGATTCATGTGAAAAATAATTGGAATGGCACATTTAAAGTGACTGATAAGAAATCATCGTTGGTTTGGTTTATTGACTCAGGAGCAACAAGTCACATGACAAGTGTGAAGGTTTCACCAATTTAAGATACACTAGGTAACTGCTCTCCTCCAAATTAAAGATGTCTGAGTGCATGCAGAGAAGCTAATTAACCAAATCTGCTAATCTGGTTGAAAACTTCACTCAGGAACTAAACCACGCAAATGGCATACTTTATTACGTAGACGTGGGGTTAAATAGTATTCTCTTTCTAGGTGGGATTAGTAAAATTTATTGCTCTTTTCTGATAACTCGGCACACTGTAATTTGTTCATCTATGTATCTCTTGTTCTGAGTAACGCCTTAGGAATTCCGATGGAAGGGGCTGAGTTCATCTCTCAGCGCCATCTTTGCCAACTCGACATGAATCTCTCTGTTATCAGCCATGCACATGCATACGTCATTCCCAGGAAATCATTTAGTTGTTCATGTCTACAAATTAGAACAGAAGCTGATAGTTATATATTCATTAACTATTAACATAATCCATGTGCATATACACATTTGCATACATACATTCACATAGATTATTTCATCATCTCTATATTGATTCACACTGATTAGGCAATCTATTAAAATAAACTAATTGATTTTCTATAATATATATATTTTACCTTGACACAAGTAATAAACATTTCTTTACTGAACTTAATTTAAATAAGAAGGTGTTGGACAAGGAATGCTAAACTGTTCTAACAAGTTTGGGCATGATTCCAAAATAGTTGTACAGGATGTGTTATATGTTCCAGGATTAGAAGGAGGATTGTTATCTGTAAAACATCTAACAGCTAAAGGACTAACTGTAAAATTCAAAGATGATGAGTGTACAATCCTAGCAGGAAACAAGGTAATAACCAATGTCAAGGCAGATGAACAATTATATATCTAGACACATTAAAGGAACAGAGGAAGTTGTGTACACATGATCACAAGAATTGTATTCACATGTGGCATAGACGTCTATGACACAGACATCCTGAAAGTATAATGGAGCTACAAAGGAAAGAATTGACAAAGGATCTATTGATATCTGATTGCTCAATTACCGTAAGATGTGGATTTGTATAAAATCCAAAGCCACAAGGATATCTATTACTAAAGAAAGTGAAACGAAAACCACAAGAACACTTGAATTAGTGCATACAGACGTATGTGGACCCATGAAAGTGACTACATCAGGAGGCAATAGATATACAGTGACTTTTATAGATGACCTCTCAAGATACACAGTCACATACTTGATCAAGAACAAAAGCGAAGTTTTCAATAAACTAGTAGACTATGTGACAAAGTTGAATAACAAGTTTCAGAGGAAGCCAATTGTCATTAGAAGTGATAATGGAGGTGAATTCACAGAACACCAAATAGAAAACTACTTAAGAAAAAATGGTATAGAGCATCAAAAGACTGTTCCATACACACCTGAACAAAATGGAGTAGCAGAAAGGAAAAACAGAACTCTGATTGAAATGATAAGGTGTATGCTGACAGATTCCAAACTATCAGAGAAATCTTGGGGTGAAGCAGCAATGACTGCTACATATCTACAGAACCGACTTTTTTCTAGAAAACTGAAAAAAAAAACATATGGACTGTGGCAAGGTATGAAACCAAGCGTAAATCATTTAAGAGTTTTTGGTTGTAAAGTTTTTGTATTCCTTACAACAGAACAACGTTCCAAACTTCAAAATAGGTCCATGGAAGGAATATTTGTTGGATATAGTAAAAATTGCAAAGGATATAAAATCATTATCCCAAAACAGACAGAGTTATGATGAGTAACAGTGTGACATTCATTGAGGATCTAAATGAAGACACTATGATTCCACTGGAAACAAAAAATGAGAAAAACAGCAATTATATAGCTGAAGGAATATCTGATGAAAAAGAAGTTGAAATTAATAAAAAACAGAATACTGAAAGTGAAGAGACACAACTACAATCAGACACAGAACCAAGACGTTCAATAAGAGAAAACAAAGGAAAACCACCAATATGCCTTTCATACAAGGCAAGTACAAGTAAAATTTATGAGCCTACCTCTTGGGAAGACATATCTCGACTTCATGAAGAAGAAGCCAATAAATGGATAGAGGCAACAGAAATAGAAATAAAATCCATGCATGACTCAAAAACATGGACACTAACAGAATTACCAGAAGGAAGAAAAGCTATAGGATGTAAATGGGTTTTTAAAGTAAAGTACCGAACAGATGGCACAGCTGAACGATACCAAGCAAGACTCGTAGCTAAACGTTATTCTCAAAAATATGGAGAAGACTATGATGATACATTTGCTCCACTTGTCAAACATACTACAATAAGAACTTTACAGTTGCAGCAATGAAACAAATGTAACTGAAACATCTGGATATAAAGACAGCATTTTTGATTGGAAGTTTAACAGAAGATATTTACATAGAACAACCTCCAGGATTCAAAGATGAAAGTAACCCAAACATGGTTTGCAAATTACAGAAAAGTATATACGGTTTAAAACAAGCTGCTAAAGCGTGGAATGATAAAATCACGGAAGTGCTCACAAATGAAAAATTTAAAAGAAGCAAAGCTGATCCTTTCCTGTACACAAAAAGACTAATGGACCGATGGATCTACGTACTCATATATGTTGATGACATTTTAGTTTGTTTTGAAAAAGAAAGGGATAAAGAGGACATACTAAAAATCATGAATCAACATTTCGAGATCAAAGACTTGGGAAATGTGAAACAGTACTTAGGAATACAGATAGAAAGAGAAGAAGATGGAAGTTTCCTACGTAATCAAAATCACATGATTCAAGAAATAACCAAAACTTTTGGATTGAAGGATGCAAAACCAGCAAAGTCTCCAATGGAAACGAATTATCTTAAAGAGATGAGTAGTGAGAAAAATGTGTTACCAAATAATGAAGAGTACAGAATGGCAATAGGAAAATTACTGCAACTGTTAGAAGGCCAGACATTGCAGCAGTAGGAATTCTGAGTAGAAAAGTGTCCAAGCCAAATAAAGTGGATTGGAATGCTGTGAAGAAAGTAATACGTTATTTGAAAGGAACCAGCAATGTTAAACTGAAGCTGCCCACAAGTGATAAATGCATTTTAACTTGATACGTTGATGCAGATTGGGCTGCAGATCCATCTGACAGAAAATCTATCAGTGGCTATTTTTTCTTTCTCTCAGGTGGACCAATTAGTTGGACTAGTAAAAAACAATCAATAGTAATGCTGTCGTCAACAGAAGCAGAATATGTTGCAGCCGCACATGCGAGTCAAGAAGTTCTATGGTTAAGACAATTGCTAACAGACCTGGGACAAGCACAGTTGGAACTAACAAAAATAAATGAGGACAATCAGGGATGTCTTGTTCTTGCACAGATGGAAAGAGTTAACCCAAGAACCAAGCACATTGATGTGAAGTATCATTTCTTGTGGGACCATCAGGAACAAGGAATCTTGAAATTAGAATATTGTCCAACTGAAGATATGACAGCAGACATTTTCACAAAGGCATTGAATGCTGAAAAACATCAGAGACTAATGAAGACTAATGACTGAATAAGTCCTTACTGTTGAGAAAGGGTGTTGGTATATGCAACAGTTGTGGACTTCTTTGTTTGTGTGAAGGAGGACTTTATGCTGATCTGACAGTAGATGGCAATGTTATGTAAAGTTTCCTTGTTTACTGTATTGTAAAAGAAAAAACTCTCTCTTGTACTTTCTGTTTTTGTTCTTACTTCCTGGTGCAGTACTGTGTGACTGTGCGTTTTTTCCTTTACCTCATGTTCTGAGAAGTAAAAGCTTGTTATCCCATGCAATCTGCTCTGTGAAGTTCCTACCGCAACTGTGGGTATCCAAAAGCTGTGCAACATCCTCACTATCAGAGGTACCCCTGAGATAAGGGAAAGTCAGGGCCCCCCTAGTGTGGCAGGGAGAGGTGCCGGTCCCAATTCTCAGCCATTTCCCAGTTTCGCCGTTTACTGTGTGACACTGCCTTTGTCTGTGCATAGTGATTCAAGTGTGTTTAGGCACATTTTTTGTTTTTCATAATGTCCCGCATATAACCTTTAATATTCTTGCTGTTAATCTAACTTGTGAATTTTGACAGTTTATAATTTGCTGACTGATAGGATTCTGCTCTATTGCAGATTTTGCAGAGCACAACACATGACTTCCTTGCCCTAAATTTCTATTTTTCCCATCATGCGCCAATAACTTTGTGCATTGTCTTCCTGTCCTTTCAGTTGTTAGAACTAGAAATGAGCGAATTTTTCTAAATTTGAATTCGCCGGCTATGCCAAAGTTCCCCCCAAAATTTGTTTTGTAGCAAATAAGTTTGCGAAAAATGCCTAATTAAAGAACCTTTAATTTCCATAATTTCCAGGAAAATATGTGTAGAACACTGTGAGTTTGAACTCTGTAATGCAAGCACAGCATTTTTAATGTACACATTACTTCAATCTATTTGACTAGTGGAAAATGGATGGTAACTGGAAGTAGCCAAAAGCATATTTAACAACACACTGCAGTATCAGACATTTTAGGCTACATAATTTTTATAAGCTGTCTTAAAATTATCCTTTTTGGGGGGGAGAAGGGGGAGATTTATGCATTTCTATTGTGTATAAACAGGTGGTACAAAAGGAAGAAGCCATGGTATTTTCACGTGGTTGGGTGTAGCAGTTATCCCTGTTTGGGGTTTATAAAAAGCTTTGCACTTTGCTAAATTAAGAAGTAATAGCTTTTTATAAGCCATTCAAAAATTATCCTTTTAATTATGGAGACAAAACAGGTGTACTATAGTGTTTTCAATATTAAGAAGAAATGGCATTACAACTAGAAGTGAAAAAAATATCCCTTTTTTGGGTTCCGCAAGTGGTTTACTAATCGCCAATAGATTAATCAGCTACAAAGGCTTTTTATTAAGCCATGCAATATGTATCTCCTTTTTTCTGGAGAGTATGTTCCCCAGCATCAATAGTGCTTTCTTGCACTATAAAACATAGTTGGCAGCCAGGAGGTTTGTGGCTGGACCAGCACGGTAGAGAGTTAATATGGGAAAGTCAAGGAGATGCTTGGCAGTTTAGGGCCAGCAAAGGCAGTCTCAGCAGCAGTACGGTCAAGCATTATCAAATGCAGTGGGCAGCCTGGAGGTGTGTGGCTGGCATGGCTGTGGCAGGAGCAGCACATTAGAAAGTTAGGATGGGGCAAGCCATGAAATTCTTGGAAGTTTAGGGCCAACAATGGCAGCCTTGGCAGCAGCAATACTACAGTATAGATGACATGATGGACAGGGAATAAATGCAGAGCGTGGTCTATCAGCACTGGTGGCAACATTATGGGGTAGATGACAGTCAACAAAAAGTCAGGGAGGCAGAGTGATGTTCCACCAAATTAATCATTGGAATCAGCCGAACGAGCATGAAAGTCTGCACTGAAGACTGAGGGGAAAAATTAAGTGCGGAGTTCATTGCCTGAGGGCAGAGAGGAATTCTGAGAAGACATCCTGAGGGCAGAGAAGAGTGACAAGAAGATGGCATGAGGGCTGAGAGGAGCACCGAGGAGATGGACTAAGAGCAGAGAGAAGATCTGAGAACATAGTCAGAGCAGAAAGGAGCACCGAGGGGACGACCTGAGGGCAAAGAGGAACACTGAGGAGACAGCCTAAGTATGGACTGATAGGAACAAAGCTTAGGTTTCATATGTGATGGACCCCTGAACAAAAAGTTGATGGAGCTCATAGTTAGTTGGGGCAGTCGGGCTGTGCTGTGCCTTTAATGACAAATTCATCCCCAGCTGTTTTCCATTGTACTCCAATGGACAAGACAACAAGAAGGTTTAGCAGTAGTGTGAACACAGCCTTCAAAGTGTTGTCCATCACTTTCTAAACTTTTTTTAATGTGGCTGATATACACACATGGTAGTTAACACGGTGTGAAAGGATCTAACTAAGAATAAATTGCACAAACTCCACCCACTTCCTGTACAAAATAAATTATCCAGTAACACAGGCGCTAACGGCTTCAAGCGCAACCTAGATAACTCTTGTAGACAAAACTATAGAAGACAACTCAGACCAGGCTCCCTGAAAGACCATCAAGTGTATCTGGTGCCTCCTAAGGAACTGAGAGAGAGTGCAGCATAAGCAACACCCACAGTAAACCTTTCTGACTGGCCTAGATACTCAGAAGTAGGAGCAGAACTTCAAGCAGAATCCACTAAAGACTATAATAAGCAGGGGGAGGTTTAAAAAGTAGCACCTGAAATGTGATAAGACAGGTTTGATGACAAAAGAAAACACCTGCTCTCCGAAAAGAATGGACAAAGGTGAAAAGTAATCAGCATGCAGGCAGTGACAGAACCAGCTGTGGCTCATCATACAGAGACGCCAACAGGAGAGGACCGCTGGATCGAATCCCAAGGCATGACAGTAGCCAGTTGAGAATGAAGAATGACATAGTAAATGGGTGTGGTTAAAGGTGTGGCCTGATATTTTGCCACCGAATATTCTGTCCCTCATTCTCTTTTTCAAAAGTTTCAGAAAAAAGTACCCGATAGGACTAGCGCTCCCAGACTTGCAAGGATTGGAAAATTAACTCTTGGTCTTCAAAAGGTTTATTTCACTCTGTTTTCTCAATATAGTATATATTAAAACTAGTGTTGAGCGAACATGCTCGACACTGCTCGGTACATGCCCGAGCATCACGCTATTCAGGATGTTCGGCGAGCACCGAGCATTTCCGGGTTATTCGGGCGGGAGCTCGGGTCTCCGCTCTGCATGTTTGGCGCTCTTTAAAGAGCCAATGAACATGCAGGGATTGCCAGCCAGTCACTGTAATGCTGCAGCCAAGTTGGTTTTGGGCATTACAGTGATTGGCTGGCCGCACAGCGTCACCTCGAGTATTTAAAACCGGGCGCCGCCATCTTGGACACAGTCGCTCCGGATTAGACAGTGTAGGGACAGTGCTGCAGATTTAGGGAGAGATATAAACTGCGAAATAGTTAGTGTAGGGTCTGTAAAGGCTGCCAGAACAAACAAATAGTCCTTTTCAGGACTAATATCCATCCCAGATACCAGGCAGGCAGGCTGTATAGGAGACACAGTGGTTATACCAGCAAACGCTGCATTACAGTCCTGTGTGCTCCTGTTGCTGAAATTGCTGGACTTAGCACCAGGTGTCGGGGGCCAGGAAAAATCCTTTTTTTTTCATCTAAATCCTCCTTTTTTTTCCTCCTTCACACTGTACAAATACCCGTCTTATTAACCTTTTGGTGTGTGTCCCCCCTCCCCAACAAAAAAGCGTGTCTCTGATTTTTCAGACACAAATATAACTGTTGAAAATAGTCTGGTGTAGGCTAGAGAAACAGAAGTGTTGTTTTGCACTTCCACGGTTCAAACCTCTGTATTATCCATTTTGGGCCATTTGTATCTAAAAAAAAAACAGTTTGAGTGTGTCGCTCACTGTTCAGCTGCAAATCTATATATTTAAAAAAGTCTGGTATACCCCAGTAAGCAATAACTGTGGTTTTGCCATCCTACGGTAAAAAATCTCTATTATTCAGGTTTTGGTATATTTTCCATAAAGAAAAACAGTAGTGTCTCCTGACTGTTGTGACACAAAAATATATCTGTTGAAAATAGTCTTGTGTAGGCCCGACATCCCAGTGTGGTTTCGCAGTTCCATGGGTCAAATTGCTGTACTATCCAGTTTTGGGCCTTTGGTATCTAAAAAAAAAGCTGTTTGAGTGTGTCGCTCACTGTTCAGCCGCAAATATCTCTATTTAAAAAAGTGTGGTATTCCCCAGTAAACAATAAGGCTGTGTGCCCACGTAGCGTTTTTCAAGCGTTTATGCTGCGGAATTTCCGCAGCATAAACGCTTGTGAAATGCTAGGTAATCCGCACCCCATGGTCCCCAAGGGGATTGCACATGTTCTATGCATATGCTGCGGATTTTTCCGCAGCGTTTATGCTGCGTACAAAAATCCGCAGCATGTCATTTAATTTTGCGGAAGCGCAGCGGAACTCCCGCCATTGACTTGCATTGAAACACATAGAAACCGCGACTGTACATTTTTACAAGCGGCTTCTATGCGTCTCTATGTGCGGATGGTACCCAGTTCTGGAGGAGAGGAGACTCTCATCCAGACCTGGGTACCATTGTACCTGTAAAAAAAGAATAAAATAACAAATAAAGTTTATACTCACCTGTCCGAAGGTTTCTCTCTGAATGCCGGCATCGCTTGAGGACCTGCGGTGACGTCACAGTCATGTGACCGCAGGCCCTTCACCGCTCTGTCTCGCGATATGCCGGCAGCCGGGAACCAGACAGGAACGAGCGTTGCTGCACACACCGGGGCCTCGGGGGTGCGTATAGCTTTATTTGTTTTCATTTTTACGGTTCACACTGTGTAAATCCATGCTGTTTGCATGGATTTATACAGTGTGACCTAGTTGTCAAGCACTTTCCAAGTGATGCTATCGCCTGGAAAGCGCTTGTCAATCTGCATGCGGAAACGCATGTGAATCCGCATGTGGATCCGCATGTATTCTGCAGGAAAAACGCATGCACAATCTGCATGCGTTTTTTCTGCCAGGGAGATGCAGAAATGCTGCAGAAATTTTCTGCTTCATTTCTGCATCGTGGGCACATAGCCTTACTGTGGTTTTGCCATCCCACGGTAAAAAATCTCTATTATTCAGGTTTTGGTATATTTTCCGTAAAGAAAAACAGTAGTGTCTCCTGACTGTTGTGACACAAAAATATATCTGTTGAAAATAGTCTTGTGTAGGCCCGACATCCCAGTGTGGTTTCGCAGTTCCACGGGTCAAATCGCTGTACTATCCAGTTTTGGGCCTTTGGTATAAAAAAAAAAAGCAGTTTGAGTGTGTCGCTCACTGTTCAGCCGCAAATATCTCTATTTAAAAAAGTGTGGTATACCCCAGTAAACAATAACTGTGGTTTTGCCATCCCACGGTAAAAAATTTCTATTATTCAGGTTTTGGTATATTTTCCGCAAAGAAAAACAGTAGTGTCTCCTGACTGTTGTGATACAAAAATATATCTGTTGAAAATAGTTTTGTGTAGGCCCGACATCCCAGTGTGGTTTCGCAGTTCCATGGGTCAAATCGCTGTACTATCCAGTTTTGGGCATTTGGTATCTAAAAAAAAAAAGCAGTTTGAGTGTGTCGCTCACTGTTCAGCCGCAAATATCTCTATTTAAAAAAGTGTGGTATACCCCAGTAAACAATAACTGTGGTTTTCCTCTTCCACGGTTCTAATCTACTCTTTATTACCCTTTTTCCATTGATAGTGCAAGTGTAAGCTATTTTACTTCATTTACAATGGGCAAGGCGCGTGGCAAGGGACGTGGAAGTGGACGTTCTGGTGATGGTTCGTGCAGAGGACGGGGCCGTGGCCAAGGTGAAAATGTGCCACAACCAACAGCCACATCTTCTCGCTCCCACTTTCTGACCGAATTACTAGGGAAGCACAGAGCAACACCAGTATTGAGAACTGATCAATGTGAACAGGTTATTAATTGGATAGCAGATAATACTTCCAGTTACCTGGGCACCACCACCTCCGGTCTGTCTTCCACACGGTCAACTCTTAGTAGCCGTGAGTCTCGACCGCATACTCCTCCTCACCCTGATGCTCCTTCCTCCCACCATGCCGAGTGTCGTCAGACAGCAAGTGATCCCACTTGGACACTCTGAAGAGCTGTTCACTGGTCCATTTCCATATTTGGGCCCCTCGCCTGATACGCTTGAAGTGGTGGAAGAGGAGATCCCATGTTGCGATGCCCAAATAATTGAACAGCCACGGCCACAGTAAGTCGACGTTGGCAATCTGTCACAAGAGGTGGACGATGACGAGACACAATGGCCAGGAAGTGAGGAGGAGGATCGTGGTGCGCAAGTGGAAGAGGAGGAGGTGGTGGATGATCTAGTAACTGACCCAACATGGAAGGAGGACATGCAGAGTGAGGCCAGCAGCACACAGGGGGAGGGAGGCAGAGTACCCCAACAGGCAGGAAGAAGCAGTGTGGTGGCCGCAGACAGAAGGCAGGCAACCGTTCCCCCAAACACCAACACGAGGGACGTTGCCAGTACAAGCGGTAGGTCTTCCAGAGTCTGGAATTTTTTAAAGACTCTGCTGATAACCCCAAAAAGGCCATATGTTCCACCTGCCATGCCAGCATCAGCAGGGGTGACAAAACTACCAGCCTGACCACCACCAGCATGATCAGGCACCTGGCAGCAAAGCACCTGACTTTGTGGGGCGAAACCCAGGGTCCACGACCAGTGTCAGCGGGTGTCACCACTGCTTCTTCCACTGTTGTGCGTGCAATAAAACCCCCTGTTGTGTGTGCAAGACAATCCCCTGTCCATACTGCATGTAAAGATGCCCCCTCCTCTCAGTCTTCACTTGTTATGGCAGTTTCTCAAGAAACAGCATCGACGTCCACGTCCACGTCCCAGCGCAGCGTTCAATTGTCCATATCCCAGACCTTTGAACGAAAGCGGAAATTCACAGCTAACGCCCCACAGGCCACAGTCCTAAATTCGCACATTTCACGACTGCTTGCGTTGGAAATGCTGCCTTTTAGGCTGGTGGAGACAGAATCCTTCCGCAATCTTATGGCGGTGGCCGTCCCTCGGTACTCGATCCCCAGCCGACACTATTTTGCCCGGTGTGCCATCCCCGCACTACACAAGCACGTGTCCCAAAGCATCTGCCGTGCCCTCAATAATGCAGTTACTGGGAGAGTCCACCTGACAGCGGACACGTGGACAAGTGCTTGTGGCCAGGGACGGTACATCTCTCTGAGGGCACACTGGGTAAACATAGTGGAAGCCGGGACCCAGTCGGACCTTGGGACGGAACACATCCTCCCCACACCGAGGATTGCGGGCCCTATGTCAGTCAGAGTTGCCCCCACAGTGTACAGCTCCTGCGCATCCTCCTCCTCCTCCTCCTCATGTTCAGCCTCCATCTCAGATATCACCACATCAGTTACAAGATGGAAGCATTGCAGTACTGCCTCCGCCAAGCGGCAACAGGCTGAGCTGAAACTCATAAGCTTAGGTGATAAACCTCACACTGCTTGTGAGTTGTGGACAGCTGTGAAAGAGCAGGCAGATCTGTGGCTGAGACCGCTGAACCTACATCCCGGCATGGTCGTGTGTGACAATTACCGTAACCTGGTGGCGGCTCTGAGGCGAGGTGAGATCACACACATACCATGCCTGGCTCATGTGCTTAACCTCGTGGTTCAGCGGTTTCTTAAATCGTACCCCGAGTTGCCAGATCTGCTCGTGAAAGTACGCCGCCTGTCAGCTCATTTTCGCAAGTCAGCTACAGCTTCCGCCGCCCTTGCTGTGTTGCAGCAGCGCTTGCAGCTTCCGGCACACCGACTGGTGTGTGATGTCCCCACACGTTGGAACTCTACCCTCCACATGTTGCAAAGGATTTGTGAGCAGAAGAGAGCAGTTGTGGAGTACCAGCTGCAACAAGGCCGTCGATATTCAGGTCAGACACCACACATAAGACCTCAGGAGTGGACCTGGATGTCTGAAATATGTACCATCCTGACAAACTTTGAGGAGGCCACCAAGATGGTGAGTGGCGATGACGCCATCATTAGTGTCAGCATCCCTTTTGTCTGTCTTTTGCAACGCTCACTGCAGAGAATTAAAGAGTAGGCATTGCAGCCAGATTATGATGAGATGGATCAAGAAGCCGTAGCGGGCGATTACACACAGCCCAGCCTCATCTCATCCCAATGTGCATTGGGGGACAATGAGGGAGAGGAGGAGGAGGAGGAAGAGGAAGAACAGGAGCTGCTATCATGCGTTGTAGACGGTAGTACCTGTACAAGTGTCATACCGTCGGTTCAGCATGGGTGGCCTGAGGACAAGGGGGTGGAGGAAGAGGAGGAGGAGGAGAGCATGGTCAGTCGTCATCTTGGTGAGGACACGGAAATCTTGCCCGTTACCAGTCTGGCACGCATGGCTGACTTTATGTTACGCTGCCTTAACCGTGACCCTCGCGTTGTCAAAATGTTGGGTGACAGTCATTACTGGTTGGTGACACTTGTAGACCCCCGCTACAAGGAGAACTTTCACTCTCTTATTCCTGAGGTGGAGAGGTCTACAAAAATGGGGCAGTACCAGAAGGCCCTTGCTGCAGAACTCTTAAAAAAATTCCCATCTGAACACGCTAGCGGCAGAGGTCACAGTTCGTTGCCCAACCAAGGCGTACAGGCGAGAGAGATGCAACTCCAATCCAGCAGAGGCAGGGGAACACTGTCAACGTTCTGAGACAGTTTTCTGACACCCGCCCAGCTTACAGGCCCTGAGGCGCAGGGTACTCTCACAAGGAGTGGAAAGTTTCAAAAGATGGTGAGGGAGTACCTTGCCGACCGTACCAGCGTCCTCCGTGATTCCTCTGTGCCTTTTAATTATTGGGTATCCAAGCTGGACACATGGAATGAACTCGCTCTGTACACCTTGGAGGTCCTGGCCTGCCCTGCCACTAGCGTGTTATCGGAGCGTGTTTTTAGTGCCGCTGGGGGAATTATAACTGATAAGCGCACTCGCCTGTCAACTGACAATGCTGACAAGCTGACCCTTATTAAAATGAACAAGGACTGGATTGGGCCAGACTTCTCATCACCACCAAATGACAGCAGAGTAACATAAAGTCAAATCCACTGTGTTATTTCGGGAGGTGTATTCACATGCACCACTTCACATCCACACATGGGTATATGCTTCCTTGTTTCGGCTGTTTTATCTTCTTCTCCTTATCCTCAGCCTCCACCACCACTATACCACCAGGGTGCCAGCATTGCAAGTTCCTCCGTCCTTATTTTTGGCAGCTTTTGATTGCAAGGCATAAGCAAATACTATGGGACACCCACTTCCCAATAATGGGACTTATGTTTGTAATATGCTGTACTGCATGGCTCATGTAAGGGGCATTGCAAGTTGCTCCGTCCTAATTTTTGGCAGCTTTTGCTTGCAAGGCATAAGCAAATACTATGGGACACCCACTCCCCAATAATGGGACTTATGTTTGTAATATGCTGTACTGCATGGCTCTTGTAAGGGGCATTGCAAGTTGCTCTGTCCTAATTTTTGGCAGCTTTTGCTTGCAAGGCATAAGCAAATACTATGGGACACCCACTCCCTAATAATGGGACTTATGTTTGTAATATGCTGTACTGCATGGCTCTTGTAAGGGGCATTGCAAGTTGCTCCGTCCTAATTTTTGGCAGCTTTTGCTTGGAAAGCATAAGCAAATACTATGGGAGACCCACTCCCCAATAATGGGACTTATGTTTGTAATATGCTGTACTGCATGGCTCTTGTAAGGGGCATTGCAAGTTGCTCCGTCCTAATTTTTGGCAGCTTTTGCTTGCAAGGCATAAGCAAATACTATGGGACACTGTAGCGTCGGCGTCCCTGCCTCCTGCTAGGCAGGGACGCCGTTCCCCTCACCTCTCCGCTCCGTGCCCGGCGTCTTCCTCCCGCTCTGCTGGCAGCTTGCGCTGCTTCCCGGCCTCTGTGCTTAGGGCGCGCACGTGCGCTCCCCCTCTCTTAAAGGGGCCGCGCGCGCCGTCCTAAGGAGTCCCCGGCCAATTACCGGAGGACCTCACCATATATAAGGCACCTCCTCCAAAATGGAGGTGCCCGAGCAATGTTGTTGCAAAGCCTTTCAACTCTGCTTCAGCCCTCAGCCGTTACCAGTTACCTGCCAGTCACCTGCCAGATTCCTGCTTGAGACCTGCCTGATACCTGCCTGATATCTGCTTACCTGCTTGCTATCCTGTGGTCCGACAGTCTGACTACCAGCACCTGCCAGTCTGTCTATGGATCAGTCCGCCTGCGGACCAGGAAGTACCTGCCAGATACTTGCCTGCTAGCCTACCTGGAGGCTCTGCCGTCACTTGCCGTGACCACCTGCCTGTCCAGAGACTCTTGCCCGCTCACCTGGGAGCGCTCACCTTCTACCTGCCTGCTAGCCTACCTGGAGGCTCAGCCATCACTTGCCGTGACCACCTGCCTGTCCAGAGACTCTTGCCCGCTCACCTGGGAGCGCCCACCTGCTACCTGCCTGCTAGCCTACCTGGAGGCTCAGCCGTCACTTGCCGTGACCACCTGCCTGTCCAGAGACTCTTGCCCGCTCACCTGGGAGCGCTCACCTGCTTCCTGCCTGCTAGCCTACCTGGAGGCTCTGCCGTCACTTGCCGTGACCACCTGCCTGTCCTGAGACTCTTGCCCGCTCACCTGGGAGCACTCACCTGCTACCTGCCTGCTAGCCTTTCTAGAGACTCCTTCCCTGCTGTCACTTGCCGTGACCACCTGCCCGTCTAGAGACTCTTTCCCTGCTGTCACTTGCCGTGACCACCTGCCCGTCTAGAGACTCTTACCCTACTGTCACTTGCCGTGACCATCCGCCTGTCAAGAGACTGTCCCCGTCACTTGCCGTGACTTCCTGCCCTTCTACCCGGAGACTGTTCCTGTCACTTGCCGTGACTACCGGCCCGCCTTCCCTGGGAGCCACCCGCTTCCTTTGTATAGTTGCTCAGAGGTTCCACCTCCCAGACCCGTTACAGACACCCACTCCCCAATAATGGGACTTATGTTTGTAATATGCTGTACTGCATGGCTCTTGTAAGGGGCATTGCAAGTTGCTCCATCCTAATTTTTGGCAGCTTTTGTTTGCAAGGCATAAGAAAATACTATGGGACACCCACTCCCCAATAATGGGACTTAAGTTTGTAATATGCTGTACTGCATGGCTCTTGTAAGGGGCATTGCAAGTTGCTCCGTCCTAATTTTTGGCAGCTTTTGCTTGCAAGGCATAAGCAAATACTATGGGAGACCCACTCCCCAATAATGGGACTTATGTTTGTAATATGCTGTACTGCATGGCTCTTGTAAGGGGCATTGCAAGTTGCTCTGTCCTAATTTTTGGCAGCTTTTGCTTGCAAGGCATAAGCAAGTACTCTGGGAGACCCACTCCCCAATAATGGGACTTATGTTTGTAATATGCTGTACTGCATGGCTCTTGTAAGGGGCATTGCAAGTTGCTCCGTCCTAATTTTTGGCAGCTTTTGCTTGCAAGGCATAAGCAAACACTATGGGAGACCCACTCCCCAATATGGGACTTATGTTTGTAATATGCTGTACTGCATGGTTCTTGTAAGGGGCATTGCAAGTTGCTCCGTCCTAATTTTTGGCAGCTTTTGCTTGCAAGGCAAAAGCAAATACTATGGGAGACCCACTCCCCAATAATGGGACTTATGTTTGTAATATGCTGTACTGCATGGCTCTTGTAAGGGGCATTGCAAGTTGCTCCGTCCTAAGTTTTGGCAGCTTTTGCTTGCAAGGCATAAGCAAATACTATGGGAGACCACTCCCCAATAATGGGACTTATGTTTGTAATATGCTGTACTGCATGGCTCTTGTAAGGGGCATTGCAAGTTGCTCCGTCCTAATTTTTGGCAGCTTTTGCTTGCAAGGCATAAGCAAATACTATGGGAGACCCACTCCCCAATAATGGGACTTATGTTTGTAATATGCTGTACTGCATGTGACGCGGCCCCTGGGCCATGTGTACACGTGTGTGGGATACCCGGTGCCGGGTTTCTGGGGTCTGTAGTCTCCGTGGCGGTGACCCGGTCCCGTGGCTCAGGCTGGTCAAACCAGTGGCAGTCTTTCTCAGGTTTTGAGGTTAATTGTCCGACTGCGCAACTCGTGGATTGCGGTCAGGGAGTACCACCGCTGCGAGGCAGACCGCTGAGGCTGGTGTTGTGTGCGCAGCAGAGAATGGGATAACTCCCCATGGGAGGAGTATAGCCTCAGGGCAGTGAGTGTGGATGATGGGGGTGATGGTGCACGAGCGCAGCAGGAATGACTCAGAGTCTTTGCAGTGCAGTTCAGGGTCTTTACTGATGATTATAAGGTAGACCCTCCCGGGAGTACTGGCTAGCATAAGAGGCCTGGTCAGTCTGTGAGCAAGCAGGAGTTCCCCTGGCCAGGTGGAGTTGTAGGCCTCCCCGTCTGTCTGCACTCTTCCTGACTACCTTGCTGTAAGCGGGTAGAAGTAGCCCACGTCCCTGAGTGTACCGTGTAGTGCTCACCCGTATGGCTGGTGTCTTGGGGCCTCCTGTTAGCCTCCGCTCCACGACGGCGGTGCTGGTCCCTTGCTTGTGACTGAGCCTCCGGGCTTCTATGGCCAGAGGACCTGAAATCCCCTGCCGGCTGGTTTCTGCTGCTGGATATATAAGTCCTCACAGCCTCGGACTCCTGTGTCCGGTTCCTATTGTCTTCTGCCAGGGCGAGCTCTGCTCAGCTTCCAGCCCCTGGTCTTTAGCTCCAAGCTCCTACAGAGCTCCTTGCTGTTACTTTCCCTTGCTCTCACTCTGACTGTTCTCTGATCTCTGACTCACTCAACCCCGCCCCAGATCCAGTTTATAAGGGCAGAATTCTCCCCTCCCAGGACTGGGGCAGGAGGATGTTGCATGTTTAAGGGATCCTGACCAGGAAACCTCCCACTTGCTCTCCAACGTAATATCTCTATTACTGTGGTGACCAGACCCCTGGGGTGCCACACATGGCTCTTGTAAGGGGCATTGCAGTTCCTCATAATTTTTGGAAAGCCTTCCATTCACTGCTTAGGCCAACAGTGCACAGGAGACCCAGTTGCTATAAATGGAAAAAAAGGTTTAGTTAACGCCCTCTGACCTCCATGTCATTTCCAAGGGGCATTGGAGTGCCTCAAAATTTTTGGTAGGCATTGCACTCACTGTATGCCCTATAACTGTGTAGCCGAACCGCTCCTTTTGTTACAGAAACATATCCTACAAGACATATCTGGTTGACTGGCCTGATATTGATGTGAATGGTCCCTGTTCCTCCTGCTCTTTCTCCTTTGCCACTACCTCATCCATCATTTATCACCTGAAGCTTTGTTTTAACGGGAGTCATAGAACTTGGATAGTAGCAGGAAATCATCCAGCAATCCTCGGAGGAGGTAGGATATGCGCCAAAATGCTGACCACCTCAGGCCTAGCCGCTACTACATACATGCGCTTGCATTACAACAAAACAAAGCAGATGCTAACTTCTATCATCCTCATCATGCTCCTCACCTTGGCACTCTTAACTCCCCTGATGGAGAAGCCAGGGCCCACCGGAGGAGTCTGATAGTCCGGTGGGCTCGGCCAATGCTGCCCTAAAGCAGGCCAGGCTAAGAAAAGTGTGGGACAGGTTACCGGGACAAATAGGGGTGGCTGGGGACTGAGTATGGACACCCGGCCACCTCCTGGAGGCTCGGGAGCAATCGGGGACACCCGGCCACCAGACGGCTGGAGACTGAGTATGGATACCAGGCCGCCGACACAGCCATGGCGTGGTGGCCAGATTCCGCCTCCACATGCCTAAAAGGCCCAATTTCAAGTTCAAGCAAGCAAGCAGTATGGTATTACAGCCTGGGGGTGGGTGGGTGGCAGGCTGCATACTTGCGCTTGTATTGCAAGGAATGGGAGAGGTACAGTTGAACACTGCCCTGGGACTAGAACTTGCATGGGGATAGTTGCAAGTCTGCATCTTCTGATGCGGTAAGGATCACTTATGATGGGCACACTTTTAGACAGTGACCTGGGAGTCAGAGATGCTTCCAAGGGTCTTCTCCATGCTGTTCCCATGTCTTTTCAGCACTTTATGCATGTGTCAGACAGCACATGGCCAGATAAGGTTGTAAAATGTTAAAATGACATTTCCCGATGAATGCATTTGTCATAGTTGAAAGCAATACAAAAGTGCAAAAACGCATAAAAAATGCTACTTGTGAACATAGCCGAAGGTGTGGAGGAGTATTTTTGTTTTTGGTCATTTATTTTAACTTATACACAAGTCTTTTTCCTGGAAAGAATGTTCCTTAACATATTTCACAGAAAAACAGTTTCACTTTCGTTTTTGAACGTTTTATTGTGAGCCCGTAAAAGTGGCATAATACCTCTGACCACGTTGTTGACAGCAGTGACCTGGGGGTCATAAATGCTTCCTGGGGCGATCCCCATGCTGTCCGCATGTCATTTGAGCACTGTCACTATCGTTTTGGGCACTTGTTAGGCTTTTAAAAGATTGCCGGGGGTGCCACCGCAAAAATGCTCGAGTCTCCCATAGACTAACATTGGGCTCGTTGCTCGGGTCGAGCACCCGAGTATCATGGCACCCGAGCATTTTAGTGCTCACTCAACACTAATTAAAACAATAAAACAATGCGTTTCGGCTATAAAAATAAAAAACACATAGCCTTCTTCAGGTGGGAACATATCTTAGATTATATGAAAGTTATATAGTCTTCACAATTGCACCTGGTTGTGTTAATTAGATTGGATTAACCATATAAATACCGGGTATTGTTTCAGTTAATCGTGTCAGCTGTTTTTCTATACATATTGTAAGGCAGCGCTAGTCATCATACTGGGGGATACTCGCTGCACCGGGTCAATTAAAGCACACCAGCCACGTTTTTCAGTTTTCACACTTCAGCAGTTTATTGCACTTCATAACTACTTATCACACAGTCCATCTTAGTGGCTCACCGGCATATTACACACATAACATTCGGGAGCCTTTCCAGTGACAGACACGTCCACTTGGCTCCAGTTACAGCCCTCATCTAGGCAACAACATAAATGTCCATATAATGCAGTGTTTTTACCTTTGGCGGGTTTTTAGCTACTTCAAGTTTATTCTGCGACCACTGTGGCTTTATGGCTTCCCAGATGGGGGTCTCCAGCCCTCGTACCATCCAAGGCTACTGGTATGCTTACACAGCCAACATCCAGCCTCTGCCTTTCAGGTTCTTGCCTTCCAAGCCTCTGGCCCTCCAAGGCTACTGGGATCGCTTACACAGCTAAGGATCCAGCCTCCGCCTTTCAGGCTTCACCAGGCTTCAACAGGCCTCACTAGGCCTCACACTCTAGCGGTGTCCCACACAGGAACAGGCCTCACACTTTACACACACCCCCTGAGTCAAGACTACCAGGGTTTATATATCCTGTAGTACACACCCACAGGACCTGTGCTGATGTCACAGTCATGTGATCAGACATTCTGTGTGCACAGGACCTGCACTATGTCACAGTCATGTGACCAGTCACCTGAGGGGGAGGTACATGGTCAGCCCAAAATACATCCTGGACCATTACAGTAATGCCAAGCAAGCCCCTGCATTACATATCCCCCCCCTCTGTTCAAACTTGTGGGGTTGAACACATAGTATACACAATTACCTCATAACCCACAGTTCACACCGAGACCATGTACTTGACAATTGCGCTGTTCAGTGCCTGGAACATTAGTCATCAACATTAGCCCATTCCTTAGGGACCTAACATTCGTCATTGTCACTGACCTCGTCAAGTCACATTTCCGGGTCGTAACTTTGTCAGACCTCCCCCGCTCTCAGCGGTCAATACAGCAGTGTGACTCACATGCCCTGGTATCTAAGGTCCGGTTCAACTCCGTACTGTCCCGTCCTCTATTGGGTCGTTTGTATGGGCCACTCAAACCTGAGTTACTGGAGGTCTCACTACCTCTAAATCCACACCCACTACTCTCAGGACATCTTGAAAGGTCCCTAACTTCAGCTGTAGCTGTTCTGTTACTTAGGGGGCCCTTTCTCTCTCTGGTCTCACAATTTATAGATGGCTGCCACCTTCTGCCGCTCAGGCGATTCTGTCTTTCCACTCACAGTCTAGCGAGATTTAACTGTTCTACCTCTCGCAGGTAGGTCACTCGGCACTCCATCAGCATGCGCACATATGCAAGACTTTCTTCCGTTCCTACAGCGGAGAATGACATCATGCCGTCTTCATCTGGTATCCAGTCCTGACGATCATGTGGACTGCTTACTTTCACCACACCAGACTAGAGATGAGCGTTGTTCTACTCGAACTGTTCGCCAATCTCAAATTCGAGCTGTTTTGGGCGGTGTTCGAGCCGTTCGGCGAACACGAACAATTTGAGAAAAATTCGGCTGTTCGAGGTTATGTTCGATAACTGTTCGTGCACCAAAATCATAACTGGATTTTTTCTCAGTAATGATGAAAATTAATGTTAATGCGCAGTTTGAGTGTACAGCGGGGTGGGGGGAGGGGCAGGGGATGGATCTCTGCAGGAACAATGAAGATCTCCATTTTTTTTTTCTCTTTCCCGCATTTACAGTGGGGAGGTGCAATCTGTCAGCCTATCAGCAGCGCACACACGGAGCGAAGTGCTTTTTTTCACACAAGCAAGGGCATGTGTCATTGGCAGTGTATGTCACATGTCCTTGCCCTATAAGACCAAGCCATTTTCCCCGTCGCCACCATTTTCTCACTGCTGCAGCTGCGTGTTAGACGGCACCGCTGTTGCTGTGTGCGCTATACCTTGATAATTTCAAGCCAATTTTCGCACAAATCTACAGATAGCTTGGGAGTAGGGAATAGTTGTGATTGCAGTCCTTTACAGGACTAGGTTACAGCATTTCCTACGACTTTTATCAGGCAGGTCTGTGCTCTTAAATAGATAGATTGTGGGAGTAAAGACTAATTGTAATTGGAGTCCTTTTCAGGACTAGGTTACATCAGTTCCTATCAGTTTTTGCCAGGCAGGTCTGTGCCAGTGCTGTGCAAGTTTTTTTCACAGCATTTGGCTGAATCTAGCAAAGCTAATCCTTTTTGGCCTATTGCAGAGTGTGTTAGTCAGTGGAGTAGCCTATCTGTGTTGCAAGATATACCACCTGTGTATAGAATACCAATTTTTTTACTGCACCTAGTGAAGTAAAATCTTTTGGGCATAGCATCATTCTATTAGTCCATCTATACTGACCTCCATCAGGTTGCAAATTGAATATAATTTTTTTCTGCATCTACCTCTGAAAAAATATTGGGCTTCTAGCTGTGTGTGGGACTTGTTGTATTAGTCCATCTATACTGACCTCCATCAGGTTGCAAACTGCATATATTTTTTTCTTCATCTACCTCTGAAAAAATATTGGGCTTCTAGCTGTGTGTGGGACTTGTTCTATTAATCCATCTATACAGACCTCCATCAGGTTGCAAACTGAATATATTTTTTTCTGCATCTATATCTGAAAAAATATTGGGCTTCTAGCTGTGTGTGGGACTTGTTGTATTAGTCCATCTATACTGACCTCCATCAGGTTGCAAACTGAATATATTTTTTTCTGCATCTACCTCTGAAAAAATATTGGGCTTCTAGCTGTGTGTGGGACTTGTTCTATTAATCCATCTATACAAACCTCCATCAGGTTGCAAACTGAATATATTTTTTTCTGCATCTACCTCTGAAAAAATATTGGGCTTCTAGCTGTGTGTGGGACTTGTTGTATTAGTCCATCTATACTGACCTCCATCAGGTTGCAAACTGAATATATTTTTTTCTGCATCTACCTCTGAAAAAATATTGGGCTTCTAGCTGTGTGTGGGACTTGTTCTATTAATCCATCTATACAGACCTCCATCAGGTTGCAAACTGAATATATTTTTTTCTGCATCTACCTCTGAAAAAATATTGGGCTTCTAGCTGTGTGTGGGACTTGTTGTATTAGTCCATCTATACTGACGTCCATCAGGTTGCAAACTGAATATATTTTTTTCTGCATCTACCTCTGAAAAAATATTGGGCTTCTAGCTGTGTGTGGGACTTCTTCTATTAATCCATCTATACAGACCTCCATCAGGTTGCAAACTGAATATATTTTTTTCTGCATCTACCTCTGAAAAAATATTGGGCTTCTAGCTGTGTGTGGGACTTGTTGTATTAGTCCATCTATACTGACCTCCATCAGGTTGCAAATTGAATATATTTTTTTCTGCATCTACCTCTGAAAAAATATTGGGCTTCTAGCTGTGTGTGGGACTTGTTGTATTAGTCCATCTATACTGACCTCCATCAGGTTGCAAACTGAATATATTTTTTTCTGCATCTACCTCTGAAAAAATATTGGGCTTCTAGCTGTGTGTGGGACTTGTTCTATTAATCCATCTATACAGACCTCCATCAGGTTGCAAACTGAATATAATTTTTTTCTGCATCTAACCCAGCCAATAGTTTTGGCCTAATACCACAGTTTGGCCACTCAGCTCTGCTCGGTTCCCATCCATTGTTTTTTTGTTCAAACAACTCCAGAGTTGTTAATTAGTTAACCACCAAAATGAGTGGAAAAATTCCTGCTGCTGGTGGAAAGGGGAATAGGCGTGTTGGGAAGGGGAAAAAAGGTTGTGTCCGTGGGGTAGGTGTTAAAGCAACAGTAACATCTGCAGAAGAAAGACCATCTTCCAGCCAAACTACTTCTTTTAGCGGACAATGTGATAAGATCCCTTTCTTACGGCCACGCCAATCGCTACAAATTCCAGATGAGGCACAAAAACAGCAGGTGCTTCAACGGATATCAAGTGCTCCTTTAAGTGGGCTCTCCTCCACATCAACTTCAACATCACAAATACTCCAGTCCTCAAAGGTGTCACCCCAATCGCACTTGCTTCCTCACAGCTCCCAAATCTCCAGCTGCCCGTCTGAGTATGAGGTAGAACAGATGGTTGAGTCTGCAGAGCTGTTTAGTCATACTATAGCCTGGGAATCAGAGGTCGACTCCAGCGCTTCTGTGAATCCAGACGAGGAAATGATCTGCACTGATGCCCAGAATCTTTATGAGTCGGATCCAGGACCAGACGCAGAAGGTTCTGACCATAATGTAGACCCTCATTCCCAAACTGTAACTCCTGTTGGTGGAGACAATGAGGAAGACGATGATAAGACTCAAATACCTGATTGGAGCGACAACTTTAGTTTTTTGTCAGGGCAGGAACAGGTTGGCTCTGAGGACGACGGGTGTGATAACGCACAGGGTGATGATGATGAGGTTGGAGATCCCACTTACTGTCAACCCACAGTCAGCCAAGAGATGAGGTCAGCAGAGGAGGTGGAGGAAGATGCTAGTGACGACGAGGTCAGGTTGCGCCTTCCTGGACAGAGACGTAGTACTGGAAGCACGTCAACAACTGCATCCTCAAACACAACTCTGCCTCTCACCACAAGTCGTGGTGGCTCTTCAGGTCGCATGGGTGCTAAGCCTTGCATAGCCTGGGCATTTTTTCAGATCGATAAAGATCACCCAACTCGTGTTATCTGTAACATTTGTCAGCAAAAGCTAAGTAGAGGCCAAAAAATACATAGTTTGAGTACTTCATGCATGAACCGGCACATGGACATGAAGCATAAGTTGCAGTGGGAAGCTCAGTGTGCTACAATGCGGCCTAGCCGGCCGGGCCAACCACCGTCTGCCATATCTTGTGCATCCGCGGCCTCTTCATCCTCTGTGACTGGGGGGACAGCAGTCACACCTGTTTTGGGGCGCAGACCTGCCACCTCTTTACCCGCAACAGCCAGCGTGATTGGCAGGTCATCATTTTCTTTGGAGGTGGTAACACCAGCTGGTGTTGAGCGCTGTCCGACATCGATAGCACCACCTTTGGATCAAGGCAACCTAACATGTCCGCCTGCATCTTCCTCACAGACCGGCAGTTTGCCGGGGACACCCTTATCAACCCCGTCTAAGCACAATAGCCAGCCCTCGGTCCCTCAGATGTGGACAAGTAAAAGACCATTTCCTCCTAGCCATGAGAAAGCTAAGAGGTTGAATTTCACCATCTGCAAGTTCTTGGCTACAGAAATGCTGCCTTTCCGCCTGGTGGACACAGAGGATTTTCGAGACCTTATGTCCGTTGCAGTGCCCCAGTACCAGATGCCCAGTCGGCACTACTTCTCAAAGAAAGGTGTGCCTGCGCTCCACCAGCATGTCGCACACAACATCACCGCTGCTTTGAGAAACTCTGTGTGTGACAGGGTGCATTTCACCACAGACACTTGGACGAGTAGGCATGGACAGGGGCGTTACATGTCGCTGACTGGGCACTGGGTAACTATGGTGACAGCAGGACAAGGGGCTGCTGTCCAAGTCTTGCCGTCCCCACGAGTTGTGCGTCAATCCTCTTTATGTCAAAGTTCCTCCACTGCTTCAGCCTCCTCAACCTCCTCTCGGTCTTCCACCTGCACCCAAAGCCTGTCTGGTCATGCCACAAGCTTTCTAACTGCGCAGAAGGGATCCTGCACACATCCTTACTATGCTGGCAGTAGGGCTCAACGTCATCAGGCGGTTTTTACATTGAAATGTCTGGGAAATGTGAGTCACACAGCTGAGGAGTTGTGGTCAGCTCTGTAGAACCAATTTCATGAATGGTTGTCTCCACTGGACCTGAAACCAGGGAAGGCCGTGTGCGACAATGCTGCAAACCTGGGTGCGGCCCTTCGCCGGGGCAATGTCACACACGTGCCTTGTATGGCTCACGTGTTGAACCTGGTTGTCCAGCAATTTTTAGCCCACTATCCCAGACTAGATGGCCTTCTGCAGAGGGCACGGTCGCTGTGTGCTCACTTTCGCCGTTCGCATCCCGCAGCTCAGCGACTTACATCTCTACAGAAGTCGTTGGGCCTGCCACTTCACCGGCTAAAATGCGATGTGCCTACCCGGTGGAATTCAACTCTGCACATGTTGCAGCGACTGTGGCAGCACCGACAAGCCCTGGTGCAATACGTTCTGACGTATAGCCTGGGCCAACGAGATCCAGAGGTGGGGCAAATCACGCTGGAGGAGTGGTCTCAGATCAGGGACCTATGCACCCTTCTGCACAGTTTTGAAATGGCGACGAAGATGTTTAGTGCTGACGATGCCATTATCAGCATGACTATTCCGGTGATTTACATGCTGGAGCACTTGTTAAACAGAATTCGGAGTCAGGTGGTGGCACAAGAGGAGGTGGAGGAAGTAGAGGAGGAGGAGTTGTATGCGGAAGGGCTAACATCTGCAAGGTCCAGACGGTCGGCAGCACCAAGGCGGCAGGCATGTGAGGGTGGGGGAGATGGTTTTACCAGGGCGCATGGTAGCAGCCAAACTAGTGAGGAAGGTGCAGGAGCCCAGGAAGAAGTGGAGGACGAACTGATGGAAGACTCATCAGATGAGGGAGACCTTGATCACATTTCTGTTGTGCGAGGTTGGGGGGAGAGGACAGAGGAAGGAAGCATGATTGTTACCTCGCCACCAACACAACAGGGACTTGGTGCTCCTGGATGCGCAACACACATGAGTGTCTTCTTGCTGCACTACCTGCAACATGACCCTCGAATTGTGAGAATTAGAAATAATCCTGACTACTGGGTTGCCACACTGTTAGATCCCCGGTACAAAAGTAAATTTGCAGAAATTATTCCTGCCATAGAAAGGGATGCACGCATGCAGCAGTATCAGCAGAGACTGTTGCAGAATCTTACATGTGCTTTTCCACAAAATACCAGTGGTGCACGTAGTGAATCTCACAGTTCCAACTTGCCAACCGTGGGACCGTCAAGTGTTCAGCACTCAAACCGTAACAGAACCACAGTATCTGCTGGTAACATCAATTTTGCGGAGTCATTTCACCACTTTTTTAGCCCATCCTTTGCAAGGCCACAGGAGACAAGAAGTCTGACACATAGTCAACGCCTAGAGACGATGGTACAGGAGTATCTCCAAGTAAACATTGAAGCCACAACTGTGTCACTGGACCCTTGCTCTTTTTGGGCTTCCAATCTGGATAAATGGCTGGAGCTAGCCACTTACGCCTTGGAGATCTTGTCATGCCCCGCAGCCAGCGTTCTGTCTGAACGTGTGTTCAGCGCTGCTGGTGGTGTGCTGACAGATAAGCGCACGCGGCTCTCCACTGATAATGTAGACAGACTCACGTTCATAAAGATGAACAAATCATGGATCCGAAACGACTTTTCTACCCCTGTGTCATCCTGGGGAGAGTAAAAGCTTGATGATTGGTTAAAATCACCCTACCAACCGTTTTAAGCTTTCAAATTACTAATCATGTTTATCTGTATCTTGGCTGGAAAATAATTTGGGCTTTGTAGCAGTGTGCAGCACTGATTCTATTAGGCCATCTATAATAAGCTCCACCAGATTTAAAATTACTAATCATGTTTATCTGTATCTTGACTGGAAAATAATTTGGGCTTTGTAGCAGTGTGCAGCACTGATCCTATTAGGCCATCTATACTAAAGCTTCACCAGATTTAAAATTAATAATAATTTTTAGATGCATCTAGCCCGGAAAATAATTTTGGGGCTCCGAGATGCGCAAGACACATAAGTACCTTCTTGCTGCACTACCTGCAGCATGACCCTCATATTGTCAGAATTCGAAGTAATCATGACTACTGGGTTGCCACACTCTTAAATCCCCCAAACTTTTCGATCAACCTTTTCATTTTAATAAAGACCAAAAAAATGGTCATTTTTGAAATTATAAGCATTAGCAGGTTGTTAGAAACTGAAATCAAACAGTTTTCAACTCAAAACTTTATTCTAGGTGATGTTACATTTTCACATAGGACCCCTTGTTCGAAAGGAGCTTCTGAACTCTCTCGTCCATTGAATTTGTCAGGTTTTGGATGGTTTCTGCTTCAATTGTTTTGCATGAGGACAGAATACCCTCCCAGAACTGTTGCTTAGGTGTGAACTGCCTCCCGCCATCATAGACACTCCTTTTAATGATGCTCCAAAGGTTCTGAATGGGGTAGAGGTCAGGGGAGCATGGGGTCACACCATAAGTTTGTCCCCTTTTATGCCCATATCAGCCAGAGATGCAGATGTTTTATGTGCAGCATGAGATGGTGCATTATCATGCAGAAAAATGATCTTGCTGTGAAATACACGGTTCTTCTTCTTGAACCATGGCAGGAAGTGCTGTTTGAGAAAATCCACATACATTATGGAGTTCATCTTTAGCGCATTCAGGGATCCTAAAGGGGCCGACAATCTCTCTCCACATGATTCCAGCCCAAAACATTACTCCACCTCCTCCTTGTTGGCGCTGTAGCCATGTTTGCGTGGGGTGTCCATCAACCAGCCATCCTCCACTCCATCCATCTGGACCATCGAGCGCTGCACGGCACTCATCCGTGAACAAAACAGTTTTGAAATCAGTCTTCATGTAATGTTTGGCCCACTGGAGCCGTTTCTGCTTGTGTGAAGTGGATAGAGGAGGTCGACAGGATGGCGTATGCACAGCTGCAAACCTCTGAAGGACCCTGCATCTTGTTATTTGGGGGACGTTGGAGGCACAAGCAGCTTCAAAAACTTGTCTGCTGCTATGACAAGGCTTTTTTGCCGCTGCTCTTTCAACCTGACGTAATTGCCTGCAGGAAAGAGTCCTCAATTTGCCCTTATCAGCACGCACATGTGTGTACTGTGAATCAGCTACATACTTCTTGATTGCCAAGACACTGCATCATGATCATCGCACAATGTTGATTGTAGTCATGCCTTGACCTAAACACTCCACAATTTGTTGCTTCTCAGCAGCCGACACATCCTTTTTCTTTCCCATTTTGGCAGAAAATGTAGGCTGCTTAATAATGTGAGACAGCCTTCTTAAGTAGTCTTGCCTTTCATTGGACACACCTGCCAAACTAATTAGCACAGGTGTCTGCAATTGCTTACAGTGATATAAAGAGCCCTGACACACATCACCATCAATGAGTTTAACTGACAAACAAACAAATTCTTCCCTTATCACTCCTAAACACTTTTTGCATAATAATTTGGAACACAGTGTACATGTGCTTTTCCACAAAACACCAGTGGTTCACGTAGTGAATCTTACAGTTCTAACTTGCCAACCATGGTCTGTATGGAGTTGTTCAATAAAGGGCCCAAAATTAAGATAACATAGATGGGAGAAGTCTCTATGAATAGGAATTTCTAAGTATTTGATACCCTGTGAGGGCCAGGCAAAGGGAAAGTTGGACAGGATGGAATTCTATATGGATTTGGGGAGGGAGACATCGAGGGCCTCAGACTTCGCTGCATTGATTTTAAAATTTGACCATGTAACAAAGTGATCTATTTCAGCCATAACAGCATGGATGGATATATGTGATTGAGTGATATATACTAGGACATCATCAGCAAATAGAGAGCACTTGTACTCGGTGCCTCCCACCTCAATCCACCTAATATTGGGGTTATGGCGAATTGATGAGAGCAGGTGCTCCGTCACTAGGATGTATAAGAGAGGGGACAGAGAACATCCCTGCCTTGTCCCATTGGTGATTGTGAAAGGTGATGAAAATGTTCTGACGCGCCCCCTGGGCCTTGGGACACCCGGAGCCGGACCCTTTTTGGTGGATGCTGGTGGTTGTAGTCTCCGTGGCGGCAACCCGGTTCCGTGGCTCAGGGCGGTCAAACCAGTGGCGGAACTATTTATGTGGTTTTGATGTTTAAATGTCCGACTACGCCACCCGTGGATTGCGGTCAGAGTGAACCGCCGCTCCAGGGCAGACCGCTGAGGCTGGTGTTGTGGGTGCAGCAGAGCGTAGCATAACTCCCCATGGGAGGAGTATAGCCTCAGGGCAGTGTATGCGGAGAATGGGGGTGATGGTGCAGGGCAGCAGCAGTAATGACACGGAGTCAGTGATGCAGTCAAGGGCCTTTACTCACAGTTCTTATTATCCAGACCACGTCTGCAGGTAACGGCTGCCCACGTCGTACTGTGCTCACCAGGTGAGGGGCTCAGACAACTCCCAGATAACTTTGGAGTGCTTCACAGGACCCCCTTTGTGTGTCCTTTGTCTGGCCTTTCTTACCAACCCTTCTGTCCGGTTGCCTCGGGCCTCCTCTTGGTAAACTTGGCGCCAGTTTCCCTGACCCTATGTGGTGCCTTCCTAGCGGGTGTAGCGAGGGGCTGCGCCACATAAAATGTCACAGCCTCCTGTTTCTAGCTGAGGGTCGTTTCCTGCCTCCACTAGTTTCGGGTCCGGTCTCCCCCTTTGGCCTGACCCCTCCACGCAGGTGGATTCGGGCGTGCGGTGGCGACTCGCCCGTCTGCACCCCTGGGATCCCTTCGTTCCTCGTTCCTGGAGCCTTCTCCGCTCCTCTTCCTTCCTTCTCCCTCTTCCAGGCCTGGGCCTCTGTTACTAGGCCCGACTCCGGAGCAGAGCTCATGCAGAGCCCCAGCTCCCTGCCACTTCTGCTCAGACTTCTCTGCACTGAACTAATATGGTGCCCACCTTTTATACTCCCTTCTCAATGCACCCAGGAACTGCTTCCTCCCTGCTCCTGCACTACAGGGTTCCCCTTCCTCAGTGTTCCCTCCCCCCACTCCAGCCAGGGACAGGGACTGTCGTGCCCATCTCAGGGGCATATTGGTCGCCCTGCCCCACGGCAATGTGGTGTAATGCATGCAGGTGTCGGGTCCTGATCCACACTACATCCTTACCTGAGAGTGAGATATCACACCTCTGGGTGAGGTGCAATACCTCTGTAGCAACCGAGCCCTCAGGGTGCTACAGTTCCATTTATCTTCAGCCTAGGTGACGTATTGCGATACAGGGCCGTGATTTTGGCTATAAAAGGGTCCCCTAGACCCCTACCCCAAGCTTTTTAAGAGAATCATATATGGCGCGCCAGGAGACTCTATGGAATGCTTTCTCAGCATCCAACGAGAGTATCTAATTACAAATTTTTAACTGCATCTAGCCCAGGAAATACTTTGTGCCTAGTAGCAGGGTCTGCTAGTCAGCGGATTATCCCGGCTGTTAAGCAAGCTACACCACCTGTAGTTTGGACACTTCATTTTTTCAAAGGAAATGCTTCGGGACCACTGGATACTCAGTGAAGAGCATCAGGAGGCACCCCAAGGCATAGGGGCTCGGACTGGCAGTAGGATGCCTTGCGGTGGACAGCCGAGCTCGATCCTTATAAAAGCTTTTTAACTGCAGCAGCTTTAGTGGACGCTACTGGAGCTGGAATTACGCGGCTGCTGGCATGAGACTTGCCCTCCAATAGATCCTTGTAAATGGATTTAAAGTGTATTTATTCAAATTAGAGAGACAATTTAAATTAAAAAGCTTAAAGCTGCCTCCACCACAGGGGGGCTCGCTCGACCCACCAGCGGACAGGCACCAGTATTGGGAGAGGGGGGCTGGCCGTCAGGGTTCACCGCGGCTCTGGCACAAACCCGGCGACACGGAGGTGGCAGGGGCAGGAGCGGACTGAGCGTGTCGGCTTCTCACTTTTTGGATTTTAGAAGGGCATGACATGCCTATATCTGTGTCTCCCCCTCCTTTTACTCCTCCACCTCTTTTCTTTTCGCATGACTATATGTACTTGTCACTTTTCCGTGTGATAGTTGTGTCTTCTGAGCAGTTTGTCAACTTTTGGACACCTTTGAAGGTGTTTTCTATGTGTTTCTATGTGTTTTTGTTTGCCTGCCATTGGTTTTAACGGTGTTTGAAGGTGTTCGACGAACAGTTCGACGAACAGTTCGGCGAACAAACGGGTGTTCGACGAACCGAACCGAACTCGAACACTACGGGGGTGGCTCAACACTACACCAGACTTCTTTACCATCATCTACATGGCTCGGCCATTCCTCCCAATGAGCTTTCTCACCAGAACATGAGGCACCCGGATGACCTCTTCCCGCAGACTGTGATCTTTTCTCATAAGCTCCAGATGTCTAATGGCTTGTTCCGTCTTCAACCGGAGAAACCGCTTTGTGCGAATACATCGCCAGTGCATGTCACTTATGATCGCCACCCTCTTCATGGTGACTTCGGTCGTGGACAGGACCACCAGCTGTTTAGCTTCTGAGGTCGAGTACACCTTACAGGCTCCCACGGCCTTCTTAAACTCTTCATGCACGGACTCACTGGTGCATTCTTCTCTCAAATCCTCGGGTACATCTATGAGGCACTTGTACTGAGACGTTTCTGTCTCACCAGTGGTTTCCAGACGATCAACCAGCTCAGGTTTCAGGGACAACTGACTTTCAGCTTCTTCACCCTGTATGCTTCCCGTGAGCTGACTCACAGCTACAACTTCAAGAATTTTCATCTTGACCACTTCCATCTCATATTTATCCTTTGTTAACACTCTCTTAGCTCTCCTCAGGTTCACCTTCTCATGGTATAAGGGAGTGAGTGCAACTTTTTTTTTTCTTTTCCTTCTCCAAGGATGCCTCGTTCACTGAGTGATACTTTGCCAGGCGACTTTTGAGCTTGAAAACATCTTCCTCTAGCTCAGCTACTCGCCTCTCAGCAGCCCATCTCTGAAGCTCTTCCTGCTTCAGCTGCTCCTTTAACAGTAGAGTTCTCTCAGACCTCTCTGTCTCCAATGCGCCCACTCAGCTCTCAACAGCCAATCTCTCAAGCTTCTCTTGCTTCAAATGGGCTTGTAGCGACTCCTTGAGCTCCTTGATCTCGGCTCCTACATCCACCGAATCATCCGAGCTCGTATTATTCGAGGAGGTATCTGTTTCATATCTCCCATCTCCAGTGGCCAACTCCTGGCCCTGGTCTGTGGCTTCTCCGATAGACTCCTCCATCTTTTTCCGCTCAGCTTCCATCTTGCTGATTCTTTCCTTAAGGCACGGCTCTGCCCTCTGCAGATTATCACAGAACGTCTGCAGCTCCTTCACCTGAGCCTCCAGACCTAGAGTCTTTCAGCGGAGATCAATATTTTAGTCATGGGTGTCCTGCAGAGTGGTCTCAGCCACTTGGCGCATGTGTTCTGCACCCGCCTTATCATCCTCTAGTTTTTCTTTAGCCCTGAGGAGATCCTCATAGTCTCTTTTAATTTGTTGCAGTTCCCCACTGCGTTCACTATATTCCTTCTTGTATTCACACAGCTCCCGGTTGAACTGTTCGCGCAGTCGTTCTAGGTTTTGTTCACGCCCAGAAACTTCATCCTGCAGCGCCTCCTTGAGGGCAGACAGCTCTAACTGTACCAGAGAGAAGCGACCTTTCACCTTGCACAACTCATCTTCACACTCTGCTTTGTCAATCTCCAATTGAAAAACCTCCTCCTTGATTTTGCGGCGGTCCTCCCATATTTCGTAGTACGCTTCCTTCCATTGGTTAACCTCCTCGTTGCTTCCCTCCAGGTCTTGCTGCCAGTTCCTCACAACCTGGTATATTTTCTGCTGTTCAGACTCCAGGTTCAGCTGGTCTGAGGACACGTTCTCCTGGTTTTTCCTTCGTTGCTGCAAGTCACTCTGATACTGCTGCCTGATAGGCTCCAGCTCTTGGTCATGACTGGCCACCTCCTCTTTCAGGGCTGTCAGATCCTTCTGACTCAGTACTGTACCGGAGGTTGCTACTGGCAATGCCACCTCCTCTTCTGCCTCTAAAGGAGGATCCACACTTGAAACAAAGGCACACAGTACTACATTTTCTTTATTTTCAGCAAAGACTACAGGAGCAACCTTTTTGTGGCCCTTGCGCCGTCGACGACGAGAGGGGAACTCTCTCCCCTCGTCTAGCCCCTCCTGACTAAACTCTCTTTCTACTTTTGTAGTGTTACCATCAGTTGTGGGGTCTGCGTCACTCCCTATGGTGTCGTGGACCAACAAGTCACCTCCCACCTTGACGTCACCCCATTCTACTGCAGCTACTCCATTATCAACGGTCACATTGTCATTTTTAGGCGGTACCAACCCACCACCAGTAAATTTTTTTGATTTTCTATACTCCACACTGTTTTGAACAACCGCCCCTTTTTAGACTCCGCTCCCTTTTTAACAACCACACCGTTAGGGGAATTTTTACAAGAAAAATCAACAATAGTCTTAGGACTCAGTTCACAACAGCTCTTACCACCTCCCCGGGCACTCTGGGATAACAATGGCGCCCCCGGAGAGTTCACAGAATGGTCCACTGCCGCCATTCTATACATTGCCCACCGCTCCTGCGGTTCCTGCACCATGTCCAGTAGAAGTTTCCCAAATAGCTTCTGCGGTTTTAACCAGCACTTTAATCGCTCAATAGCTTCATTTTCTTTTACTGCTCCGTTCACAGCCATCGCGGTACACTATTCACACACACCGCTCTCCCCAGAAAATTTTCGTGGCCCCACCGAGCCACAGCAAACCAGGTTTGAGTGCGACGACAATTTTCATAACCCCTGCCGAGTTACCGCAAGATGCTTTAATCTTTGTGACCCCGCCGAGTCACAGCAAGATGCTTTAATCTTCTTGACCCCGCCGAGCCACAGCAAAACCGGGTTTGAGTGCGACGACAATCTTCGCAACCCACCGAGTTGCAGCCAGATGCTTTAATCTTCGTGACCCCGCCAAGCCACAGAAAGATGCTTGCATCCACACTTGCCGTTCAATGCCGTTACCTCTAGCAACAAGGCTGCTGTTGCCCCTAGCAACCGGGCTGCGGTTGCCCCTAGCAACCGGGCTGCAATTGCCCGCATTCTCGAACCACATGTAAGGCAGCGCTAGTCATCATACTGGGGGATACTCGCTGCACCGGATCAATTAAAGCACACCAGCCACGTTTTTCAGTTTTCACATTTCAGCAGTTTATTGCACTTCATAACTGCTTATCACACAGTCCATCTTAGTGGCTCACCGGCATATTACACACATAACATTCGGGAGCCTTTCCAGTGACAGACACGTCCACTTGGCTCCAGTTACAGCCCTCAGCTAGGCAACAACATAAATGTCCATATAACGCAGTGTTTTTAGATACATTGACGATGTTTTTATGCTCTGGACAGGCTCTGAGAAACAATGTATTGACTTCATCACCTAACTGAATGCCAATCCGTTTAATATTCATCTCACGTATCATATCTCAGCGGTGAGCATTGATTTTCTGGATGTACAACTCACATTGGAAAATCAACTTATCCGGTCAAATTTATCTCGTAAAATCACATCGACGAACAATATTCTCCATTATAGCAGTTTCCATCCTGTTCACCTTAAACGTGGTATTCCCTACAGTCAATTTTTAAGGACTAAACGAAACTGCAGTAACTCTGTTGACTTTATTTCACAGGCCAATGATTTAACCTGCCGTTTGAAAGCTAGAAGGTATCCCAAGAGAATCCTCAATAATGCATGGAACAAGGCCAATAATTTGGAAAGGTCTGACTTGTTACAACCTAGGCCCAAAAAGGTGGACTCTATAACTCGTTTGATTACTGATTACAATAATCAGTGGCAGGATCTTTACTCTATATTAAACAAGAATTGGTCCATCCTACTGTCGGAGCCGAAATTACAACATCTTGTTTCTGTAAGACCCTCTCTTACTGCAAGGAGAGCGAGAAGTCTCAAGGACAATCTGGTTATGAGCCACTTTGTACGGCCCACCGTAGGATAAAATAGGGGCACGACACCTAAAGGATCCCATGCCTGTGGAAACTGCACTATTTGTTCATTTATGCCGTCTACTTACACTTTTGTCAATCCAACGGACAAGCGGGAGTTCTTCCTTAAGAGATTTATCAACTGTCGGACCAAAAATGTTATTTATGCTTTGGTCTGCCTGTGCTCTCTCGTGTATATTGGCCAGACATCACAGGAATTACGTAAACGAATACAACAACATTTGTCGAATATAGCTTTGGCAGAAATTCATCTTAAAGCACAAAAACAAATGTCCTCTGTGGCCATGCATTATTTACAATACCATCATTGTAAAACTGCTGGGACTAGGATCTGTGGCCTGGATCGACTCCCTCCGAGTATTCAAGGTGGTGACGTCACACCAGCACTATTACGCCTCGAATCCAGATGGATATATATGATGAACTGTGTATCACCCAAAGAGATCAATGAGGACTTGTTGTTCACTGGTTTATATAAACGCTAGGATTTCTGTCAAATCAGTACTGATTCTTTCTTGACGGGGACATCTGTATAGATGTCTGAGCCATGTGTTACATTACTAAATTATTTAATTATTTGTATGTCTTAAAGTTGTGTAGCGATACTCTATGCCTCTTTAGACCTATATACGAGGTATGCAATGATTTTTACTTAATAACAATCAATTGATCTTTCTCTCTAGATGTGGTCCTTTTATTAACATCCTGCCCACTATCAATTACTGTTTTGCAATATAGACTTTTTTATGGGTCTTTGCATACATGATGTCTTCATGGCCTGATTGATAGAATAATCTCTATTTTGTGTTGCGGTGTCACTGTCTGATTTCATTCCTATTTAAATTGTTCATTACTTGGATTCTTGCTGCCCTGTCTCCTTTATGTATTGGTCCGCTCCTGACCTTGCGTTCCACACTGGCACGCACAGACATCTAGAAGGGAGATTCCTCTCCCCTGTCCCTGCACTTCCCATTTCCTGTTTTTGCGTTCCAGCGTGGAACGCGCCGCTATGAATTATGGCCCTCTTTGACTCCGCCCCCGCAACGCGTCTTTTCCGGATGTTCCCCTGCACTTAGCTGATATGCAAGCTTATTGTGCGGGGAGTTACCTCTCTCTGGATCTACTTCCGGTTGCTGTGTCCTAGCAGTGCTTTCCACTGTGGCACCCACGCCACTTTCCATCCACGCCGCTCTTCATGAGGAGGTATATCCTTTCGAATGGGCTGCAGCCTATTTTCATGTGATTTTTTTTGTACATATATGCCTCAAACCCTTGGGACACTGACTTCATACCCCTGAGAAAGCCATAATCATATGGCGTAACGCGTAGGTTTTGTATTATTGACATCTCCTTTTTTCTATCTGTGCATATATATTATTGGTACCTCTATATTTATCCCATATTCTGGCGCCAATTTTTTCCTTGTAGGATATATTCTATATATTTGATATTCTCTTTGTGAGCATTGTGTATGGATTACCTAATATAGAGTGGGCCCGGTAGGCTATCAACAAATCATGCTTTTTTATTGATTGTCTTATTCAAATCATGCTATTTTTTTATTAGGTGGATCTAAATTGTGTACCACAATTACTGACCATTTTGCACAGAACAATTATTTACTACTCTAGATTATATTATGCTATCTTCTGTAAGGGGATTTTTTCTATCTATTTGTCTTGTTTGTCTTATATGCTCTTTTAATCATGTTTTTTAATGGTGGTGTTTAATGTCTTGAGAACAATAATAAATTTTGTATGAATTTTTCACAATACTGTGTATCTATTTGAATTATTTTGTGTGTTTGGTGCCTTTTATGTCCCATGCTCTCTTTTTTGTGTTTTTACCTTTGGCGGGTTTTTAGCTGCTTCAGGTTAATTCTGCCACCACTGTGGCTTTACGGCTTCCTAGAGGGGGGTCTCCAGCCCTCATACCATCCAAGGCTACTGGTATGCTTACACAGCCAACATCCAGCCTCTGCCTTTCAGGCTCTTGCCTTCCAAGCCTCTGGCCCTCCAAGGCTACTGGGATCACTTACACAGCTAAGGATCCAGCCTCCGCCTTTCAGGCTTCACCAGGCTTCAACAGGCCTCACTAGGCCACACACTCTAGCGGTGTCCCACACAGGAACAGGTCTCAAGCCTTACACACACCCCCTGTGTCAAGACTTCCAGGGTTTATATATCCTGTAGTACACACCCACAGGACCTGTGCTGATGTCACAGTCATGTGATCAGACATTCTGTGTGCAGTTAACAGGACCTGTACTATGTCACAGTCATGTGACCAGTCACCTGAGGGGGAGGTACATGGTCAGCCCAAAACACATCCTGGACCATTACAGTAATGCCAAGCAAGCCGCTGCATTACAATATATATATATATATATATATATATATATATATATATATATACTGTGTTCCAAATTATTATGCAAATAATATTTTCTCAGATTTTCCCAAATTACCTATATGAATTGAAGTCATTGTAATTTTCCAGTCAAATAACTATTAGAGTACAATTGAAAGGTTTTTGTACAAACTGCCTATGATAACAGTATATTTTTTAAAAAATAAAAAACTCAAACTGCACTCAAAATGCATGTTCAAAATTATTATGCACAGCAGAGTTTTCAACCTTTTCATTTTAATAAGAACAAAAAAATGGTCAGTTTTGAAATCATAAGCATTAGCAGGTTATTACAAACTGAAATCAAACAGTTTTCAACTCAAAACTTTATTCTAGGTGATGTTACATTTGCACATAGGACCGCTTGTTCGAAAGGAGCTTCTGAACTCTCTCGTCCATTGAATTTGTCAGGTTTTGGATGGTTTCTGCTTTAATTGTTTTGCATGAGGACAGAATACCCTCCCAGAGCTGTTGATTAGATGTGAACTGCCTCCCGCCATCATAGACACTCCTTTTGATGATGCTCCAGAGGTTCTCAATGGGGTTGAGGTCAGGGGAGCATGGGTGCCACACCATAAGTTTGTCCCCTTTTATGCCCATAGCAGCCAGAGATGCAGATGTGTTATGTGCAGCATGAGACGGGGCATTATCATGCATGAAATGATCTCGATGGTCCAGATGGATGGAGTGGAGGATGGCTGGTTGATGGACACCCCATGCAAACATGGCTACGGCGCTAACAAGGAAAAGGTGGAGTAATGTTTTGGGCTGGAATCATGGGGAGAGAGATTGTCGGCCCTTTTAGGATCCCTGAAGGGATAAAGATGAACTCCATAATGTATGTTGAGTTTCTCAAACAGCACTTCCTTCCATGGTTCAAGAAGAAGAACCGTGCATTCCACGGCAAGATCATTTCATGCATGATAATGCCCCATCTCATGCTGCACATAACACATCTGCATCTCTGGCTGCTATGGGCATAAAAGGGGACAAACTTATGGTGTGGCACCCATGCTCCCCTCACCTCAACCCCATTGAGAACCTCTGGAGCATCATCAAAAGGAGTATCTATGATGGCGGGAGGCATTTCACATCTAAGCAACAGCTCTGGGAGGGTATTCTGTCCTCATGCAAAACAATTAAAGCAGAAACCATCCAAAACCTGACAAATTCAATGGATGAGAGAGTTCAGAAGCTCCTTTCGAACAAGGGGTCCTATGTGCAAATTTAACATCACCTAGAATAAAGTTTTGAGTTGAAAACTGTTTGATTTCAGTTTGTAATAACCTGCTAATGCTTATAATTTCCAAAATGACCATTTTTTTGTTCTTTATTAAAATGAAAAGGTTGAAAACTCTGCTGTGCATAATAATTTGGAACATGCATTTTGAGTGCAGTTTGAGTTTTTTATTTTTTTAAAAATATACTGTTATCATAGGCAGTTTGTACAAAAACCTTTCAATTGTTCTCTAATAGTTATTTGACTGGAAAATTACAATGACTGCAATTCATATAGGTAATTTGGGAAAATCTGAGAAAATAATATTTGCATAATAATTTGGAACACAGTGTATATATATATGCCGGTTTTTACATTTTCAAGTTATCATACATTATCTATAAAATTTCTTTTCTTTTGATTATTATTCCCCCTCCCTACCTTTCCTTTCTTTTATTTAAGAAGCTTATATAGGTATCTCTGATAATTCAATATCCAATTGATTCGCAGTATGTAGCATTAGAATCGCCATCAAAAAAAAAAAAAAACTAAAGAAACTAAAAAAAAAAAAAAACCTAAAAAAACAAAGAAACTAAAAAAACTAAAAAAAAAAAACTTTCACACATTTTCAACTTTATCATTGAGGCCGTCTGCATAAAGACAACGTAGCCTATATATCCAGAAGGCCTCTTTCCTATTCAATTGATGGATTCTATCAGGTATATCTGAAGGAATCTCCTCCACTGGCGTTATTTTTACTACAAATTTCTTATCATGGGCTGTTAGGAGATGTCTTGATAGACTGTGCGTTAGGAGTCTGAACTTGGCATTATGTCTGTGTGCGTACAAGCGTGATCTGACCATCTGTGTTGTCCGACCGACATATTGAAGCCCACATTCACACGTGATCACATAAATAACATAGCTACTGGTACATGTAAGATGGCTTTGAATAGGAAAGGTCTCACCTGTACTATTTGATTTTATAGATTGATGTCCATGTGTAATGGATTGACAGCACTGGCATTTTTTTTGGAAACACTTAAAGGTGCCATTTTGTTTACTTCGAACATATCCTATAATATTGTTTTTGGAAATATTTATCTGTGCTTTTGTGTATTGTCTTTTCAAACGACTTGGTGCGATGATCTTTCTCAGCGTTTTTCCTCTTCTAAATGTGATACCTGGTCTATTCGGCAGAGTATCACGTAGGAGGGGGTCCTGTAGTAAAATATGACAATGTCTTTGTAAAACCTCTCTAATCCATACATTATCTTTATTAAATAAAGTGATGAAATTTTTATGCCATTTTTTATTACCCTCCGTCGTATTTTTACCTGAATGTGCATTAATTACTAGTTTGTCGTTCCTATTTACTCTAGCTACATTTTCCTGTGTTTTCATTATTAAACAATCATCCTGAGTTTTTTCTCAGATTTATCTGATACGCCTCATTTACTAACTGCTTCGGATACTTTTTTTCGGAAAACCATTTCTTTAGTATTTGAGATTGCAGAACATAATCAGATTTTTTAGTATTGTTTTTTCTAACACGAAAAAACTGACTAAATGGAATATTGTTCTTCCATTTGAGGTAATGGGCACTTTGATAATCAAGATACCCATTGACATCAACTTTTTTAAAATGTGTTTTGGTAATAATTTTTTTATTTTCATGAGTAATTTCCAAACCTAGGAAAATGGCTCTTTCCTTTTCAATGTTAGCCACAAAGGAAATTCCCCAGTTATTATTATTGAGTTCTTTTACTAATGTTTCTGCCTCTCTAAACCCCCCCCTTCCACACGACAAACAGATCATCAATATATCGTTTATAACGTATGATCCTATCTGTATACTCAGGTGAGCAGAGGGGCGATTGGGACTCGAATAGCCCCATAAATAAATTAGCAAAACTTGGGGCTACCCGAGTCCCCATCGCGGTACCATGTCTCTGCAGATAAAGCTGACCCTCAAATTCAAAAACATTGTGCTTGAGGATAAATTCAAGGCTTTTTAAGAGAAATTAAATCTTTTTCCCTGGCATATTTCCATTTTTCTCTAGATAAAATTTGACTGCATCTATGCCTAAATTATGATCAATATTTTAATATAATGCATTCACATCAAGTGTCAGCATTAAATAGTCCTCCCCCCCCATTCCAGAGTATTTAAATCATGAATTAGCTGTGAAGAATCTCTTAAAAAAGAGGGTAATGTTTTAACATGTTCCTGAAGATAGAGATCAAGAAAATGGGATAAATAACTGGTCAATGAGTTGATCCCTGAGATGATAGGACGACCTGGGAGGTTATTGGGATCCTTATGTAATTTTGGTAAATAATAGAAAAAAGCCATGGAAAATTCTTTGTTAGTCAAAAAACTTTTTTCTTTTTTGGTCAGGATTCCTTCCATGAAGGCATTATTAATCATGGTGTGATATTCCTTGGAAAAGGTTTTTGATGGATCTATGCTCAATTTTTCATAATATTTAAGATCTGATAGGATATTTGATGTCCCTTTGAGATGGGCATATCTATCCAATATTACGACCCCCCCCCCCCATTTATCTGCTTCACGAATCACAATTTCTCTATTATTTTTTAAATTGATTATCGCTGTTTTTTCTTCAGCTGTAATATTTGTTTTATATCTTCCATTTTCTTAAAGTCTTTATTTTAGTGGTTTTTCTAAAGGATGTTTTAACGCCTTTTTTTATTTCTCCTAGAACAGAATTCCCCACCCACTAGAGCAAGAAAGGTTTCTATATAGCTCCCCCTATGATGTATAGGGTTAAAATTGGAGCGAGTTTTCACTTCCATATGTATATTAGTATCCTCTACCGTTTCAGTACCTGTAGCTATTGATGTACCTACTTTAGTTTTTAGAATTTGTATATCATTGTTTCTCTTCTGAAGTTCAAAAAGTCTTGTGAGAGTCAGTCGTCTTACAAATCTATTTAGATCAAGGAAGAGATCAAAATTATTCGCTTCTTGACTGGGGCAAACATTAAGTCCCTTTACTAATATCCTCTCCTCTGCCTCTTTAAGATTGTATTTAGATAGATTGAAGATTATTTTTCTGGGAGAATCTCCATCCTGTGTTGGCCTTTCCTCAAGTGCACATGTAGGAGATATTTTTGAATTTGTTTTTATTTCTATTTCTTTTTTATGTTCGAAATGGTGGGATTTTTTAGTATTTTTTTTGGAGTTTCTGCCTCCTCTAGTCCCTCGGGGCCTCCTTTTCTTTTTCTTAAGGTAGTTATTAGTGGGGGGGGGGGGGGATTTGGTGATCTGTGGTTGCGATGGGGGAATATTCATGGATGGATTCAAGGTGGCAGCTAGATTGGACTGGCTCAATATTGATGGTACTATCGTCTCCACTAACGGTAGGGGGCGCATGAGGCCAATCTCTAAAAAAGATATCTGTGAACTAAGGGAGGTTGGTGATGAGATGGGTGCTTGTATCATCGTAACAAGAGTGGATGGGGTATCTTCATTGCTATATGTTGCAAATCAATCAAATCAAAGAAGCCATTTTCAGCATCTGAAATTCCATTAGCGGTATCGTCCAAAATGCCTATACATTTTTTCGAATTGGGTAAAATAACCTGTTGTATATCACCCCGAATTATGGGCTTATCCAAAGCCGGTAATCCTGGGTTCGGTGCAGGTGCATTGATTTCATAGGACTGTTATTATCCTTGTTTTGGTCTTTATTATTTGCCAGGTGGGGATTTATATTATTATTAGTAATCATGGGGAAATTTTCTAGATTATATTTATGTTTGTTAACCGGAGTCGAATGATTTACATGTTTTTTTAGGTATTGCACCTGTATGTCTCAAGGATTTATAAGCAGTATTTTTTGCTAATCGAGAATTATAGAATGTTCGTAAATGATCTACTGTATCTCTCTGTTATTTAGAAAGGGAATCCAAAGATTTGGATCCCAGTTGGTTATTAGTGGGTCTTGATTTATTCCCAACACTTATGTCGATTTTATTATTTAAAAACACATCCCTATGTAATTTTTTGTTTTTGTTTCCATAAGATTGTTCTCAAAATTTTTTAAATTCTTATTCATATCACTATTCAATGTATCATAGTATGGAATCATTTTATATTGGTTGAGATCTTCAACCAGCGACTCACATTTTTTTGTTGCTTGGAGTGCTAGCTCCTTGCGTTTCGATATTAGTAGTGACATTAGACCATATGAACAAGTATCCAAAATTTCTTGCCATCTACTCGAAAAATCTGTATCCATAGGAAAAGTACTATTAAAATGCATTTGTAAACCTTTCGGTATAATTTTATGTTTAGTACATATGTCCAAAAATTCAGCATCCAGATGATGTCGGATCTCTATCTTCATATTTTTTTCAAAGTTATAAAAAATATCTCTAATGTTTTTTTTAGTTCCTAGATCAATATCATTACATACTGGTTTCATTAAGGTGTTACTTGTAGTCTGTGAATTGATGGCAGCAAAGGCCTCAAGTCTTCTTGTCGGTCTGTTGTTAAAATAATCCATTTCAATATCCCGCTCCTCAGGTATGCAGCGTTCGCTGCATTTATGAAGACTATATAACTTTCATATACTCTAAGATATGTTCATACCTGAAGAAGGCTATGTGTTTTTTATTTTTATAGCCGAAACGCATTGTTTTATTGTTTTAATATATACTATATTGAGAAAACAAAGTGAAATAAACCTTTTGAAGACCAAGAGTTCATTTTCCAATCCTTGCAAGTCTGGGAGTGCTAATCCTATCGACTACTTTTTTCTGAATCCTATCCTATCGATCCCTGGCTGAGAGATCCTGTTACACCTGTGACGAAGCTGCATACCTGAGGAGCGGGATATTGAAATAGGACAGTGAGGTCGACATGCAATATTACAAGATAATTTAAAGGTGAGCCTAAAACCTTTTTCTTTTTTAACCTACATAGAAAATCTACACTTAGATCTGCGCTTGTTTCTCGACCTCCCCCTATCTTTTAGACCCCACAGCCTTGAGGTCAAATCTGTTGCTTCTTCAAAAGTTGGGAGGTATGGGTAAGCCTGCGCTGCCATGTCAGATGCCATTAGCTCACTCAATGAGTGTCCAGCATGTGTGAAATAATGCCAGCATCTTTTTTGGTGATCCTATTGAATCATAGACTGTTCGAGTTTGCATGGATCCATGAATTTCCGGAAATTCCACTCGAATTCAGTCCTGCGCAAATTCAAACACTCATCTCTTTTCCCTGCATAAGTCATCCTCCTCTTCAACTCCTGATCCAGCTGCTCCACTCCTCCCCCTGCCAAGGACATTTAAGTGAAGTAGAATTGTAGTTCTAATGATGACTCATGCAGGGAAAAGAGACTTCCTGTTTCTGTTGTGGTAGATCGGCTCACTCAGCTGCTTAATGAGGTTGTCAGAGGAATGTTTTTCATTTACATATTCAACTGGTTGATTAAAAACATGCTTCATAAACCAGTCCAAAACAAAATAGACATATTCCGTCTTGTTGGCATAAACAAACAGTACTCATTACAGTCCGTATAACTGCTAGGTTTACCCGCTCAGAAAACAGGGTTCAGCCCTGTTTAACAAGAGCATGGCTCTGGAGGTCAGCTCACCTTCAGAGGACACAGCCCTGAGTGAGTCCAGAGGCTAAACTTTTACCTCCTGGACCACACCCTATGGTAGAGATATAGTGAACAGCCGTTCCGCCCAACTCTTTAGTTATTCACAAAAACCTGGCCCTGTCATGGCCGATTAAACCCTCTCAGCCCATAACATGCTGGAACAAACTTCAATAGTTTATATCACTGAAGCTAATAACCTTAGTGAAACATATCTCTCCTCTTACTCTACTCAGAGCTTAGGAGGATTCGGCTAGTCTTTTTTTAATCATGTGATGGCATAGTCCTAATGGAAAACAGAAGAATTAACTGGGTAGAAGACAAAATGAGCATCTGTAAGTACACAGTGCTATATAATATGATGATTGCAATATATTAAAGAGAACCTGTCATCAGGATTATGCATATTAAACTAAAGATATGGCCATAATGGCTCTGTTATTCTGATTTAATGCATGCATTCAATGAAGAAATCCACAGCCTAGCTGTTTTAAAATCATCATTAGAAGTTTTGGTCTCTGTGCATTGGGTGGGACAATGGGTAAATTCTGTAAAAAAAAAAAAAAAAAAAGTTTGAAAAAAATAAAAAAAATACAAAAGTTCAATTCACCCCCCTTTTGCCCCATTAAACATAAAATAATTAAAAAAAAATAAAAAATACACATATTTGGTATGCTGTGTTCAGAAATACCCGATCTATCAAAATATAAAATGAACTAATCTGATTGTTAAATGCCAAAACGAAAAAAAAAATAAACGCCAGAATTACGTTTTTTTTTGGCCACCACAACATTGCAATAAAATGCAACAAGAGGCGATCAAAACTTTATATCTACCCCAAAATTAAATAATTAAAAATGTCAGCTCAGGGTGCAAAAAATGAGGCCTCACACAGCCCCAGATCCCAAAAAATTAAAAAGTGTTACAGGTCTCGGAAATAGCAATAAAAGCAAAATTATTATTTTTTTTACAAATTTCCAAATTTTTTTACAGAAAAAAACCCATACATTTATGAAATCTGTGTACTCGTACTGACAGGTCAGTTTTACCATATAGTGAACAGTAAATAAAATATCCAAAAATCGACTATGGAATTGCACTTTTTTTGCAATTTCAACGCATTTGGAATTTTTCTCCTTTTTTCCAGTACTCTATATGGTAAAATTAATGATGTCATTCAAAAGTACAACTCGTCCAGCGAAAAACAAGCCTTCTTACTGGTATATGGCAGACAAATAAAACAGTTATGGCTCTTGGAAGAAGGGGAAGAAAAAACATAAACGAAAAAAAAAAAAAATGGAAAATCGCGGGTAGTGAAGGGATTAATGTAAAGCAAAAGTCAATCCCTTTGATCATACATTGTTAATCTATTCTAAGAAGACCATTACCCAAAAATTCTGGAAAACTTTCTAACAGTATGTTCACACAGACCCTGCTCCAAAATTCACAATTAAATACTTCAAAAATACTTTTTTATGCATTTCCATGTGAGGTTTTCAGCTAGAAAAATCCACGTATAAACTCTGTGTGCACATACTGTATTCTTAGGAAAATTTTACATAATGAGGAATATCATACTTTTCTGAATAATTTTTCATATCTCCAGTTTCTCGTGGAAATGACTTTCAATGTCATGTTCTTTTAAAAGCGTTGTGAAACTTTCATGCCACTTATGGGATGTAATTCTCTATATTAGCTATTTCTGAAATTCAGAGACTGGAAATACTGTTCATCATTAATGATTGACATATTTGTTGGAGACAGTTGTCGGATCTGTGACAAAATGGCTATTACCAAGTTGCCAACCAGCAACAGAATCATCATCAATTCCCATTGTCTCCATGGATAAGAAATCCGCCTGCAGCAGCGGAGGAGCGTTTGATTAATTTAAAAGTGACAACTCATTCTGTGTGATTGATCTGTTATTTTAGTAGCTTACACTGGATCCATTTACTGGAGAGTGTAGAAAAATGGATAATATCTACAATGTAACGCCGTGTATTGCTTTGTGGAGCTGGAAGTCATTGAGCCCGTGACTTTATATCATCAAGATCTTTGTAGCATCTTCAAGTCACTTCTAGAACAGCGCTAAGAAAATGTCATCGGATGATTAATTATTCAGACGCTCTAAATACTATTTGCAGGATAGGTGTTTAGAACAAAGGCTGTATTTATAGCTGACGAGCCGGATTAATTGTTTCTGGAAATCTCTGATATATGCAATAATTATGTCACTTCATAATTCAGAGTGTTTTCTAAGTAGAAATATGCAAATTGCCTCTTCAGAAAGGAAGAGGACTTGAACTCCATAGCGCCACCTGTTGGAAGCAGCAATCCTACAAGTCACTATTGACCCTTTAACGAGTCGTGCAATATGACTTGGGATAATAGCCAAATCAGAATCTCAATTTGCAGATACGGTGTTCCAGGGTGTTGCCCCTCATCAGTACAAAGTATGAGCACTGATTTGGCTAGGTGACAGGCTCTGGACTGAGGTCTAAGGGGTTACTTTTCTCCTTGTGGAGAGTGACATACCGTCTCTGGCATGCCAAGGTAAGGAGGCTTATTCACCATGCAATGTTCTTCTGGTGCAATACCCCAAAACACCATGTCTGTAAATTGAGATTCTGATTTGGCTTTTATCCTAAGTCATATTGTCAGGCTCGTTAAAGGGTCGATAGTGACTTATAGGATTTCTGCTTCCAACCGGTGGCACGATTGAGTTCAAGTCCTCTTCCTCTCTGAATAGGCAATTTGAATATTAAATTTCCCAGAGGAGCATTGCACGGCGAATAAGCCTCCTTATATTGGCATGCCAGAGCTGGTATGTCACTCTCCACAAGGAGAAATGTCAATCCTTAGTTCTAAGTAGAAAAACATAGGACAAGTCCTGCACTTCTATAGTAATAAATTAGTGTACAGGTGCACGTACCTCATGGCCAATATATAGACATATATGCAAATAATATGCAACAGCACCCTGCAATTCATGAATTCCACTATTGCTACACGTGAAAAAGTGGCGAACTTTTTCACATCAAATTTTTTTTAATAAAAATTGAATAAGTCATCAAGCAGTGACAAGGAGGGCTATAGGAGTGCTGTCCACGACTTATATTTTTCTGCATTTCTAAACCCCTGGGCTACGTTCCCATGATGAGTATTTGGTGCATTTTTTGCGCTGTGTATTTTTGCTGCATAAAAGATGCAGCCTCTTAGACCAAGTTCACATGTTCAGTATTTGGTCAGTATTTTACATCAATATTTGTAAGCTAAAATCAGGAGTGGAACAATCAGAGGAGAAGTATAATCGAAACATGTCACCACTTTTGCCTTTTTCACCCACTCCTGGTTTTGGCTTACAAATACAAATTGAGATTCTGATTTGACTTTTATCCTAAGTCATGTGGCAAGGCTTGTTAAAGGGTCGATATTGACTTTTAGGATTGCTAATTCCAGTAGGTGGCACAAGAGTTCTAGTCCACTTCCTCTCTGAAGAGGCAATTTGCATATTTATTTCCCAGAGGAGCATGCATGGCGTATATAAGTCTCTTCACTCTGACATGCCAGGCCTGGCTTGTCACTCTCCACAAGGAGTAACAGTACCCCTTAGATCCTTGTATTAAGCTTCTCACCTTGCCAAATCAGATCTCATACGTTGCACTAACGAGAAGCAGTACCCGAAACACCGTTTCTGCAAATTGAGATTCTGGTTTGGCTTTTATCCTAAGTCATGTGGCAAGGCTTGCTAAAGGGTCGATATTGACTTGCAGGATTGCTACTTCCAATAGGTGGCACTAGAGTTCTAGTCCTCTTCTTCTCTGAAGAGGCAATTTGCAAATACTGATCTAAAATACTGAGCAAATACTGAACACGTCAATGTCACCTTATAGTTCCAGAAAAGTGCATGGTGCAAGCACAAAAGTGCTTTTTTCACACAGAGTAAACTGACCTCTGGTGCTTTTTTCAAATCCGCAACAAGTCAATTCCTCTTGCAGTAAATATGCATTTTATTTTCGTTTTTTCCCCATAGTTTTGAATGTGCAGTAGATAAAAAAACATGCATTTTTTTGTACATCAAGAATCGCACTAAAAATGCATGTGATCCGCACTTGACTTTATCAATAATGTTTTATGGAAACTAAGTAAAAGGAGGTATACAAAACAAAGCTGTTTTTATTTAAAATGTGACATACCAAAAAGAGACAAAAAGTGCAGTGTCAAAAATGCAATAAAAATGTATGTAAAAAGCACACTCAAAAACAACAAAAAAACTCCCCCCCTACAAAAACCCTTAGATCATGGCCCCACTATCAGTATTTGGTCAGTATTCGGTTCAGTATTTTTTCTCAGGAGTGGGAGCCAAAACAAGGTGAGGAACAATCAGAGAAAAGGTATAATAGAAACAAGTCACCAATTCTGCATCTATCACCCACTCCTTGTTTTGGCTCCCACTCCTGAGAAAAAATTCTGACCAAATACTGACCAAATACTGATAGTGGGGCCGTAGCCTTATTTAGCTTCACTTTAGGGTGTGTACAAATAGCATCTTATACCTACAGTGGTGGCCAAAAGTATTGGCACCCCTGCAATTCTGTCAGATAATACTCAGTTTCTTCCTGAAAATGATTGCAATCGCAAATTCTTTGGTATTATTATCTTCATTTAATTTGCTTGCAAGGAAAAAACGCAAAAGAGAATGAAGCAAAAATCAAATCATTGATTATTTCACACAAAACTAAAAAAATGGGCCAGACAAAAGTATTGGCACCCTCAGCCTAATACTTGGTTGCACAACCTTTAGCCAAAATAACTGCGAACAACCGCTTCCGGTAACCATCAATGAGTTTCTTACAATGCTCTGCTGGAATTGTAGACCATTCTTCTTTGGCAAACAGCTCCAGGTCCCTGATATTTGAAGGGTGCCTTCTCCAAACTGGAGAAGTAATAAGGTAAACCAGCTCACCTGAGCAATGACGTCCTGAAGCAAGGTGTGATGAACCATTCACAGTAGTTCCACAGCATAAGGAGAAAGGATTACCAGCTTCATGAATAGTTCAAAAAATAGGTTTCTTTATTGTGAAAAAAAGCTCTTTAAAAACAGATTCCATAGTCACATAGTATAGCCAGGGCAACGCGTTTCGAACGCTAAAGATGCGTTCTTTGTGAAGACTGGCTTGCAAATGGCAAACCCATGGTATATAAACCATTGTACACCAATCGCATACAAAATGGAAGTCACATGATACATAAATTTGCATACAAAAATATAAAACCAATTTGCAGAGTATATGACGCACCCCCTGGGCCGTGTGTGCACGTGTGTGGGATACCCGGAGCTGGGTCTCTGGGGGTTGTAATCTCCGTTGCGGTGACCCGGTCCCGTGGCTCAGGGTGGTCAAACCAGTGGCAGTCTTTATAGGGTTTTTGTGGTTTAATGTCCGACTACGCCACCCGTGGATTGCGGTCAGGGTGTACCGCCGCTGCGAGGCAGTCCGCTGAGGCTGGTGTGGTGTGCGCAGCGAAAGATGGGATAACTCCCCACCGGAAGAGTATGGCCTCAGGGCAGGGAATGTGGATGATGCGAGTGATGGTGCACGGGCGTCCCAGTACTAGTAGTGCTGTATGCGGTGAGAAAGCAGGAACGACTCAGAGTCTTTGCAGTGCAGTTCAGGGTCTTTACTGATGATATTAAGGCAGTCCCTCCCGGGAGTACTGGCTAGCATAAAGGGCCTGGTCAGTCTGCGAGCAAACAGGAGTTCCCCTGGCCAGGTGGAGTTGTAGGCCTCCCCGTCTATCTGCACTTTTCCTGGCTACCTTGCTGTAAGCGAGTGGAAGTAGCCCACGTCCCTGAGTATACCGTGTGGTGCTCACCCGTATGGCTGGTGACTTGGGGCCTTCTGATAGCCTCCGCTCCTCGATGGCGGTGCTGGTCCCTTCCTTGTGACTGAGCCTCCGGGCTTCTATGGCCAGAGGACCTGGAATCCCCTGCCGGCTGGTTTCTGCTGCTGGACTTAGAGGTTCCCACAGCCTCGGACTCCATTGTCCGGTTGTAGTCTCTTCAGCCAGGATGAGCAATATCTGCTTCCAGTCCCTGGCACTCAGCTCCTGCTCCTACAGAGCTCCTAGCTGTCTTGTGCCCTGTGTCTGGAACTTCACTCCAGGCTCTGACTAACTAACCCCGCCCCAGATCCAGTTTATATAGGGCAGGTTCCTCCCCTATCTGGCCTGGGACAGGAGGTGTTGCATGTTTAAGGGCTCCTGACCAGGAAACCTCCCACCTGCTCTCAGACGTAATATTTCTATTACTGTGGTAACCAGAATCCCCCCTAGTGAATTTTAGTACTCCGGGAATGAACACATTTTTAAGAAAACACAAATACAGGGTATAACAGTAGCATAACATATGTACAAGAAGTTTTAGTCTTTAGAGGTCACGGCGTGTCCGTAACCGGGTGTCCATGTCACCCAACAAGGTGAAGTCTTGGAACAGAGTTGGGGACCTATCCAAAGCAAACCCCAAACTTTGGCCCTGGGCGTGGCTGCAAGGCTGAGGTTAGCTACTTTGGGCCACAAGGAGGCCACGCCAGACAGGTTTTTCTCTTCCGCGGCCATCTTCGCAAGAGGCACCAAGGTGCAACTATCTACAATGTAGTTCCGGTTACTCAGCGTCCATAACCTGTCAGTCCAAATAAACCTGCAGGGTAACTAGAGAAACACAATCAATGAACAGGCAACAAAACATAAAACTTTTTCAGCATTTACGTATGTACAGGTAAATATATACTTGGCATTAAACTCTCCAGCGAGCGGGCATCTGTCCTCTAGTGCTCCTGGTGGACCAACGTAACCCACTGGTCCTGGTCCTGCGCTACAGGGTGTAGGAGGTGTTACGGGTAGGCCTGGCAGCTTTCTGCGTACTCTTTGGCTTACTAGGGGCACGGCAGGCTCACTACTAGCAGAGGGTTGATTATCCTGGGCTGCTGGTATGGATTCTTCTGCCTCTTGGCCGGCTGCTCTTCTGACACTACCTGTTCTTCTGTAGGCCCTTGAGGGGCTGGCTGGAGAAAGGTGAGGACGGGTACCACGACTGCATTGTTGATTTGAGTCCAGGACCGGGGAAAGTCTCCGAGTACGGTACTGATCATTTCTTCCCTTTCCTCTGCGGGTTGAGGGTTCTCTTGATCTTCATCAGGGCTTTGCAGCTGCTCGGGACACTTTTTCAGGTGGTCTCTGGAAACAATGGCTGTGGTCTCTGCTCCATCCTTACTGATTATGCAGACTTTTGGATTGTCATGGCTTGAGGGCAGTACGGTGTACGGGTCCTCCTCCCACTGGTCGTCCAACTTGTGGAGCCGCCTCTTTCTCTTCAAGACCTGCTTTCCAGGTACCAGGGGAACAGCGGGAGCATGCTGGTTATAAGTCTTCTCTTGCCTTTCTCTTGCTTGAGACAGACTCCGCTCGACGCTCTCCTGTACTTTCCGATACTGCTGCTGCCGTTCTGTATCCCAGTCTGCCTCTGGCGAGGTGTCCTCAGGTGTCAGGACTCCCATATCCAGGTCAATAGGCAGCTTACCAGGTCTTGCTCTCATTAGGTAAGCCGAGGTACAGTTGGTGGAACCTACGGGGATGTGATTATACAAGTCCACCAGATCAGGCAGTTTTTCAGGCCACAGACTGCGTTCTTCCAGGGGCAACGTTTTTAGCAAGTCTATCACCACCTGGTTCATTTTCTCACATAGTCCGTTGGTCTGAGGGTGATAGGGCGTTGTTCTTATCTTCCTGCAGCCATACAGATTGCAGAACTCTTGGAAGACCTCCGCTTCGAAGGCTGGCCCTTGGTCAGTCAACACTTGCTCCGGATACCCGTGTGGATGGCAAAAGTGCTGCTGGAAGGCTCTAGCTGCTGTTTGAGCCATTAAGTCCTTGACAGGGACCACCACCAGGAACCGGGAGTAGTGATCTACGATGGTGAGGGCGTAGACGTACCCAGATTTGCTTGGAGCCAGCTTCACATGGTCCAGGGCTACCAGTTCCAGTGGCTGTCTGGTGATGATGGGCTGCAGGGGAGTCTTCTGGCTGGCGTGGTCCTTCCTTCTTAGGTTGCACGGGCCACAGTCTCTACACCACCTCTCGATGGCTCCTCTCATGCCTACCCAGTAGAACCGTCCACGCAACAGGAACTCCAGCTTCTTCCATCCGAAGTGTCCTGCTCCGTCATGGTATGCCTCCAGAACCATAGCCGCGTCTCGTCTTGGGACCACTACCTGCCAGGTCAGCTTATGTGTTCTTGAGTTGACTATTCTCTGGCACAGCTTCTCCTTGTAAACAAACAGTTTACTTTTCTCCTTCCACAGTTACTTGGTCTCCTCCAGAGCGTCTGGGTCAAGACGGGCATCAGCCTGTGTCAGCATTTCCTTCACCAGACGGACTGCGGGATCACTGTCTTGTGTCTCCGCCCAGCTGTAGTGGGGTAAGGGATTGAACGTGGCAGAGCGTCTGTCCCTTACACGGTGGGAATACAGGGTAATCCCATGACGGTGGAATGCAGGGAGTTCGACTTCTTCCAGTTCTTCTGGATCTTCCCCTACGTCCGGTAAGTTTGGCATTCTGGACAGGGCATCCACGTTGGCATTTGAGTGTCCCGCCCGGCATTTGATGGTGAATTCATAGTTGGACAGGCGGGCCATCCATTTCTGCTCCAGGGCACCAAGTCTTGCAGTGTCCAGGTGTGTCAACGGGTTGTTATCCGTGTACACGGTGAACTTGGAAGAGGCAAGGTAATGCTTGAAACTTTCGGTCACTGCCCACACCACTGCCAGGAACTCTAGCTTGAATGAGCTATAATTCTCAGGGTTTCTCTCTGTGGGCCTTAGCTTTCAGCTGGCGTAAGCGATTACCCGTTCTTTCCCCTGCTGGATCTGGGACAGTACGGCTCCTAGCCCGATGTTGCTCGCGTCCGTGTGGAGGATAAAGGGCTGGCTGTAGTCAGGGTACGCCAGGATTTCATCCCCCGTGAGGGCCACCTTCAGCTGTCGGAAGGACTCCTCTTCCAGCTTTTCCCACCTGAAGGGCGGCTTCTGGTTTTTGGCCTTCCTGGATTGACCTATCAGGAGGTCCTACATAGGAGCTGCCATTTTGGTGAAACAGGGAATGAATCTTCGGTGTAAGCCTACCAACCCGAGAAACTGCCGCACTTCCTTTATGCTGGATGGTCTTGGCCAATCTTTAATCACGGTGATCTTATCGGGGTCGGGAGCCACTCCGTCAGCACTCACCACGTGTCCCAGGTACTGCACCTTTGGTTTCAGCAGGTGACACTTGGATGGTTTCACCTTTAGGCCGTAGCTTGCCAGGGCGTCAAACACTTCTGCCAGGTGTTTCAAATGTTCCTTGTAGGTTTTGGAATAAACGATGACATCGTTCAGGTATAACAGGACCGTCTCAAAATTCCGGTGTCCCAGACAGCATTCCATCAACCGCTGGAAGGTTCCTGGTGCGTTGCAGAGCCCGAACGGCATACAGTTGAATTCGCTGAGACCCATCGGGGTGGTGAATGCAGTCTTCTCCTTGTCCGCCTCTGCTACTGGAACCTGCCAGTACCCGCTAGTAAGATCCAAAGTGGAGAAGAAGTTAGCAGATTTTAATGCAGCTATAGATTCTTCTATTCTAGGTAACGGGTATGCATCTTTGTGTGTGATACGGTTGACCTTTCTGTAGTCTACACACATTCTCATTGTGTTGTCCTTCTTTTTCACTAGAACTAGTGGAGCTGCCAAGGGGCTACAGCTGTCCCTGATTACCCCAGCCTCCTTCATGTCCCACAACATCCCCTTTGCATGCTGATAGTGTGCAGGGGGTACAGGTCGATATCTTTCCTTTACGGGTGATGTTCTACCCCCTTTACTCGCCCGAAGTCTAGCGGGTGTTTACTAAAGACTAGTGTTGAGCCACCCCCGTAGTGTTCGGGTTCGGTTCGGTTCGTCGAACACCGGGATGTTCGAGGAACTGTTCGTCGAACTGTTCGTCGAACACCTTAGAACACCGTCGAACACCGTTAAAACCAATGGCAGGCAAACAAAAACACATAGAAACACATAGAAAACACCTGCAAAGGTGTCCAAAAGCTGACAAACTGCTCAGAAGACACTCTCTTTAAAAAAGCCGGCCGGCAAATTCAGCAGCGGCATACACCGGTACCCGACAATTTAGACAAGAAGGAATAGAGCATCACACATAGATTAGATAGATAGAAACATGTCAGTCACACATATAAGAAGCACAGTGACAGTGTTGGTTACTGCACTTGTCATTTAGTGTAAAGGATTTATTAAAAAAAATATTAGTGTTTTCATGCACCGTCTCTTTAAAAAAGCCGGCCGGCAATTCAGCATCTGTACCCGACAATTTAGAACAGAAAGAATAGAGCTTCACACATAGATTAGATAGATAGAAACATGTCAGTCACATATATAATAAGTACAGTGATAGTGTTGCTTACTGTACTTGTCATTTAGTGTAAAGGATTTATTTAAAAAAATAATAGTGTTTTCATGCACTGTCTCTTTAAAAAAGCCGGCCGGCAATTCAGCAGCGGTACCCGACAATTTAGAACAGAAAGATAGAGCATCACACATAGATTAGATAGATAGAAACATGTCAGTCACATATATATGAAGTACAGTGATAGTGTTGGTTACTGTACTTGTCATTTAGTATTAAAATAAAGGATTTATTATTAAAAAAATTGGCATGGGGTTCCCCTTAATTTTAGGCTCTAGCGGAGGTTAAGCAGACGGCTGGGGCAGATGTTTGAAGCCTGGGAAGGGGGTAATACCCACGGAGCTTCCCAGGCTACTAATATCAGCCCCCAGCTGAATACATAGCCTTTACTAGCTATTAAAATGGGGGACCCCCCCAAAAAAATGACGTGGGGTCCCCCCTAATTTAATAGCTAGCAAAGGCTAGGCAGACAGCTGGGGGCTGATATTAATAGCCCAGGAAGGGAGCCATGAATATTGGCCCCCTCCCAGGCTAGAAACACCAGCCGTCAGCCGCCCCAGAAATGGCGCATTCATAGGATGCGCCAATTCTGGCACTTAGCCTCGCTCTTCCACGCTGCCCTGGTGCGGTGGCAGGGGGTAATAGGGTTGGGGTTGATGTCAGCTTATAATGCCAGCTGACATCAAGCCCAGGTTAGTAATGGAGAGGCGTCTATAAGACACCCCCATTACTAACCCCATAGTCAAAGTTAAAAAAAACACAAACACCCAGAATAAAGTCCTTTAATTGAAATAAAGACACAATCCTTTATTGTTCTAAATTAAACCATACTTACCATCACGCCCATTCCAGCTGAAGCCAACGATCTCCTGCAATAAAAGAAAAATAATAAACCAACCTCATCCTTACCTTTCCATGGTTCCCACGACAGCTTCAGCTCTGCTACATCGAGATGACAGGCTGGACCGCAGCAGAACGCTGCCATCCAGCCTGTCATCCCGCAGACACTGAGAAGCGCAGGCTTGCTTGCGCTGCTCAGCGTCTCTCTGTGACGACATCCAGATGAGCCGAGTTCATGTCCAATGAACTCGGCTCACCTCATGCACGTCACTGACAGCGTGGGAAAATTCTCACGCTGAAGCGCTGATTGCAGGAGAATTTTCCCACGCTGTCAGTGACGTGCAGGAGGTGAGCTGAGTTCATTGGACATGAGCTCACCTCATGCACATCACTGACAGCGTGGCAGAATTCTCCTGCACTCAGCACTTCAGCGTGAGAATTTTCCCACGCTGTCAGTGACGTGCATGAGGTGAGCCGAGTTCATTGGACATGACCTCGGGTCATCTGGATGCCGTCACAGCGAGACAGTGAGGAGCGCAAGCATGCCTGCGCTTCTCAGTGTCTGCGGGATGACAGACTGGATGGCAGCGTTCTGCTGCGGTCCAGCCAGTCATCTTGATGTAGCAGAGCTGAAGCTGTCGTGGGAACCATGGAAAGGTAAGGATGAGGTTGGTTTATTATTTTTCTTTTATTGCAGGAGATCGTTGGCTTCAGCTGGAATGGGTGTGATGGTAAGTATGGTTTAATTTAGAACAATAAAGAATTGTGTCTTTATTTCAATTAAAGGACTTTATTCTGGGTGTTGTGTTTTTTTTAAATACTTTACTAGAAATTCATGGCCGTCATGTCTAATACTGGCGTGACCCCATGAATTTTGGGCTTGGGGCCAGCTGATAATACCAAGCTGGCCCTAACCCCTTTATTACCCAGTGAGCCACCGCACCAGGGCCCTGGATGAGTTGGGTACAGCGCCAGAAGATGGCGCTTCTATGAACGCGCCATTTTCTGGGGTGGCTGCGGACTGCAATTTGTAGCTGGGGGGGGGGCCCAGAAAGCTTGGGCCTCCCTGCGCTGCAGATTCCAGCCCCCAGCTGCCTAGTTGTACCTGGCTGTACACAAAAATAGGGCGAAGCCCCACGTACTTTTTTTTAAATTATTTCATGAAATTCATGAAATAATTAAGAAAAAAAGGCCTTCCCTATATTGTTGTGTCCGGCCAGGTACAAATAGGCAGCTGGTGGTTGGGGGCAGCCCGTTCCTGCCTGCTGTACCTGGCTGGACACAAATATAGTGCGAAGCCCCACATCAATTTTTTTAAATTATTTCATGAAATTCATGAAATAATTAAGAAAAAAAGGGCTTCCCTATATTGTTGTGTCCGGCCAGGTACAAATAGGCAGCTGGTGGATGGGGGCAACCCGTTCCTGCCTGCTGTACCTGGCTGGACACAAATATAGTGCGAAGCCCCACTTCAATTTTTTTTAATATATATTAATATATATGTGACTGACATGTTTCTATCTATCTAATCTATGTGTGAAGCTCTATTCTGTGTGTTATAAATTGTCGGGTACCGCTGCTGAATTGCCGGCCGGCTTTTTTAAAGAGACGGTGCATGAAAACACTATTATTTTTTTTGATAAATCCTTTACGCTAAATGACAAGTACAGTAAGCAACACTGTCACTGTACTTCATATATATGTGACTGACATGGTTCTATCTATCTAATCTATGTGTGAAGCTCTATTCTGTCTGTTATAAATTGTCGGGTACCGCTGCTGAATTGCCGGCCGGCTTTTTTAAAGAGACGGTGCACGAAAACACTAATATTTTTTTTGATAAATCCTTTACGCTAAATGACAAGTACAGTAAGCAACACTGTCACTGTACTTCGTATATATGTGGCTGACATGTTTATATCTATCTAATCTATGTGTGAAGCTCTATTCTGTCTGTTATAAATTGTCGGGTACCGCTGCTGAATTGCCGGCCGGCTTTTTTAAAGAGACGGTGCACGAAAACACTAATATTTTTTTTGATAAATCCTTTACGCTAAATGACAAGTACAGTAAGCAACACTGTCACTGTACTTCGTATATATGTGGCTGACATGTTTATATCTATCTAATCTATGTGTGAAGCTCTATTCTTTCGGTTCTAAATTGTCGGGTACCTGTGTACGCCGCTGATGAATTGCCGGCTTTTCATGTTTCACTGTTGGCACTGTTCCCATCGATTTGGGCAATCACTGTAATGCCACAACCACCATGGCTGTGGCATTACAGTGAGTGGCAGACAATCCCTGCATGATTGGTGCTCTAAATAGCGCCAGACATGCAGGACACGCTTTTGGTGCACGAACAGTTATCGAACATAACCTCGAACAGCCGAATTTTTTGCAAATCGTTCGGGTTCGTGGAACAACTCGAACACCGCCCAAAACAGCTCGAATTTGAGATTGGCGAACAGTTCTAGTCGAACACCGCTCATCTCTACTAAAGACTCTTTCGTACTCCTGAACCACCCGGTAGACTCCCTGTTTTTGGTGTGAGGGAGTGGAGTCAGTACCCAAATGCAGTTGCTGACACCAGTCCTCCATTTGTTTCTTAGAGCCGTTACCTTCCTCTGGTTGAGATGGAGGCAAGGGTTCTACGGCCTTTACAGAATTTTGGTTTATGGTGAACAATTTGGCTAGCGTGACATACCGGGGCAGGTGTACTTCTCTCTCCCCGATATTTATGATGCGGACAGGTACCCTCCCATGGCGTACATCGACCACCCCCTGTGCTGTCAAAATGGTGGGCCTACTGTCTGAGTAGACGTGTTCTACCATTGCTTGGTAGTCTCTACCTCTCAGATCAATAGCTGCCCGGCACCAGATCATCATCTCACTTTTCGGGGGCATGGCAATAGGGAACGGGTCACACATTCTCACGCTACCAATCTCACCACCAGATAATTCCACCTGTTGCCGTTTCATCAGTGCCCGGATCTCTTTTTGGAGGACACGCTGCTGGTTGGAACTGGCGTTCATGGCAACCTGCTGTAAAATGAGAATCACCTCTGCAAGACAATTTTCAATCACGTTAGTTCCCAAGGTTATTCTAGGGTGACTCTCATGACGGTCAATGTCCACAATAATCTGTCCTTGTGCCGCTAGTTCGACTTTACCGATCTTAATGGTAACCTCTTTGAACCCCACCTGCGGCACGGGCTGACCATTGCTGGCGATGATACTCAGGTCGTCATCTGGGTAGCGGGTTATGTCCGAGTCATCCGAGTACCGCTTAAAGAGCACGTACGGGATGGTAGTCACCTGTGACCCAGTGTCTAGTAGGGCACTCATAGGAATGCCATCCAGTACCATAGTGAAGACCGGACATCCCCCTACGTATTTATCATGCCAGTTCGATGGGCCTGATGATCTTATGCCTGGGGTTTGGCCCTCGGCCCCAGGTTGTGCCCATTTAAATGTACCTTGCCATAAGTCCGGGTTGATTGCAGCGGCGGCAGATGGGTTGTCCGTCCTCATTGTATCTGTCGCTGGGTCTTCCTCTGGACGATGGGATCCTCCTCTGTCGGTGCCACGGGACGTCTTCCGGACTGGTGGCCAGCTTGATCCTTCCTGGAGGAGAGACCTGTAAAGACTGCACAGTTCGGGTTAGCGCGGCTACGCTTTTAATTAGCTCTTGGACCTGATGGTGCAGGTCTGTAGCCGGGTTGTTGTCCAAAGCCTGCGCACCAGCTCCTACAGGCTCTGCAGACAAGGGCGCCACCTCTTGATGATAGGTAATAGCAGGGCGCCGGTGGGTTACAGCGCTACCCGGTGCCGGTTCTCGGAGCACCCGGATGGCCCTGTCCTTGAACTTTGCAAAGTCTAAACCAGGGTTCTGCAAGGCCATTGCACGCAACTGGGTTCGGTGGGCGTTGGACAGCAGACCCTCAATGAATTGCTCAGTTAACAGTTCATCTGCATTCCGCACACTTTCAGGGTCTGCCTGTTTAATGGCTCCCAGGGCCTCTTGCAAACTCAAAGCATAGTCTCTTATACTGTCTTGGGCCTGCTGCTTGCACCCAAAAAATCTCATTTTGATCTCGGCTGAGGTGCGGGTATCAAAAGTGTCCTTCAGACGGGCTAAGATCTCCTTTACGGTCTCCTTGCCCCGGACTGACCAGGACTTTACTTCACGCTGGGCTGCGCCGGTTAGCTGGCCTATCAATATGCTCACTTTCTGGCCCTCCATCAGGGGGTATACCTTAACCCTCCGTCACATACAATATCGGTTCTAACGAGTTCACATACAATGTGACTGTCAGGCGCAGGCTAGAAAAATACCTATAATATCTAATGTTTGCAATTTCAGTGCTCTAAAAGTGATCAGTGACCTTCATAGGGATGTAATAAAAGAGACTACACATAATCAGGTGCAAAAAAAAAACCATTTACTTAACATAAAACTAATAACTCTGAAATACAAACATTTCAAAACTCCCGCCAAATGAAAGAGATGTGCCTGTCAGGCCTATTGTATGTGACGGAGGGTTAAATAGGCTGTACAGTTTCTCTTTAAAGTCGCTTAGGGTATGCGACTCCCCTGAGTATTGGAGCAGCCAGGCCGCTCCGGGGATGTAAGGCATTGTAAATGGCATTACTGCGGCAGTGGCCGCGCTGGTGGTAGAGGGTCCCTCCGTGTCTGTCATCTTCCTCCCCCCTAGTTAAGTGTGGCCTACCTTCCGACGATCCTCTTCTGTAGGCCGCGGCTCCGCTGGTGCTGCTCCGGACGAGGACCTTGCGTCATGTCCTGGTGACGTCAGCGTCGCTCTCTCTCCCTTCCAGGACCTTGCGCAGCGTCGGTGCGTGGGGCGGAGCTTCAGGTCTTGCGCGCTTTCGGCGTCCACGCCCCTCTTCTTCCTGCGCGGCGTCCCGAAGATGGCGTCCGATGGCGGGAAAACGACTGCGGATGGCGGGAAAACAGCTGCGGATGGCGGGAAACTTCTGAAGATGGCGGGAAACGGCCCCGGATGGTGGGAACCTTCACCACGGCAGGTATGACAGTCTTTTGAAGGCACGCAGTACCCGGTGGTTGCGGGCACGAAATCCTGCCAACTATGCCAAAGTTGACGCACCCCCTGGGCCGTGTGTGCACGTGTGTGGGATACCCGGAGCCGGGTCTCTGGGGGTTGTAGTCTCCGTGGCTGTGACCCAGTCCCGTGGCTCAGGGTGGTCAAACCAGTGACAGTCTTTATAGGGTTTTTGTGGTTTAATGTCCGACTACGCCACCCGTGGATTGTGGTCAGGGTGTAACGCCGCTGCGAGGCAGTCCGCTGAGGCTGGTGTGGTGTGCGCAGCTAAAGATGGGATAACTCCCCACCGGAAGAGTATGGCCTCAGGGCAGGGAATGTGGATGATGGGAGTGATGGTGCACGGGCGTCCCAGTACTTGTAGTGCTGTATGCGGTGAGAAAGCAGGAACGACTCAGAGTCTTTGCAGTGCAGTTCAGGGTCGTTACTGATGATATTAAGGTAGACCCTCCCGGGAGTACTGGCTAGCATAAGGGGCCTGGTCAGTCTGCGAGTAAGCAGGAGTTCCCCTGGCCAAGTGGAGTTGTAGGCCTCCCCGTCTATCTGCACTCTTCCTGGCTACCTTGCTGTAAGCGAGTGGAAGTAGCCCACGTCCTTGAGTATACCATGTAGTGCTCACCTGTAGGGCTGATGACCTGGTCCCTTCCTTGTGACTGAGCCTCCGGGCTTCTATGGCCAGAGGACCTGGAATCCCCTGCCGGCTGGTTTCTGCTGCTGGACTTAGAGGTTCCCACAGCCTCGGACTCCGTTGTCCGGTCGTAGTCTCTTCAGCCAGGACGAGCAATATCTGCTTCCAGTACCTGGCACTCAGCTCCTGCTCCTACAGAGCTCCTAGCTGTCTCGTGCCCTGTGTCTGGAACTTCACTCCAGGCTCTGACTAACTGACCCCGCCCCAGATCCGGTTTATATAGGGCAGGTTCCTCCCCTATCTGGCCTGGGACAGGAGGTGTTGCATGTTTAAGGGCTCCTGACCAGGAAACCTCCCACCTGCTCTCAGACGTAATATTTCTATTACTGTGGTATCCAGACCCCTGGGGTGCCACATATATGCATAGTAAAAACAATCACATGACAAAGAAGAAATCACATATGCATAGAAAAGTTACTCGCTATAATGGAACAGTAGTTCCCTCCGTAAATTTAGTCCATTTGGTTGGCAAGTGTTCAGATGATACATCCAAAATGCTTCTTGATCAAGTAGGTGTCTCCTATTATCCCCGCCCCGAGGATCAAAGGTAAAATTTCAATGCCAAAGATCTGAAATGAGGATGTCTCTCTATTATGCTGCTCAATAAAATGTCTGGAGGCACAAGAAATGTTATGATTAGTGACATTAAAAATATCAGAAAGATGTTCTGCCACTCGCTGTTTTAATTTTCTTATAGTGCATCCCACATATAACAGATTGCAACTGCCACATCTTATAATATAAACCACATAATTACTGTTGCAATTCAGATAGCTTTTTATATTGTGTGTTTCACCAGAATCAGCATTAGTGAAGTTTTTAGTGATTTTTACGTAGCGACAAATGCCGCATCTGGTGTAACCACACTTGCAAAACCTTTTACAATTAAGCCAGGTATGCCGTTTTTGTCGATTATTTGGGCGACTAGATGCCAATAGCCCCCCTATTGTTTGCGCTTTTTTTGCCACCACCAAAACTCCAGAATCAAGAATTTTAGATAATGCAGTATCCTCATATAAAATAGGAAGATGTTTCAGTATTATATTTTTAATCAGCTGAAATTGTGAACTAAATTTCTAAAGGAAATAACATTTCGATTTTTATGTGCTGTAATATCATTGCGATTAATCCTTGCCCTAGACAGATCAATTAGATCCAGTCTATTTTTACTGTCCACAATTTTTTCTGCTCTCTTTAAAGACCAATCCGGATAACCCCTAGATTTCAATTTATTTTTACACCTGATGAATTCTTCATCCAATTTATTTGCATTGTTACAGTTACGTTTGATTCTTGTCAGTTCCCCCACAGGCATAGCTTTTATAGTATGGCGCGGATGTCCACTTTTGGCATGTAGAATGGTATTCCCAGATATGGGTTTGGAAAATGTGGAAGTAGTGATGGAACCATCAAGAATCTCCAATTTTAGATCAAGAAATGATATACACTTAGAATCAAAGGTGTAAGTGAAAGAAAGATTGAATTCATTGTTGTTTAAGTACTTGATGAATTCTGGTATAGCAGACACATCCCCACTCCAAATGAAGATCAAATCATATATGTATCTGCCATACCAGAAAACATCACGAGCCCATGGATTGGCGAAGGTGTACAATGCAACATATTCCCAATGGGACATTACCATATTTTCCAACGATGGAGAATAGCTAGATCCCATGGATACTCCTCTACATTGGAAAAAAAATTCCTGATTGTACATAAAAAAATTATTAGTCATAAGATATTGTGTACAAGACAAAAGATAATAATCCAAGGTATAATTACTATACCTATTAAGATGGAAATCCAATGCTTGCAGAGAGACATCATATAGTATACTTGTGTACAAAGACACTACATCACACCCTAACCATGTATATCCCTCCTGCCATGTGATATTTGTTAATTGGTCCAGAACGTCTCTTGAATCTTTAAGAAAACCTGCAGATCTCTGCACTAGCGGTTGAAATAATGTATCCATCCAATTACCAAGATGCTCTGTAACAGAATTAATATTAGAAATGATTGGCCTCATTGGGGGGGGGGGATTGATGCCCTTGTGTGTCTTGGATAGACCATATAAAAGTGGTAGCATGGGATGCTCAACAATGAGAAAGTCTTTTTGTTTAGCTGTAATAACCTCCAAAACAAAACCTTTGTTTATTATAGCATGGGTTGTTATTTTGTAATCTGTGGAGGGATTTGATGGAATTTTTGTGTAAGTAGTTGTATCAGACAAAAGCTCCAACATTTGGCTGTGATACATGTCTGCATCCATAACTACTACTAGTCCGCCTTATCTAACATCTTAATAATGACATCCTCCATCCATTTTAATTCCTGTAATGCCTTCATTTGTTTTTTGTTCAAACTACTTTTTGAGCTGTTCTTTTCCACCTGCATATGGAGATTTTTTAGTTCACGTTGAATAGTTTCCTGGAATTTATCCATTGATCCCGTTCTCGATTGTATAGGATAAAAAAAAGGATTCCGCCTTGAAAAAAACTCTGCTGAATTAATGCTAGGTTGTGAGGAGCAATTTTCCTTCTCCAAATCTTGAAATTCATTGGTTATTTTTTCATGATCTATATTGTTAGGTGCAGATTAAGTCTCATCAAAAAAATGTCTTTTTACCGTAAGGTTTCTTACAAATTTATTGACATCTTTCAAGGTCCCAAAGAGATCAAATTTTCTATCAGGTGCAAAATTCAGTCCATAGGATAGAACTTGTATTTGTTCACTTGTGAGCTGGTGTTTGGATAAATTCAGGACATTCTCTGCAAATTGGTTTTATATTTTTGTGTGCAAATTTATGTATCATGTATCAAATTTATGTATCATTTTGTATGCGATTGGTGAACAATGGTTTATATACCATGGGTATGCCATTTGCAAGCCAGTCTTGACAAAGAATGTATCTTTAGCGTTCGAAACGCGTTGCCCTGGCTACACTATGTGACTATGGAATCTGTTTTTAAAGAGCTTTTTTCACAATAAAGAAACCTATTTTTTGAACTATTCATGAAGCTGGTAATCCTTTCTCCTTCTCCAAACTGCCATTTTGAGATCTCTCCACAGGTGTTCTATGGGATTCAGGTCTGGACTCATTGCTGGCCACCTTAGAAGTCTCCAGTGCTTTCTCTCAAACCATTTTATAATGCTTTTGGAAGTGTGTTTTGTGTCATTGTCCTGCTGGAAGACCCATGACCTCTGAGGGAGACCCAGCTTTCTCACACTGGGCCCTACATTATGCTGCAAAATTTGTTGGTAGTCTTCAGACTTCATAATGCCATGCACACGGTCAAGCAGTCCAGTGCCAGAGGCAGCAAAGCAACCCCAAAACATCAGGGAACCTCCACCATGTTTGACTGTAGGGACCGTGTTCTTTTCTTTGAATGCCTCTTTTTTTTCCCTGTACACTCTATGTTGATGCTTTTTGCCAAAAATCTCTACTTTTGTCTCATCTGACCACAGAACATTCTTCCAAAACGTTTTAGGCTTTCTCAGGTAAGTTTTGGCAAACTCCAGCCTGGCTTTTTTATGTCTCGGGGTAAGAAGAGGGGTCTTCCTGGGTATCCTACCATACAGTCCCTTTTCATTCAGACACCGACGGATTGTACGGGTTGACACTGTTGTACCCTCGGACTGCAGGGCAGCTTGAACTTGTTTGGATGTTAGTCGAGGTTCTTTATCCACCATCCGCACAATCTTGCGTTGAAATCTCTCATTAATTTTTCTTTTCCATCCACATCTAGGGAGGTTAGCCACAGTGCCATGAGCTTTAAACTTCTTGATGACACTGCGCACGGAAGACACAGGAACATTCAGGTCTTTGGAGATGGACTTGTAGCCTTGAGATTGCTCATGCTTCCTCACAATTTGGTTACTCAAGACCTCAGACAGTTCTTTGGTCTTCTTTCTTTTCTCCATGCTCAATGTGGTACACACAAGGACACAGGACAGAGGTTGAGTCAACTTTAATCCATGTTAACTGGCTGCAAGTGTGATTTAGTTATTGCCAACACCTGTTAGGTGCCACAGGTAAGTTACAGGTGCTGTTAATTACACGAATTAGAGAAGCATCACATGATTTTTCAAATAGTGCCAATACTTCTGTCCACCCCCTTTTTTAGGTTTGGTGTGGAATTGTATCCAATTTGGCTTTAGGACAATTCTTTTTGTGTTTTTTCATTGAAGACAAATTAAATGAAGATAATAATACCAAAGACTTTGTGATTGCAATCATTTTCAGGACGAAACTGAGTATTATCTGACAGAATTGCAGGGGCACCACTGTACATTGCTTTTAAATTTGAAGACACTTCAGGAAAACACCGGTAATGTTTTTCCTTAAAGGGGTGTCTCACGAACAAAGTTCATTTTAATCAATAGATCTTGGAATAACAATAAATTCCACAATTGGATGTATTTAAATAAAATGTTCCTGTGCTGAGATAATCTTATAAATGTGCCCCTGCTGTGTACTGTGTAATGGCTGTGTCTGACCGTGCAGGAACATGGTCTGATCATACCACAGCTCCTGGGCTGTGAGGAGGCAGAAGACTACACAGAAAGGACAGAATGCGACTGCAAATTATTCTTTTTGTGAGGCAAAACATTTCACTGCCTGTTTTTAAGCAATGTTTGCAGCCACCACTAGATTGACCTTGAATACAGACTTACGAGCCTCATACACAATATATATCTGTTGGCCAAACATTTGGCTGACAGCCATCTCTCTGGACTCCCCTATACGCAGGAGGGCTTGCTATGCAAACGCTCCTGTATTCGATATAGAGTCACTTTGAGAATCCACTACTGGCAACTTACCTTGCAGAAAAGAAAAAGATCAGCAGTCTGAAATCAGACATACCAGATCCATATATCTTCTTATATCATCTTATATTATCTGTTGGGGGTCCCCATACACTCTTCATTGCATTAGACTCATTGATATTGGCAAGTTCGGCCTACCTTAGTCTAATGTGTTTGGGGCCTTTACGGTATGTAAACCAGCAGCAACTTGATAAAGGTTTCTCTAATGTATACAGGTACAGATGATCAGACTGCAGTTAAAATAGATTGAGGAGGTCGTAAAAATATGAATCTGATGAAAATAAAAGCTTCAAAGCTGTGCAGTAGCATTGATTTGCCTTTAATTTGAGGCTAGGTTCACATTGACATTAAGGATTCTGTTTTTTTTTCTTTGCTACATGAACATAAAATGGAATTCAATCTGGAAATGGATCTGTCACATGATGGACTCAAGCCATTGCCTGACAAACCCCATTGACTCTAATGTTTGATTTCCATAAAAATGTCCATTTTTTATTGAAAAATTGCACAGCATGCCAGGCTTTTTCTTTCTTTGAAAATAACAATCTGCTTCCAGAAACCCCAAACCAGACATGAACCTATCCATAGTCACATTCACTTGAACTCCGATGCGCTGCAAAACCAGACACAGCCTACGGACAACAGTGGATGAAAAAGCAAACCCCAACTGTCCCCACTCACTATATTGAGCTTCTCCAACTTTCTGTCAAGATTGCATCATATTTCACACCTAAGTTCTTTTTCTTATAAATCCAGGATCAGGCTATTTCCTCAGCACTCCTCTCTGCCGTCAGGATGTCTCCTCAGTGTCCTTCTCTGCCCTCAAACCATCTTCTCAGCATTCTGCGGGAGGGGGTTATTCATATTTGTGTGAATAAAGGTATTGTTGATATAAAGAGATTATTATTATTTTTTGTATTATATTTTTCTATATATCTTAATATCTTTTATACCCGTTCTACCTATTTTTTCTTCACCGATTTCTTTCATTTCAGACCCATCATACCCTGTTTGTACAAATTTTTGTATAGTTTGATCTTCATGATGATGATAATTTCCATCTTTACTACATATCCTACTAATTCTAGTGAGTTGTCCTCTGGTAATTCTTTAAAAAATTTGGTGGGCATGATTTTTATCTCTCCTTTATAAATTATTCTGGTCAGAGGGTTTAGAGTAATGTTGTTTAGAAGTCGTCCATCAACTTTTTTAACTTCTACATCAAGGAAATATATACAGTGCTCAGCATAAATGAGTACACCCCAGCAGATTTGTCAGAAAACTCTTAGATTCCTTTCAGAATCAACATTTTGTATAGAATACCATTCTATAAAATACTCTTACAGTATTCTGACTGATAAGTGAAGCTTTGCTGATCTTTTTTTAGCCTTCACCTTTCTTCTGTAAATAAATTATTTTCTTTCTCAGGTCTTGTGACATTTCTCTTCCATGTGGTGCCATTGCTGACAGTATTAAATAGGAAAGAGTTTTCTTTAACAAGTAATGCCCTTTTATAGTCAAATGTCTGCTGGACACCTGATTAATGAATAATTAGTCTTACCTGTGGTTTAATTCTTGTTAATAAGAATTGTGTAGTATAAACTTTAGCTTTGCTCCTAAGTCTTTCATTGGAGTGCACTCATTTTTGCAAGATGATCTTGAATGAACTTCTTTGGAAAATTACATTTTTGGCTGTGCGAAATAACAAATCTTGTTTGTATTTTTACCCTTAGATATCTACAAAATCTATAAAAATCTATTACAAATTTAAATTTATCATCAATGAATGTTGGTAGAAAACGGACTTTGCTATTAATAACAGTTTGATCGGTATTTGTTAAAGTTTATGATGAAATATTTATTAACAACTCAACTACGTTTTTTCCTTCATTTCCATTTTTTTCTACTTTTCGTGATATTTCGTTTGAAGTTTCTTTCTCTCCTGCTGATTCCATTTCTCCTAAAAAATGATTTTGCACTTTTTATTTTGTAAAAGATCATGTTATTTCTTCTTTATTCACTTTTATCGGCGCAAGTAGAACTCAATTCAGACTCTAAGGCTATGTGCCCACGATGCAGAAATGAAGCAGAAAATTTCTGCAGCATTTCTGCATCTCCCTGGCAGAAAAAAACGCATGCAGATTGTGCATGCGTTTTTCCTGCAGAATACATGCGGATTCACTTGAGTATCCACATGCGTTAACGCATGTGTTTCCGCATGCGGACTGACAAGCACTTTCCAGGCGACAGCATCACTTGGAAAGTGCTTGACAACTAGGTCACACTGTATAAATCCATGCAAACGGCATGGATTTATACAGTGTGATCGTAAAAATAAAAAAAATAAAGCTATACTCACCCCCGATGCCCCGGCGTGTGCTGCAGCGCTCATCCTGGCTTCTTCCTGGCTTGCCGGCACATCGCGAGACAGCCTGCGGTCACATAACCGCGACGTCATCTCAGGTCCTGGAAGGAGAAGCGCTGCCGGCATGCAGAGAGAAGCTGCCGGACAGGTGAATATAAACTTTAGTTTTTATTTTGTTCTTTTTTCACAGGTACAATGGTACCCAGGTCTGGATGAGAGTCTCCTCTCCTCCAGAACTTGGTACCATCCGCACATTGAGACGCATGATATCCGCTTGTACAAATGTACAGACGCTGATATTATGCGTCTCAATGCAAGTCAATGGCGGCGCTTCCGCTGCACTTCCGCAAAATTATTGAACATGCTGCGGATTTCTGAGCGCTGCAGAAACGCTGCGGAAAAATCCGCAGCATGTGCATTGACATTGCGGAATGCCATTGGGGACCATGGGGTGCGGATTACCATGCGTTTTTGAAGCGTTTCCGCTGCGGAAATTCCGCAGCTGAAACGCATGAAAAACGCATCGTGTGCACGCAGCCTGAATCTCTCAGTTCATATGTAAACATGATTAAGATAATCACAGTTTTTTCTTTCAATTTTCTTAATTTTGTTTTGGAAAGTCAAGTACTTTAATACATACGTTTATATTATGTTTACGCTCTTCATGTATATAATCATATTTTTCCTTTGGGTTTGCTCTGCTTTCCTTTGTGTTTGTGCATCGTTTTTTTCAATATCTTGTTTGGCGTTAGAACTAGACTTTTGTAAATATTGCACTTTAATAGTATAAGGTCTAATGAGTATTGATTATTCACCCCCGAGCCATTTTACGTTTTAATTTTTTCCTCCCCTTCTTCCAAGAGCAATAACTTTTTTATTTTTCCATCAATATAGCCATTTGTTTTTTTGCAGGACGAGTTGTACTTTTGAAAGACACCACTCATTTTACCATATAATGTACTGGAAAACAGGGAAAAAAATTCCAGGTGCTGTGAAATTGCAAAGAAGTGCAATTTCACAACTGTTTTTTTAAATTTTTTATTTACCATGTTCACTTTATGGTAAAAATAATGTCAATATGTTTCTCTAGGTCAGTACAAATACGTAGATACTAAACATGTATAGTTTTTTCTTGTTTAAGTGGTGAAAAATGTTTTGGAACTTTGTATGAAAAAATAGTTTTGCGTTTGTCACCATTTTCTGAGACCCGTAGCGTCTCCATTTTTTCGGGATCTGGCGCTGGGTTATAGCTTATTTTTTGCGGCTTGTTCTGATGTTTTTATTGATACAATTTTGGGGTAGATACAATGTATTGACCGCCTTATTGCGTTTTATTCCAGTGTTGCGACAATCAAAAAAGCATAATTTTGTCATTTTGATTTTATTTTTCTCGTTACGCCATTTACAGATCAGATTAATTTACTTTCTATTTTGATAGATTGGACATTTCTGAACACAGCATTACCAAATATGTGTATTTTTTAAAATTGTTCTATTTTCTATGAGGCAAAAGGGGGATGATTTGAACTTTTGTGGGTTTTTTTTCTAAAAAGAAAAAAAAGGAAATATCTTTAAAACTTTTTTTCTTTTACTGTGTTCTTCGCTTATGAGACTTGACACGTCAGAGTCTCCAGTACATGTCAGGGACACGACAAATGGCGTAAAATATATGTTGTATGTCGTGAAGGGATTAAAGGGGTGTTCTCAAGATTAAAAGTTGTCAACTATCCACAGGGTTGCGGGATAACTTTCCGATCACTGGGGGTCTAACCGCCATGGCTCCACCAATCCTGAGAACCAGGACGCTGAAGAGCCCCGGCTGAAGAGAGCAGAGGTCGATCATGTGCACTACAGCTCCATCCATTCTTAATGGGAGCACCAAATATTGAAGTTAAAAAAACTTTTGAAAATTCTAGTAACTAAAACACCCATAAACACTAAAAAAAAAAAACACTCATGGTTTATCCCATTGAAAAAACGCTCCGGAAATAACAAAAAAAATCCCTGCAATTCCTGAAGCATATTTCTCTTGAAAAACTTGGCACTCGTCTGAAAAAGACTTTGCATGCACATACAACCCCTGGCAAAAATTATGGAATCACCGAACTCGGAGGATGTTCATTCAGTTGTTTAATGTTGCTGAAAAAAAGCAGATCACAGACATGGCACAAAATTAAAGTAATTTCAAATGGCAACTTTAGGGCTTTAAGAAACACTAAAAGAAATCAAGATTAAAAATGTGGTACTCAGTAAGGGTAATTTTTTTCAGACAACGCAGAGGGAAAAAATTATGGAATCACTCAATTCTGAGGAAAAAATTATGGAATCACCCTGTTAATTTTCATTTCCAAAACTAACACCTGCATCAAATTATATCTGCTCGTTAGTCTGCATCTAAAAAGGAGTGATCACACCTTGGAGAGCTCTTGCACCAAGTGGACTGACATGGATCATGGCTCCAACACGAGAGATGTCAATTGAAACAAAGGAGAGGATTATCAAACTCTTAAAAGAAGGTAAATCATCACGCAATGTTGCAAAAGATGTTGGTTGTTCACAGTCAGCTGTGTCTAAAATCTGGACCAAATACAAACAACATGAGAAGGTTGTTAAAGGCAAACATACTGGTAGACCAAGGAAGACATCAAAGCGTTAAGACCGGAAACTTAAAGCAATATGTCTCCAAAACAGGAAATGCACAATAAAACAAATGAGGAACGAATGGGAGGAAGCAGGAGTCAATGTCTGTGACCAAACTGTAAGAAACCGACTAAAGGAAATGGGATTTACATACAGAAAAGCTAAACATAAGCCATCATTAACACCTAAACAGAAAAAAACAAGGTTACAATGGGCTAAGGAAAAGCAATCGTGGACTGTGGATAACTGAATGAAAGTCATATTCAGTGATGAATCGCGAATCTGCATTGGGCAAGGTGATGATGCTGGAATTTTTGTTTGGTGTCGTTCTAATGAGATTTATGAAGATAACTGCATTAAGAGGACATGCAAATTTCCACAGTCATTGATGATATATAGTTACATAGTTTATAAGGCCGAAAAAAGACAAGCGTCCATCCAGTTCAGCCTATTTCTTGTGCACTGCAGCTATTCCGCTATTCCTATACCATGCGGTATAGGCCAATTTACATCATTGAGGAAAAATTCACTTCCCGACACCAATCTGGCAGTCAGATTAAATCCCTGGATTAATTAACTAAGCATAAGATGTAATTTTATTGTTCTCAAGAAAGGCGTCCAGGCCTCTCTTGAACTCATTAAGTGAGTTGGACATCACCACTTCCTCTCCCAGAGAGTTCCAGAGTCTCACGGCTCTGACCTTAAAGAATCCCCTTCTATGCTGGTGCAGGAACCTCCTTTCCTCCAGAACCATAGTGTGCCCCCTCGTCTTTGTCACCATCCTTGGTATAAACAGGTCATGGGAGAGATCTCTGTACTGCCCCCTGATGTATTTATACATGTTTATGAGGTCTCCCCTAAGCCTTCTCTTTTCCAATGTAAATAGGCCTAATTTTGCCAACCTCTCTGGGTATTCTAGTCCCTCCATTCCCTTTATTACCTTAATTGCCCTCCTTTGTACCGTCTCTAGCTCCAATATGTCTTTCCTGAGCACCGGAGCCCAGAACTCTGCACAATATTCTAAGTGCGGCCTTACCAGCGCTTTATACAAAGGAAGAACAATGTTCTCATCATATGCCCCTATTCCTCTTCTGATGCATGCCATGACTCTATTTGCCTTCGCAGCTGCTGCCTGACACTGGGCACTCCAATTTAATTGGTTATTAACCAAGACGCCCAGGTCATTCTCCATGTCAGATTTCCCCAACGGTTTCCCATTTAATATGTATGGGTGACTGCTGTTTTTCTTTCCCATGTGCATGACCTTACATTTATCGGCATTGAACCCCATTTGCCATTTTTTGGCCCAACTCCCCAATTTATCTAAATCCTCCTGTAGCTGTGCCCTATCCTCATCTGTATTAACTACTTTACAAAGTTTAGTATCATCTGCAAATATTGCTATTTTACTATGCAACCCTTCCACTAGATCATTAATAAATATATTAAATAATATAGGGCCCAAGACAGACCCTTGAGGCACCCCGCTAGTAACCCTGATACACCCTGAGCTTACTCCATTGATAACCACCCTCTGCTTTCTATCACTCAGCCAGCTATTTACCCACTTGCACACATTATCCCCCAGACCAAGCATTCTCATTTTATATACCAACCTTTTTTGTGGCACAGTATCAAACGCTTTGGAGAAGTCAAGATATACAACATCCACTGACTCTCCCCGGTCCAGCTGTGAGCTCACCTCCTCGTAGAAGGCGATCAGGTTTGTTTGGCAGGAGCGATCCCTCATGAATCCATGTTGATATTGAGTTAGACAGTTATTATCATTAAGATATTCTACAATAGCATCTCTAAGAAATCATTCAAACAATTTACCCACAACAGATGTTAAGCTGACTGGTCTATAGTTCCCAGGGTCACTTTTAGACCCCTTTTTGAATATTGGTACCACATTTGCTTGGCGCCAGTCTAGTGGGACAGTCCCTGTCCATAAAGAGTGCTTGAATATAAGATACAGCGGCCTGTCTATCACATTACTTAATTCTTTTAGTACCCGGGGGTGTATGTCATCTGGGCCTGGTGACTTGTCTATTTTGATATTATTTAGGCGTTTCTGAACTTCCTCCTGGGTTAGGTGGGTGATATTTAGCAGAGGGTTTACTTTATCACTCTGCATTTCCTCCGATAAATTGTTTTCTTTTGTGAAAACAGTGGAGAAGAAGCTATTGAGTAGGTTTGCTTTACCCTCATCGCCCTCTATGATTTTACACAGGTTATTTTTCAATGGGCCAACGCCATCAGTTTTAATCCTTTTACTGTTTATATAGTTAAAGAACAGTTTTAGGATTCGTTTTACTTTCCTTGGCAATTAGTCTCTCTGTCTCCTCTTTTGCTATTCTTATTTGTTTCTTACAGATTTTGCTTTTTTCCCTATAAGATATTAGCGCTTCCTCGCTGCCTTCTTGTTTAAGTTTACCGAAAGCCCTTTTTTTGTTTTTCATTGCCCTCTTGACTTCCTTATTTAGCCACATTGGCTTCCTCCTATTCCTAGCCCTTTTATTCCCATAAGGTATGTACCTTCTACAGTGACTATGTAGGACTGTTTTGAAAATTTCCCATTTTCTATCCGTGCTCCTATTACTGAAGATACTATCCCAGTCTATAAGGTGAAGGGCATCTCTTAGCTGATCAAACTTTGCCCTCCTGAAGTTCAGTGTTTTTGTGACTCCCTTGCTGGGCACCCTACTGAAGCACATGTGGAATTGTATAATGTTGTGGTCACTATTTCCCAGGTGACCCCGTCCTGCACCTCAGTTATTCTGTCTGGCCTGTTAGTTAATATTAAGTCTAAAAGGGCTGTCCCTCTAGTTGGTTCCTGCACAAGTTGTGACAAATAATTGTCTTTGATAATTGACAGAAACCTGTTTCCTTTCTGAGATCTACAGCTTTCGGTTTCCCAGTCTATATCGGGGTAGTTGAAATCCCCCATAATAATCACCTCGTTATTTTTTGCTACTTCGTCTATTTGTCTCATTAATAGACTTTCCGTGGCTTCTGCTATATTTGGTGGTTTATAACAGACTCCTATGATAATTTTATTATTGTTTTTTGCCCCATGTATCTCCACCCATAAGGACTCGACCTTCCCATTTCCCTCCCATGCATCCTCCCGTATTGTAGGCTTTAGACACGTCTTTACATATAGACAGACTCCACCCCCTTTCCGACTTCTTCGATCCCTTCTAAACAGACTGTAACCCTGTAAGTTAACTGCCCAATCATAGCTTTCATCTAACCATGTCTCGGTTATTCCCACTATGTCATAGTTACCTGTAGATATTTCTGCTTCCAGTTCATCCATCTTGTTTGTCAGGCTCCTGGGGCTGCATGTCAGGTAAAGGCACTGGGAGATGGCTGTCATTACATCTTCAATAAATGCCCAAGTTTACATTGATATTTTGGACAGTTTTCTTATCCCATCAATTGAAAGGATGTTTGGGGATGATGACATCATTTTTCAAGATGATAATGGATCCTGCCATAGAGCAAAACCTATGAAAACATTCCTTGAAAAAAGACACATAAGGTTGATGTCATGGCCTGCAAATAGTCCGGATCTCAATCCAATTGAAAATCCTTGGTGGAAGTTGAAGAAAATGTTCCATGACAAGGCTCCAACCTGTAAAGCTGATCTAGCAACAGCAATCAGATTGTCTGTAATAGGATGAAGTTGGTAACGGGAATAAAACCGCTCTCCTCTGTGGTGAAGAAATTTGACGAGAGATTGTATATATTGAACAATCTTGTAGTTTATTACTAAAAAGCTAAGATTACTATGCGTTTCGTGGATGTCCTGTCCACTTCCTCAGGTACATAGCTATTGCGCCCCTATCTCTCCACTTATTAACAGCAATCAGAGAAAGTTGGAGCCAGATTGATGAAGAGTACTGTTTGTCACTCATTAAGTCCATGCCTCAGAGACTGCAAGCTGTTATTAAAGCCAAAGGTGGTGCAACAAAATACTAGTGAAGTATTGAAGTGTTCTTTTGTGTGTTTGTTTTTCATGATTCCATAATTTTTTCCTCAGAATTGAGTGATTCCATAATTTTTTCCCTCTGCTTGGTCTGAAAAAAATTACCCTTACTGAGTACCACATTTTTAATCTTGATTTCTTTTAGTGTTTCTTAAAGCCCTAAAGTTGCCATTTGAAATAACTTTAGTTTTGTGACATGTCTGTGATCTGCTTTTTTTCAACAACATTAAACAACTGAATGAACATCCTCCGAGCCCGGTGATTCCATAATTTTTTGCCATTGTTGTACATTAATAATGCCAATATCTAGTAGTGAGCAATGTGTCTTTAAAGGGAACCTGTCGCATAAAAAAGGCCATTAACCTGCAGATATGGGGTTAATCTGCAGGTTAATAGCATCCTGAAACTGACCGGCACACGCACTTAAAGGGGTTGTGCACTACTTTATATTACTCCCCCAATGTATTCTCCCGGGGCCCCTAAGGATTTTTGTAATTAGCTTACATTGCAGATACTGCTTGTGAGCGAACGCTCACCGCTCACAGGCATCACGTAACCCCCGGCTGCAGCCGGTTCTGACATCCGCTGACATCACGACAAGTGCTGGCAGCAGCCGGGGGTCTCTGTCTTCCTGGTTCCACGGTGGATGCCAGGCTGTGGGTGGGGTTACCCCCACACGTCACACCCTGCATCCACCGCGGGCTCTGCCTCTCCCCATTCATTGGAAAAGCGCGCGATGGATACTGGGTGTGACGCGGGGGATAACCCCACCCACAACCCAACAGCCACAGCGGGGACCCCAGCGCTGAGTCACGCCTCACTTGTCATGATGTCAGCGCGGGATCACGTGATGCCTGTGAGCGGCCACCGATAGCGCCGCTCACAGGGAGAAAAATCAACGTAAGGTATTTGCAAAGATCCTTAGGGGCCCCGGGGGGATACATTGGGGGGCGGGGTAATAAAAAGTAATGGACAACTTCTTTAACTTGATTCCCCCTGGTAGCGTTCGGGTTTCAGTCATGGGGATGGCGCCGCCGCAGCTTCAGTCATCACTTTGTGTATGGAGAGCGGCGGTTGTAGGTTGTAGGCGGTTGTAGGTGCGCCTCCTGGCACTGACTGACAGCAGCTCAGCATTAGGGCCGGCTGTCAGTCAGGGCTGGAGGCGTGGTTATAGGAGCTGCTCTCCGTATACAGGGTGGTGACTGGAACTTGGCTGGCGCCATCCTGTGACTGAAACCCGAACACTACCGAGAGGAATAAAGGTAATTTCCTCCCGGCAGTGGGGCTCAAAATGCGGTCACCTGACAGGTTCAGAACGCTATTAACCCCATATCAGCAGGTTAATAGCGTTTTTTCATGTGACAAGTTCTCTTTAAGGAACAGCACGGTTCTAAAACAGATGTTTCAGGCGCACAGACTTGTCAGAAGAGCTGTCACGTCTTCCTCTTTAATGGTATAGACATGGAATACCAATGATAGTTACTGAGAATTATCTGATCCCCATTGCGGAGTTCTTTGTTTCAAGTACGGCTTGTATTATAAAAACATTGCATTTTTCTGGACTGAACAATATCAAAAATTGCTTTCTTCTTTTCCAATGAAACCTCATTACACCGATCTGTGGCTTTTTATATTAAATTAAAAGTGCAACTTGATTGCATAGTTCTGTCATCTTAATTGAGCTGTCGGCTTTCATTTTTCTCGAATATTAATAGTCACTTTCCGTCGTTGATCGCACTGGCTTTTAATTTCCCCAGGTGAATGTAAATATAGATACAGCGAGCTTTGATGCCATTCAGTTTGCTCATTCACCATGAAGAGAGAGAATGCAAATGACAAAACACATAAGCAATAAATGAGAATAAAGATTTTACATTCATCAAAATGAATATCTGGAGAACAATGAGAATAATTTGCTTGGCAGTTCCACTTTTCCAGCATTGTGTTGTGTATCCTGGCGGAAAGTGAATTTCACAATAAAATATAAGCTTATTATATTCTATACAACAGAAGCCTATGGACACATAATGCAAGACAGAAGCACAGATTCTATCTCTCTACAAAAAAACAAAACTGACCAGCACCTCTGAACAGAAAAAAGCAAGTGTGAACAGGTGCCAGCTGCACTGACTGCATAATATACAAACAAGAGAATACAGCAGCCTCTGCAAGCGCTAACATATATGTGAAATATGAAAACATTGAATATATGAAATGTAGACTGCTCAACTGGTATATAGAATAAAAGTGCTTAACATATAAATTGGCCAATTCATGAGAGCCCACAAGCCATGACAAGGCGTACCTTTCTATGATAGGACCCTAAACCTAATATCAGGCATGTGTCTCCCAAGCTAAAATCCTATAAATGTAAAAGTCAGGTAGGATCTATCACTAATTAAAAAAGCCCTCGCTTGAAGATTTTTTTTAAATAAATCTGTGTATATGTGCATGTAATGAATGTAGTGTGGGTGTATGAATATACTGACCTAGCACTGCCTTCTACAGTATCCAAGCCGTTTCTCACCACACTTCAGACTCTCTGGATCACTCTATGCATGAGCTGTCTCTTCTACAAGCAGGGGACAATGTTGAGAATTGTATTCACCCCCGCTGTGTACATCAAGTGTAAAATGAAGAATAAAATAAAAAAACACATTATACTCACTTTAACACCAAAAATAAAAAAACAACAATATCCCTCACTTGTCCGAACTGGAAAGAATCTATAGTGTCTCACACTGTAATCCAACTTTGCAACCTGTGTTCGTCAGCATGAGCGGTGGCATGAGGCGACCGCTCATGCTGAAGAGCAGGGGAGAAAGATTTCATTCTTCATTTTACACTCGATGTAGACAGCGGGGGCTGAATACAACTCAACATTGTCCCCTGCTCATGCTGATCTCAGCGCGAACAGGGGACAATGATGAGACTTGCCTTCAGCACCCGGCGCCTGAGAACAGCATGAACTATATTGGCTTTTCTCAGGCGCCAGTATGTGTGATGTGGTTTTTCCAGTACCGGAAATATCAGGAAATGTGAAGGAGGCCTTAGGCTGATGAGAGGAGCAATTGACCAGAGCACATAATAGAATAAAAAGCAAGTGTGAACAGGTGCAAGCTGCTATTCCTGCATTCTACATGCCCTTTAAATACGTGCTATAAATACCTTCATTTTATACTGTATGTATATTTTATATAGCAGTAAAGCAGTCCAAACTTACTTTGTATCTATCTATATCTATCTATCTACTTTTGTGACAGAGTCAGTGGCAATGTAAGTGAGGGGAGATATGTATCATGTAAAAATTGCTATCTTCCATGATGTGAAAACCCAGAAGTTTCTCTCCAGCATGTTATGTGCTGAGAGGGGTTAATCGACCATGACAGGGTTGGGCTTTTTTGTGAGCAGCTGTAAGAGATGGGCGGGATGGCTACTCACCATATCTCCACCCCAAGGGTGTGGTTCTGTAAGATAAATGTCCAACCACTGAGTTTTTTTCTCCGCCTGTGTGTCTGGAAGCAAGAAAGCTTCAGAAAAGTGTTTAGGTGCAACTGTGCTAGACTCTGTTGATTGTACCCTGAGCTGGTGAATTCCTGCAGGTATATTTTTTTGAACTCTGCACTGGTTGATGCCATGATTTAAATAAACTAGCAGAAGAAATGTTCCTGTGTCTACCTCTATGAGCAGCTGAGTGAGTTGCATTACCACAGTTATTTCTAGAAGTTCGGGCAAGATCCCCAGGAAGCAAATGTGCTGGCTGTGGACAAACTCCTTGTCCTGGGTGAAGGCGGCTAGAGGGATGGAACAATGGTCAGACCAAATGGAGGAGCTGATCAAGCACCTGATCCTAAGCCAGCAGCACCAGAAGCAGCTCCAGCAGCACTGAGAACATCATCAGTAGCACCAGCAGCACAAGCAGCAGCAAGTACAGCAGGAGACAAACTCCTGATACAGCAGATCCAACAGCAGCAACGGCAGATGGAACTCCTTGCAGGGGAGGTCCGTAGCAGAGAACTAGCCCATCCCCCAAGTTCAGGTGATGACTCACATGTCCAGAAGGCGGTAAGATGGGCCACGCAGAAGATGACTCTGGGGGATGAGTTGGAAGCCTTTCTCATGGATTTTGAGAGGGAGGCTGATCGGGAGAGACTTCCGCCAGAGCAGTGGGCTAAGGTGCTGGTGCCATATTTGACAGGTGAACCCAAAAGGACGTATTATGACTTAGCACTGCAGGATTCTAAGGAATACACCAAGTTAAAAATCAAAATCTTGGCATTCCGGGGAGTAACTATGTCCGTTAGAACCCAACGAGTCCACCACTGGGCATATGCTGGCGACAGACCCCCTCACTCGCAGATGTTTGACTTGCTACATCTAGTCCAGAAGTGGTTGCAGACAGAGTCTTCCACTCTTGCCCAGATGATCGAGTGTGTGATGATGGACAGATTCATCTACTTCCTTCCCAGGCTGGTGCAGACCCGGGTTGCACAGGTCGACCCTCGGAACGTGGACGACCTGGTTGGCCTAGTGGAGAGGTACCAGGTTGTCGAGAAATCCCTAGGGAACAGAACATCATCACTGGAATACACAAAAGAGGGTGGGCTCACCATGTAGGGGGTCTAGAGACACACACGGGGGCATCCAAATTCCCCTGAGGGTCCAGCAAATATGTTGTTAAAGACGTGATCTGTTGGCGATGTCACAATCCTGGACACGTAGCTGTCCGGTGTCACATGTCCCCTGAACCGATGGACTGCAACATAGGGTGGCGTTGTTCCTATTATGCCTATCCAGCCTGTAGTGTGGACTTTCAACCCGGTGAGGGGCCACAGGCATGTACCATGCTGGTTAATGGGGTAATGGTACTTTTGGACTTGGGAAGTTGCACGGTAACACCGATACCTTCTCCACAATTCCCTGTTTGGTGGCTGAAGGTGCAAAAACCCCCGACTTTTTTGGCAGTGAAGGGGAGGTATGTGACCGGGTCAGTGGCAATATAAGTGTGGGGAGATATGTATCATGAAGATTGCTATCTTTCATGATGTGAAAACCCAAAAGTTTCACTCCAGCATGTTATGTGCTGAGAGGGGTTAATCGGCCATGACAGGGTCGGGCTTTTTTGTGAGTAGCTGTAAGAGTTGGCTGGGATGGCTATTGACCATATCTCCACACCGAGGGTGTGGGTCACCAAGTTAAATGACCAGCCACTGTTTTATTTTCTCTTTCTGTGTGTCTGGAGGCAAGAAAGCTCCAAAGAAGTGCTTATGTGCAACTGTGCTGTTGATTATACCCTGAGCAGGCAGATTCCCGCAGGCATATGGACTGTGCTGTACGTTATTTTTTTTGTTTCCCGGTTGTGCCAGAAAGGCCACGTTTATTTTGTTGAACCCTGCACTGGTTTATGCCGTGATTTAAATAAACCAGCTGAAGAAACGTTCCTGTATAAAAAGTCTACAGATCTCTCTGTTAAAATGACAGTTTTTTGTCTGTAAAAAATCATTCAAAGAAAAATCATTTTAGAATTTTTTCCACCTTTCATGTCACCCATAATCTATACAAATCCATCGAGAAACAAACTGAAATCAATTTGAGGGGCAAAATAAAAATAGCAAAACTAAAATAATGTGGTTGCATAAGTTTGAAAACCCTGTTATAATTGGGGATGTGATAGTGTTCAGAATTAGTCAATCACATTGAAGCTCATGTTTAATAGTTGTCTGTACACAGCTGCCATCATTTAAAATGATTCTGATTAATTTTCACGTGGAGCATAGACCTGGGAAGTTACACGGTAGCACTGGTGCCCTCTCTAGAATTCCCTGTCTTGTGTCTGAAGGTGCCCAAACCTCCGGCTTTGGGCAAAGGGGTGAAATATGTGACAGAGTTACTGGTGATATATATGAGGGGAAATATGTTTCACTATACTTTATCTTTTTGTTTTTCGTTATGCTGGAGAAGCCATGTTTATTTTGTGAAACCCTGCTGCGGTTTATGCCATATATCAATAAACCTGCAGGAAGTTAACCCGAGACGTGTTTCCTATGTCTGCCTCTGTGAGAGCTGAGCAAGATGCTTTACCACACCCCATATAAGGTTTAGCTGTTCTAGTTGGATTTGACATTTTCTTAGTTGCATTTTATAGCACAAGCCATGTTCGGTAAACAACTAACAACGCAGCAAAGGGATCTCATGTTGAAAGTTATCAGTCAGGAGAAGAGTACAAAAAAATCCACGGCATTAAATATAACATGAAACATTGTGAAAATAGTCATCAAGATGTGGTTTAAATTTGGCACAATAGTGACATTACCTAGAGCTGGATGAAAAATTGATTTATAAAGAAAAGTAGAAAATTGGTCTGGGAGGCTACCAAAAGACCTACAGCAACATTAAAGAGCCGCAGGAATTTCTGGTAAGTACTGGTTGTGACAACAATCTCTCAAATTCTTCATATGTCTGGCCTATGGGATAGGGTGACAAGATGGAAGCTTTTTCTTACAAAGAAAAACAAATCAAGCCTGACCATGTTTTGCAAAAACCTACATCAAGTCTGACAAAAGCATGTTGGCTAACAGGACCACGGTTGAAGTTTTTGGTCATCTTTCCAAAATGTTTGGAGCAAAGTCAACATTGCACATAACCAAAAGAACACCATACCCACTGTGAAGCATGGAAGAGGCAGAATTATGCTTTGGGACTGTATTTCAGCTGGAACTGGGGCTTTAGTCAAGGTAGAGGAAATCAAGAACAGTTCCAAACATCAGTTTTGCATCAAAACCTTCAGGTTTCTGATGAAAAGCTGAAGATGAATTCCACTTTACAGTATGACAACAGCCCTAGGCATACCTGCAAATTAACAAAAGAATGACTTCTCCAGAAAATAAGATCAAAGTTTTGGAATAGCCTAGCCAGAGCCCAGACTTGGATTCATTTGAAAATCTGTGGCAGTTTTGGAGCGCTACTGCACAGAAGAGTAGTCAAAGATTGCCAATTCTAGCTATGCCATGCTGATAGATGACTATGCAAGAAGACTGAATTCTGTCATAAATTAAAAGGTAACTTTAACAAACTATTAGTTTAAGGGTCTGCATTTTTATGCACCCACATTATTTTAGTTCTTTATTTTTCTTTTACCACCAAAAAATATGATGGGACCCTTAAGTTCAATGTAATATGCAGCAAAATGTGTAGGGAAGTGTGAGGTGAAGAAGCAGCAATAGGTGGATATTGAGGGAGAAATTGAGTTGGTACAGTATGATTGATGATAACAATGATATTGGCTATGATGACCAACTGCAGTAGGATGCAGAAAGTCATCCAACAGTCCTCTTGGTCATGCTGGTGAGCACGGCAAGCTGTATGCTTGATTGCTTGTGGAATGGCAGGGATATCGTTAGTATCAAAGAAAGGGATGACTATTGGGTAGCCTTTAGTGATGAGCGAGCGTGCTCGTTTTAATCCTTTAATCGAGTATGCTCAGGTGCTTACTGAGTATCTTTAGCGTGCTCACATATTATGTTCGAGTCCCTGCATCTGCATGATTTGCGGCTGTTAGACAGCCTCAACACATGCAGGGATTGCCTGTTTGTTATGGAATCCTCACATGTGTTGAGTCTGTCTAACAGATGCAAATCATGTAAAGGCAAGAACTCGAACATAATATATGAGAATGCTGAAGATACTCGGTAAGCACCAGAGCATGCTCAGTTAAAGGGTTAAACGAGCACGCTCGCTCATCACTAGTAGCTATGCTTTTAGACACTTGCTATAAAAGCAAAATTAAAGTTTTTTTTCTGCCTCTTAAAGAGAGTCAAAATTGATGCATAACCAGGATAAGCTGTATGTCCGCTCAGAGAAGTTTTTGCTGAGCACATGCTTGCCAACCACAGGTCTGACCTGTAGAGTCAACACTCCATTTCCTGCACCAGTGCTTGGGTTACAATGTATATATATAGTATATATGACATGATGGATCAAATGTTTTCTCTGCCACTGTGCTAACAGGATGCATTTCATGCATCTTTTGACCAGCTATACCTAGACTGTAACAGTTCTCAAGCAAATATTCTGTGAAGTAGAGTAGCTACTGGGGGGTGGAGGGTTCGGTAGCTCCGGGCCCCTTGCTTGGGGGGGCCCACCACAGGGCGCCCACCTGGAGCTATGCTATTCTTAACTATATCGGAGTGCACCGGCTCCTTTTTCCCTGTGCTCAGATGTATTTACATCTCTTAGACATGAATACATCTGAGCAACACTGCAACACTGGGAGGTAGGGGAGTGCTCGTCATCCCCCTGTCCTGATGTGCCATGAAGTGCACACTGCTGACCTCATCACTCTGCTACTGTAAACACTGAGCTGCAGCGGTGGCAAGAACGCATCATGCTTGCATATTATGGGGCAGTGAGGAAAACTTTGAAAGGGAGCAGCGTGGGAGTGGGTGGACCATATGGAGAAGTGTTGGAACAGTATGGAGAGGAGGGAGCATGGGGGACAATATGGAGGAGTAGCGGGACCATTTGGAGATGTGGGGAACATTATGGAGAGGTAGGGGTCCGTATGGAGAAAAGGGAATGTGGAGGGACCATATTGAGAAGTGGGCGTTCAATATGAAGAAGTGGGGGGATAGTATGGAGATGTCACTGGTATGTCAGAGGTGACAGACAGTCACCCTGCAGTGGGTTGCAGGAGATCTCTACATTTGGCATTGCAGACAGCTTGCAGACAATTACCAATAGTGGTTCTGGTGCTGCATTCATGTACTGACTGTGGTTCTGTGCATAGGGGAGCTATAGACCCATCAAACTGTGTATAGGGAAGCTGTGAGGCATTATATTGTGCATAGGGGAGTTATGGGCCCATCATACTGTGTATTGGGGAGCTGTGGGGACATCATACTTTGTATAAGGGAGTGCTGTGGGTCCACTAAGCTGTATATTGTGGGACCCAGTGAACATTATTAAATGTTAATTTGGCACTTAAAGGGAATCTGTCTCCCTCTGGCACTTATCTGACCTCTAATATGGGCATACAGGTGATAGAAATGTAAATCTATACCTACCTGTATGGCCCATATTAGAGGTCTTGTTGCTGTGAAATGTCTTTTTTTTCCCTGCGGTGCCCCATGACGTGCAGTTGCGGCAGCCAAATCCCACGCCTGTGTACTTCACCTTTTACGCAAGGCGCACTTCTTCCTGCCGTCTATGTTCATTGCAGAGCAGGGATCTTGTGTGCAGGCACCGGCGAGTCACTCTTTTTGCGGGCCCAGGACCTACAACTTTACTATTTGTAGGCTGATCTGCATGTGGAAGAGGACCCCAACAACGCCGTTTCGACAGTGATTTTTCCAAAGGTGCTGAACGCCAGCCTATAAACACTGAATTTTAGAACATCTCTATTACAGCTAGAACCATTTGGACTAATGCCTTTATCAATTGCACTTTGCACTTTACAATAGGCTATTCCTTATGATGTATTTTCTGCTGGAATAGTATGCATTGGTTCACACGAATGGACTTTATCCCTTAAAGTTATAGTTGACACTCCAAGTCTGTTATAGCACTATGCACTTTATGTTTGATGATACAGTTTGCTCTGTCTAACATAGATAACTTTGAGCTAAAATTATTTTTTAGGTCTGAATTGACTTAGGCTTTTCTACATGTGGATTGCTTGACGGTATTTTCCCCGCTATTTTTATGATTACTTCACAATGGTTTTAACTTTGTTAAATAAATGTATGATGTTTTATCTTTAAGCATACAGTATATCTCTTCATTTTCTCTGATTGAATTCTAATCTGGAGCTGTGAGGTTGTATTCATTTCTGAAGTGGTATGCACTAATTTCTGGGACATTTGTGTTAATTGACTTCTGATTCTGAGAATAGACCCCATAGATTTCTGGATTTGCAGACTGAGACAGTGGCAAGAACTAGCCCAGTTATAGGGAAAGAGAGCCTGATTCCAGTGATGTGTCACTTACTGGGCTGCTATGTGCTGTTTTGATAAGATCTCTATTTTTTCTGTTGTAGCTGTAGCAGTGGTCATAATGCTGAGCTGTGTATAACCTACACCGCTGTTTGGCCCTATGTTCACTGTACATGGTCAGCAAGCTGCTAATCAATGGTGGGGGCAGGTTTACACAGTTTAGCCTGACTGCCGTGTACATGAGACCTAGTCTGGCAATGATAATCTCCTGCTGATAAAACACTGATTGTATTGAAACTGCAACACATAGCTCAGTAAGTTACACATATTTGGAATCAGGCTCACTTGCCCTATATTATAGCAATAAAAGGAGAAACAGGAGTGTATGGTATGAATAATCAAAAAGATAATTTTATTAAATCAACACTAAAATCATACTTAATAAAACCAGTTGTGAACAGAACAGGTAGAAATAATTACCATCCATAGGAAGTTTTACAAGTTCCACAATAACTTTAGCAACACTGCATACTAAGGTGCAACACAAAGTCTCATAAACCAGCCTAGTGGCAAAGTAAGTAGTATGTACTGGGGAGTATGCAAACTCACAATCCACAAGGGAGTTAATGCCTATATAGCCATAATAGGTTGCTATTTTGTAATCTGCCCAGTGGTATCCAAAGAAATGTAAACATTCTTACCCAAGAGGAGGCTGGCATGCAAGAAAAAAAAACGGGTGGGGATGAGCCCCCACAGGCCCCGACGCGCGTTTCGTGTGAATAAATAGTTGATTTCTCAAGTTTTTTGTGTATGAAGGACCAACAGGACATTGACCTATATAATTCTGCTTTTAAAATAAATAGCAAAAACCTACTGATGGATTTCCTTTAAAGAAATTGATTAATTGCTGCCCATATGAACAAATAGCCTATATTTTTAATATATTGCCCGAAAACATTCTGTCACATGTCAAAGTGACATGAACTGTCAAAATGAGAATTTTCAAATTACTCTTGAGTGCCAGGCTGATCTATGTGAAATAAATGTATGGAGTAGCTCATGCAATTCACTGCACTTATGTCAGCAATGTAAGTGTTTATCTGAGAGTGAAACCCAGCGGAGTGTACAGCATTTACCTCCAACATAAGAAGCTCTGCTGCCTTTGATCCACAAAATTGCTTCATCTATATACAAAACTCCAGGCTAAAATCATTTAAGTCACAGAGTGACTTGTATATTATTACTGTGAATTGAGTGCCTTGGTTTGCTGTTGAGATTGATTGATGATGGATATTTTGGTCTTACATTGATTCGTACTCTCCGAGGTGCAAGAAAAAATGCCGCTTAATGAAAAATCACTACTGCTGTAATACTGAAAAAACCCGCTGTATGAGGAAAATATCTTATTTGGTCAAAATTGCTATTTTGTTATTTCATTTACTTTAGATACATGGAGCATCACAACAAGAAATGGCACGGATAGCCCTCCGTCTGTGCTCATGTCTTGGACCTCTATGATGGTATAAAATGCTGCTAGGCCTATTAAGGGGACAGCATAATTTTTAACAATTTGAGGAAAACCTGCCTGTTATACCTTAAGTGTTGTACCATAAAATAGTAGTTTTGTAAATTATATTCAATGTTATTCAATGGTCGTGTAGTTTAACCCCTTAAGGACCTTGGGTTTTTCCGTTTTTGCGTTTTCGTTTTTTGCTCCCCTTCTTCCCAGAGCCATAGCCTTTTTATTTTTCTGTCAATATGGCCATGTGAGGGCTTTTTTTTTTGTGGGACGAGTTGTACTTTTAAATGCCATGACTGGTTTTACCATATCGTCTACTGGAAAACGGGAAAAAAATTCCAAGTGCGGTGAAATTGCAAAAAAAATGCAATTCCACAGTTGTGTTTTTTTTTTTTTATACCACGTTCACTGAATGCTAAAAGTGACCTGCCATTATTATTCTCCAGGTCATTACTAGTTCATAGACACCAAACATGTATAGGTTATTTTTTATTTAAGTGGTGAAAAAAAAATCCAAAGTTTGCTAAAGAAAACAAACAAAATGGTGCAATTTTCCGAGACCGGTAGCGTCTCCATTTTTTGTGACCTGGGGCTGGGTGAGGGCTTATTTTTTGCATTTTTTTTTTACACTTTCTGCATGCTTCAATAGTCTCCATATGAGACTAGAAACTGCAGTTTCCTGATCGTTTCTACTGCATACAGGCGACGAGCAGATCGCCTGTATGCAGGAGAAATGCTCCTGTGCTATGAGCGTCGACCACTAGGTGGCTCTCATAGCTAGCGAGACATGACAACCACAGGGGTCTGCGGCAGACCTCGGTTTGTCATGCTGACCCATCGGTGACCCGCGATCATGTGATGGGGTCACCGATGGGCGGGGCTAAGGCCGCGCTTCCAGCGCGGCGCTGTTAAATGCCGCTGTCAGAGATTGACAGCAGCGTTTAACTGATTATCAGCCGCGGGTGGATCGCGATTCTTCCCGCGGCTGTTGCGGGCACATGTCAGCTGTAAGGCTGTGTGCCCACGATGCGTTTTTAATGCGTTTCCGCAGCGTTTTTGCAGCTGCGGAAACGCATTAAAAACGCAATAAAAACGCATGGTAGAAGGGCAGCAATGTTCCCCAATGATAATCCGCATGTGCTGTTCACATGCTGTGGAAATTTCCGCTGCGGATTATCATTGCGGAAAAAAACGCAGCACTACCAATTATTTTGCGGAAGTGCTGCGTCTTCGCTGCCATTGACGTGCATTAGACCACATGGATTACGCATCACTGCATATGTAGGTGCGTAGTCCAAGAGTTCTAATGTGCGGATGGTACCCGGGTGTAGATGAGAGGAGAGTCTCATCCACACCCAGGTACCATTAAAAAATCTGTAAAAAAAGAATAAAATAAAAAATAAATGTATACTTACCTTCTGTCGGCCCGCGCTGCGCTCCTACTTGCTTCCCGGCACTTTGCAGTGAATTGAAGGACCTGCGCTGACGTCAGAGTCATGTGACGGGTCACGCGACGCTGACGTCGGCAGGTCTTTCAATTCACTGCTGCCGGCAGCCGGGACCGAGCGAAACAAGACAGCGCGGGCCATCGGAGGGTAAGTTTATATTTATTTTTTTATTTTTACCACTCTCTCGGGTCACACTATATAAATCCATGAAGTTTGCATGGATTTATATAGTGTGACCTAGTTGTCACAAGCACTTTCCAAGTGATGCTAATCGCTTGGAAAGCGCTTGTCAATCCACATGCGGAAATGTCAGTGAATAACGCTCCATTTCCGCATGTCCCTGGCAGGAAAACGCAAGTACAATCTGAGTCACCCCAGGCCTGGATGCCACAAACAATAATCTGTGTCTGAGAGCAGGAGGGAGGTTCCCTAGTTAGGGACCATTAGCATGCAGCACCTCCTGTCCCAGGCCAGTAGGGGGAGCTGGCTGCCCTATAAAAGCTGGAACTGGGGCAGGGTTAGAGAGACCAGAACCCACTTCTGAAGTGACCAGAAGGGTTTCTTAGAGGAAGGGACAGGTCAGCAGCAGCTGAGGAGTCCGTGAGGCAGAGGAGGAACTGCAAGCCAGGGACAGAGGCGACGAGAGCCGGTCCTGGCAGAGAACCAATCTAACCGGACATTGGGGTCCGAGGCTGCCCGGGTTATCAAGCCCAGCAGCAGAGAACCAACCCGCGAGGGATTTCAGGTCCCTTGGCCTAAGTAGCCTGGAGGCTCCGCCACACAGAGGGACCAGTACAGCGAGGAGAAAGCAAAAGGCCCGAGTTGCAAGCCATACAGGCGTGAAGTACACGGCCAGCTCAGGGACGTGGGCTATTACACCACGAAGAGGGGGATAGTCAGAAAGAGCATAGAGAGAATGGTAGGCCTACACACTCACCCTGACCAGTGGGGCTCGCCCGAATGCTCTCAGATACCCAGGCCCATTCCTAACCGGTACTACTGTTGGGTCATTAATAACATCTACAATAAAGACCCAGAACTGTTTTGAAACGGGCTCTGAACTTTTACTATTGCGGCCGGCACTATCACCCCCAGCATCCACCTACACTGCCCTGGGGCTACACTCTTCCCGTGGGGAGTTATCCTACCCCTGTGCTGCACACCAACACCAGCCTCAGCCGTCTGCCTCGCAGCAGCGGTTATCCCTGACCGCAATCCACGGGTGGCGTAGTCGGATATTCACAAATCTATAAATAGACTGCCACAACATTGCTCTGACCGCCCTGAGCCACGGGACCGGGTTGCCACCACTACCCCCATCAGCACCGTACACCAGAAGGCCCGGTTCCGGGTACCCCACGGCCCAGGGGGCGAGTCACAATCCGCATGCGTTTTTTTCTGCCAGGGAGATGCAGAAACGCTCAGGAAAAAATCCGGAGCATTTCAACATCGTGGGCACATAGCCTAAGAATCAGCTGACAAGTGCCCGGTTCAGTGTGGGCTCAGCCCCGGAGCCCGTGCTGAATCGGGGGTAATAGCCTATAGCGTACTAATACGTCATAGGCTATTAAGAAGTTAAATAACTTTTTATATATCAATAGTAACAAAATATAAGAAACTTTGCAATATAACTTATCAGAGAAATCTGTTTCTTTCTCCACTTAAAAGCCCCTTTCTTTCCGTCCTGCCTTACCATAAACTCTGATAAATCAAACAGTTCAAATCTGTCTTGATCATAGCAAGATAGACTCCCCGAAAAGTGAAGTGTAAGGCTGCTGTAACATTTCGTCTAGGCACCTGTTTAGGGGCCCCATCGGGGCTTACGTCCGAACCCCCAGCAAAACGGGATTCGGATGTATGCGACAAGCCAACGGGGCCATAGACTGTAATGGTGCCGACAGAGCACACGTGCGCTCTACCATACATCATCTTTGGACATGTAAGCCTATTAGAGACGGACACCCAGGTGCAGTCGACAGACGCAGTCTGGTTTGGACGTAAACCCTGATGCGTGGAATATGAAGGCAGTCAGCATCTGGAACTACTGGAGTGCGCCTGTATCTGACAAATGTGACGTAGTAGACTCAGATGTACCAGTCAGTGCTGAAGTTTTATTCATGGTACGCATGCACTAGTAACAAAAGTTGCATGAACGAGCATGTACAATAACAGACACAGAAGAAGCAGTGTCACTATGGTGCCCAAAAATGCCATTGTGCTTAGCATAACCAAAATATCAGTGAAATATTGAAACACTTAAACAGTAATGATCATGTTAGGGTATTAACCCTAGAACGCATACCTGGGGCCTCGCAGGCCCGCCCTGTTAGGCTATGTGCCCACGATGCAGAAATGAAGCAGAAAATTTCTGCAGCATTTCTGCATCTCCCTGGCAGAAAAAAACGCATGCAGATTGTGCATGCGTTTTTCCTGCAGAATACATGCGGATCCACATGCGGATTCACATGCATTTCCGCATGCAGATTGACAAGCGCTTTCCAGGCGATAGCATCACTTGGAAAGTGCTTGACAACTAGGTCACACTGTATAAATCCATGCAAACAGCATGGATTTATACAGTGTGAACCGTAAAAATTAAAACAAATAAAGCTATACTCACCCCCGAGGCCCCGGCATGGCTGCAGCGCTTGTTCCTGTCTGGTTCCCGGCTGCCGGCATATCGCGAGACAGAGCGGTGAAGGGCCTGCGGTCACATGACTGTGACGTCACCGAAGGTCCTTCAGCGATGCTGGCATTCAGAGAGAAGCCTTCGGAAAGGTGAGTATAAACTTTATTTGTTATTTTATTCTTTTTTTACAGGTACAATGGTACCCAGGTCTGGATGAGAGTCTCCACACTTGTGTGGAGCAAGGCCGCATCCACTAGACGGGTGCTGGCCGGGAATATGCATATAGCATACATCATTGCCGTTGTTGGCTCAGAAACTTGTGAATCCCTGCAGCACACAGTCCATGCACTGGGGGGATTCATAGCTCTGCAGTCACACTGAGTGACTGTAGACTTATCAGTTTAGACTGGACAACCCTTTTAATACCCTATCATGATCATTACTGTTTAAATGTTTCAATATTTCACTGATATTTTGGTTATGCTAAGCACAATGGCATTCTAGGGCACCATAGTGACACTGCTTCTTCTATGTCTGTTATTGTACATGCTGGTTCATGCAACTTTTGTTACTAGTCCATGCATACCATGAATAAAACATCAGCACTGACTGGTACATCTGAGTCTACTACGTCACATTTGTCAGGTACAGGCGCACTCCAGTAGTTCCAGATGCTGACTGCCTTCATACTCCATTGATTACACCTCCATGTGAGTTCTATTATTACATTGCTAGAACACTTACTCCTGCTGAGTATGTGTGTAAGAGCGATACACGTAGGTTTTCCCCAGCAGCACTAGTCTGCTTACCCATCATTAGGCTGCGTGCTCATGATCAGGAATAGCAGCTATTTGCACACAGCTCACCTGCACTGCATCCGAAACGCCACGTTCTACAGTGCAAGCACAGTGGATGGGATTTATAGAAATCCCACGCTCACTGTGCTTCTATTTAATGCTGCGTAAACTCACCCACAGTGCAAGTTTACGAGCCACAGCATGTCAATTTCTGTAGAGGAGATGCCAGTCTCCGCTGCAGATTTTGTCTGATTGAATGTCATTAAATGCGGTGGATCCGCATTTACTGACAAGCAAAAGTGCGGCATTATAATGCAGTGCTTTGGAAGCAGCGAAAAAATGCTTCGTCCAAAGCTCTGCTGGTTCCTGATCGTGGGGATGTAGCCTAATAGTTTTCTTTTAGTTGATTTTGGTATGTCACATTGTGATTGTTAACAATCATTCTCATGTGATAATATTGATATGATTAGTTAGACAGTATGAAAATAAGCAAGTTTGCAATTGACTTGCTTTTTCTATCTGCTGTCATTCTCGTAATATGAGAGATATATTGTTTACAGCTGGTTACCACCAAAAGCTGACCAAGTATGTGCAATCTAGGCTTACAAATTAACTCCTGAGATCCCAGTCACCTCTCTCCAGACCATTAATTTTTGTAAAGCAGACAAATAGCTACTCACCTCTCCAGCCCTTTCTGATCCTAATCCATCCAAAGCTGCTGCTATTAGTCTTGCAAGATCACAATCCTGAGCACCTCTCCTTATCACTGCTCATTTTTTCCAAGCCATGTACTTGTTTCAAAGGCCCTGTTATCACTATATGTAAGTATTCTGTACAAAGGCACTGACAAAATGTGTCACAGTAGCACAATAAGCTCAGAAGAAAAAAGATACTGACCAAAACCAGGGGAGGAGTCCTGAGGAGATAATTTGCATATTCCCACTGCATTTTGGGGTAAGTGAAGAGTCTCCGCGAGCTCAAAGAACACTGGATTTTGGCTGTTGGAGCTGAAAAGAGGACATCGGTAAGGCATTTTGAAGCTTTTTTTCTAAGCTTTTTTCACTGTTTTCAGAACATTAACAATAAGAACATGGAAGAGTCCAGGAGCCATTTGGTGAGCTGCATATCCTGCTACATGTTCACAGACTTGCCAGTGGAAAAGCCAAACTTCACATGCCAGAAATGCAAGCTTGTGTCCCTGTTGGAGGAAAAGTTGCGAAATCTAGAAGAGAGGTTAACTACCTTGAAAATCATTAAGGAAGGTGAAGAGTTCTTAGACAGAGCAGAATTATCTCTTCATGATTCAGAAAGAGAAGAAATTCGAACTGCACCTGACGAAACCGAGGAATGGAAGCATGTGACCCACAGAAGCAGGAGGATCGAGAGGCAGTCAGCACCCATACTGCTCAGGAACCAGTACCAGGCTCTCACGCAGGAGAACCATGAAGAAATACAGCAAAATAAGACTTTGCCAGCAATGAATAACCTTGTAAGCCCTCAGAATCCTCCTGGATGGAGAAAGAAGAATGTTGTGAAGAAAAAACGGAAAATGGTGGTTATGGGGGATTCCCTGTTAAGAGGAACAGAGGCCGCTCTCTGCAGACCAGACATAACCTCAAGAGAAATGTGCTGTCTTCCAGGAGCAAAAATTAAAGATGTGTCTGACAGGATATCAAGACTCTTCAGACCTACAGATCACTACCCATTCCTGCTAATACATGTGGGGACAAATGACACCGCAAGAAAGGACCTGGAAACCATCTGCAGTGACTTTGAAGACTTAGGCAAGAAAGTGAAAGAATTGGGAGCGCAGGTGGTCTTCTCATCCATCCTCCCAGTGGATGGCCATGGAACAATGAGGTGGAATAAGATTCTACAGGTGAACAACTGGCTACGTCGATGGTGCCGTCAACAAGGATTTGGATTTCTGGATCACGGAATGAATTACCTATATGATGGACTACTTGCTAGAGATGGGGTGCACCTTACGAAGACTGGAAAACATGTATTTGGAATTCGCCTTGCTACACTCATCAGAAGAGCTTTAAACTAGAACAATGTGGGAAGGGAAGCAAAAGGCCAGAAAAAGCCATACAGCTGACAAATACTATTGAGATCTCTGCTACTGGAAGTGGAAAAGAAGAACAAAGACAAAACAATTTAAATAATAAAAATATGGGAGGAAGAGAAACCAATCACAAACTAAAATGTTTTTATACAAATGCACAAAGCATGGGCAACAAACAAGGAGAATTGGAACTTCTAATGCAGGAAAAGGAATATGATGTCATTGGAATCACTGAAACTTGGTGGGACGATACACATGATTGGAATAAAAGGCTAAAAGGATACAACTTATTTGCAAGAAACAGACTTGATAAACGAGGAGGAGGTGTTGCATTGTATGTTAGAAAAGCATATATCTGCACAGAGATTGAAGCTTCAGAGACTGTGAGTTCTGTGGAAACTGTTTGGGTAAGAATACAAGGAGAGAACAACGGAAAGGACACCATTGTAGGCATTTACTACAGGCCACCTGGGCAAGCTGAAGATATGGATGAACTCTTTATGTATCAAATGACCAAGTTCTCCAAAAAATATGACGTAGTGGTCATGGGAGATTTCAACTATCCAGACATTTGTTGGGAATCTCTCTCAAGTAAAACTAACAGGTCAAGCAAATTCTTATCCTCTCTTGCTGACAACTTTATCTTCCAAAAGGTAGGGGAGAAAACAAGGGGATCTGCTACTTTGGATCTAATCCTTATAAACAGGGAGGAAATGGTTGAGGAGGTAAAGGTGGCTGGGACCCTAGGAGGCAGCGATCATGCTATTATAGAATTTTGGATAACTAGAGGAGGAAGACATGTGAAGACTCAAACTTCAAGGTTAGATTTTAGAAAGGCAGATTTTAAGAGACTCAGAAAGAGAATAGGAGGGATCCAATGGCTGGATGTCCTTAAGGACAAAAATGTCCAGGAAGGATGGGAAATTTTTAAAAATGAGATTCTCAAAGCACAATCGTTAACAATCCCGAAAAGTAGGAAGAATGGGAAGCTTTTAAGGAAACCAGGATGGATGAACACAGAACTTAAACACATGCTAAAAAGAAAGAAAGAAATGTTTATTAAATGGAAAGAGGGAGGCATATCTAAAGAAGATTATAATGCAGTCTGCAGATCCTGTAGGGCACGTATCAGGTTAGCTAAAGCTGACAATGAATTAAGGCTTGCAAGAGATGTCAAAAGCAATAAAAAAGGATTTTGGGGGTATGTCAAAAGTAAAAGAAAAGTCAAAGATGCTATAGGATTTTTACAGGATGAAAATGGAGAAATGGTAAGTGAGGATGCTGAGAAGGCCAAACTTTTTAATTCCTATTTTGCATCTGTTTTCTCTCAGAAAGAAAATGTAACATCAACTGATCTTCACTGTCCTTTTAAAGGAATAGAGGAATCCAAGTTATCTGTAAACAGAAAGATTGTGAGGGAATATTTAGCTAACATAAATGAGTTCAAGTCTCCAGGTCCAGATGAATTACACCCCAGAGTACTGAAGGAGATCGTAGAAGAAATTTTAGAACCACTCTCCATAATCTTTGAAAATTCTTGGAGAACAGGAGAAGTCCCAGAAGACTGGAGAAGAGCAAATGTTGTTCCTATCTTCAAAAAGGGGAAGAAGGTGGACCCAGGGAACTATAGGCCGGTGAGTCTGACTTCTATACCAGGAAAGATCTTTGAACAAATTATTAAACAACATGTATGCAAGTACATGGATAAGAATGAAGTGATTAACCAGAGTCAGCATGGGTTTGTAACTAACAAGTCATGTCAGACTAACTTAATTTCCTTCTATGACAGAATCACTGACTGGGTGGATCAGGGAAATGCTGTAGATATAGTATATCTTGACTTCAGCAAAGCATTTGACAAAGTATCTCACACCATCCTTATTGAAAAAATGACCAAGTATGCAATGGACCAGGCAACTGTTAGGTGGATTCATAACTGGCTTAGTGATCGGACTCAAAGGGTGGTTGTAAATGGCTTCACATCCAGCTGGATGAATGTCTCAAGTGGGGTACCACAGGGCTCCGTCCTGGGACCTGTATTGTTCAACATCTTTATCAATGATTTAGATGAAGGAATTGAGGGTAAGCTGATTAAATTTGCTGATGACACAAAGCTAGGAGGGATAGCTAATACTAGAGAAGAGAGAGAGAGGATTCAAAAAGACCTAAATAAACTGGAGCAGTGGGCAGCAACCAACAGAATGGTTTTTAAGAGGGAAAAATGCAAAGTACTACATCTGGGCAATAAAAATGAAAAAAGCATATACAGGATGGGAGGAATAGAGCTAAGCAACAGTACATGTGAAAAAGACTTAGGTATACTAATAGATCATAGACTGAACATGAGTCAACAGTGTGATGCAGCAGCAAAAAAGGCAAATACAATTCTGGGATGTATTAACAGAAGCATACAGTCTAGATCACGTGAAGTCATTATCGGTCTTTACTCCTCTTTGGTCAGACCTCATCTGGAATACTGTGTACAGTTTTGGGCACCACATTTTAAAAAAGACATAGACAAACTGGAGCAAGTTCAGAGAAGAGCGACCAGAATGGTGACTGGTCTGCAAACCATGTCCTATGAGGAACGGTTGCAGGATTTGGGAATGTTTAGCTTGCAAAAAAGAAGACTGAGAGGAGACTTAATAGCTGTCTACAAATATGTCAAGGGCTGTCACATTGTAGAAGGATCATCTTTATTCTCATTTGCACAAGGAAAGACTAGAAGCAATGGGATGAAACTAAATGGGAGGAGACACAGATTAGATATTAGAAAAAACTTTTTGACAGTTAGGGTGATTAATGAGTGGAACAGGCTGCCACGAGAGGTGGTGAGTTCCCCTTCAATGGACGTCTTCAAACAGAGGCTGGACAGACATCTGTCTGAGATGATCTAGTGAATCCTGCTTTGAGCAGGGGGTTGGACCAGATGACCCAGGAGGTCCCTTCCAACTCTACCATTCTATGATTCTATGATTCTATGAAAACAGTCACTGTGGCAGGAATGACCCCAGGAAAAAGAAAGTGAAAAGGCTGGAGAGCTGTGTGCTCCTGATGATGCATGTCGAGAATAACCCTTTAATTCTATGCCTATTATTTGGTGGTTTTGTTCCCCTATGGTATGATTGTTAAGAACACAGATGCTAAGCGCTATATATTTTATAATGTCTTTTCTATTTAGTTGTTAAATAGGGGCCACTTTCATCTCTTTGACATTTGGTATTGTTTATTATTTTTAATATTGTCTGTAAGAAAAATTACATAATATTTGTTTTGTGTCGCGCAGTATATTATATTTGTCCTTAAGGGGTTTTAATCGTCTTTGGTGTTTTTTTTTACTATACTAATAAAACTTTTAATTTTTTATTACATTTGTAACGTGCACTATTTCCATGTATTGCTTTTCCTTTTTTTCTATTTTTTTCCAATCAATTCCAAGCTAGTGTTTTGATCCCCTACATTATTTCTTGCCATGTTGAAACAATGATTTTCTCAGCGATGTAAAATCCATTTGTGACCAGAAAGGTATGTTTAAAATTGTCTTTTACCACCTATACAGCTATACAGCATTGTAAGCAGTTTGATGACCCTAAAACCACTCAACCAGAGTTTAATGTACAAGTTCACTATTATGATTGTCATCCAAATATGTATATATATATATATATATATATATATATATATATATATATATATATACACTGCTCAAAAAATAAAGGAAACACTCAAATAACACATCCTAGATCTAAATGAATGAAATATTCTCATTGAATACTTTGTTCTGTACAAAGTTGACTGTGCTGACAACAAAATCACACAAAAATCATCAATGGAAATCACATTTATTAACCAATGGAGGCCTAGATTTGGAGTCACCCCCAAAATTAAAGTGGAAAAACACACTACAGGCTGATCCAACTTTGATGTAATGTCCTTAAAACAAGTCAAAATGAGGCTCAGTATTGTGTCCACGTGCCTGTATGACCTCCCTACAATGCCTGGGCATGCTCCTGATGAGGTTGCGGATGGTCTCCTGTGGGATCTCCTCCCAGACCTGGACTAAAGCATCCGCCAACTCCTGGACAGTCTGTGGTGCAACGTGACGTTGGTGGATGGAGCGAGACATGATGTTCCAGATGTGCTCAATCGGATTCAGGTCTGGGGAATGGGCGTGCCAGTCCATAGCTTCAATGCCTTCATCTTGCAGGAACTGCTGACACACTCCAGCCACATGAGGTCTGGCATTGTCCTGCATTAGGAGGAACCCAGGGCCAACCGCACCAGCATATAGTCTCACAAGGGGGTCTGAGGATCTCATCTCAGTACCTAATAGCAGTCAGGCTACCTCTGGCGAGCACATGGAGGGCTGTGCGGTCCTCCAATGAAATGCCACCCCACACCATTACTGACCCACTGCCAAACCAGTCATGCTGAAGGATCTTGCAGGCAGCAGATCACTCTCCACGGCATCTCCAGGCTCTTTCACGTCTGTCACATGTGCTCAGTGTGAACCTGCTTTCACCTGTGAAGAGCACAGGGCACCAGTGACGACTTTGTCAATCCTTGTGTTCTGTGGCAAATGCCAACCCCCATCTGTGGACGTCGGGCCCTCATACCACCCTCATGGAGTCGGTTTCTAACCGTTTGTGCAGACACATGCACATTTGTGGCCTGCTGGACGTCATTTTGCAGGGCTCTGGCAGTGCTCCTCCTGTTCCTCCTTGCACAAAGGAGGAGGTAACGGTCCTGCTACTGGGTTGTTGCCCTCCTATGGCTCCCTCCACATCTCCTGGTATCTGCTCCATGCTCTGGACACTGTGCTGATGGACACAGCTACCCTCCTTGCCACAACTCCTACTGATGTGCCATCCTGGATGAACTGCACTACTGTACAACTTCTGTGGGTTGTACTGTAGACACCGCCTCATGCTATTGTACCTCTAGTGGTGAGAGCAATGGCAAAATGAAAAAGTGACCAAAACAACAGCCAAAAAGGATGAGAACAGAGAACCACTCCTTTATAGGGGGTATCTTGCTAATTGCCTATCATTTCTACCAGTTGACTGTTCCATTTGCACAACAGCAGGAGAAATTGTTTCACAATCAGTGTTGCTTCATAACTGGACAGGTAGATTTCACAGAAGTGTTATTGACTTGAAGTTACATTGTGTATTTTAAGTGTTCCCTTTATTTTTTGAGCAGTGCATATATATATATATATACTGGCCACCATTTTTCTGACCCATAAAGGCCCATCAAAAGTTTAAAAGAAAAAGAAAAACTTTTACTCACCTTACTACTTACCTCTCTGACTCCTCCGCCCCTGATCGTCAATCGTCTGGTCTCCGTCGCAACTTTTTATCACCATCGCGAGTACTGAAATCCCTGGTCCTTTCACACTAGGCTGGAACTTCTGGCTTCGATGAGGCCCGTGATGCTTCTGCGCATGTCACAGTGCAAGTCGTTACGTCATGATGATGTGATGTTATGTAGTAAGAAGCAGTGATATCTTTGAAGAGCCTTTGCAGGATGTGCCATTAATGAGAAGAGACTGCCATCTGCTGGCCAGGTGACATCAAGTGAAACCGAATTGCGCTGGAAGATTTGCGGGGGGAGCGTCTTCATGTCCTGGACCTGGTCAGGTGACCCACCGGAAGTACTTCTTTGTTATAAAAGCCCTGTGCGCCAAACCACAGGCAGATTTGGTGCCAGGGAAGAGAGCGGAGCAGATGTGCTCCAGAGATACCGCTGAGACCAGCGTGACAGGCCTCAACGGGAAGTCCGCGCCCCCCCCAGGTGTCGGTCATCACCTGACAAGGTCCGGATTCCCTGCAGGAGAACTCCAAGTTCTGTCTACGTTGGTAAGGGCCAGGATCCACGAACTGCGCTGGTCAAGCCCCCGAAACCCGACGTCGCCTGTCAAGAGCTGAGGCCTCGTCATCTCCGCCTCGGGATGGCTGGGACTAGGATTACAAGTTGGGAGGGGGCCGGTTGGGGCATGGGAGGCTCAGCGGGCTTTGATAGATTACATGAGAGAGACTTGTGGCCTAGCGACCCCCGCTAGAGTCAGAGCTTCAGAGAGACTTAAGTGGTAACTCCCACGACTGGGCGTACTACTTTTGTGAAGAGAACATTAATGTTAAATAGAGAAAAACTTTCTTTGCTATTCCAAGCTTATTGTTATTCATTTTACTGTTGATTCGCCTTGTTACTAAAACTAATTGTTTAACTCCTTAGTGACTGAGCCAATTATGTCCTTAATGACCAAGCCAAATTTTACAATTCTGACCAGTGTCACTTTATGTGGTATGCAAATTGCCTCTTCAGAGTTGAAGAAGACTTGAACTCTAAAGTGCCACCTATTGGAAGCAGCAATCGGCCCTTTAATGAGTCTTGCAATATGACTTAGCCAAATCAGAATCTCAAGTTGCAGATATGCTGTTTCGTACTATTGGCCCTCGTCAGTGCAAAGTATGAGCACTGATTTGGCTTGGTGAGAAGCTCTGGACTGAGGTCTAAGGGGTAACGGTTCTCCTTGTGGAGAGTGACATACCGGCTCTGGCATGCCAAGATAAGGAGGCTTATTTGCCGTGCAATGCTTCTCTGGGAAATTTAATATGCAAATTGCCTCTTCAGAGATGAAGAGGACTTGAACTCTATAGTGCCACCGATTGGAAGCAGCAATCCTACAAGTCACAATTGACCCTTTAACGACTCTTGCAGTATGACTTAGGGTAATAGCCAAATCATAATCTCAATTTGCAGACACGGTGTTTCGAGCTATTGGCCCTCGATGTGAGGAATGCAAAAGAAACAATCATTCCTCACATGTATTAAAGCTGTCAAACAGTCGCAAATCATGCACATGGGAGTGATTTAAATATAACTAGAGATGAGCGGTGTTCGACTAGAACTGTTCGCCAATCTCAAATTCGAGCTGTTTTGGGCGGTGTTCGAGTTGTTCGACGAACCCCGAAAAATTTGCAAAAAATTCGGCTGTTCGAGGTTATGTTCGATAACTGAACGTGCACCAAAAGCGTGTCCTGCAAGTCTGGCGCTATTTAGAGCACCAATCATGCAGGGATTGTCTGCCACTCACTGTAATGTCACAGCCATGGCAGGTTTGTGGCATTACAGTGATTGCCCAAATCGATGGGAACAGTGCTCACAGTGAAACATGAAAAGCCGGCAATTCAGCAGCGGCATACACCGGTACCCGACAAATTAGAACAGAAAGAATAGAGAATCACACATAGATTAGATAGATAGAAACATGTCAGTCACATATATATGAAGTACAGTGACAGTGTTGCTTACTGTACTTGTCATTTAGTGTAAAGGATTTATTAAAAAAAATAATAGTGTTTTCATGCACCGTCTCTTTAATAAAGCCGGCCGGCAATTCAGCAGCGGTACCCGACAATTTAGAATAGAAGGAATAGAGAATCACACATAGATTAGATAGATAGAAACATGTCAGTCACATATATAAGAAGTACAGTGACAGTGTTGATGACTGTACTTGTCATTTAGTGTTAAAATAAAGGATTTATTAAAAAAAAAATTGGCGTGGGGTTCCCCATAATTTTAGGCTCTAGCGGAGGTTAAGCAGACGGCTGGGGCAGATGTTTGAAGCCTGGGAAGGGGGTAATACCCACGGAGCTTCCCAGGCTACTAATATCAGCCCCCAGCTGAATACCTAGCCTTTACTAGCTATTAAAATGGGGGACCTCCCAAAAAAATGACGTGGGGTCCCCCCTATTTTAATAGCTAGCAACGGCTAGGCAGACAGCTGGGGGCTGATATTAATAGCCCAGGAAGGGTGCCATGAATATTGGCCCCCTCCCAGGCTAGAAACACCAGCCGTCAGCCGCCCCAGAAATGGCGCATCCATAGGATGCGCCAATTCTGGCACTTAGCCTCGCTCTTCCCACTGCCCTGTAGCGGTGGAAGTGAAGTAATATGGTTGGGGTTGATGTCAGCTTATAATGCCAGCTGACATCGAGCCCAGGTTAGTAATGGAGAGGCGTCTATAAGACACCCCCATTACTAACCCCATAGTGAAAGTTAAAAAAAACACAAACACCCAGAATAAAGTCCTTTAATTGAAATACAGACACAATTCTTTATTGTTCTAAATTAAACCATACTTACAATCACGCCGATTCCAGCTGAAGCCAACGATCTCCTGCAATAAAAGTAAAATAATAAAGCAACCTCATCCTTACCTTTCCATGGTTCCCAGGACAGCTCCAGCTCTGCTACATCGAGATGACAGGCTGGACCGCAGCAGAACGCTGCCATCCAGCCTGTCATCCCGCAGACACTGAGAAGCGCAGGCAGGAAGCCTGAGTGCAGGAGAATTTTCCCACGCTGTCAGTGACGTGCATGAGGTGAGCCGAGTTCATTGGACATGAGTTCACCTCATGCACGTCACTGACAGCGTGGGAGAATTCTCACACTGAAGCGCTGAGTGCAGGAGAATTTTCCCACGCTGTCAGTGACGTGCATGAGGTGAGCCGAGTTCATTGGACATGACCTCGGCTCATCTGGATACCGTCACAGCGAGACACTGAGGAGCGCAAGCATGCCTGCACTTCTCAGTGTCTGCGGGATGACTGGCTGGATGGCAGCGTTCTGCTGCGGTCCAGCCTGTCATCTCGATGTAGCAGAGCTGGAGCTGTCCTGGGAACCATGGAAAGGTAAGGATGAGGTTGCTTTATTATTTTTCTTTTATTGCAGGAGATCGTTGGCTTCAGCTGGAATGGGCGATACTGTAAGTAGGGTTTAATTTAGAACAATAAAGAATTGTGTCTTTATTTCAATTAAAGGACTTTATTCTGGGTGTTTGTGTTTTTTTTAACTTTCACTATGGGGTTAGTAATGGGGGTGTCTTATAGACGCCTCTCCATTACTAACCTGGGCTTGATGTCAGCTGGCATTATAAGCTGACATCAACCCCAACCCTATTACCCCAATGCCACCGCTACAGGGCAGTGGGAAGAGCGAGGCTAAGTGCCAGAATTGGCGCATCCTATGGATGCGCCATTTCTGGGGCGGCTGACGGCTGGTGTTTCTAGCCTGGGAGGGGGCCAATATTCATGGCACCCTTCCTGGGCTATTAATATCAGCCCCCAGCTGTCTGCCTAGCCTTTGCTAGCTATTAAAATAGGGGGGACCCCACGTCATTTTTTTGGGGGGGTCCCCCATTTTAATAGCTAGTAAAGGCTAGGTATTCAGCTGGGGGCTGATATTAGTAGCCTGGGAAGCTCCATGGGTATTACCCCCTTCACAGGCTTCAAACATCTGCCCCAGCCGTCTGCTTAACTTCCGCTAGAGACTAAAATTACGGGGAACCCCACGCCAATTTTTTTTTAATAAATCCTTTATTTTAACACTAAATGACAAGTACAGTCATCAACACTGTCACTGTACTTCATATATATGTGACTGACATGTTTCTATCTATCTAATCTATGTGTGAAGCTCTATTCTTTCTGTTGTAAATTGTCGGGTACCGCTGCTGAATTGCCGGCCGGCTTTTTTAAAGAGACGGCGCATGAAAACACTATTATTTTTTTTAATAAATCCTTTACACTAATTGACAAGTACAGTAACCAACACTGTCACTGTACTTCATATATATGTGACTGACATGTTTCTATCTATCTAATCTATGTGTGATGCTCTATTCCTTCTTGTCTAAATTGTCGGGTACCGGTGTATGCCGCTGCTGAATTGCTGGCCGGCTTTTTTAAAGAGAGCGTCTTCTGAGCAGTTTGTCAGCTTTTGGACACATTTGAAGGTGTTTTCTATGTGTTTCTATGTGTTTTTGTTTGCCTGCCATTGGTTTTAACGGTGTTCGATGGTGTTCTAAGGTGTTCGACGAACAGTTCGACGAACAGTTCCTCGAACATCCCGGTGTTCGACGAACCGAACCGAACCCGAACACTACGGGGGTGGCTCAACACTTAACATAACACCGAGCAGCTGTAACTACTCGGTGCTCGCCCGAGCATACTCGGCGAAAGGGTTAACAGAAAATACTCACTCAACACTACTTATTTGCCGTGCAATGCTCTTTTGGGAAATTTAATATGCAAATTTCCTCTTCAAAGATGAAGATGACTTGAACTCTGTAGTGCCACCTATTTTATGTGGTAGTAACTGTGGAACGCTTCAACGGATCCCACTGATTCTGAGATTGCTTTTGTGACATATTGTACTTCATGGTATTGGTAAAATTTCTTCGATATGACTTGCATTTATTTGTGAAAAAAATGGAAATTTGGCAAAAATTTAGAAAATTTTGCAATTTTCAATTCTGATGCCCTTAAATCAGAGAGATACTGTATGTCACACAAAATAGGTAATAAATAACATTTCCCTCTTGTCTACTTTACATCAGCACAATTTTTTAAACATATTTTTTTTTGTTAGGAAGATTTTCTACTTTTTCCAACACAATATGCAAAACCATTTTTTTGGAACCATATCAATTTTGAAGTGACTTTGAGGGGTTTATATGACAGAAAATATCCAAAAGTGACACTGTGGCACCCCTGAGGGTTCGACCGCCACAGGGATGCTGCACTTCTCTAATGGAATGTGGTGTTCCTCCTCTGAGGTAAGAACAGCGTGATGGTCAGGACCCTTCCTTCACAGCCAACACCACATTTCTCCACCAGTGGGGGCCAGAATGCACTAGGTGCTGCCCTCCTGGTTACAGGGAAATTGGGGAACCAAGAGTTAGGGGGAACCAAATTAGTGGGTAAGGATGGAGGTCTCACAAATTAGTGACACTTCAAATTTCATATTTAATAAAAAGCCATTTTTGGTTGTGGGTCTTTTGAACAGTGAACAACTGTGATCTTCTACCCTGACCGTGGATCCTGTATGGACCTGCAGCGGATGGGGACACAGCCCTTCCTATCCTGGACCTCATGGCCGAATATCTCATGCCCGGCGCGGCCACCTGGGAGCAGGTCTTGGCTCCGGAGCTGCAAGCGGCAGCTATAAGTGGAGACCTGCGATGCCGCCCTACTCCCGAACCCAAAGTGCCTGAAGCTGCAGAGGTGTCCACCGGCTCCAACCCGAATTGGTCCGCGCTTGTAGAGGACCCGCAGCAGCCCCTAATGACACTGCTACCTGCACCAACAGTCACCTGGCCGGAGGCTGAGGAGTGGGCCTGGGACAACCAGGGGGGGGACCTGATGGGCTTCCCCCGGGAGACCCGGGCTGAAGCGCAGAGGAGGAGTCAGCGGTGCAGTGACCAGATACTCCAACTCGCTCGGGAGCAACGTCAACGGGAGCTCCGATGCGAACGCCTCGAGGTACGGGCCAAAGCTGCTAAATCCCCGGGCTCAACAGGAAGAGGCTACCCGTCCCAGTCCCGTGTGGAAGGGCAAGTCGTCTGCTTCCACCATGAGACGGGGTGGGGGTTCATCAGAAGTCCCCAGCACGAGGACAATGTGTTTGTCAGCAGGCAGGATGTCGAGCTGCATTTAAAGAAGGGACACCCTGTCCGGAACCTCTTCCCGGGCGATATAGTAACTTATTCTCGCCACCAGGGGGTGCGGGGGTGGTACGCCCTGGATGTGCACAAAGTGTCCTGGAGTGACGCCCCCTCACGCTCAGCCTCAGGGGACCGTTCAGCCTCTGTCGGGAGGAATGAGCCTTTTTCCAGGAGGGAACCCGAGGTTTAAGCAGCCCCGGCTGTTGCAACTTGGTTATAGTTAAAATGTTGACATTTAAGTTTTGATTTTCTTCTGACCCCGGTTTCTAGAGACACGTGTCCCTGCGGACTTGACAGACTCCTTGCCTGTATATAGTTTGCATCTTTTTAGGTGCTCCATATTGGTTTTATACAAAACCGCAGACATTTCTACCTCAAGACCTCAGAAGGAAAACCTGTCAGGGTGGCTCTCTGGGAGGTCCAACTCGGGATCTTCATGCCCTGCAGCCACCCCAGGGCCCACTTTGAGGGTTTGGGACAGGTCCCTCACACTTCTGAACTGGCTCTGCATCTTTGCACCTTAACCCGTCTGTCTTTACAGAATGTCTCTGGAAAATGCTAGCACTTTTATAATTTTATACTTTTATACCTTTGTATTTTTGTATTGTATATTATATTTGCAATGTTTAAGAAGATGTGCCTCCCATAAAGGGAAGATAGTCTATGTTTATATAAAAAGAAAATTTCCTAGGTCTTGCTCTTTTGCAGCCTGCGGACATGCTGTGTTTCACCAGGGGGGAATGTGGCGCCCCTGAGGGTTCGACCGCCACAGGAATGCTGCACTTCTCTAATGGAATGTGGTGTTCCTCCTCTGAGGTAAGAACAGCGTGATGGTCAGGACCCTTCCTTCACAGCCAACACCACATTTCTCCACCAGAGGGGGCTAGAATGCACTAGGTGCTGCCCTCCTGGTTACAGGGAGATTGGGGAACCAAGAGTTAGGGGGAACCAAATTAGTGGGCGAGGGTGGAGGACTCACAAATTAGTGACACTTCAAATTTCATATTTAATAAAAAGCCATTTTTGGTTGTGGGTCTTTTGAACAGTGAACAACTGTGATCTCCGACCCTGAGCGTGGATCCTGTGTGGACCTGCAGCGGATGGGGACACAGCCCTCGTACCCCGGCCTTGGGACGAGGGGCAGGTTGCAGACAAGGAATGTCTCAACCCGGTCAAGGACCACGACCAAGAAGGCCCGGAGCTTAAGAGTGTAGCTCCACAGCAAATGGATCACAGGGAGGATGCAGATGGAGCGGTGTACGCCACCTGTCCTCCCCACCTGATATATTCAGAGGGAGTCCGGCTGCAAGAGGGGTACCGGCCCCCGACACCCGACCTTGCTACTCCATGTCCTGGTCGGGAAAGCCTGGTAGGCCCTGAGGATCCCACCGGGTATAGGAAGGAATGGCGCTGCCACCCGTACCCTTGTTCTGAGAGGAGTTCAGAGGGAGACCCGGCCTATCTACACACACAGTCAGGAAAGGATTTGGTCTGTAGTTCAGGAACACTCTGGTGCAGGGTCCTGATTGAACGCTGGACTTGCTCGGAGGTTGTCGGACCCCCGTCCCTGGTGACCGCAGGACTCAGCGGGGAGCAGGGAGTCGCCTTCCTTCTGCCATCTCTCATGTGAGTAAAGCCTTGGAAGTTCACCCCTATGGCCTCCGGACTGTTTATTCTGTGCTACACCGCACGACGCGGCGCCCGTTCTCCTCTACTACTACCCCCCTCCATCCTGTCCCTCTGCCCTAAGGCTTTGCTCCGCCTGTGGGGAGTAGTAACAATGACGGCCGCCATAACACCATGCCTCAGCGGACTGCAGCGGCGCTGGTGGCCTTCACCAGGTACCACAGGTGGCGTAGTCGTAATCAGCCACTCAACCCGGATAAGCCCACACCATCCTTTTAATGTGACGGCCCTGAGCACGGATCCGGTGTGGGCCACGGCTGCACCCCATCTCTCCAACTTAGGACCCGATTCCGAGTCCCCCATCTCCCAGGGTAAAAAGGGGCTTTCGAGTAGAGGCGTCACAACACCATTCTAAAAACTGAACCCCTCAAGGTGCTCAAAACCACATTCAAGAACTTTATTAACCCTTTAGGTGTTTCACAGGAACTGAAGCAACGTTAAAGGAAGAAATAAACATTTTACTTTTTTTCACAAAAATTTTACTTCAGACCCAAATTTTTTTATTTTCACAAGGGTAACAAGAGAAAATGGACCATAAAATTTGTTTTGCAATTTCTTCTGAGCACGCTGATACCCCATATATGGGGCAAAACTATTGTTTGGGCGCACGGCAGAGCTCAGAAGGGAAGGAGCACTGTTTAACTTTTTGAATGCAAAATTGTCTTGAATCGCGAGCGTACGCCATGTAACGTTTGGAGAGCCCTTGATGTGCCTAAACAGTAGAAACCCCCAATTTTGTAAGCTAAAGCCCTCAAGTATTTTATCTAGGGGTATAATGAGCATTTTAAACCAACAGGTACAGCACAGAATTTGATAACATTAGGTCGTCATATTGAAAAAGTTCATTTTTTCACAAATCTTGCTTTAGCCCCAAATTTCTTAGTTTTTCCAGAGGTAATGTGACACCTCATTCTCGAAAGAGCCCCTTTTTGAGTTTACCCTGGGTGATGGGGGACTCGGTGACGGGTCCTGAGATGAAGAGATGGAGTGCAGCCGTGGCCCGGACCTGACCCGTGCTCAGGGCCGTCACATGAAAAGGAAGATGTTGTGGGCTCGTCCGGGTTGAGTGGCTTATTTAACGACTACGCCACCTGTGGTGCCTGGTGAAGGGTCACCAGCGCCGCTGCAGTCCGCCGAGGCCTGGTGTCATGGCGGCCAAAGTTCTCGCTGCTCCCCACAGGCGGAGCAAGGCCTCGGGGCAGGCAGACAGGATGGAGGGGAGGCAGTAGTGCGGGGAGTACGGGCACCGCGTCGCGTGGCATGGCGCAGAATGAACAGTCTGGAAGCCATAGGGGTGAACTTCCAAGGCTTTACTCACTTAGAGACGACAGCGGGAAGGTGACTCCCTGCTCCCCACGGAGTCCTGCGGCTACCAGGGACGGGGGTCCGACTACCTCGGAGGAAGTCCAGCATTCAGTTGGGACCCTACACCATAGTGTTCATGCACTACAGACCTCACCCTTTCCTGTCCGTGTGTGTGCAAATAGGCCAGGACTCCCTCTGAGCTCCTCTCGGAACAAGGGTATGGGTGGTAATTCCTCTCCATCCGATGCCCGGTGGGATCCTCAGGGCCTACCGGGCTTTCCCGACCAGGGAGTAGCAAGGTCGGGTGTCGGGGGCCGGTACCCCTTTTGCAGCCGGAGTCCCTCTGAATATATCAGGTTGGCTAGGACAGGTGGCATACTCCGCTCCGTCTGCATCCTGCCTGGGATCCATTTGCCGTGGAGCCACACTCAAGAGCTCCGGGCCTTCTTGCTCATGGTCCTCAACAGGGCTGAGATATTCCTTATCTCCCGCCTGCCCATCATCCCAAGGCCTAGGGACTAGGGCCGTGTCTCCATCCCCTGCAGGCCCACACAGGATCCATTTTCAGGGTAGGAGATCATGTTCTGACACCAGTCAGGGTACAGCCATAGTACAGCCGAGAACTGTCAGAGAACTAAGAACAAAACCGCCAGAGAACTAAGATCAAAGATGGCTCTTAATTAAATATGAAATTTAAAGTGTAACTAACTTGTAAGTCCTCCACCCTCACCCACTAACTGGTTCCCCTCACTCTTGGTTCCCCAGTCTCCCTGTAACCAGGGGAGCAGCACCTAGTGCATACTAGCTCCCTCTGGTGGAGAAACGTGGTGTTGGATGCAAAAGGTTGGGTCACGACTATCACACTGTCCTTACCTCAGAGGAGGAACACCACACTCCATTAGAGAAGTGCAGCATCCCTGTGGCGGTCGAACCCTCAGGGGCGCCACAGTAACACCAAAAAGTTGGCCCCACAATTTGTTACACACTTTCTTACGAGCGCGGCAATACCCCACATGTAGTTAAAAAGTTCTGTATGGACAAATGGCAGGGCTCTGAGCGAAAGGAGCAAAGCAGGGTGTATGCCTGCTCTGCGCTGAATGTTCTGCGGGCCATTAGTATTTTTCATATGCCTGCCTAACAAAAAGCCTAAACCTAATAGAACACTACTAGACCTAAACCTAACACTATTAAACCTAAACCTAATCTAACACTAGTATTTTTTTTTTATATTTATTTTTACTTTTGAAAAAACTTTAAGCCTAGCCCTAACAAGTTCTAGCCATAATAAGCCTAACCCTAGTAACCCTAACTCTAGTACCTCTAACGGCAAAGAATGAAAAAAAAAAAAAAATGTAATTTGACAAGGGGGATGACATAGAAGAGGGGGTGATCAATGAGGTTTAGGAGATTTACTGAAGCTATTATTGGGGGCTTTTGATCACTGTGATAGGGTCTATCACAGTAATCAAAAGCCATCACCCAATGAGAAAAATCACTGCTGTTGCCGGGTGCAGGGAGGCAAATCTTGGCGGCGCACTGCACATGCACCCGCCATTTTCTTTCGTCAGAAGAAGGAGGAGGGCAGGGGATCGCAGATTATGTACCTTAGGTACTGTGGGGGGCTCAGGGACTCCATTTTTCTCCTCTCTGATATGTTAGATCATATCAGAGGTTAAAGAATTGAATTTTAAATCAGACTTTTTTTTTTGTGATCGCTGCTATTTGGTGAATCATAGAATCGTAGAATGGTAGAGTTGGAGGGGACCTCCTTGGTCATCTGGTCCAACCCCCTGCCCAAAGCAGGATTCCCTAAACCATCTCAGACAGATGTCTGTCCAGCCTCTGTTTGAAGACGTCCATTGAAGGAGAACTCACCACCTCTCGTGGCAGCCTGTTCCACTCATTGATCACCCTAACTGTCAAAAAGTTTTTTCTAATATCTAATCTGTGTCTCCTCCCATTCAGTTTCATCCCATTGCTTCTAGTCTTTCCTTGTGCAAATGAGAATAAAGATGATCCTTCTACAGTGTGACAGCCCTTGAGATATTTGTAGACAGCTCTTAAGTCTCCTCTCAGTCTTCTTTTTTGCAAGCTAAACATTCCCATATCCTGTAACGGTTCCTCATAGGACATGCTTTGCACACCAGTCACCATTCTGGTCGCTCTTCTCTGAACTTGCTCCAGTTTGTCAATGTCTTTTTTAAAATGTGGTGCCCAAAACTGGACACAGTATTCCAGATGAGGTCTGACCAAAGAGGAGTAAAGTGCGATAATGACTTCACGTGATCTAGACTGTATGCTTCTGTTAATACATCCCAAAATTGTATTTGCCTTTTTTGCTGCTGCATCACACTGTTGACTGATGTACAGTCTATGAATAATGGCAATCACGTGACAGGGGACCCTAGAAGCAGGCCCTGATAATGTTCTCCAGGGTCTCAGCTACCCCCGGTTCATCAGATGTCCTAATAAACCGTACAGTAGAATCCTTCGACTTAATTGGGGCTGCATCCAACAATGTGTCTCTCTTCGTCATTTTTGCGAGATAAAAGGCCTTATAAAGAACCTTTTTTCAGTTATCCCTTGGTGCTAAAGTGCAGAAACTAATTTTGGCTCTCTTTTCCAAATAAAACGTTATTCGAACAATTACATTGAGCCCTAAGGAACTGCCCAACCGGTACACCCACCTTTAAAGATTGAGGATGCTAACTTTCTCAATGAAGAAAATTATTAGTAGATGTAGCCTTCCCATATCTGTCAGTATAAATATCTGTTCCTGCATCGATAAATATAGTCAGGTCCAAAAGATTTATTTTTTTTAGTTCAATTTCGTTAGTGAACTGCATACTAATATCGTTATTATTGAGGATAGATACAAAATCCAAAAATAACTACATCGCCATCCCACAAAATCAGAACATCATCGATGTATCTTCCCCAAAATAAAATGTGACTTGTGTAAAATGCAAAATCTTCTCAGAAAACATTTATATCCTCCCACCACCCTAAAAATAGAAGTACCCATCGCGATGCCTCCTTTCTGGTGTACAAGGTACTGCCAAAGGTAAAAAAGTTGTGAGTACAAAACGTAAAAATGAAAATAAGAAAATCAATATGTGCATCACTATATGTCTTCCTTTAGTAGAAAGAAAATGTGACACCGCTGTGATACCTAGTCCATGGTCAATGTTACTATGAAAGTGCCTCAATATCCAGACTTGTGAGCATAGGGGTATCCGGGATATTCAAATCCCTCAACTTCAGGACCATATCTTTTGTGTCTCGAATAAACAAAGGTAATGTCTGTATAAAAGAAGATAGCAATTCATCTAGGTACTTGCTAGGTAGTTGCTCCGTCAACTATAGGCTTCCCAGGTACTGTATTATTATTATTACGGTCCCCAATAATCCGAACCTCGCACCTCCATCTCCAAGACTTCTCTCATGCTGCGCCAGTTTTCTGGAATGCATTATTCCAGTCGATCCGACTGATACCTAGCCCCATGTCTTCAAGCGCACTTTAAAAACCCGTCTCTTTAAACAAGCCTATCACCTCAACTACTCAGTAAACTAACTTTCTCCTGTCCCCTCCTTCTAAATATTATTCAGATTATGCACCCTACTAGTCATCTGTCTCCACACCCTCCATGCACATGATAACTACACTCGATACTTGAGTATTGCACTTAAACATACTGGCTCATGCAGAGCCGGCCCCAGGTTTTTGTGGGCCCTGGGCGAAAGAGTCTCAGTGGGCCCCTTTAACACATACCACGATTCATGATGCACAGATACCGCAGAGAAATATATATATAGTACAATGCTGAAGATTTCACTTCTTACATTACATGACAGATATCTATTGTAAATTCCACAATAGCTCAGAAACCGGCGAATTGCTCCATACAGAATACTGGCCCCCATATAACGCTCCATACAGGATACTGGCCCCCATATAACGCTCCATACAAGATACTGGTCCCCATATAACCCTCCATACAGGATACTGGCCCCCATATAATGCTCCATACAGAATACTGGCCCCCATATAATGCTCCATACAGAATACTGGTCCCCGTATAACGCTCCATACAGGATACTGGCCCCCATATAATGCTCCATACAAGAGATTGGCCCCCATATAATGCTCCACACAGGATACTGGCCCCCTTATAACGCTCCATACAGGATACTGGCCCCCATATAACGCTCCATACAAGATACTGGCCCCCATATAACACTCCATATGGGATACTGGCCCCCATATAACGCTTCATACAGAATACTGGCCCCCTTATAACGCTCCATACAGAATACTGGCCCCCATATAACGCTCCATACAGGATACTTGCCTCCATATAATGCTCCATACAAGATACTGGCCCCCATGTAACGCTCCACACAGGATACTGGCCCCCTTGTAATGCTCCATACAGGATACTGGCCTCCATATAATGCTCCATACAGAATACTGGCCCCCATATAACGCTTCATGCATGCTGTGCCCCCACATAATGCTCCATGCAGGCTGTTCCCCCTACATAGTGCCTCATGCAGGCTGTTCCCCCCTTATAATGCCCCATGCAGGCTGTTCCTCCCTTATAATGCCCCATGCATTATGTCACCCCCTCTTGTAATGCCCCATGCAGGATATCACTCCCCCTTATAATGCCCCATGCAGGATGTCACCCCCCTTATAATGCCCCATGAAGGATGTCACCCCCCTTATAATGCCCCATGCAGGATTTCACCCCCACCCCCTTATAATGCGTCATGTATTATGTCACCCCCTCTTATAATGCCCCATGCAGGATGTCACCCCCCTTATAATGCCCCATGCAGGATGTCACCCCCTTATAATGCCCCATGCAGGATGTCACCCCCCGTATAATGCCCCATGCAGGATGTCACTTCCCCCCACATAATGCCCCATGCAGGATCTCACTTCCCACCTTTTTAATGCCCCATGCAGGATGTCACCTCTCCCCCCCTCCCTTATAATGCCCCATGCAGGATGTCACTTCCCCCCCTTATAATGCCCCATGCAGGATGTCACTCTCCCCCCATTTTTAATGCCTCATGCAGGATGTCACCCCCCTTATAATGCCCCATGCCTCCATATATTAAAAAAAAAAAAAAAAAATCAAATACTCTCCTCACTTCTCACCTGCTGCCGCTGCTCCTGACCCCTCACCCACGCCGGCGTCTTCCCGCTCTGCGCTGCCTGTGACGGCTCTGGAGAGAGCATGGTGTAAAAACGTCACTGCGCCCTCAGACCTGAGATGTCACAGTGCAGCAGCCGCGGAAGACACCGGACCTGCTGTGGAGGCATGGGGAGAGGCAAGTATTGTGCTGGCTCCCGGGGCCCTGAGCAAGCGGAGGGGGAAGGGTGGGCGCTGACACCGCTCGCCTCTGCTCACAAATCAAATAGCGCAGCGGGGTGCCTGATGGCGAGTGGGCCCTCCCGCCTGCTCAGGGCCCCGGCACTTGACCGGGTGCGCCGGGTGCTGACGTCGGCCCTGGGCTGATGACCAGATCATGCAACTTTATAAGAAAATCCCTATTTATTATAATTGTCAGACCTGAAATAATAAGCACTTTTCACCTATTGTGTCTACCCATTTCCTTGTAGAATGTAAGCTTGCGTGCAGAGACCTCACTCCTGAGATAACTGTTTAAACTGTCTTAAATTGTATTGAATTTATTGTCTGTACATGTCCCCGCTTAATTGTAAAGTGCTGTGGAATATGTTGGCGCTATATAAATAAAAATTATTATTATTTATATTATTATATTACTGGGTTAATCTTTTTATGCACCTTGGGTAAGGTGTAAAAAGTCGCTATCGTGAGATGAAGGTTATACATACTTTTAAATTCATCTTCAGACAGCAAGTTCTTATCTAATGCTCCTTTCTGAAGCATGAGCAATTCTTTCTGATACTTTTCTGTTGGATCAGTCCTTAAGGTCACATATGTCCTCCTATCATTCAGAAGATCTTTCACCACAATATTGCCCCCCTTATCAGATGGCTTTATCACAAGCCCCTTATTGTCTTATAATTTTTTCAATGCAATTACTTCTTCATGACTCAAAATGGTGGGTCTAGTGCCCTTCTTCCTTTTTGAAATCCTTTTAATATCCTCCTCAACCATTATAACAAACGTATCTACATTATATTAGGATACTGGGAGAAGGCCGGTGTATTCTTACTCCTCGGTTTTAAGGAGGAGAAAGGTGAAGATATAATGGGATAGTCTGTCCCCAACTCCTCCATGTCTGAATAGCTTCAATTTCTCTTCTATTCAGATATGTACCATGCCTATTCTTTATTGCATGATATGTGTGTATAGCTAGCTTGCGTGTAAATAAATGGAGGTCATTTGTCCAAATAAAAGGATTGAAGAATGGGATAGGGGTAAATGATAAACCCCTCTTCAGGAGTGACACATGTGCCTTATTCAAAACCTGAGAAGATAAATTAAAAACCTGCAAATCATCACCCGTTATATTCAAATTTTCCCCTATGATTGGTTCAAATCACCTAAAAAAGAGGTTGATTGAATCAGACTGCTCGTTACAGGTAGCACAGATGTTAACATTGTTGAGGTAATGGGCATAGTTGGTACCATTAATTGACCCACATTCGCAGTATTCATCGCCTATGAGGCTTTCATACTTCCAAACAAAGATGGTATTGTTTGTTGGGTAGGTTCTACTTTCAACCCCATAGCAGCAGAAGATAAAGCAGATGATGAACAATCTATAGGCATGGGTGTAGTTCTTTTGAGATGTGTGTTGTCTACTGTCATATTCATTCTTGACTACGAGAAGGAATTTTTCCTTAGCTTATAAATTTTCTTGGGGCCACTCTTTCTTTTAGTGCCCCCACAAAAATTAGAGGCTCCACTAAGAGAGCTATCAGACTCAGATTACTCGGTCTCAGAGATATCCGTGGACTTAAAATTATTATACCTTTTTCCCTCTAGATCTCTCTCTGTAGACCTGACCTGTCTCAAAATCTCCAAGGTCCTTAATGAATTTTCTATGTTTACTCTCCTTAATTTCTCTTTTCAAACGCTCCAGATTCCTTTTCAGATTTTTTTCTAGCTTACTGAAAACAGGATAAGTTGAAAACTGACGTATTTCACTTATTTCCTTCTCTAATTGTACGTTTATTTTAGTCAAGTTTGGTTTTTCATACTCTAAAAGATAATTCATCATTAGCAATGAATTCTCAGTCAACAACTGTTCCCATCCCTGAATAAAGTTCACATCCTGTCTATGTGAATAAGGGGTGATCTGAATCCTTAAACCTCTATAAACTAATTTTTTCAAAAGATAAGTCTCCAGGCTAGCAATTTCCCACTATCTCCTTGTTTGTTGTTTGAATATCTTCAATAGATTGTTAAAGGATAAATTAATCACTATTTATTAAAGGTACATTGGTAGTTGAAAACACCTGCGTGGCCTCCAATAACAACCCCTCTAAATTTTGTCTCTGTGAGAGGAAACCTGCCATGCTATTAGGAACAGACTAAATGGAGCTAACGACTCCATTGATTTGTCAAAACATAGTTAACTATACTGTTCAAACAAGTCAGCTTAGGGTCAACACATAATTAATTACAAATGGCAAAAAATCCCTAGCTATAGACTACTAAAATATAACATATTTATTTATAATACTAAGAGGAATATATAATCTAAAATTTGCGAATTCAGTATGCGGTTCAGACACTAGGGATTGCTTTCTTTGTGTATCCCCTAGTCATTTCTCTTATATCTTTAATATCATACAGTGCGGCCACGGACCTACACTATTTGGTGCTACTGACTACATTCATTGTCCACATTTCTGACTAATGCTAATAAAAAGCAATCCTAAGCCTCCCCAGTATGTTTCATCAGTCTGACTGGCGTCATCAGGGGATTGAGGCTAAAATGAGCAAATATATGGGAGGCATGGACTTTTAAAGGCTTGGTTATAATGTCATGAAGGGTCAGACAGGTCAACAAATCAAAATTTTCAAAAAGCCCATCCAAATGATAATAAGGATGTGGGGTCAATGTCAACAAATCAGAATCATCAAGATCGAGAACCAATAAATACATCAGACTCATCATTACATACCTGACCTCTCATTGGTCTATTCATTATCATTAAGGTATTCACCAATTGTAACATCGCCTTACCGGACACTTATGGATTATTGCGATGACGTGCTCGCATCTGCATTTCAACACAGGTCCTACAGGAATGCACCCTTCCAGAAACACCCCCGGGATATGGATTCGCAGCGCCCCATCATCTCCAATTACTTCCGAGTCTCTTATGATGAAATTTGCGTGCCTGCGCATAGCTTCCTCCTTTAGTAAATCAAAAGGCACATGTCAGAAGTTTTCAATCTCATGCAAGTGCAAAACACAAGGGATATAGGACCTTACTGCGCATGCCATCTTACCTATTATTAACTTATCTTATGAATAGATGTATTATCATGGTCTTATTGTAAGAAATGTAAATATATATACAGTGAGGAAAAAAAAGTATTTAGTCAGCCACCAATTGTGCAAGTTCTCCCACTTAAAAAGATGAGAGAGGCCTGTAATGACATCATAGGTTGACCTCAACTATGAGAGACAAAATGAGAAAACATCCTGAAAATCACATTGTCTGATTTGGAAAGAAATGTTTTTCCAATTTTGGTGGAAAATAAATATTTGGTCAATTACAAAAGTTCATCTCAATACTTTGTTATTTATCCTTTGTTGGCAATGACAGAGGTCAAACGTTTTTTGTAAGTCTTCACAAGGTTGTCACACACTGTTGCTGGTATGATGGCCCATTCCTCCATGCAGATCTCCTCTAGAGCAGTGATGTTTTGGGGCTATCGCTGGGCAACATGGACTTTCAACTCCCTTCAAAGGTTTTCTATAGGGTTTAGATCTGGAGACTGGCTAGGCCACTCCAGGACCTTGAAATGCTTCTTAAGAAGCCACTCCTTCGCTGCCGTGGCGGTGTGCTTTGGATCATTATCATGCTGAAAGACCCAGCCACGTTTCATCTTCAGTACCCTTGCTGATGGAAGGAGGTTTGCACTCAAAATCTCACGATACATGGCCCCATTCATTCTTTCATGTACACGGATCAGTCGTCCTGGTCCCTTGGCAGAGAAACAGCCCCAAAGCATGATTTTGCCACCCCATGCTTCACAGTAGGTATGGTGTTCTTTGGATGCAACTCAGCATTCTTTCTCCTCCAAACATGACGAGTTGTATTTCTACCAAACAATTCTACTTTGGCTTCATCTGACCATATGACATTCTCTCAATACTCATCTGGATCATCCAAATGCTCTCTTGCAATCTTCAGACGGGCCCAGACATGTAATGGCTTAAGCAGGGGGACATGTCTGGCACTGCAGGAGCTGAGTCCCTGGCGGCGTAGTGTGTTACTGATGATAGCCTGTGTAACGTTGGTCCCAGCTCTCTGCAGGTCATTGCCTCCGTGTAGTTCTGGGATTTTTGCTCACCATTCTTGAGATCATTTTGACCCCACGGTGTGAGATCTTGTGTGGAGCCTCAGATAGAGGGAGATTATCAGTGGTCTTGTATATCTTCCATTTTCTAATTATTGCTCCCACAGTTGATTTCTTCACACCAAGCTGCTTGCCTATTGCAGATTCAGTCTTCCAAGCCTGGTGCAGGGCTACAATTTTGTTTCTGGTGTCCTTCGACAGCTCTTTGGTCTTCACCATAGTGGAGTTTGAAGTGTGACTGTTTGAGGTTGCAGACAGGTGTCTTTTATACTGATAACAAGTTCAAATAGGTGCCAATACTACAGGTAATGAGTGGAGGACAGACGAGCCTCGTAAAGAAGAAGTTACAGGTCTGTGAGAACCAGAAATCTTGCTTGTTTGTAATTGACCAAATACTTATTTTCCACCAAATTTTGAAAAAAAATTCTTTCCAAATCCGACAATGCGATTTTCAGGATTTGTTTTCTCATTTTGTCTCTCATAGTTGAGGTCTAGCTATAATGGCAATTGGTGACTTACACAATTGGTGGCTGACTAAATACTTTTTTACCCCACTGTATATACATATATATACAGGTGCATCTCACTAAATTAGAATATCATCAAAAAATTAATTTATTTCAGTTCTTCAATACAAAAAATGAAACTCATATATTATATAGAGTGATTACAAACAGAGTGATCTATTTCAAGTGTTTATTTCTGTTAATGTTGATGATTGTGGCTTACAGCCAATGAAAACACAAAAGTCATTATCTCAGTAAATTTAAATAATTAACAAAAAACACATGCAAAAGCTCCCTACGCATTTAAAAAGGTCCCTTAGTCTGTTTCAGTAGGCTCCACAATCATAGGGAAGACTGCTGACTAGTGTTGAGCCACCCCCGTAGTGTTCGGGTTCGGTTCGGTTCGTCGAACACCGGGATGTTCGAGGAACTGTTCGTCGAACTGTTCGTCGAACACCTTAGAACACCTTCGAACACCGTTAAAACCAATGGCAGGCAAACAAAAACACATAGAAACACATAGAAAACACCTGCAAAGGTGTCCAAAAGCTGACAAACTGCTCAGAAGACACTCTCTTTAAAAAAGCCGGCCGGCAAATTCAGCAGCGGCATACACCGGTACCCGACAATTTAGACAAGAAGGAATAGAGCTTCACACATAGATTAGATAGATAGAAACATGTCAGTCACATATATAATAAGTACAGTGACAGTGTTGCTTACTGTACTTGTCATTTAGTGTAAAGGATTTATTTAAAAAAATAATAGTGTTTTCATGCACTGTCTCTTTAAAAAAACCGGCCGGCAATTCAGCAGCGGTACCCGACAATTTAGAATAGAAGGAATAGAGAATCACACATAGATTAGATAGATAGAAACATGTCAGTCACATATATAATAAGTACAGTGAAAGTGTTGCTTACTGTACTTGTCATTTAGTGTAAAGGATTTATTTAAAAAAATAATAGTGTTTTCATGCACTGTCTCTTTAAAAAAGCCGGCCGGCAATTCAGCAGCGGTACCCGACAATTTAGAACAGAAATATAGAGCATCACACATAGATTAGATAGATAGAAACATGTCAGTCACATTTATAATAAGTACAGTGACAGTGTTGGTTACTGTACTTGTCATTTAGTGTTAAAATAAAGGATTTATTAAAATAAAAATTGGCGTGGGATCCCCCATAATTTTAGGCTCTAGCGGAGGTTAAGCAGACGGCTGGGGCAGATGTTTGAAGCCTCGGAAGGGGGTAATACCCACGGAGCTTCCCAGGCTACTAATATCAGCCCCCAGCTGAATACTTAGCCTTAACTAGCTATTAAAATGGGGGACCCCCCCAAAAAAATGACGTGGGGTCCCCCCTATTTTAATAGCTAGCAAAGGCTAGGCAGACAGCTGGGGGCTGATATTAATAGCTCAGGAAGGGTGCCATGAATATTGGCCCCCTCCCAGGCTAGAAACACCAGCCGTCAGCCGCGCCAGAAATGGCGCATCCACAGGATGCGCCAATTCTGGCACTTAGCCTCGCTCTTCCCACTGCCCTGGTGCGGTGGCAGTGGGGTAATAGGGCTGGGGTTGATGTCAGCTTATAATGCCAGCTGACATCAAGCCCAGGTTAGTAATGGAGAGGCGTCTATAAGACACCCCCATTACTAACTCCATAGTCAAAGTTAAAAAAAAACACAAACACCCAGAATAAAGTCCTTTAATTGAAATAAACACACAATTCTTTATTGTTCTAAATTAAACCATACTTACCATCACGCCCATTCCAGCTGAAGCCAACGATCTCCTGTAATAAAAATAAAATAATAAACCAACATCATCCTTACCTTTCCATGGTTCCCAGGACAGCTCCAGCTCTGCTACATCGAGATGACAGGCTGGACCGCAGCAGAACGCTGCCATCCAGCCTGTCATCCCGCGGACACTGAGAAGCGCAGGCATGCTTGCGCTCCACAGTGTCTCTCTGTGACGGCATCCAGATGAGCCGAGGTCATGTCCAATGAACTCGGCTCACCTCATGCACGTCACTGACAGCGTGGGAAAATTCTCACGCTGAAGCGCTGAGTGCAGGAGAATTCTCCCACGCTGTCAGTGACGTGCAGGAGGTGAGCTGAGTTCATTGGACATGAGCTCACCTTATGCACGTCACTGACAGCGTGGGAAAATTCTCCTGCACTCAGCGCTTCAGCGTGGGAGAATTCTCACGCTGAAGCGCTGAGTGCAGGAGAATTCTCCCACGCTGTCAGTGACGTGCAGGAGGTGAGCTGAGTTCATTGGACATGAGCTCACCTTATGCACGTCACTGACAGCGTGGGAGAATTCTCCTGCACTCACCGCTTCAGCGTGAGAATTTTCCCACGCTGTCAGTGACGTGCATGAGGTGAGCCGAGTTCATTGGACATGAACTCGGCTCATCTGGATGCCGTCACAGAGAGACGCTGAGCAGCGCAAGCAAGCCTGCGCTTCTCAGTGTCTGCGGGATGACAGGCTAGATGGCAGCTTTCTGCTGCGGTCCAGCCTGTCATCTCGATGTAGCAGAGCTGAAGCTGTCGTGGGAACCATGGGAAGGTAAGGATTATGTTGCTTTATTATTTTTCTTTTATTGCAGGGGATCGTTGGCTTCAGCTGGAATGGGCGTGATTGTAAGTATGGTTTAATTTAGAACAATAAAGAATTGTGTCTTTATTTCAATTAAAGGACTTTATTCTGGGTGTTTGTGTTTTTTTTTAACTTTGACTATGGGGTTAGTAATGGGGGTGTCTTATAGACGCCTCTCCATTACTAACCTGGGCTTGATGTCAGCTGGCATTATAAGCTGACATCAACCCCAGCCCTATTACCCCACTGCCACCGCTACAGGGCAGTGGGAAGAGTGAGGCTAAGTGCCAGAATTGGCGCATCCTATGGATGTGCCATTTCTGGGGCGGCTGACGGCTGGTGTTTCTAGCCTGGGAGGGGGCCAATATTCATGGCACCCTTCCTGGGCTATTAATATCAGCCCCCAGCTGTCTGCCTAGCCTTTGCTAGCTATTAAAATAGGGGGGACCCCACGTCAATTTTTTGGGGGGTCCCCCATTTTAATAGCTAGTAAAGGCTAGGCATTCAGCTGGGGGCTGATATTAGTAGCCTGGGAAGCTCCGTGGGTATTACCCCTTCCCAGGCTTCAAACATCTGCCCCAGCCGTCTGCTTAACCTCAGCTAGAGACTAAAATTATGGGCGATCCCACGCCAATTTTTTTTTAAATAAATCCTTTATTTTAACACTAAATGACAAGTACAGTAATCAACACTGTCACTGTACTTCATATATATGTGACTGACATGTTTCTATCTATCTAATCTATGTGTGATGCTCTATTGCTTCCATTCTAAATTGTCGGGTACAGATGCTGAAATGCCGGCCGGCTTTTTTAAAGAGACGGTGCATGAAAACACTATTATTTTTTTTAATAAATCCTTTACACTAAATGGCAAGTACAGTAATCAACACTGTCACTGTACTTCTTATATATGTGACTGACATGTTTCTATCTATCTAATCTATGTGTGATTCTCTATTCCTTCTATTCTAAATTGTCAGGTACCGCTGCTGAATTGCCGGTCTGCTTTTTTAAAGAGACGGTGCATGAAAACACTAATATTTTTTTTTATAAATCCTTTACACTAAATGACAAGTACAGTAATCAACACTGTCACTGTACTTCTTATATATGTGACTGACATGTTTCTATCTATCTAATCTATGTGTGATGCTCTATTCTTTCGGTTCTAAATTGTCGGGTACCGGTGTACCGCTGCTGAATTGCCGGCTTTTCATGTTTCACTGTGAGCACAGTTCCCATCGATTTGGGCAATCACTCTAATGCCACAACCACCATGGCTGTGGCATTACAGTGAGTGGCAGACAATCCCTGCATGATTGGTGCTCTAAATAGCGCCAGACATGCAGAACATGCTTTTGGTGCACGAACAGTTATCGAACATAACCTCGAACAGCCGAATTTTTTGCAAATCGTTCGGGTTCGTCGAGCAACTCGAACACCGCCCAAAACAGCTCGAATTTGAGATTGGCGAACAGTTCTTGTCGAACACCGCTCATCTCTACTGCTGACTTGACAGATGTCCAGAAGGTAGTCATTGACACACAGTAAATGCAATGTAAATTTTTCATTTCATTTGGAAATCAAGGTCCCAGAGTCTGGAGGAAGAGTAGAGAGGCACACAATCCTTGCTGCTTGAGGTCTAGTGTGAAATTTCCACAATCAGTGATGAATTGGGGAGCCATGTCATCTGCTGGTGTAGGTCCACTGTGTTTTATTAAGTCAGCGCTGCCATCTACCAAGAAATTTTAGAGCACTCCATGCTTCCCTCTGCCGAAAAGCTTTTTGGAGATAGAAATTTCATTTTCCAGCAGGACTTGGCACCTGTCCACACTGCCAAAAGTACCAATACCTGGTTTAAAAGCAACAGTATCACTGTGCTTGATTGGCCAGCAAACTCACCTGACCTTAACCCCATAGAGAATCTATGGGGTATTGTCAAGAGGAAGAAGAGAGACACCAGACCCAACAATGCAGACGAGCTGAAGGCTGGTATCAAAGCAACCTGGGCTTTCAAAACACCTCAGCAGTGCCACAGGCTGATCGCCTCCATGCCACGCCGCATTGATGCAAAAGGAGCCCCGACCAAGTATTGAGTGCATTTACTGAAAATACATTTCAGTAGGCCAACATTTTGGATTTTAAAAACATTTTTCAAGCTGTTGTTATAAAGTATTCTAATTTACTGAGATAATGACTTTTGTGTTTTCATTGGCTGTAAGCCATAATCATCAACATTAACAGAAATTAACACTTGAAATAGATCACTCTGTTTATAATAAATCTATATAATATATGAGTTTCACATTTTGTATTGAAGAACTGAAATAAATTAACTTTTTGATGATGTTCTAATTTAGTGACATGCACCTGTATATATCCCAAACCACATTATTCCTACATTGATGATTGACAAACGGTAACTATAAAATTAACCATTGTTTTCATTGTACCTTATTAAATACATGATTAAAAAATAATAAGATGATTATTAAACCTTAGACCAATCAATTCATTTGTGTGAATTCATTCTGCATAGTTGGTAACCTATCTCTCTTCATTATTTCCTCTAACCAATAAACCAAAAAGGAACCATGCCCTCTTTTTTATTCCTATCTACACATATCAATAATAACTATAAATAGCAAGAATCCTAAGTTATAATATATATATATATATATATATATATTAATAAGGGTAACTAACTCCTTTCTCTTATGCAGCAACCATCAATGCAGACCCACAGTTGTCAAACCTTTTTGTCCAGCGCTATTTTATAACCGGAACCCTCATCCTATGGTCCTTAATCTTGTAGAAAAGCTGTAACGTAAAGCCTTCGTTCAAACTGTAAGGGCAACGAGAATTTAATCTATCAATCCATCTGCATTCCTCTTGGAGCAGCAGCTTATCCAAATTTCCCTTTCGGGGTCCCAAGACCATATGCCTTATTCCCCAGATCTTTAGGTCTAAGGGATTACTGGCATGTACATTCCTCATATTGACTGATAATGGAGTATCTACTTCCATATTAATCGAGCTGATGTGCTTTGAAATGCTCCTCCTTAGATCCTAAACCTTTTTGGCAATATATAATTTCGGACATGGACACTTTATTGCGTACACAACCTCCTTTGTTTTACAATTGATGTTATCTATTACGAAGATTTTTTTCTTATCTACAAGATTAACAAATTCTTTCATTTTTGGTAAGTACTTGCAAAAATTGGAAGAACCACACGGATGGAAACCCTCTCTCAATTTTCTAGATGTCACTTCCAGACCTACTTGCCTCTCACGTGGGTTGAAATGACTATGGGTAAGTGTGGCGCCCTGTTGGCATGGTGCCACAGAACCCGGAAGGGTGCACGGATGGATTTCCTCACAAGAGGCCCTCACTACATGCAGACACCTCCACCTTCCACCTCATACCAGCAGAGGGAGCCCTGATAGGGATATATAAAGGGAAGGTGGAGCCAGGCAGGGTGGTTGTTTCTAGTTAGTGTTCAGAGAGGAGCACGCAGGCTGCTGTGTGAGGCAAGCTAGGCCTCCAGCAGTACTGAAGCCTAGTGAGGGCCCTGAGCGTGGCCGAAGGTGAGTGGAAGAAAGGAGTGATAAAGGGGGCAGAGGAGCATACCAGGCTCACCCCAGTATATACACCGGGCACTGGATCCGAGCCTACAGGGACCCTTTACGCCCAGTAGGGGTAACCGGAATCCCAGGAGGACTACAAGTCCCTGGCAAACCTGAAGCTAGACACATACAGGACCAGGAACCACGAAGGCCCCGACGTCCAGGGAAAGTGGTTACCAATCGGAGGTCCTACTTCAGAGAAACAGGTGGAGTAAAAAGCAAGACACATAAGCTAGGCACAGTTGCAGGTTGGCCAGGAGCTTACACAGAGGCAGACACGGATCAGGAGGCCTTATACCCGCTCCCTGGGGAAGGACACGCCCCGTCCCTGACATCGAATCAGGAAGCGTCAGGTCCTGGAAGGAGCCAGAGGATGCCCTGACGTCAGAAGCGAGCGACGCAAGGTCCTGAAAGAAGACCGTCGCCCGCGGAGCTGCGGCCTACCTAAAAGAAAAGTTCAGAAGGTAGGCTCCGGTTCACTAGGGGGGCGCAACGATGTCCGAAGCCCAGCAGAGCGCCGGAATACTGGTTAACGGCCCCCATGTCCCACTTGCGCTCGGCGCTGAGCAGGCAGAAGCGGCCGCTCCACCAGCAGGGCCTGAAACCCCTGTCATACCTATGGCCCTGCCGTATATCCCGGGAGCGAAGTGGTTCTCCCAGTATAACGCCAAACCGGACACCCTGTCCGGGTTCAAGAGGAAGATATGCGGCATACTGGACATGTACTCTATGACTGGCAAGCAGAGAGCCGCTGTAGTGTTAGGACAATTGACTGGTGCCGCTGAGCGAGAAGTTGAAACCTGGCCAGCCGCAGACCGAGAATCAGTGTCCACTATCTTTAAGAGACTGCAAACCGCGTTTGAAAACCGCACTGAAACAGATCTCCGGATGAGGTTCTACCATTGTGTCCAAAAACCTGAGGACAGTATACGGGACTATGCCTGGCACTTACAGGAGGCCCTGTGGTCCCTGAAATAGGTTAATCCAGCCAGCATCCATGATGAAAATAAAATGCTGACGGAACAGTTCATCCGGGGGTTAAAGTCCCAAGAAGAGAGCAGAACTGTACGGTGGTGGGCCTTAGACCATCCAGATGCCACCTTTGACACCCTTAAGGACATGGCTATAAAGGGGCTGCAGCCCCTGGAAACTGCAGACACTGCTATCCAGCATTACTAGGGTGGGGCTACCCCAGTGCCTGCAGCACCCACCACTCCTTCATTAACGGCCGAAACAAGGATGCAAACAGTGCCCCCTAGTGAGCTAGACAGCCTACTCTCTGAGGTGCGCCAGCTAAGTAAAACCCTGGCCACTGTCATGAGCACCCTGCAGCTGCGGACGGAGCCTGAGCCGGAAGGAAGGGTCTTGCTAGCCGACAGCCCGGAGGAAGTCCCCTGGATGAGAAGAAGAAGGAGGACAACACCACGCCGGAGGGGGACAACGCCGCCCCGTGGAAGGACCAATGACCAACGCCGCCCTCCAGAAGACTTCATCTGCTACCGCTGCCATAAAGCAGGCCACACCATGAGGAGGTGTCCTTTAAACGAGAAAACCCTGGGGCCGAGGGCCGACACCCAGGAGTAGACCAACCAGGCCCAACAAACTGGTACCGCCGGTTCGTGGGAGGAAGACCTTTCCTGTCTATTGTGCTGGACGGCATCGCGACCCCTGCTCTGCTGGACACAGGATCTCAGGTAACCATTATGCCTGATGTCCTCTACAAAAGGTTCTGGTCCATAGACGAACTGAGCCCGCCAGCTCCAAACCTTTCCGTGTATGCCTCCAATGACCTTCCCCTTAACCTAGTCAGGGTTAAGGATGTGGCAGTAAAGGTGGGAAGAGTGGAACTGAAGGACCAGGGACTAATTGTAGTAGAGACTAATCCTGATGATACAGACTTGTATATGGTACTTGGCACAAATATTGTTAGTAACTGTTTGGGAGAAGTGTTGTTCTTGCTCCAACAGATGGCTGACACCGCCAGACCGGGGCAGAGGAGGGTGCTCCAGAAAGAGATCCGAGCAACAGGTAAAACTATCAGGTGGTGAAATTGGTAATGTACGGGAGACAGACCCGATACCCATTGTGATTCCCCCAATGAGTGAAATGCTGATTTGGTGTAGAGCAGCAATAGGTCTCAAAGGACGGAGCTACCAGGCCGTAGTAGAGCCCCTTAGCTCAGAGCATAGACCTACACTCTTGACTGCCAGAGGGGTAGTGGATGAATGCAATGGGAGGGTGCCCGTACTCCTCCTAAACTATGGGGAGGACGAGATTAGATTACCACGCTACGCCACTGTTGCCAAACTGTACACAGTAGATAACTCCATACACACAGTGGAGTCCTTAACCTCACCAGACAAAGTGGAGGATAATGACCCGGGAACCCAGGTGGAGGATTGGCGTCAACAGCTCCATGTTGGGACAGACACCACTCCTGCCCATCAGAAGCAGGGTGTGCACCGGGTGGTTCAGGAATACGAGCAGGTATTCAGTAAACACCCACTTGACTTTGGGAGGATTAAAGGGGTACAACACCATATACCCACAGGTGATCATCCACCTATCAAAGAACGTTACAGGCCTATACCACCAGCACACTACCAGAAGGCGAAGGAGATGTTGCACGACATGAAGAAGGCAGGGGTAGTAAGGGATAGTTGTAGTCCCTGGGCAGCTCCCCTAGTTCTAGTCAGGAAAAAGGACGGAAGCATGAGAATGTGTGTAGCTTACAGACAAGTAAATCGCACTACACATAAAGATGCATACCCTTTACCACGTATAGAGGAATCCCTGGCTGCCTTAAAGTCTGCAAATTACTTCTCCACCGTTGACCTCACTAGTGGGTACTGGCAAGTAGCTGTTGCTGAGGAGGATCGGGAGAAGACGGCCTTCACCACCCCGATGGGACTCTGCGAGTTCAACAGTATGCCGTTCGGACTCTGCAACGCCCCCGGAACGTTCCAGAGGTTGATGGAGTGCTGCCTGGGACACCGCAACTTCGAGACTGTACTACTATACCTGGATGACGTGATAGTGTACTCCAGAATGTATGAGAACCACTTGAAGCACCTGGCAGAGGTATTTGAGTCGCTGTCCCGGTATGGGATGAAGCTGAAGCCCTCAAAGTGCCACCTGCTCAAGCGGAAGGTACAGTACCTGGGGCACATCGTTAGTCCAGAGGGAGTAGCACCAGACCCGGAGAAGGTCACTGCCATCCGGAAATGTCCGGAGCCGAAGAGCCTCAAGGAGGTACGTCAGTTCCTGGGACTAGTCGGGTATTACCGGAGGTTTGTGAAGGACTATACCAAGAAAGCGGCGCCTTTGAAAGATCTCCTGGTAGGACAGTCTGGGAGAGGCAGAAACCCCCCGTTCCAGTGGGGCAAGAAGCAAGCTGAATCCTTTAAGGTGATGAAGGAGATCCTGACCGGCGAAGAGATCCTGGCCTACCCTGACTACAGTCAACCGTTCCTACTGTACATAGATGTCAGCAACGAGGGATTAGGAGCTGTGTTAAGTCAGAAGCAGAATGGCCGAGAGAAGGTGATCGCCTATGCAAGCAGGAAGTTTCGCCTGACCGAGAGGAACCCAGAGAACTATAGCAGCTTCAAGTTGGAGTTCCTGGCCCTGGTCTGGGCCATCACCGAGCGATTCAAGCACTACCTAGCCTCCAGTAAGTTCACTGCCTACACAGATAACAACTCCTTGACTCATCTAGAAACAACCAAGTTAGGAGGCATGGAACAACGATGGATGGCTCGGCTATCAAACTACCAATTCACTATTAAGTACCAGGCGGGCCGCAAGAACGCCAACGCCGATGCCCTGTCCAATATGCCTCACCAGTCGGACACTGAAGAAGTGGATGACCTGGAAGAGATTGAGCTACCTGCCTTTCACCGTAATGGAATGGTCCACGAGCATCGAGCCTCCAGGAGGCATCGCGGTAAGACGCTAAACCCTTCGCCTCACCACAGCTGGAAGGAGACCCAGGACAGCGACCCGGTTGTCAGTCGTATTAAAGAACTGATAACCCAGGAAGGTTCCTCCCTGGAGAAGGAAGCGTCTCTACAAGCCAAGCTACTGTGGGGTGAGAGAAGCCGGCTGTTCATCTATAGGGAGAAGCTGTGCCGAAGGTACGTCAACCCGAGAACCCATGAGATGGTGTGGCAGATTGTAGTGCCCAGGACGGACATCCAGATGGTGTTGGAGGCCTACCACGATCAAGCGGGGCACTTTGGCTGGAAGAAGCTAGAAACCCTGCTAAAAGGTCGGTTTTACTGGCTTGGAATGCGCAGCTCCATAGAGAGATGGTGCCGAGACTGTGGACCCTGTAGCCTCAGAAGGAAAGACTACAGCAGCCAGAAGGCACCCCTGCAACCCATCAAGACAACTCGGCCCTTGGAGATCGTGGCCCTGGATCATGTCAAGCTGTCACCCAGCAGGTCAGGATACTCTTATGCCCTGACCATGGTGGATCACTACTCCCGGTTCCTGGTGGTAGCCCCCGTCAAGGACCTGAAGGCAGAAACTGCGGCAAAGACGTTTCAGGCGTACTTCTGCAGGCCCTATGGATACCCGGAGCAGGTGCTGACAGATCAAGGCTCAGCCTTTGAAGCCGAACTGTTCAAGGAGTTCTGCCATCTGTACGGGTGTAAAAAGATCCGGACTACACCGTACCACCCCCAAACCAACGGTCTCTGTGAAAAGATGAATAACATCATCATCGACCTGCTGAAGACCTTACCACTAGAGGAGAGAAATCAGTGGCCAGACCTACTACCTGACCTGGTAGATCTGTACAACCACATACCTGTGAGTTCCACCAATTGTACTCCAGCATATCTCATGCGAGCCACACCCGGGAAGTTGCCCTTGGACCTGGAGCTTGGTGTAGTAGAACCAGAAGCAGAGGACTGGGACACGACCAGACAGGAACAGTACAGAAGAGTACAGGCCTGTGTCGAAGACAGTCTGAATAGGGTAAGAGACAAGCAGGAAGCTCACTACAATAAAAGTGCACCAGCAGAACCCTTCACACCAGGAGAAGTGGTGTTAAAAAGAAAGAGAAGGAACCATAAACTTGATGACCAGTGGGAGAGAGAACCCTACACTGTGTTAATGTCAAGATTAGATAGCAGGAAGACCTGTCTAATTACCAAGGACGGAGGAAGAATGACTGAAATGGTATCAAGAGACCACCTGAAGTTGTGTCCAGGTCTGCTAAAGCCCCAGGAGGAAGTGCCTCTCACTGAACCGGAGGAGCTCAAAGAAGCAGTGATACACACTGAATTAGGAGATTTCCCAGCAGATTGGCCCCAAATAGGCAGAGCAGTGATAATACCTGTGATCCCCTTCTTCCAACAGCCAGAAGACCCTCCACAGCAAGAAGAACCTATAAGTGCTCCAGAAGAGCCTGCTCAAGAAGAATCCCCGGAAGAAGGATCCCTGGTTGGAGCAGAGCAAGAAGGCCCAGCCAATGGTACACTTGCCAGTCCCATGGAAAGGTTAAGGCAGTATTACAACCTACCCACACATAGAACTGACAGGGTAACAAACACAGATACCATCCACACTCCCGTACTACGTAGATCCTCACGTAGCACAAAAGGCCAGGCCCCTGTTAGGTTTAGCGACTAGTGTTGAGCCACCCCCGTAGTGTTCGAGTTCGGTTCGGTTCGTCGAACACCCGTGTGTTCGCCGAACTGTTCGTCGAACTGTTCGTCGAACACCTTTGAACACCGTTAAAACCAAAGGCAGGCAAACAAAAACACATAGAAACACATAGAAAACACCTTCAAAGGTGTCCAAAAGCTGACAAACTGCTCAGAAGACATAACTAACACATGGAAAAGTGACAAGTAAATATAGTCATGCGAAAAGAAAAGAGGTGGAGGAGTAAAAGGAGGGGGAGACACAGATATAGGCATGTCATGCCCTTCTAAAATCCAAAAAGTGAGAAGTCAACACGGCCAGTCCGTTCCTGCCCGTGCCACCTCCGTGTCACTGGGTTTGTGCCAGAGCCGCGGTGGACCCTGACGGCCAGCCCCCCTCTCCCAATACTGGTGCCTGTCCGCTGGTCGGTCGAGCGAGCCCCCTGTGGAGGAGGCAGGTCTAAGCTTTTTAATTTAAATTGTCTTTCTAATTTGAATGAATACACTTTAAATCCTTTTACAAGGATCTATTGGAGGGCAAGTCTCATGCCAGCAGCCGCGTAATTCCAGCTCCAGTAGCGTCCACTAAAGCTGCTGCAGTTAAAAAGCTTTTATAAGGATCGAGCTCGGCGGTCCACCGCAAGGCGTCCTACCGCCAGTCCCAGCCCCTATGCCTTAGGGTGCCTCCTGATGCTCTTCACTGAGTATCCCGTGGTCCCAAAGCATTTCCTTTGAAAAAATTAAGTGTCCAAACTACAGGTGGTGTAGCCTGCTTAACAGCTGGGATAATCCGCTGACTAGCAGACACTGCTACTAGGCACAAAGTATTTCCTGGGCTAGATGCAGTTAAAAATTTGTAATTAGATACTCTCGTTGGATGCTGAGAAAGCATTCCATAGAGTCTCCTGGCACGCCATATATTATTCTCTTAAAAAGCTTGGGGTAGGGGTCTAGGGGACCCTTTTATAGCCAAAATCACGGCCCTGTATCGCAATACGTCACCTAGGCTGAAGATAAATGGAACTGTAGCACCCCAAGGGCTTGGTTGCTACAGAGGTATTGCACCTCACCCAGAGGTGTGATATCTCACTCTCAGGTAAGGATGGAGTTTCGATCAGGACCCCGACACCTGCATGCATTACACCACATTGCCGTGGGGCAGGACAACCACTATGCCTCTGAGATGGGCACGACAGTCCCTGTCCCTGTCTGGAGTGGGGGGAGGGAACACTGAGGAAGGGGAACCCTGTAGTGCAGGAGCAGGGAGGAAGCAGTTCCTGGGTGCATTGAGAAGGAAGTATAAAAGGTGGGCAACATCTTAGTTCAGTGCAGAGAAGTCTGAGCAGAAGTGACAGGGAGCAGGGGCTCTGCATGAGCTCTGCTCCGGAGGCGGGCCTAGTAACAGAGGCCCAGGCCTGGAAGAGGGAGAAGGAAGGAATAGGAGCGAAGAAGGCTCCAGGAACGAGGAACGAAGAGATCCCAGGGGTGTGGACAGGCGAGTTGCCACCGCACGCCCGAATCCACCTGCGTGGAGGGGTCAGGCCAAAGGGGGAGACCGGTCCCCGAAACTAGTAGAGACGGGAAACGACCCTCAGCTAGAAACCGGAGGCTGTGACATTTTATGTGGCGCAGCCCCTCGCTACACCCGCAAGGAAGGCACAACATAGGGTCAGGGAAACTGGCGCCAAGTTTACCAAGAGGAGGCCCGAGGCAGCCGGACAGAAGCGTTGGTAAGAAAGGCCAGACAAAGGACACACAAAGGGGGTCCTGTGAAGCACTTCAAAGTTATCTGGGAGTTGTCTGAGCCCCTCACCTGGTAAGCACAGTACGACGTGGGCAGCCGTTAACTGCAGAAGTGGTCTGGATAATAAGAACTGTGAGTAAAGGCCCTGGACTGCATCACTGACTCCATGTCGTTACTGCTGCTGCCCTGCACCATCACCCCCATCCTCCGCATACACTGCCCTGAGGCTATACTCCTCCAATGGGGAGTTATGCTACTCTCTGCTGCACCCACAACACCAGCCTCAGCGGTCTGCCCTGCAGCGGCGGTTCACTCTGACCGCATTCCACGGGTGGCGTAGTCGGACATTTAAACATCAAAACCACATAAATAGTTCCGCCACTGGTTTGACCGCCCTGAGCCACGGAACCGGGTCGCCGCCACGGAGACTACAACCACCAGCATCCACCAAAAAGGGTCCGGCTCCGGATGTCCCAAGGCCCAGGGGGCGCGTCAGAACATTTTCATCACCTTTCATAATCACCAATGGGACAAGGCAGGGATGTCCTCTGTCCCCTCTCTTATACATCCTAGTGACGGAGCACCTGCTCTCATCAATTCGCCATAACCCCAATATTAGGTGGATTGAGGTGGGAGGCACCGAGTACAAGTGCTCTCTATTTGCTGATGATGTCCTAGTATATATCACTAAATCACATCCCTGCTGTTATGGCTGAAATAGATCACTTTGTTACATGGTCAAATTTTAAAATCAATGCAGCGAAGTCTGAGGCCCTCGATGTCTCCCTCCCAAAATCCATACAGGATTCCATCCAGTCCAACTTTCCCTTTGCCTGGCCCTCACAGGGTATCAAATACTTAGGAATTCCTATTCATAGAGACCTCTCCCGTCTAAGTTATCTTAATTTTGGGCCCTTTATTGAACAACTCCATACAGACCACGGTTGGCAAGTTAGAACTGTAAGATTCACTACGTGAACCACTGGTGTTTTATGGAAAAGCAGATGTACACTGTGTTCCAAATTATTATGCAAAAACTGTTTAGGAGTGATAAGGGAAGAATTTGTTTGTTTGTCAGTTTAACTCATTGATGGTGATGTATGTCAGGGCTCTTTATATCACTGTAATCAATTGCAGACACCTGTGCTAATTAGTTTGGCAGGTGTGTCCAATGAAAGGCAAGACTACTTAAGAAGGCTGTCCCACATTATTAAGCAGCCTACATTTTCTGCCAAAATGGGAAAGAAAAAGGATGTGTCGGCTGCTGAGAAGCAACAAATTGTGGAGTGTTTAGGTCAAGGCATGACTACAATCAACATTGTGCGATGATCAGGAAGAAGTGTCTTGGCAATCAAGAAGTATGTAGCTGATTCACAGTACACACGTGTGCGTGCTGATAAGGGCAAATTGAGGACTCTTTCCTACAGGCAATTACGTCAGGTTAAAAGAGCAGCAGCAAAAAAGCCTTGTCATAGCAGCAGACAAGTTTTTGAAGCTGCTGGTGCCTCCAACGTCCCCCGAACAACAAGATGCAGGGTCCTTCAGAGGTTTGCAGCTGTGCGTACGCCATCGACCTCCTCTATCCACTGCACTCAAGCAGAAACGGCTCCAGTGGGCCAAACAACACATGAAGACTGATTTCAAAACTGTTTTGTTCACGGATGAGTACCGTGCAACGCTCGATGGTCCAGATGGATGGAGTGGAGGATGGCTGGTTGATGGACACCCCATGCAAACACGGCTACAGCGCCAAAAAGGAGGAGGTCGAGTAATGTTTTGGGCTGGAATCATGGGGAGATAGATTGTTGGCCCCTTTAGGATCCCTGAAGGGGTAAAGATGAACTCCATAATGTATGTGGAGTTTCTCAAACAGCACTTCCTGCCATGGTTCAAGAAGAAGAACCGTGTATTCCACAGCAAGATGATTTTCATGCATGATAATGCACCGTCTCATGCTGCACATAACACATCTGCATCTCTGGCTGATATGGGCATAAAAGGGGACATACTTATGGTGTGACCCCCATGCTCCCCTGACCTCTACCCCATTCAGAACCTCTGGAGCATCATCAAAAGGAGTGTCTATGATGGCGGGAGGCAGTTCACATCTAAGCAACAGCTCTGGGAGGGTATTCTGTCCTCATGCAAGACAATTGAAGCAGAAACCATCCAAAACCTGACAAATTCAATGGACGAGAGAGTTCAGAAGCTCTTTTCGAACAAGGGGTCCTATGTGCAAATGTAACATCACCTAGAATAAAGTTTTGAGTTGAAAACTGTTTGATTTCAGTTTCTAATAACCTGCAAATGCTTATAATTTCAAAAATGACCATTTTTTTGTTCTTTATTAAAATGAAAAGGTTGATCGAAGAGTGTGGGGGATCTAAGAGTGTGGCAACCCAGTAGTCAGGATTACTTCGAATTCTGACAATCTGAGGGTCATGTTGCAGGTAGTGCAGCAAGAAGGCACTTATGCTTGCGCATCTCGGAGACCCAAAATTATTTTCCGAGCTAGATGCAGCTAAAAATTATTATTAATTTTAAATCTGGTGGAGCTTAGTATAGATGGCCTAATAGAATCAGTACTGCACACTGCTACAAAGCCCAAATTATTTTCCAGCCAAGATACAGATAAACATGATTAGTAATTTTAAATCTGGTGGAGCTTAGAATAGATGGCCTAATAGAATCCGTGCTGCACACTGCTACAAAGCCCAAATTATTTTCCAGCCAAGATACAGATAAACATGATTAGTAATTTTAAATCTGGTGGAGCTTAGTATAGATGGCCTAATAGAATCAGTACTGCACACTGCTACAAAGCCCAAATTATTTTCCAGCCAAGATACAGATAAACATGATTAGTAATTTTAAATCTGGTGGAGCTTAGTATAGATGGCCTAATAGAATCAGTACTGCACACTGCTACAAAGCCCAAATTATTTTCCAGCCAAGATACAGAAAAACATGATTAGTAGTGTTGAGCCACCCCCGTAGTGTTCGAGTTCGGTTCGGTTCGTCGAACACCCGTGTGTTCGCCGAACTGTTCGTCGAACTGTTCGTCGAACACCTTCGAACACCGTTAAAACCAATGGCAGGCAAACAAAAACACATAGAAACACATAGAAAACACCTTCAAAGGTGTCCAAAAGCTGACAAACTGCTCAGAAGACATAACTAACACATGGAAAAGTGACAAGTACATATAGTCATGCGAAAATAAAAGAGGTGGAGGAGTAAAAGGAGGGGGAGACACAGATATAGGCATGTCATGCCCTTCTAAAATCCAAAAAGTGAGAAGCCGACACGGCCAGTCCGCTCCTGCCCGTGCCACCTCCGTGTCGCCGGGTTTGTGCCAGAGCCGCGGTGAACCCTGACGGCCAGCCCCCCTCTCCCAATACTGGTGCCTGTCCGCTGGTGGGTCGAGCGAGCCCCCCTGTGGTGGAGGCAGCTCTAAGCTTTTTAATTTAAATTGTCTCTCTAATTTGAATGAATACACTTTAAATCCATTTACAAGGATCTATTGGAGGGCAAGTCTCATGCCAGCAGCCGCGGTAATTCCAGCTCCAGTAGCGTCCACTAAAGCTGCTGCAGTTAAAAAGCTTTTATAAGGATCGAGCTCGGCTGTCCACCGCAAGGCATCCTACTGCCAGTCCCAGCCCCTATGCCTTGGGGTGCCTCCTGATGCTCTTCACTAAGTATCCCATGGTCCCGAAGCATTTCCTTTGAAAAAATTAAGTGTCTAAACTACAGGTGGTGCAGCTTGCTTAACAGCCGGGATAATCCGCTCACTAGCAGACACTGCTACTAGGCACAAAGTATTTCCTGGGCTAGATGCAGTTAAAAATTTGTAATTAGATACTCTCGTTGGATGCTGAGAAAGCATTCCATAGAGTCCCCTGGCACGCCATATATGATTCTCTTAAAAAGCTTGGGGTAGGGGTCTAGGGGACCCTTTTATAGCCAAAATCACGGCCCTGTATCGCAATACGTCACCTAGGCTGAAGATAAATGGAACTGTAGCACCCTGAGGGCTCGGTTGCTACAGACGTATTGCACCTCACCCAGAGGTGTGATATCTCACTCTCAGGTAAGGATGGAGTGTGGATCAGGACCCGACACCTGCATGCATTACACCACATTGCCGTGGGGCAGGGCGACCAATATGCCCCTGAGATGGGCACGACAGTCCCTGTCCCTGGCTGGAGTGGGGGGAGGGAACACTGAGGAAGGGGAACCCTGTAGTGCAGGAGCAGGGAGGAAGCAGTTCCTGGGTGCATTGAGAAGGGAGTATAAAAGGTGGGCACCATCTTAGTTCAGTGCAGAGAAGTCTGAGCAGAAGTGGAAGGGAGCAGGGGCTCTGCATGAGCTCTGCTCCGGAGGCGGGCCTAGTAACAGAGGCCCAGGCCTGGAAGAGGGAGAAGGAAGGAAGAGGAGCGGAGAAGGCTCCAGGAATGAGGAATGAAGGGATCCCAGGGGTGCGGACGGGCGAGTCGCCACCGCACGCCCGAATCCACCTGCGTGGAGGGGTCAGGCCAAAGGGGTAGACCGGTCCCCGAACTAGTGGAGGCAGGAAACGACCCTCAGCTAGAAACCGGAGGCTCTGACATTTTATGTGGCGCAGCCCCTCGCTACACCCGCTAGGAAGGCACCACATAGGGTCAGGGAAACTGGCGCCAAGTTTACCAAGAGGAGGCCCGAGGCAGCCGGACAGAAGTGTTGGTAAGAAAGGCCAGACAAAGGACACACAAAGGGGGTCCTGTGAAGTGCTCCAAAGTTATCTGGGAGTTGTCTGAGCCCCTCACCTGGTGAGCACAGTACGACGTGGGCAGCCGTTACCTGCAGACGTGGTCTGGATAATAAGAACTGTGAGTAAAGGCCCTGAACTGCATCACTGACTCCGTGTCGTTACTGCTGCTGCCCTGCACCATCACCCCCATCCTCCGCATACACTGCCCTGAGGCTATACTCCTCCCGTGGGGAGTTATGCTACGCTCTGCTGCACCCACAACACCAGCCTCAGTGGTCTGCCCTGTAGCGGCGGTTCATTCTGACCGCAATCCACGGGTGGCGTAGTCGGACATTTAAACATGAAAACCACATAAATAGTTCCGCCACTGGTTTGACCGCCCTGAGCCACGGAACTGGGTCGCCGCCACGGAGACTACAACCACCAGCATCCACCAAAAAGGGTCCGGGTCCGGGTGTCCCAAGGCCCAGGGGGTGCGTCAGAACATTTTCATCACCTTTCACAATCACCAATGGGACAAGGCAGTGATGTCCTCTGTCCCCTCTCTTATACATCCTAGTGACGGAGCACCTGCTCTCATCAATTCGCCATAACCCCAATATTAGGTGGATTGAGGTGGGAGGCACCGAGTACAAGTGCTCTCTATTTGCTGATGATGTCCTAGTATATATCACTCAATCACATATATCCATCCATGCTGTTATGGCTGAAATAGATCACTTTGTTACATGGTAAAATTTTAAAATCAATGCAGCGAAGTCTGAGGCCCTCGATGTCTCCCTCCCCAAATCCATATAGGATTCCATCCAGTCCAACTTTCCCTTTGCCTGGCCCTCACAGGGTATCAAATACTTAGGAATTCCTATTCATAGAGACCTCTCCCATCTATGTTATCTTAATTTTGGGCCCTTTATTGAACAACTCCATACTGACCACGCTTGGCAAGTTAGAACTGTAAGATTCACTACGTGAACCACTGGTGTTTTGTGGAAAAGCACATGTACACTGCGTTCCAAATTATTATACAAAAAGTGTTTAGGAGTGATAAGGGAAGAATTTGTTTGTTTGTCAGTTAAACTCATTGATGCTGATGTGTGTCAGGGCTCTTTATATCACTGTAAGCAATTGCAGACACCTGTGCTAATTAGTTTGGCAGGTGTGTCCAATGAAAGGCAAGACTACTTAAGAAGGCTCTCTCACATTATTAAGCAGCCTACATTTTCTGCCAAAATGGGAAAGAAAAAGGATGTGTCGGCTGCTGAGAAGCAACAATTTGTGGAGTGTTTAGGTCAAGGCATGACTACAATCAACATTGTGCGATGATCAGGATGAAGTGTCTTGGCAATCAAGAAGTATGTAGCTGATTCACAGTACACACGTGTGCGTGCTGATAAGGGCAAATTGAAGACTCTTTCCTACAGGCAATTACGTCAGGTTGAAAGAGCAGCGGCAAAAAAGCCTTGTCAAAGCAGCAGACAAGTTTTTGAAGCTGCTTGTGCCTCCAACGTCCCCCGAACAACAAGATGCAGGGTCCTTCAGAGGTTTGCAGCTGTGCATGCGCCATCCTGTCGACCTCCTCTATCCACTTCACACAAGCAGAAACGGCTCCAGTGGGCCAAACATTACATGAAGACTGATTTCAAAACTGTTTTGTTCACGGATGAGTGCCATGCAGCGCTCGATGGTCCAGATGGATGGAGTGGAGGATGGCTGGTTGATGGACACCCCACGCAAACATGGCTACAGCGCCAACAAGGAGGAGGTGGAGTAATGTTTTGGGCTGGAATCATGGGGAGAGAGATTGTCGGCCCCTTTAGGATCCCTGAAGGCGCTAAAGATGAACTCCATAATGTATGTGGATTTTCTCAAACAGCACTTCCTGCCATGGTTCAAGAAGAAGAACCGTGCATTTCACAGCAAGATCATTTTTCTGCATGATAATGCACCATCTCATGCTGCACATAAAACATCTGCATCTCTGGCTGATATGGGCATAAAAGGGGACAAACTTATGGTGTGACCCCCATGCTCCCCTGACCTCTACCCCATTCAGAACCTTTGGAGCATCATTAAAAAGAGTGTCTATGATGGCGGGAGGCAGTTCACATCTAAGCAACAGCTCTGGGAGGGTATTCTGTCCTCATGCAAAACAATTGAAGCAGAAACCATCCAAAACCTGACAAATTCAATGGACGAGAGAGTTCAGAAGCTCCTTTCGAACAAGGGGTCCTATGTGAAAATGTAACATCACCTAGAATAAAGTTTTGAGTTGAAAACTGTTTGATTTCAGTTTCTAACAACCTGCTAATGCTTATAATTTCAAAAATGACCATTTTTTTGGTCTTTATTAAAATGAAAAGGTTGATCGAAAAGTTTGGGGGATCTAAGAGTGTGGCAACCCAGTAGTCATGATTACTTCGAATTCTGACAATATGAGGGTCATGCTGCAGGTAGTGCAGCAAGAAGGCACTTATGTGCCTTGCGCATCTCGGAGCCCCAAAATTATTTTCCGGGCTAGATGCAGCTAAAAATTATTTTTAATTTTAAATCTGGTGAAGCTTTAGTATAGATGGCCTAATAGGATCAGTGCTGCACACTGCTACAAAGCCCAAATTATTTTCCAGTCAAGATACAGATAAACATGATTAGTAATTTGAAAGCTTAAAACGGTTGGTAGGGTGATTTTAACCAATCATCAAGCTTTTACTCTCCCCAGGATGACACAGGGGTAGAAAAGTCGTTTCGGATCCATGATTTGTTCATCTTTATGAACGTGAGTCTGTCTACATTATCAGTGGAGAGCCGCGTGCGCTTATCTGTCAGCACACCACCAGCAGCGCTGAACACACGTTCAGACAGAACGCTGGCTGCGGGGCATGACAAGATCTCCAAGGCGTAAGTGGCTAGCTCCGGCCATTTATCCAGATTGGAAGCCCAAAAAGAGCAAGGGTCCAGTGACACAGTCGTGGCTTCAATGTTTACTTGGAGATACTCCTGTACCATCGTCTCTAGGCGTTGACTATGTGTCAGACTTCTTGTCTCCTGTGGCCTTGCAAAGGATGGGCTAAAAAAGTGGTGAAATGATTCCGCAAAATTGATGTTACCAGCAGATACTGTGGTTCTGTTACGGTTTGAGTGCTGAACACTTGACGGTCCCACGGTTGGCAAGTTGGAACTGTGAGATTCACTACGTGCACCACTGGTATTTTGTGGAAAAGCACATGTAAGATTCTGCAACAGTCTCTGCTGATACTCCTGCATGCGTGCATCCCTTTCTATGGCAGGAATAATTTCTGCAAATTTACTTTTGTACCGGGGATCTAACAGTGTGGCAACCCAGTAGTCAGGATTATTTCTAATTCTCACAATTCGAGGGTCATGTTGCAGGTAGTGCAGCAAGAAGGCACTCATGTGTGTTGCGCATCCAGGAGCACCAAGTCCCTGTTGTGTTGGTGGCGAGGTAACAATCATGCTTCCTTCCTCTGTCCTCTCCCCCCAACCTCGCACAACAGAAATGTGATCAAGGTCTCCCTCATCTGATGAGTCTTCCATCAGTTCGTCCTCCACTTCTTCCTGGGCTCCTGCACCTTCCTCACTAGTTTGGCTGCTACCATGCGCCCTGGTAAAACCATCTCCCCCACCCTCACATGCCTGCCGCCTTGGTGCTGCCGACCGTCTGGACCTTGCAGATGTTAGCCCTTCCGCATACAACTCCTCCTCCTCTACTTCCTCCACCTCCTCTTGTGCCACCACCTGACTCCGAATTCTGTTTAACATGTGCTCCAGCATGTAAATCACCGGAATAGTCATGCTGATAATGGCATCGTCAGCACTAAACATCTTCGTCGCCATTTCAAAACTGTGCAGAAGGGTGCATAGGTCCCTGATCTGAGACCACTCCTCCAGCGTGATTTGCCCCACCTCTGAATCTCGTTGGCCCAGGCTATACGTCAGAACGTATTGCACCAGGGCTTGTCGGTGCTGCCACAGTCGCTGCAACATGTGCAGAGTTGAATTCCACCGGGTAGGCACATCGCATTTTAGCCGGTGAAGTGGCAGGCCCAACGACTTCTGTAGAGATGTAAGTCGCTGAGCTGCGGGATGCGAACGGCGGAAGTGAGCACACAGCGACCGTGCCCTCTGCAGAAGGCCATCTAGTCTGGGATAGTGGGCTAAAAATTGCTGGACATTGCCCCGGCGAAGGGCCGCACCCAGGTTTGCAGCATTGTCGCACACGGCCTTCCCTGGTTTCAGGTCCAGTGGAGACAACCATTCATGAAATTGGTTCTCCAGAGCTGACCACAACTCCTCAGCTGTGTGACTCACATTTCCCAGACATTTCAATGTAAAAACCGCCTGATGACGTTGAGCCCTACTGCCAGCATAGTAAGGAGGTGTGCAGGATCCCTTCTGCGCAGTTAGAAAGCTTGTGGCATGACCAGACAGGCTTTGGGTGCAGGTGGAAGACCGAGAGGAGGTTGAGGAGGCAGAAGCAGTGGAGGAACTTTGACATAAAGAGGATTGACGCACAACTCGTGGGGACGGCAAGACTTGGACAGCAGCCCCTTGTCCTGCTGTCACCATAGTTACCCAGTGCCCAGTCAGCGACATGTAACGCCCCTGTCCATGTCTACTCGTCCAAGTGTCTGTGGTGAAATGCACCCTGTCACACACAGAGTTTCTCAAAGTAGCGGTGATGTTGTGTGCGACATGCTGGTGGAGCACAGGCACACCTTTCTTTGAGAAGTAGTGCCGACTGGGCATCTGGTACTGGGGCACTGCGACGGACATAAGGTCTCGAAAATCCTCTGTGTCCACCAGGCGGAAAGGCAGCATTTCTGTAGCCAAGAGCTTGCAGATGGTGAAATTCAACCTCTTAGCTTTCTCATGGCTAGGAGGAAATGGTCTTTTACTTGTCCACATCTGAGGGACCGAGGGCTGGCTATTGTGCTTAGACGGGGTTGATAAGGGTGTCCCCGGCAAACTGCCGGTCTGTGAGGAAGATGCAGGCGGACATGTTAGGTTGCCTTGATCCAAAGGTGGTGCTATCGATGTCGGACAGCGCTCAACACCAGCTGGTGTTACCACCTCCAAAGAAAATGATGACCTGCCAATCACGCTGGCTGTTGCGGGTAAAGAGGTGGCAGGTCTCCGCCCCAAAACAGGTGTGACTGCTGTCCCCCCAGTCACAGAGGATGAAGAGGCCGCGGATGCACAAGATATGGCAGACGGTGATTGGCCCGGCCGGCTAGGCCGCATTGTAGCACACTGAGCTTCCCACTGCAACTTATGCTTCATGTCCATGTGCCGGTTCATGCATGAAGTACTCAAACTATGTATTTTTTGGCCTCTACTTAGCTTTTGCTGACAAATGTTACAGATAACACGAGTTGGGTCATCTTTATCGATCTGAAAAAATGCCCAGGCTATGCAAGGCTTAGCACCCATGCGACCTGAAGAGCCAACACGACTTGTGGTGAGAGGCAGAGTTGTGTTTGAGGATGCAGTTGTTGACGTGCTTCCAGTACTACGTCTCTGTCCAGGAAGGCGCAACCTGACCTCGTCGTCACTAGCATCTTCCTCCACCTCCTCTGCTGACCTCATCTCTTGGCTGACTGTGGGTTGACAGTAAGTGGGATCTCCGACCTCATCATCATCACCCTGTGCGTTATCACACCCGTCGTCCTCAGAGCCAACCTGTTCCTGCCCTGACAAAAAACTAAAGTTGTTGCTCCAATCAGGTATTTGAGTCTTATCATCGTCTTCCTCATTGTCTCCACCAACAGGAGTTACAGTTTGGGAATGAGGGTCTACACTATGGTCAGAACCTTCTGCGTCTGGTCCTGGATCCGACTCATAAAGATTCTGGGCATCAGTGCAGATCATTTCCTCGTCTGGATTCACAGAAGCGCTGGAGTCGACCTCTGATTCCCAGGCTATAGTATGAGTAAACAGCTCTGCAGACTCAACCATCTGTTCTACCTCATACTCAGACGGGCAGCTGGAGATTTGGGAGCTGTGAGGAAGCAAGTGCGATTTGGGTGACACCTTTGAGGACTGGAGTATTTGTGATGTTGAAGTTGATGTGGAGGAGAGCCCACTTAAAGGAGCACTTGATATCCGTTGAAGCACCTGCTGTTTTTGTGCCTCATCTGGAATTTGTAGCGATTGGCGTGGCCGTAAGAAAGGGATCTTATCAAATTGTCCGCTAAAAGAAGTAGACATTTTAGTTTGGCTAGAAGATGGTCTTTCTTCTGCAGATGTTACTGTTGCTTTAACACCTACCCCACGGACACAACCTTTTTTCCCCTTCCCAACACGCCTATTCCCCTTTCCACCAGCAGCAGGCCTTTTTCCACTCATTTTGGTGGTTAACTAATTCACAACTCTGGAGTTGTTTGCACAAAAAAACAATGGATGGTAACCGAGCAGAGCTGAGTGGCCAAACTGTGGTATTAGGCCAAAACTATTGGCTGGGTTAGATGCAGAAAAAAATTATTTTGAATTTGCAACCTGATGGAGGTCAGTATAGATGGACTAATACAAATAGTCCCACACACTGCTAGAAGCCCAAATATTTTTTCAGAGGTACTGTAGATGCAGATAAAAATTATTTTTAATTTGCAACCTGATGGAGGTCAGTATAGATGGACTAATAGACCAAGTCCCACACACTGCTAGAAGCCCAAATATTTTTTCAGAGCTAGATGCAGAAAAAAAATATTTTTAATTTGCAACCTGATGGAGGTCAGTATAGATGGACTAATAGACCAAGTCCCACACACCGCTAGAAGCCCAACTATTTTTTCAGAGCTAGATGCAGAAAAAAATTATATTCAATTTGCAACCTGCTGGAGGTCAGTATAGAAGGACTAATAGAACAAGTCCCACACACTGCTAGAAGCCCAAATATTTTTTCAGAGCTAAATGAAGAAAAAAATTATTTTTAATTTGCAACCTGATGGAGGTCAGTATAGATGGACTAATAGACCAAGTCCCACACACTGCTAGAAGCCCAAATATTTTTTCAGAGCTAGATGCAGAAAAAAATTATTTTTAATTTGCAACCTGATGGAGGTCAGTATAGATGGACTAATAGACCAAGTCCCACACACCGCTAGAAGCCCAAATATTTTTTCAGAGCTAGATGCAGAAAAAAATTATTTTTAATTTGCAACCTGATGGAGGTCAGTATAGATGGACTAATAGACCAAGTCCCACACACTGCTAGAAGCTCAAATATTTTTTCAGAGCTAGATGCAGAAAAAAATTATTTTTAATTTGCAACCTGATGGAGGTCAGTATAGATGGACTAATAGACCAAGTCCCACACACCGCTAGAAGCCCAAATATTTTTTCAGAGCTAGATGCAGAAAAAAATTATTTTTAATTTGCAACCTGATGGAGGTCAGTATAGATGGACTAATAGACCAAGTCCCACACACTGCTAGAAGCCCAAATATTTTTTCAGAGCTAGATGCAGAAAAAAATTATTTTTAATTTGCAACCTGATGGAGGTCAGTATAGATGGACTAATAGACCAAGTCCCACACACCGCTAGAAGCCCAACTATTTTTTCAGAGCTAGATGCAGAAAAAAATTATATTCAATTTGCAACCTGCTGGAGGTCAGTATAGAAGGACTAATAGAACAAGTCCCACACACTGCTAGAAGCCCAAATATTTTTTCAGAGATAAATGAAGAAAAAAATTATTTTTAATTTGCAACCTGATGGAGGTCAGTATAGATGGACTAATAGACCAAGTCCCACACACTGCTAGAAGCCCAAATATTTTTTCAGAGCTAGATGCAGAAAAAAAATATTTTTAATTTGCAACCTGATGGAGGTCAGTATAGATGGACTAATAGACCAAGTCCCACACACTGCTAGAAGCCCAAATATTTTTTCAGAGCTAGATGCAGAAAAAAAATATTTTTAATTTGCAACCTGATGGAGGTCAGTATAGATGGACTAATAGACCAAGTCCCACACACCGCTAGAAGCCCAAATATTTTTTCAGAGCTAGATGCAGAAAAAAATTATTTTTAATTTGCAACCTGATGGAGGTCAGTATAGATGGACTAATAGACCAAGTCCCACACACTGCTAGAAGCCCAAATATTTTTTCAGAGCTAGATGCAGAAAAAAATTATTTTTAATTTGCAACCTGATGGAGGTCAGTATAGATGGACTAATAGACCAAGTCCCACACACTGCTAGAAGCCCAAATATTTTTTCAGAGCTAGATGCAGAAAAAAATTATTTTTAATTTGCAACCTGATGGAGGTCAGTATAGATGGACTAATAGACCAAGTCCCACACACTGCTAGAAGCCCAAATATTTTTTCAGAGCTAGATGCAGAAAAAAATTATTTTTAATTTGCAACCTGATGGAGGTCAGTATAGATGGACTAATAGACCAAGTCCCACACACCGCTAGAAGCCCAACTATTTTTTCAGAGCTAGATGCAGAAAAATATTATATTCAATTTGCAACCTGCTGGAGGTCAGTATAGAAGGACTAATAGAACAAGTCCCACACACTGCTAGAAGCCCAAATATGTTTTCAGAGCTAAATGAAGAAAAAAATTATTTTTAATTTGCAACCTGATGGAGGTCAGTATAGATGGACTAATAGACCAAGTCCCACACACTGCTAGAAGCCCAAATATTTTTTCAGAGCTAGATGCAGAAAAAAATTATTTTTAATTTGCAACCTGATGGAGGTCAGTATAGATGGACTAATAGACCAAGTCCCACACACTGCTAGAAGCCCAAATATTTTTTCAGAGCTAGATGCAGAAAAAAATTATTTTTAATTTGCAACCTGATGGATTTCAGTATAGATGGACTAATAGACCAAGTCCCACACACTGCTAGAAGCCCAAATATTTTTTCAGAGCTAGATGCAGAAAAAAATTATTTTTAATTTGCAACCTGATGGAGGTCAGTATAGATGGACTAATAGACCAAGTCCCACACACTGCTAGAAGCCCAAATATTTTTTCAGAGCTAGATGCAGAAAAAAATTATTTTTAATTTGCAACCTGATGGAGGTCAGTATAGATGGACTAATAGACCACGTCCCACACACCGCTAGAAGCCCAAATATTTTTTCAGAGCTAGATGCAGAAAAAAATTATATTCAGTTTGCAACCTGATGGAGGTCAGTATAGATGGACTAATAGAATGATGCTATGCCCAAAAGATTTTACTTCACTAGGTGCAGTAAAAAAATTGGTATTCTATACACAGGTGTTATATCTTGCAACACAGATAGGCTACTCCACTGACTAACACACTCTGCAATAGGCCAAAAAGGATTAGCTTTGCTATATTCAGCCAAATGCTGTGAAAAAAACTTGCACAGCACTGGCACAGACCTGCCTGGCAAAAACTGATAGGAACTCATGTAACCTAGTCCTGAAAAGGACTCCAATTACAATTAGTCTTTACTCCCACAACCTATCTATTTAAGAGCACAGACCTCCCTGATAAAAGTCGTAGGAAATGCTGTAACCTAGTCCTTAAAAGGACTGCAATCACAACTATTCCCTACTCCCAAGCTATCTGTATATTTGTGCGAAAATTGGCTTGAAATTAACAAGGTATAGCGCACACAGCAACAGCGGTGCCGTCTAACACGCAGCTGCAGCAGTGAGAAAATGGTGGCGACGGGGAAAATGGCTTGGTCTTATAGGGCAAGGACATGTGACATACACTGCCAATGACACATGCCCTTGCTTGTGTGAAGAAAAGCACTTCGCTCCGTGTGTGCGCTGCTGATAGGCTGACAGATTGCACCTCCCCACTGCAAATGCGGGAAAGAGAAAAAAAAATGGAGATCTTCATTGTTCCTGCAGAGATCCATCCCCTGCCCCTCCCCCCACCCCGCTGTACACTCAAACTGCGTATTAACATTAATTTTCATCATTACTGAGAAAAAATCCAGTTATGATTTTGGTGCACGAACAGTTATCGAACATAACCTCGAACAGCCGAATTTTTCTCAAATTGTTCGTGTTCGCCGAACGGCTCGAACACCGCCCAAAACAGCTCGAATTTGAGATTGGCGAACAGTTCGAGTAGAACAACGCTCATCTCTAATGATTAGTAATTTGAAAGCTTAAAACGGTTGTTGAGGTGATTTTAACCAATCATCAAGCTTTTACTCTCCCCAGGATGACACAGGGGTAGAAAACTCGTTTCGGATCCATGATTTGTTCATCTTTATGAACGTGAGTCTGTCTACATTATCAGTGGAGAGCCGCGTGCGCTTATCTGTCAGCACACCACCAGCAGCGCTGAGCACACGTTAAGACAGAATTCTGGATGCGGGGCATGACAAGATCTCCAAGGCGTAAGTGGCTAGCTCCTGCCATTTATCCAGATTGGAAGCCCAAAAAGAGCAAGGGTCCAGTGACACAGTCATGGCTTCAATGTTTACTTGGAGATACTCCTGTACCATCGTCTCTAGGCGTTGACTATGTGTCAGACTTCTTGTCTCCTGTGGCCTTGCAAAGGATGGGCTAAAACAGTGGTGAAATGATTCCGCAAAATTGATGTTACCAGCAGATACTGTGTTTCTGTTACGGTTTGAGTGCTGAACACTCAACGGTCCCACGGTTGGCAAGTTGGAACTGTGAGATTCACTACGTGCACCACTGGTGTTTTGTGGAAAAGCACATGTAAGATTCTGCAACAGTCTCTGCTGATACTCCTGCATGAGTGCATCCCTTTCTATGGCAGGATTAATTTCTGCAAATTTACTTTTGTACCGGGGATCTAACAGTGTGGCAACCCAGTAGTCAGGATTATTTCTAATTCTCACAATTCGAGGGTCATGTTGCAGGTAGTGCCTCAAGAAGGCACTCATGTGTGTTGCGCATCCAGGAGCACCAAGTCCCTGTTGTGTTGGTGGCGAGGTAATAATCTTGCTTCTTTCCTCTGTCCTCTCCTCCCAACCTCGCACAACAGAAATGTGATCAAGGTCTCCCTCATCTGATGAGCCTTCCATCAGTTCGTCCTCAACTTCTTCCTGGGCTCCTGCACCTTCCTCACTAGTTTGGCTGCTACCATGCGCCCTGGTAAAACCATCTCCCCCACCTTCACATGCCTGCCGCCTTGGTGCTGCCGACCGTCTGGACCTTGCTGATGTTAGCCCTTCCGCATACAACTCCTCCTCCTCTACTTCCTCCACCTCCTCTTGTGCCACCACCTGACTCCGAATTCTGTTTAACATGTGCTCCAGCATGTAAATCACCGGAATAGTCATGCTGATAATGGCTTCGTCGTCAGCACTAAACATCTTCATCGCCATTTCAAAACTGTGCAGAAGGGTGCATAGGTCCCTGATCTGAGACGACTCCTCCAGCGTGATTTGCCCCACCTCTGTATCTCGTTGACCCAGGCTATACGTCCGAACGTGTTGCACCAGGGCTTGTCGGTGCTGCCACAGTCGCTGCAACATGTGCAGAGTTGAATTCCACCGGGTAGGCACATCGCATTTTAGCCGGTGAAGTGGCAGGCCCAATGACTTCTGTAGAGATGTAAGTCGCTGAGCTGCGGGATGCGAATGGCGGAAGTGAGCACACAGCGACCGTGCCCTCTGCAGAAGGCCATCTATTCCAGGATAGTGGGCTAAAAATTGCTGGACAGCCAGGTTCAACACGTGAGCCATACAAGGCACGTGTGTGACGTTGCCCCGGCGAAGGGCCGCACCCAGCTTTGCAGCATTGTCGCACACGGCCTTCCCTGGTTTCAGGTCCAATGGAGACAACCATTCATGAAATTGGTTCTCCAGAGCTGACCACAACTCCTCAGCTGTGTGACTCACATTTCCCAGACATTTCAAAGTAAAAACCGCCTGATGACGTTGAGCCCTACTGCCAGCATAGTAAGGAGGTGTGCAGGATCCCTTCTGCGCAGTTAGAAAGCTTGTGGCATGACTAGACAGGCTTTGGGTGCAGGTGGAGGACCGAGAGGAGGTTGAAGAGGCAGAAGCAGTGGAGGAACTTTGAGATAAAGAGGATTGACGCACAACTCGTGGGGACGGCAAGACTTGGACAGCAGCCCCTTGTACTGATGTCACCATAGTTACCCAGTGCCCAGTCAGCGACATATAACGCCCCTGTCCATGCCTACTCGTCCAAGTGACTGTGGTGAAATTCACCCTGTCACACACAGAGTTTCTCAAAGAAGCGGTGATGTTGTTTGCGACATGCTGGTGGAGCGCAGGCACACCTTTCTTTGAGAAGTAGTGCCGACTGGGCATCTAGTACTGGGGCACTGCGACGGACATAAGGTCTCGAAAATCCTCTGTGTCCACCAGGCGGAAAGGCAGCATTTTTGTAGCCAAGAGCTTGCAGATGGTGAAATTCAACCTCTTAGCTTTCTCATGGCTAGGAGGAAATGGTCTTTTACTTGTCCACATCTGAGGGACCGAGGGCTGGCTGTTGTGCTTAGACGGGGTTGATAAGGGTGTCCCCGGCAAACTGCCGGTCTGTGAGGAAGATGCAGGCAGACATGTTAGGTTGCCTTGATCCAAAGGTGGTGCTATCGATGTCGGACAGCGCTCAACACCAGCTGGTGTTACCACCTCCAATGAAAATGATGACCTGCCAATCACGCTGGCTGTTGCGGGTAAAGAGGTGGCAGGTCTGCGTCCCAAAACAGGTGTGACTGCTGTCCCCCCAGTAACAGAGGATGAAGAGGCCGCGGATGCACAAGATGAGGCAGACGGTGGGTGGCCCGGCCGGCTAGGCCGCATTGTAGCACAGTGAGCTTCCCACTGCAACTTATGCTTCATGTCCATGTGCCGGTTCATGCATGAAGTACTCAAACTATGTATTTTTTGGCCTCTACTTAGCTTTTGCTGACAAATGTTACAGATAACATGAGTTGGGTCATCTCTATCCGATCTGAAAAAATACCCAGGCTATGCAAAGCTTAGCACCCATGCGACCTGAAGAGCCACCATGACTTGTGGTGAGAGGCAGAGTTGTGTTTGAGGATGCAGTTGTTGACGTGCTTCCAGTACTACATCTCTTTCCAGGAAGGCGCAACCTGACCTCGTCATCGCTAGCATTCTCCTCCACCTCCTCTGCTGACCTCATCTCTTGGCTGACTGTGGGTTGACAGTAAGTGGGATCTCCAACCTCATCATCATCACCCTGTGTGTTATCACACCCGTCGTCCTCAGAGCCAACCTGTTCCTGCCCTGACAAAAAACTAAAGTTGTCGCTCCAATCAGGTATTTGAGTCTCATCATCGTCTTCCTCATTGTCTCCACCAACAGGAGTTACAGTTTGGGAATGAGGGTCTACATTATGGTCAGAACCTTCTGCGTCTGGTCCTGGATCCGACTCATAAAGATTCTGGGCATCAGTGCAGATCATTTCCTCGTCTGGATTCACAGAAGTGCTGGAGCCGACCTCTGATTCCCAGGCTATAGTATGAATAAACAGCTCTGCAGACTCAACCATCTGTTCTACCTCATACTCAGACGGGCAGCTGGAGATTTGGGAGCTGTGAGGAAGCAAGTGCGATTGGGGTGACACCTCTGAGGCCTGGAGTATTTATGATGTTGAAGTTGATGTGGAGGAGAGCCCACTTAAAGGAGCACTTGATATCCGTTGAAGCACCTGCTGTTTTTGTGCCTCATCTGGAATTTGTAGCGATTGGCGTGGCCGTAAGAAAGGGATCTTATCACATTGTCCGCTAAAAGAAGTAGACATTTTTGTTTGGCTGGAAGATGGTCTTTCTTCTGCAGATGTTACTGTTGCTTTAACACCTACCCCACGGACACAACCTTTTTTCCCCTTCCCAACACGCCTATTCCCCTTTCCACCAGCAGCAGGCCTTTTTCCACTCATTTTGGTGGTTAACTAATTCACAACTCTGGAGTTGTTTGCACAAAAAAACAATGGATGGGAACCGAGCAGAGCTGAGTGGCCAAACTGGTATTAGGCCAAAACTATTGGCTGGGTTAGATGCAGAAAAAAATTATATTCAATTTGCAACCTGATGGAGGTCAGTATAGATGGACTAATAGAACAAGTCCCACACACAGCTAGAAGGCCAAATATTTTTTCAGAGCTAGATGCAGAAAAAAATTATATTCAATTTGCAACGTGATGGAGGTCAGTATAGATGGACTAATAGAACAAGTCCCACACACAGCTAGAAGGCCAAATATTTTTTCAGAGCTAGATGCAGAAAAAAATTATATTCAATTTGTAACCTTATGGAGGTCAGTATAAATGGACTAATAGAATGATGCTATACCCAAAAGGTTTTACTTCACTAGGTGCAGTAAAAAAATTGGTATTCTGTACACAGGTGGTGTATCTTGCAACACAGATAGGCTACTCCACTGACTAACACACTCTGCAATAGGCCAAAAAGGATTAGCTTTGCTAGATTCAGTCAAATGCTGTGAAAAAACTTGCACAGCACTGGTACAGACCTGCCTGGCAAAAAGTGATAGGAACTGATGCAACCTAGCCCTGAAAAGGACTGCAATTACAATTAGTCTTTACTCCCAACCTATCAGGTCAGTATAGATGGACTAATAGACCAAGTCCCACACACTGCTAGAAGCCCAAATACTTTTTCAGAGCTAGATGCAGAAAAAAATTATTTTTAATTTGCAACCTGATGGAGGTCAGTATAGATGGACTAATAGACCAAGTCCCACACACTGCTAGAAGCCCAAATATTTTTTCAGAACTAGATGCAGAAAAAAATTATATTCAATTTGCAACCTGGTGGAGGTCAGTATAGATGGACTAATAGAACAAGTCCCACACACTGCTAGAAGCCCAAATATCTTTTCAGAGCTAGATGCAGATAAAAATTATTTTTAATTTGCAACCTGATGGAGGTCAGTATAGATGGACTAATAGACCAAGTAACACACACTGCTAGAAGCCCAAATATTTTTTCAGAGCTAGATGCAGATAAAAATAATTTTTAATTTGCAACCTGATGGAGGTCAGTATAGATGGACTAATAGACCAAGTCCCACACACTGCTAGAAGCAGAAATATTTTTTCAGAGGTAGATGCAGAAACAAATTATATTCAATTTGCAACCTGATGGAGGTCAGTATAGATGGACTAATAGAACAAGTCCCACACACTGCTAGAAGCCCAAATATTTTTTCTGAGCTAGATGCAGAAAAAAATTATATTCAATTTGCAACCTGATGGAGGTCAGTATAGATGGACTAATAGAATGATGCTATGCCCAAAAGGTTTTACTTCACTAGGTGCAGTAAAAAAATTGGTATTCTATACACAGGTGGTGTAGCTTGCAACACAGATAGGCTACTCCACTGACTAACACACTCTGCAATAGGCCAAAAAGGATTAACTTTGCTAGATTTAGCCAAATGCTGTGAAAAAAACTTGCACAGCACTGGCACAGACCTGCCTGGCAAAAACTGATAGGAACTGATGTAACTTAGTCCTGAAAAGGACTGCAATTACAATTAGTCTGTACTCCCAACCTATCTATTTAAGAGCACAGACCTGCCTGATAAAAGTTGTAGGAAATGCTGTAACCTAGTCCTTAAAAGGACTGCAATCACAACTATTCCCTACTCCCAAGCTATCTGTAGATTTGTGCGAAAAGTGACTTGAAATTAACAAGGTATAGTGCACACAGCAACAGCGGTGCCGTCTAACACGCAGCTGCAGCAGTCAGAAAATGGTGGCGACGGGGAAAATGGCTGGGTCTTATAGGGCAAGGACATGTGACATACACTGCCAATGACACATGCCCTTGCTTGTGTGAAAAAAAGCACTTCGCTCCATGTGTGCGCTGCTGATAGGCTGACAGATTGCACCTCCCCACTGTAAATGCGGGAAAGAGAAAAAAAAATGGAGATCTTCATTATTCCTGCAGAGATCCATCCCCTTCCCCTCCCCCCGCCCCGCTGTACACTCAAGCTGCGTATTAACATTAATTTTCTTCATTACTGAGAAAAAATCCAGTTATGATTTTGGTGCACGAACAGTTATCGAACATAACCTCGAACAGCCGAATTTTTTTCAAATCGTTTGTGTTCGCCGTACGGCTCGAACACCGCTGAAAACAGCTCGAATTTGAGATTGGCGAACAGTTCGAGTCGAACACCGCTCATCTCTATTAGCGACTAAGCAGAAAGAAAAACCTACAGTATAAATAGTTGCCCCTGGGGTATGTTATAATTGTGAAATCGGCAAGTATTTAATCATTGTTTTGTTTATGCCTTGCTTATGGACAATAGAGGTGACATGGACACTTTTCTATTGTAATTAGTTACCCGTAAGGGTATATTTAAAAAGACTCTGTGGCTGAGGACTGTGAGCAGCCCAAAAACTGTTCATATACAGTACAGACCAAAAGTTTGGACACACCTTTTCATTTAAAGATTTTTCTGTATTTTCATGACTATGAAAATTGTACATTCACACTGAAGGCATCAAAACTATGAATTAACACATGTGGAATTATATACTTAACAAAAAAGTGTGAAACAACTGAAAATATGTCTTATATTCTAGGTTCTTCAAAGTTGCCACCTTTTGCTTTGATGACTGCTTTGCACACTGTTGGCATTCTCTTGATGAGCTTCAAGAGGTAGTCACCAGAAATGGTATACCAACAATCTTGAAGGAGTTCCCAGAGATGCTTAGCACTTGTTGGCCCTTTTGCCTTCTCTGAGGTCCAGCTCACCCCAAACCATCTCGATTGGGTTCAGGTCTGGTGACTGTGGAGGCCAGGTCATCTGGCATAGCACCCCATCACTCTCCTTCTTGGTCAAATAGCCCTTACACAGCCTGGAGGTGTGTTTGGGGTCACTGTCCTGTGGAAAAATAAATGATGGTCCAACTAAACACAAACCGGAATGAATAGCATGCCGCTGCAAGATGTTGTGGTAGCCATGCTGGTTCAGTATGCCCTCAATTTTGAATAAATCCCCAACAGTGTCACCAGCAAAGCACCCCCACACCATCACACCTCCTCCTCCATGATTCACGGTGGGAACCAGGCATGTAGATTCCATCCGTTCACCTTTTCTGCGTCGCACAAAGACACGGTGGTTGGAACCAAAGATCTCAAATTTGGACTCATCAGACCAAAGCACAGATTTCCACTAGTCTAATGTCCATTCCTTGTGTTCTTTAGCCCAAATAAGTCTCTTCTACTTGTTGCCTGTCCTTAGCAGTGATTTCCTAGCAGCTATTTTACCATGAAGGCCTGCTGCACAAAGTCTCCTCTTAACAGTTGTTGAAGAGATGTGTCTGCTGCTAGAACTGTGTGTGGCATTGACCTGGTCTCTAATCTGAGCTGCTGTTAACCTGCAATTTCCGAGGCTGGTGACTCGGATAACCTTATCCTCAGAAGCAGAGGTCCTCATGTGAGCCAGTTTCTTTGTAGTGCTTGATGGTTTTTGCAACTGCACTTGGGGACTCTTGCAAAGTTTTCCCAATTTTCCGCACTGACTGACCTTCATTTCTTAAAGTAATGATGGCCACTCGTTTTTCTTTACTTAGCTGCTTTTTTCTTGCCATAATACAAATTCTATTCAGTAGGACTATCAGCTGTGTTTCCACCAGACTTCTGCACAACACAGCTGATGGTCCCAACCCCATTTATAAATCCCAATTATTAAACCTGACAGGGCACACCTGTGAAGTGAAAACCATTTCCGGTGACTACCTCTTGAAGCTCATCAAGAGAATGCCAAGAGTGTGCAAAGCAATCATCAAAGCAAAAGAACCTAGAATATAAGACATATTTTCAGTTGTTTCACACTTTTTTGTTAAGTATATAATTCCACATGTGTTAATTCATAGTTTTGATGCCTTCAGTGTGAATGTACAATTTTCATAGTCATGAAAATACAGAAAAATCTTTAAATGAGAAGGTGTGTCCAAACTTTTGGTCTGTACTGTACATAATTGCACTCCCTGGAGTGCCTTGTTACTGACCACTGAACAAAAACCCGTTTGGCGTGGCGGAAGACGTGGTCCATCACATGGATCACCTATGCCCTGCAGCCACGCCAAGGACCTACGTGGAGCGTTTGCGAACGGGTCCCTCATGCTACCATGTACTTTTGGTGAAAAGGACACCAGGTTATGGGACTTGCCGTAACCTTATTATTGTAAATATTAATGTAATTGTTATTATTGTTTTTTAACTTGTTTTTGCAAAAAAAAAAAAAAGCTTCAGTCCAGGACTACTGTGTTTTACTCATGGGGAATGTGGCACCCTGCTGCGCATGGTGCCACAGAACCCAGAAGGGTGCACGGACGGATTTCTCCACAAGAGGCCCTCACTACATGCAGACACCTCCATCTTCCACCTCATACCAGCAGAGGGAGCCCTGATAGGGATATATAAAGGGAAGGTGGAGCCAGGCAGGGTGGTTGTTTCTAGTTAGTGTTCAGAGAGGAGCACAGCGGCTGCTGTGTGAGGCAATCTAGGCCTCCAGCAGTACTGAAGCCTAGTGAGGGCCCCGAGCGTGGCCGAAGGCGAGTGGAAGAAAGGAGTGATAAAGGGGCCAGAGAAGCATACCAGGCTCACCCCAGTATATACACTGGACACCGGGTCCGAGCCTACAGGGACCCTTTACGCCCAGTAGGGGTAACCAGAATCCCAGGAGGACTACAAGTCCCTGGCAAACCTGAAGCTAGACACATACAGGACCAGGAGCCACGAAGGCCCCGACTTCCAGGGAAAGTGGTTACCAACCGGAGGTCCTACTTCAGAGCAACAGGTGGAGTAAAAAGCAAGACTCATAAGCTAGGCACAGTTGCAGGCTGGCCAGGAGCTTACACAGAGGCAGACATGGATCAGGAGGCCTTATACCCGCTCCCTGGGGAAGTCCAAAAGTGCGCCCTTGACCTAGAGTACCCTGGACCATATCTACCAGCTGTACAAGTAATGGTAACGAAGCAAATCCTCCCTGTCTCTGTCCGTTACTCCGGCTGCGTCATCTACCTGAACCACAACGCCCAGCGCACCCACAATCTATCTATCTACACTGCCCTGAGGCCCGCTCCACCTGTGGGGAGCTGTACCATCTTTAGCTGCCTTGACACCTGCCTTAGTGGACTGCTGCAGCGCTGGTGACCATCACCAGACACCACAGGTGGCATCACGAATTTCTCCGAACTTTATTAGTAATCGCTACCCCTTTTGTGCATTGTCCACCCTGGGCCAGCCACCGTGATATATATATATATATACTGTCCCCAAAACAGTAAGACCCACGGGGGCGCGACATAAGATAACCACGCAAGTTCTTCCCTCTCTGATACGTTACTGATGGACACGAGTACCTATTACGTCTCGCAATTTTATTTTAGCCTCAAATTATTTATTTTTACAAAGGTAACAGGAGAAAATGCAGCGTACAATTTTTGTGCAGTTTCTCCTGAGTAAGCCGATACCCCATATGTGGTCGAAAAGTACTTTTGAGGCACAGTGCAAAGCTCAGAAGGGAAGAATCACCATATTGAAGTTCAGATTTTGTGGGAATGGTTTGAGAGTGCCATGTCACATTGGCAGAACCCATAACTTGCTGGAACAGCATAACTGACATCATTTTACAAACTAAACCACTCAATGAATTCATCTAGGGGTGCCGTGAACATGTTGACACCACATGTGCATCACAGAATTTTATACTATTGGGTGGTGAAGAATAAATAATTACATTTTTACTAGTGATGGGCGAGCTCGGGTGCTCAATGCTCGAGTCGAGCACATTGAAATACTCAGGTGCTCGACCTGAGCAACGAGCCCAATGTAAGTCTATGGGAAACTCGAGCATTTTTCAGACGGCTCCCCCGTCGGTCTGCAGAGGGCCTAAAAATTGCCCAAATCGATGCGAACAGTGCTCAAATGACATGGGAACAGCATGGAGAAGACCCCATTTCTGACTGCCAGGTCACTACTGTGAACAATGTTGTCAGAGGTATTACGCCACTTTTACGGACTCACAATAAAACATACAAAAACGAAACCAAAATGGATTTTACTGGGAATTATGTTAAGGAACATCCTTTCCAGGGCAATGACTTGTATATAAGGCAAAATAAATAACCAAAAACAAAAATACTCCTCCACACCTTGGGCTATGTTCACACGTAGCGTTTTTGATGCGTTTTTGCACTTTTGCATTGGTTTCAACCGTGACAAATGCATTCACTGGGAAATGTCATTTTAACATTTTACAACCTTATCTGGCCATGTGGTGTGTGACACATGATCAGACACATCCTGTTTCATTTATGAAGGAGGGACTCTGAAAGTCACAAAGCCTATTTTTATACGGCCATCAAGCGGCTTTTACTATTCTTAAAGGGCCAGCAGTTGGCCCTCACTATTTTTAGAGAGCCATCAGCCAGCTATGCTTTGTTATTCCCATTACTAAAGAGTGGGTCTCCTATACTGTTATTGCTTATGCAGTGAGTGGCAGGGCTGCCCAAAATTTGGACACACCCCAATACCCCTTTGAAAATTTGGACGCAACCCAATACCTCTTTGAAGAGACTTATAGGAGGGCCTCCTGAAAAAATGTTCCCATTATTAGGAAGTAGGTCTCCCATACTGTTTGCCTACACAGGGAATGCAAGGGCTGCCAAAAATTTGGATCTACTCCAATGCCCCGTGGAAGAGACATAGAGGAGGGCCTACTGAAAACAAAATGTTCCCATTATTAGGAAGTGGGTCTCCCATTGTGTTTGCCTATGCAGTGAATGCAAGGGTTGTCAAAAATTTGGAGGCATTCCAATGTCTCTTGGAAGAGACGTGGAGGTCAGAGGGCCTCCTGAAAACAATGTTCCTGTTAGAACCCTCCGGTTTGTTTTTTCCATCTTGTGTTTTGCGGTCACGTGACCCCCTGCCTTTATATTCCTGCTCCGCCCTTCAGGCTGTGCTGGACCTCAGTGTTGTTTGACTGTCTTTCTAATTAGGTGCTTCAGTGCCTATGTCTGTCAGTTCGCTTGGTCCTTCTGGGACCTCTAGTACCTTTTTGTCTGTTTGTCTTTTTGTGTTCTGCAACAACTTCTCTGTTTAGGAGGTGTCCCATTTTTGTTCCAGTAATTAGTTCTTTTAGGGACCCCTCCCCTTATGCTATAGGTCTTCGTTCAGACTAGCCGAGGACTAAGGCGGGTCTGTTCGCTAGTAACAGGCAGCCCGCTACATCGTAGGGATTCAGCTTAGTCTTACTGTAGGGACAGCTTACCCCTATCTTTCCTTAGTACTTGTTGCAGATCATAACAGTAAATCCAGCCCAAAAAAAAAACTAAAGGAAAGAAATTCGGGGATCAGCATGGCTTCCGTCCAAGTTTTGGCTCAACGCTTGCAGGGATTGTCTCTGGAGGTGGCCGAGCTCCAGCAACACGTGAGTAGCTGTTCTGGAGTGCATTTTGTGGAACCCAAGGTAGGACTGCCTAATGTTTTTTATGGTAAACAGCAAGATTTTTTTTCCTTTAAAAATGCTTGTTTGTTATATTTTTGTTTGAGACCAAGGTCCTCTGGGAATGAATCGCAGCGCATTGGTTTTATTATGTCACTTTTGCGCAAAGAACCACAGGGGTGGGCCTTTTCTCTCCAACCTAATGATCCAAGCTTAAGGTCTGTAGAAGAATTTTTTTCGGCTATGGGTCTATTATATGACGATCCTGATCGAATCTCATCTGCTGAGGCAGAACTCAGGCGTTTGAGTCAGCGGTCAGGTGATGTTGAAAATTGTTGCACACACTTTAGAAGATGGGCTTCAGAAGTCAAATGGAATGATCCTGCTCTGAAATGTCTATTTCTTGCTGGTCTGAGTGAATGGTTAAGGATTTGCTGATTGCATTCCCCGCACCTGAGACTCTGCAGGATGCCATGCAATTAGCTGTTCTTGTGGATAGGAGGCTGAGATTTAGGCAGAATGAGTTAAAGACTCCTGTAATGCCAGGTCCTAGTCCCCAGAAAATCTGCTCTGATGGCGGAGAACCGATGGAGGTTGGGGCGAAGTCGCTCTCCTCTCAGGAAAGAGACCGGAGGTTCGCCGAGGGATTGTGTCTTTATTGTGGTAAAGCTGACCATTTGATTAAGTATTGTGAGCTTCGTTTAAGTAAAGAAAAAAAAAGGTCAGGTACGCCTGAATAGCTTGTTTACGCTCTGCAGGAGCATTTCTTTCAGGGAGTACTACTTTGCCGGAAAATTTGATTGAATTTCAGGTATTTGTGGATTGTGGTTCAACACTTAATGTGATTGATAAAGGGCTTTTGGAAAAACTTAAATTGAGATCCAAACCTTTGTCATCACCTATTTCTGTGATTGCAATTGATAACACTCCCTTGAAATGTATTACCCACAAGGTTGCTGCATTTCTTCTCACTATCAATGGAGTTCACCAAGAAATTTTGGACTTGGTTGTATTAGATAATTTACCCTCTCCGGTTGTTCTAGGTTTGCCTTGGTTAAAACTGCACAATCCTTTACTCGACTGGTCTACTAATGTGATTAAGTCTTGGAGTCTGAACTGCTATGATAAATGTTGTAATGGTCGCATTGCGGCTGTGGAAAAAGGGGAATTACCATTACCTATTCAATATTTTTGGAGGGTTTTTTCGGAGGAGAAGTTGCAAGTTTTACCTCCTCATAGGGATTATGATTGCGCCATTGAGTTTGTTCCGGGAGCTACTTTTCCCAAGAGTCGCTTGTTTAATCTCACTATCCCTGAAAGAAAGGCCTTGGAGGAGTACATACAGACTAGCCTGGCTGCTGGTCACAATAGACCTTTTAAGTCGCCTGTGGCAGTTGGATTTTTCTTTGTTAAAAAAAAGGACGGGGGTTTACGTCCATGTCTCGATTTTCGTGAAATTAATAAAATTACCGTACGCAATTCCTACCCATTGCCATTAATTCCTTACTTGTTTCACCAGTTGGTGGGGGCCAAGTGGTTCTCTAAAATTGATCTCCCGTGGCATACAATTTGTTACGAGTGAAGGAGGGTGATGAATGGAAAACTGCTTTTAACACTCTGGTAGGTCATTTTGAGAATCTGGTGATGCCTTTTGGTCTTATCAATGCACCTGCATTTTTTTCAGAACCTTATTAATGACATCCTGAGACCTTTGATTGGTAAGAATGTGGTTGTGTATTTGGATGACATTTTGATTTATTCACCAGATCTAGAGTCCCATTGGCAGAGTGTACGTGAAGTTTTGCAGTTATTGAGTGATAATTCACACTTTGCTAAGCTGGAGAAATGTGAGTTCGCTGTGCAGAAATTTAGTTTTTTGGGCTACATTGTCTCCAGCGAGGGCTTTGAGATGGACCCGGTGAAGGTTCAGGCTGTGAAAGAATGGCCTAGGCCTATTGATTTGAAATCTATACAGAGATTTTTGGGTTTTGCCAATTATTACAGGAAATTCATTAAGAATTTTTCTATAATTGTTAAGCCTCTAACCGTTCTCACCAAGAAAGGTGCGAATATGGTCCAGTGGACTACTGAGGCCATTGAAGCGTTTGAGTATCTCAAAGAGAGGTTCAGTTCTGCCCCTATCCTTATGCAGCCTGATGAGACCAAGCCTTTTTTGGTCGAGGTCGATGCTTCATTGGTGGGGGTCGGAGCAGTTTTGTCTCAGGAGAACAGGGATGGAGTACATCCTTGTGCCTTCTTTTCGAAAAAAAATTCGGAAACCGAACTGAATTATGATGTTGGAAATCGGGAGTTGCTGGCTATTAAACTCGCGTTTGAACATTGGCGTCATTTTTTGGACGGCGCTAGATTTCCAATTTAGGTGTTCACAGATCATAAGAATTTGATTTATCTGGATGCTGCCAAGCGCTTGAATGCCCGTCAAGCTAGGTGGGCACTTTTTTTTTCTCGGTTTCATTTTTCTGTTACCTATATCCCTGGTACTAAGAATGTTAAAGCCGGTGCTTTATCTCGCAGCTTCTCTTCTACGGTCGGTGCCGAGGAGGAGGAGAGCATTTTACAGAAAGGAGTTGTGGTGGCAGCATTGACTCCGTTTTGGAGAATGGGATTCTGAAAGCTCAAGATGATGCTCCATCTAACACTCCCCATGGGAGGTTGTTTGTGCCTAGATCCTTTAGGAGAGATTTGTTTGTGGAGTGTCATGAGTCTCGGTTGGCAGGTTATCCAGGAATTTCGGAGACTAAGAGACTTATTAGTCGCAGTTTTTGGTGGCCTGGATGGCAGAAGGAAGTCATCAAGTGGGTGCATCAATGTACGGTGTGTGCTAGGTCAAAGGCTTCACATACTCCTGCTGCGGGGTTGCTTTGCTCTCTGGAGGTTCCTAGTGCGCCTTGGACGCATCTCACTATGGATTTTATTACTGATCTTCCGGTGTCCGTGGGTTTTACTGCCACCTGGGCTGTCTTGGACCGTTTTACTAAGATGTGTCATTTGGTTCCATTCATTAAGTTGCCCTGCGCCAAGACACTCGCTAAGGCATTTGTTAAGGAGATTGTCAAGCTTCATGGCGTTCCCACGGATATTGTTTCTGATAGAGGACCTCAGTTTTTGGCTCGCTTTTGGCATGCTTTTTGTGACAGGTTGGGAGTCCATTTGTCATTTTCGTCTGGTTATCATCCTGAGTCTAATGGACAGACTGAAAGAAAGAACCAGGATGTAGAACAGTTTTTGCATTGTTTTGTGGCGGACAATCAAGTGGTGTGGTCTGAGTTTCTGCCTCTCGCAGAATTTGCTCTTAACAATCACACATCCTCCTCTGCTGGGTGTTCTCCTTTTTTTTGTTGTACTGGGAGACATCCGTCTTTTGGTTCGTTCTCCAAATTGGGGTAGGCTGTGCCGGAGGAGGAGAATTTTTCCGGTGATTTGGAGAGAGTTTGGACTAATGTACGTGGCAACCTTCAAAAGGCTAAGAAGAAGTCCAAGAAGTATTTTGACAGGAAACGTAAGGAGGTTTTGTTTACTGTGGGTGACAGGGTTTGGTTGTCCTCAAAGAACCTGCGGTTGAGGATTCCCTCTAAAAAACTGGGTCCTAAGTTTGTGGGTCCATTTAAAGTGCTTCAGGTTGTTAACCCGTCCACGGTTAGGTTGGATGTCCCTACTTCCTGGAAGATTAATCCTGTGTTTCATGTTTCCTTCTTGAAAAAGGCTGATGGTTCAGATAGGGATTCCATTGTCACAGTTCCACCTGTGGTGGAAGACGGCGAATATGAAATTTCTTGTATCTTGAATTCTAGATGGCATAGAAGGAGATTACAGTATCTTGTCTCCTGGAAGGGTTTCGGTCCCGAAGATAACTCCTGGGTAAGGGCGGATGATGTCTCTGCTCCTAGGCTTGTTAGAGCTTTCCGCAGGAGTTTTCCGGGGGGGTACTGTTAGAACTCTCCTGTTTGTTTTTTTCATCTTGTGTTTTGCTGTCACGTGACCACCTGCCTTTATATTCCAGCTCCGCCCTTCTGGCTGTGCTGGACTTCAGTGTTGTTTGACTGTCTTTCTAATTAGGTGCTTCGGTGCCTATCTCTGTCAGTTCGCTTGGTCCTTCTGGGACCTCTAGTACCTTTTTGTCAGTTTGTCTTTTTGTGTTCTGCAACAACTTCTCTGTTTAGGAGGTGTCCCATTTTTGTTCCAGTCCTTAGTTCTTTTAGGGACCCCTCCCCTTATGCTATAGGTCTTCGTTCAGACTAGCCGAGGACTAAGGCGGGTCTGTTCGCTAGGAACAGGCAGCCCGCTACATCGTAAGGATTCAGCTTAGTCTTACTGGGACAGCTTACCCCTATCTTTCCTTAGCACTTGTTGCAGATCATAACAGTTCCCATTATTAGGTAGTGGGTCTCCAATTGTGTTTGCTTATACAGTGAATGCAAGGTTTACCAAAAATTGAGAGGCACTCCAATGCCCATTGGAAGAGACGTAAAGGGCCTCATGAAAAAATGTTCCCGTTATTAGGAAGTGGGTCTCCCATTGTGTTGGCCTATGCAGTGAATGCAAGGGCTGCCATAAATTGGGAGGCACACCAATGCCACTTGGAATAGATGTGGAGGCCAGAGGGCCTTCTGAAAACAATGTTCCCATTATTAGGAAGTGGATCTCCCATAGTGTTGGTCTATGCAGTGAATGCAAGGGCTGCCAAAAATTGGGAAGCACTCTAATGCCCCTTGGAAGAGACGTAGAGGGCCTCATGAAAAAATGTTCCCATTATTAGGAAGTGGGTCTTCCATAGTGTTGGCCTATGCAGTGAATGCAAGGGCTGCCAAAAATTAGGAGGCACTCCAATTCCCCTTGGAAGAGACGTGGAGGTCAGAGCACCTCCTGAAATCAATGTTCCCATTATTAGGAAGTGAGTCTCCCATAGTGTTGGCCTATGCAGTGAATGCAATGGCTGCCAAAAATTGGGAGGCACTCCAATGCACCTTGGAAGAGACGTGGAGGGCCTCATGAAAAAATGTTCCCATTATTAGGAAGTGGGTCTCCCATAGCGTTGGCCTATGCAGTGAATGCAAGGGCTGCCAAAAATTGGGAGGCACTCCAATGCCCCTTGGAAAAGACGTGGAGGAGGGCTTAATAAAAAGATGTTCCCATTAGAAAGGAGCGGGTCTCCTATACTTGTAATGCCCGTGCACTAAGTTTATGGGCTGACAAACATTTACCCCTAGGGGGTATACATGAACATATTGTATAAAAAAAATTTTTACGGGCATCATAAACACCCAATTATTTGGGTGTTGCATCACGAACCACAGTCACTCTGGTGATTTGGTGGTGGAGGATGAGGATGTGGAGAAGGAGGAGGACAAGAGCAAATAGCCAAAATTAGGAAGCGTATACCCATGTGTGGGAGGAAAAAGGTGTATGGAAATATACCTTCCAAAAAAGACACTGGATTTGAATTTATGTTACTCTGCTATCATTCGGTGATGTTGAGAACTTTGGCCCAATCCAGCCCTTGTTCATTTTTATAAGAGTCAGTCTGTCAGCATTTTCAGTTGACAGGCCGATGCGCTTATCAGTTATAATTCCCCCAGCGGCACTAAAAACCCGCTCTGATAAAACACTAGCGGCAGGGCAGGCCAAGACCTCCAAGGCGTAGAGAGCCAGTTCATTCCACGTGTCCAGCTTGGATACCCAATAATTATAAGGCACAGAGGAATTACGGAGGACGTTGCTACGGTTGGCAAGGTACTCCATCAGCATCTTCTCAAACTTTTCACTCCTTGTGAGAGTACACTGCGCCTCAGGGTCTGTGCGATGGGAGGGGCTGAGAAAACTCCCAGAACTTTGACAGTGTTCCCCTGCCTCTGCTGGATTGTAGTTGAGTCTTTCTCGCCTATACTCCTTGGTTGTTCAATGAACTGTGACCTCTGCCGCCAGCGTTTTCAGATAGCAATTTTTTTAATAATTCCACAACAAGGGCCTTCTGGTACTGCCCCATTTTTGTAGACCTGTCTGCCTCAGGAATAAGAAATAGAAAGTTCTCCTTGTAGCGTGGGTCTAGAAGTGTCACCAACCAGTAATGACTGTCACCCAACATTTTGACAACGCGAGGGTCACGGGAAAGGCAGCGTAACATAAACTCAGCCATGCGTGCCAGACTGCTAACAGGCAAGACTTCCGTGTCCTCACCAAGAGGACGACTGACCATGCTCTCCTCCTCCTCCTCCTCCCTGTCTTCAGGCCATCCACGCTGAACAGACAGTATGACAGTTGTGCAGGTAGTACCGTCTATAGCACATGAAACTAGCTCCTGTTCTTTCTCCTCCTCCTCTTCCTCATTGTCACCCAATCCATGTTGGGATGAGATGAGGCTGGGCTGTGTGTAATCACCCTGTGTGGCTCCTTGCTCCATCTCATTGTGCTCCGCCTGCAATGCTTCTTTGATTGTGAGCAGAGAGAGTTTTGGAAGACAGAGAAGCGGGATGGTAATGCTAATTATGGCATCATCGCCGCTCACCATCTTGATGGAGTCCTCAAAGTTTTGGAGGATGTTACATATGTCTGACATCCATGTCCACTCCTGAGGTCTTATGTGTGGAGTCTGAACTGAATACCTACGGCCTTGTTGATGCTGGTAGTCAACAACTGCCCTCTTCTGCTCACAAATCCTTCCCAACATCTGCACTGTAGAGTTCCAATGCGTGGGGACATCACACACCAGTTGGTGAGCCGGAAGCAGCAAAACGCTGCTGAAGCACGGCAAGGGCGGCGGAAGCTGTAGCAGACTTTCTAAAATGGGCACACAGGAGGCGTACTTTGACAAGCAGATCAGGCAACTCTGGGTAGGTTTTGAGAAACCGCTGAACCACGAGGGTAAGCACATGGACCAGGCATGGTACATGTGTGAGCTCGCCTCACCTCAGAGCCGCCACCAGGTTCCGGCTATTGTCACACACGACCATGCCTGACTGTAGGTTCAGCGGTGTCAGCCACAGATCTGCCTGCTCTTTCAGAGCTGTCCACAACTCTTCAGCATTGTGCAGTTTGTCACCTAAGCATATTAGCTTCAGCACAGCCTATTGCCGCTTGACTGAGGCAGTGCTGCAGTGCTTCCAGCTTGTGACTGATGTGGTCATTTCTGAGATGGAGGCTGAAGAGTAGGAGGAGGCTGAGGATGATGAGGTGCAGGAGCTGTAGACTATGGGGGAAACCCTGATTGACCTAGGCATCAGGAGGATGTGTTCCGTCCTAAGGTCCGACTGGGTCGCGGCTTCCACTATGTTAACCCAGTGTGCCATCAGCGAGATGTACCGTCCCTGCCCACAAGCACTTGTCCACGTGTCCATGGTTATGTGGACTTTCCCAGTAACTGCATTGTTGAGGGCACAGCTAATGTTGTGGGACACGTGCTTGTGTAATGCGGGAACGGCACACCGGCAGAAAGAGTGGAGGCTTGGGACTGAGTACTGAGGGACGGCTGCCGCCATCAGGTTGCGGGAAGCTTCTGTCTCCACAAGACTGTGTTACAGGGAACCACCTTCTGTCTGCAGCCTCCACACTGATTCTTCCTGCCTGTTGGGGTGCTTTGCCTCCCTCCCCCTGTGTGCTGCTGTCCTCACTTTGCATGTCCTCCTGCCAGGTTGGGTCAGTTACTATATCATCCACCACCTCATCTTCCACTTCCGCACCCTGGTCCTCCTCCTGACTTTCTGGCAATTGTGTCTCATCATCGTCCACCTTTTATGACACTTTCCCATGGTCGCCTTCATATGACCGCGGCTGCTCAAATATTTGGGCATCGCTACATGCGATCTCCTCTTGCCCCGCTTCAAGTGGACCAGGCGAGAGGCCCGAATCTATAAATGGAAAAGTGAACAGCTCTTCGAAGTGTCCAAGTGTGGGATCAGTTGTCTCCGGTCACTCAACATGGTGGGAGGAAGGAGGATCATGGTGAGGAATATGCGGTCCAGACTCACGGCTACTGAGACTTGACCGTGTGGAAGACAGGGTGGTGGTGGTGGCAAAGTGACTGGGAGCAAAATTCGCTATCCAACCAACAACCTTTTGACACTGCTCTGGGTTCAATAATGGTGTGCTGCAGTCCCCTAGTAATTGGGACAGTAAGGTCGGGTGAGAAGATGTGGGTGTTTGCTGTGGCACAATTTCAGCTTGCCCATGGCCTCAGCCTCTGCATGCACCATCACCATCACGTCCAGTTCCACGTCCCTTGCCACTCTCCTTGCCCATTTTAAATGGAGGACAATATCTTCCACGCTCACTACAAATAGCTGAATTTGGAACGAACTCATATGTGATCCGTGTGATGGACAAACCACAGTTTTAAATAGCTGGCCTGTAGGTAACTATTTTTAGCAACAAACTGGTGTCAATAACTTCACTGACACACTGAAACAAAATTTTAATGGAGTCCAGAAATGGCAGAATATTCAGTGAACTTATATGTGATCCATGTGACGGACAAACCACAGTTTTAAATAGCTGGCCTATAGGTAACTATTTTTAACAGCGACCTCGTGTCAATAAATTCGCTGACACACTGCAACAAAATTTCAACGGAGGCCAGAAATGGCAGAATTTTCAGCGCAATTATATGTGATCCGTGTGACGGACAAACCACAGTTTTAAATAGCTGGATTTTTAGCGCTGTAATATGGAAAGGACCTGGCTGCATTCTGCAGTGCCAACAAGCAAATGGCGCAGAAAAACTTCGTTCTCTGGAATGCTTTTTAAATAACTAATCAGGATTAAGATAAAAAAAATATATTCCTGACCCCTGATACCTGGGGCTATTTCTACAAATATAATATATGTAAAAGCACCAGCAGACAGAACTGGAATGGACCAGCTTGCTATATGCATTGCAGTCTGATATATACCCTGCCTGCCTAGCACTGATATCTATACAGCTGGATTAGCCCTCAGAAGGACTGTTAGTTGAGATGGATATGTAGAGAATCTTGTGGAATACCTACACTAACTAATAAACAACTAAATATCTCCCTAGCTTAGCAGCACCTGTCCCTACACTGCCTGGTTCCAGAGTGACTGTGACGAGCATGGCGGCGCCAGGTCTGATATAGACCTGATGACGCTGTGCGGCCAGCCAATCACTGTAACGCCACAACCAACATGGCTGCGGCATTACAGTGTATGGAGGGGACCCGAGCATCCGAACGAGCATATCGGAAGTACTCGGCGAGCTCCGAGCATCTCGAGTACTGAGATGCTTGGGCGAGTACCGAGTACTTGCGAGTATGCTCGCCCATCACTAATTTTTACCACTAAAATGTTGTTTTAGCCCCAAGGTTTTAATTTTGTTGTGCAAATTCTCCTAAGTACGCCAATACCCTACATGTAATCGGGACATACTTTTTAGGCACAGTGGAGAGCTCAGAAGAGAAGAAGCGCCATATTATAGGTTAGATTTTGTTGCTATGGTTTGTGGGTGCCATGACCCACTGTAGGAGCCACTGAGGTACTAGAACAGCAGAACGCCAGATGGTGTACACCGTGTCTCCATCTGCCTCATTATAGGGAATCTTCCTCCGGTAGTTACGTCTGGAGCACATATTTCAGAGATTTACAAGGAAACCCTGTTGTAAGCGCTCAGTGCAGAACGCAGGATAAATATGAGCTGAGCCTTACTGCGATCTTTGGGAGAAAGAATGAATCAACAGCAGGTGAAGAATTGTGTTTTTTTTTTTACGCTGTTTCTCGTGCGGTATAAGTGATTAGACGACTTTATTCTTCAGGTCGGTGCGATTACAGTGATTCAAATTTATATTGTTTTTTTATGTTTGGCTGCTATCACACACTAAAAGACACTTTTCTTTGCAAAATAAAGCTTTTGGGAGCTATAATTTTTCTATATATCTTTAACTTTTTTATTTCTCCCCTGACAAAGCTGTATGATGGTTTGTTTTTTGCACGACAAGATGATGTTTTCAGCTATATTTACAATCGACTTTTTGATCGTGTTTTATTCCACTTTTTTTGGACAGTATCATAAAAAAAAGCATAGTTTTTTTTACCTCATTTTTTATTTCATTTTTTTACTGAAGTGATCAAATACGGTGACAGTTTTATAGGTCGGGTTGTTCCAGACGTGGCGAATATGTGTTGTGAGGCATTGACTGGGATCGTATACGAGGGACATTATATATCCCCAGAATGTGTACAGAGACCTATTAAATCCATTGGAGTCACCTCTGCTTCTGAGGATAAGTTTATCCGAGTCACCAGCCTCAGAAATCGCAGGTTAACAGCAGCTCAGATTAGAGACCAGGTCAATGCCACACAGAGTTCTAGCAGCAGACACATCTCTACAACAACTGTTAAGTAGTGTTGAGCCACCCCCGTAGTGTTCGAGTTCGGTTCGATTCGTCGAACACTCGTGTGTTCGCCGAACTGTTTGTCGAACTGTTCGTCGAACACCTTCGAACAACGTTAAAACCAATGGTAGGCAAACAAAAACACATAGAAACACATAGAAAACACCTTCAAAGGTGTCCAAAAGCTGACAAACTGCTCAGAAGACATAACTAACACATGGAAAAGTGACAAGTACATATAGTCATGCGAAAAGAAAAGAGGTGGAGGAGAAAAAGGAGGGGGAGACACAGATATAGGCATGTCATGCCCTTCTAAAATCCAAAAAGTGAGAAGCCGACACGGCCAGTTCGTTCCTGCCCGTGCCACCTCCGTGTCGCCGGGTTTGTGCCAGAGCCGCGGTGGACCCTGACGGCCAGCCCCCCTCTCCCAATACTGGTGCCTGTCCGCTGGCGGGTCGAGCCCCCCCGCGGTGGGGGGGGGTAACATCTGCAGAAGAAAGACCATCTTCCAGCCAAACTAAGATGTCGACTTCTTTTCGTGGACAATGTGATACGATCCCTTTCTTACGGACACGCCCATCGCTACAAATTCCAGATGAGGCACAAAAACAGCAGGTGCTTCAGCGGATATAAAGTGCTCCTTCAAGTGGGCTCTCCTCCACCTCAATTTCAACATCACAAATACTCCAGTCCTCAGAGGTGTCACCCCAATCACACTTGCTTCCTCACAGCTCCCAAGTCTCCAGCTGCCCGTCTGAGTATGGGGTAACACAGATGGTTGAGTCTGCAGAGCTGTTTACTCATACTATAGCCTGGGAAACGGAGGTCTGCTCCAGAGCTTCTGTTAATCCAGATGAGGTAATGATCTGCACTGATGCCCAGAATCTTTATAAGTCGGATCCAGGACCAGATGAAGAAGGCTCTGAGCTTAATGTAGACCCTCGTTCCCAAATTGTCACTCCTGTTGGTGGAGACAATGATGAAGACGATGATGAGACTCAAATACCTGATTGGAGTGACAACTTGACTTTTCGGTCAGGGCAGGAAGAGGTTGGCTTTGAGGACGACGGGTGTGATAACACACAGGGTGATGATGACGAGGTTGGAGATCCCACTTACTGTAAACCCACAGTCAGCCAGTCGATGAGGTCAACGGAGGAGGTGGAGGAGGATGTGACTAGCCCAGGGGATGGGGATGACTCGGGACCCGGGCCTTTGCCTGGCCTTGGGGATGTCGCGGTGGTCGGCTCCCTGGGGTCACTCTTTAAAAGAGTGGATAATTGTTAATTTTATAAGAGTTCGTGACACCACCTGTGGTATCTGTTGAGAAGCACCAGCGCTGCAGCAGTCCACTGAGACCCGTGATAAGGCAGCTCGATGGTATAGCTCCCCACAGGTGGAGCTAGGTCTCAGGGCAGCATATGCAGGGGGAATGCAGGACAGATGAGACCCAGCTGGGTCAGAGCAAGAACGGGAACGGACACGGTAGTCACTTCAGTACCTTTTACTGCAGGAAATTCAGGCACATCCCGGAGCACTGTAGGGTGAAGGGTGAATATCAGGATCCTCCCCAATGAGCGGGTGTAGGGCCTCCTGTTTCTTGCCTCTGCGTAGTAAGTTTCTGACCTGCCTGGAGCTAGGCCTAACTTTGTCTCTGTCCTGCGCTGGCTGACCTTGTGGTAGGGCCTTCTCTTGGAGTTCACGCTCCCACTATGCGGGGCCTAAGCGTCTCCTCGCTCTGTTACGTATCAGCACCTTAGCGATCCTGGGACTTGTAGTTCTCCAGGGATTCCGGTTATGCCTTACTGAATCTAGCTAGCAGGAGCCTCGTGCTCCACTGCTGAACTATTAACTGAGTTCTCTAGACTAGACTGAGCTCCACTGCAGACTGACCTCTCTTAGGCTTCTCTACTGCAGGAACTCTTCAGAAGAACTGAACTGCCTAGCTCCACCTTCCCTATTTATATCCCTAACGGGCTCCCTCTGCTGGTCTGAGGTGGAAGGTGGAGATGTGTGTGAATGTTTATGGGGGCCTCTTGTGGAGGATTCCATCAATACACTCTTCTAGGATCTGTGATACCAAGCACAGCGGGGCGTCACAGATGCTATTGACGACGAGGTTAGGTTGCGCCTTCCTGGACAGAGACGGAGTACTGGAAGCACGTCAACAACTGCATCCTCAACCACAACTCTGCCTCTGACCACAAGTCGTAGTGGCTCTTCAGGTCGCATGGGCTCTAAGCCTTGCATAGCCTGGGCATTTATTCAGAATGATAAGGATGACCCAACTCGTGTTATCTGTAATATTTGTCACCAAAAGCTAAGTAGAGGCCAAAAAATCCATAGTTAGAGTACTTCATGCATGTACCGTCACATGGATATGAAGCATAAGTTGCAGTGGGAAGCTCACTGTGCTACAAAGCGGCCTAGCAGGCTGGGCCAACCACCGTCTGCCTCATCTTGTGCATCCGCGGCCTCTTCATCCTCTGTGACTGGGGGGACAGCAGTCACACATGTTTTTGGACGCAGACCTGCCACCTCTTTACCTGCAACAGCCAGTGTGATTGGCAGGTCGTCAGTTCATTGGGAAGTGGAAACACCTGCTGGTGTTGAGCGCTCTCTGACATCGAGAGCACCACCTTTGGATCAAGGCAACCTAACATGTCCGCCTGCATCTTCCACACAGACCGGCAGTTTGCCGGGGACACCCTACTCAACCCCGTATAAGCACAACAGCCAGCCCTCGGTCCCTCAGATGTGGAAAAGTAAAAGACCATTTCCTCCTAGCCATGAGAAAGCTAAGAGGTTGAATTTCACCATCTGCAAGCTCTTGGCTACAGAAATGCTACCTTTCCGCCTGGAGGACACAGTGGATTTTCGAGACCTTATGTCCGTCGCAGTGCCCCAGTACCAGATGCCCAGTCGGCACTACTTCTCAAAGAAAGGTGTGCCTGCGCTCCACCAGCATGTCGCACACAACATCACCGCTTCTTTGAGAAACTCTGTGTGTGACAGAGTGCATTTCACCACAGACACTTGGACGAGTAGGCATGGACAGGGGCGTTACATGTCGCTGACTGGGCACTGGGTAACTATGGTGACAGCAGGACAAGGGGCTGCTGTCCAAGTCTTACCGTCCCCACGAGTTGTGCGTCAATCCTCTTTATCTTGAAGTTCCTCCACTGCTTCTGCCTCCTCAACCTCCTCTCGGTCCTCCACCTGCACATAAAGCCTGTCTGGTAATGTCACCTGCTTTCTAACTGCGCAGAAGGAATCCTGCACACCTCCTTACTATGCTGGCAGCAGGGCTCAAGGCATCAGTGTTTACTTTGAAATGTCTGGGAAATGTGAGTCACACAGCTGAGGAGTTGTGGTCAGCTCTGGAGACCCAGTTTCATGAATGGTTGTCTCCACTGGACCTGCAACCAGGGAAGGCCGTGTGCGACAATGCTGCAAACCTGGGAGCAGCCCTTCGCCGGGGCAATGTCACACACGTGCCTTGTATGGCTCACGCGTTGAACCTGGTTGTCAATAAATTGTTAGCCCACTATCCCGGACTAGATGGCCTTCTGCAGAGGGCACGGTCGCTGTGTGCTCACTTCCGCCGTTCGCATCCCGCAGCTCAACGACTTACATTTCTACAGAAGTCGTTGGGCCTGCCAGTTTACCGGCTGAAATGCGATGTGACGACACGGTGGAATTCAACTCTGACCATGTTGCAGCGACTGTGGCAGCACCGACAAGCCCTGGTGCAATACGTTCTGACGTATAGCCTGGGCCAACGAGATCCAGAGGTGGGGCAAATCACGCTGCAGGAGTGGTCTCAGATCAGGGACCTATGAAGTTGAAGCGCCCCCTGGGCCATGGGGTACCCTGAGCTGGGCCGGTAGACGCTGGGGGTTGTAGTCACTGTGGCGGTGACCTGGTCCTTGATCCAGGGTGGTCAATCCAAGGGTAATTTGTATATATGGGTTTTATAATGTCCGACTACGCCACCTCTGGAGTGGGGCAAAAGGGGCCGCCGCTGCGGAACAGTCCTCTGAAGCTAGTGGTTTTGCAGCAATGGTATTATTACTCACCACAGGAAGAGTGTAGCTTCAGGGCAGTGTGGGTGGATGATGGTGGTTGTAGTGCAGGGAGTCAGTAATGAACACAGAGTCCGTGTGATGCAGTCCCAAGATCTTTACTCACAGTTGTTGCAGTCCAGATTACAGGTACCAGAGCAATCTCACCCGTCGTGCTGTGCGTACTCAGTGAGGGGCTCAGTCCACCCCCAGATAGCTCCGGAGTACTTAGCAGGACCCCCTTCTGTGTGTCCTTTCTCTGGCCTTCTCCCTGCACCTCAGACCCAGTGACACTTCTATCCGGTATCCTCGGGCCTTGGCGGGCGACTTGTGTTCCGTCCCCTGGGTCCTATGTGGCTACCTTCTTAGTGAGACTGGTGTGGACTTTTACCTGCAGTACATGAAATGCTGCAGCCTCCGGTTTCTAGTTGAGCCTTGCTGTTTCTCCGCTAGTTGAGGGACCGGTTCCCCTTATCTGGCCTGACCCCTCTACCTTCTGGTAGCAACAGGAGTACGGGTGGCCTTCTGCACGGCCCGTAGCCCTAGGGTCCCTTCGGTTCCTGGAGCCTTCCTGCTCCCACTCCTCTCTTCTCTTCTTCTCTCCTTCAGTCCTGGGCCTCCCAGGCTAGGCCCGCCTCTGGAGCAGAGCTCATGCCGAGCCTCTGCTCCTTTCACTTTTCCTCCTCTGACTGGCTTGCTCTTTCTAAGATGGCTTCCTATTTATACTCTCCCTGTCATGTGCTCCGCTAAGCTGCTCCCCTAAGCACCCACTACATAGGACCCTCCCACCAGCTAGGGACCTGGGACTGTGCTCTCCCTTAGGAGCAATCTCGCCCTACCCCCACTGCGGGTATGTGTTGGATGCAGGTGTTAGGGTCCCGAGCCATATGCCTTCCTTACCTGAGGGTGAGATACCACACCTCTGGGTGAGATGCAGTAACTCTGTGGCGACTGAACCCTCAGGGGCGCCACACACCCTTCTGCACAGTTTTGAAATGGCGACGAAGATGTTTAGTGCTGACGACGATGCCATTATCAGCATGACTATTCCAGTGATTTACATGCTGGAGCACACATTAAACAGAATTCAGAGTCAGGTGGTGGGACAAGAGGAGGTGGAGGAAGTACAGGAGGAGTCGTATGCGGAAGGGATAACATCTCCAAGGTCCAGACGGTTGGCAGCACCAAGGGGGCAGGCATGGGAGGGTGGGGGAGAGGGATTAACCAGGGCGCATGGTAGCAGCCAAACTGTTGAGGAAGGTGCAGGAGCCGAAGAAGAAGTGGAGGACGAACTGGCGATGGGCATGGAAGACTCATCAGATGAGGGAGACCTTGATCACATTTCTGTTGTGCGAGGTAGGGGGGAGAGGGCAGAGGAAGGAAGCGTGATTCTTACCTCGCTACCAACACAACAAGGACTTGGTCCTCCTGGATGCGCAAGACACATGAGTGCCTTCTTGCTGCACTACCTGCAACATGACCCTAAGATTGTCAGAATTCGAAGGAATCCCGACTACTGGGTTGCCACACTCTTAGATCCCCGGTACAAAAGTAAATTTGCCGAAATAATTCCTGCCATAAAAAGGGATTGACGCATGCAGGAGTATCTGCAGACGCTGTTGCAGAATCTTACATGTTCTTTTCCACAAAACACCAGTGGTGCACGTAGTGAATCTCACAGTTCTAACTTGCCAACCGTGGGACTGTCGAGTCTTCATCACTCAAACCGTAACAGTAACACAGTATCTGCTGGTAACAGCAATTTTGTGGAATCGTTTCACCACTTTTTTAGACCATCCTTTGCAAGGCCACAGGAGACAAGAAGTCTGACACATAGTCAATGCCTAGAGAGGATGGTGCAGGAGTATCTCCAAGTGAACATCGAAGCCATGACTGTGTCACTGGACCCTTGCTCATTTTGGTATTCCAATCTGGAAAAATGGCCGGAGCTCGCCACTCACGCCTTGGAGATCTTGCCATGCCCTGCAGCCAGTGTTCTCTCTGAACGTGTGTTCAGCGCTGCTGGTGGTGTGCTGACAGATAAGCGCACGCGTCTGTCCACTGAGAATGTAGACAGACTCACGTTCATAAAGATGAACAAATCATGGATTCGCAAGGACTTTTCTACCCCTGTGTTATCCTTGGGAGACTAAAACCTTGAGGATTTGGTAAAATCACCTCACCAACCGTTTTAAGCAACTGTGGGGCAATTGATGCCACTTAACCCTAGAACGCATGACCATAAAAATCTACACTTTCATATACCTGGGGCCTTTTAGGCCCGTGTGCAAATAACATGGAATAACTCAAACTGAAATGACAAACAACTATATACATGAAGAATACCTAGAGTTTCAAAATTCTAACTAAAGTAATCTTGCAGAAAATAGAAAACAATTAACAGGGCGGGCCTGCGAGGCCCCAGGTATGCGTTCTAGGGTTAAGTGGTGTCTGTGCCACAATTTTGGGAAAAAATAGAGACTCTTTTTGGAGTCCCCTTGCTGTGTCTTTCGTGACGTTGGCATCGTCAATTCCAGGTGGGTTGGGTCGCTCCCCCCCCCTTTTAACTGTAAGAAACTACATACACTATGGCTTGGGGTAACACAGATGGTTGAGTCTGAAGAGCTGTTTACTCAGAGGTCTGCTCCAAATCTTCAGTGTCTGCTAGTCAGCGTAGAATTTTTAACTGCATCTAGCCTAGGCAATACTTTGGGCGTAGTAGCCCAGCTGCGAAGCAAGCTGCACCGCCTGTGTATCTAATAAGAATTTTTAAATGCATCTAGCCTAGGCAGACTGTGGGGACCCCCAACCAAACCGAGACGCTCAGCCCCCCTACCGCCCCCCTTTCCTTGACAATACAATAATGTAAATCTTACAACTGGATGGGTGAGGATCGGTCACAGCTTTATTAACTCTTTATACTCATTCCATTAGAAAGGCATTTTATTTCTAAAATAATTCAGCTTGTTGCAGCATGCCCTGGGTCTCCACTCCGGCAAGTTGGCCAACAAGTGTAACTCTCCAACATGTCCTTTCTATTTCCAGGCCACGGAGGATCCTGCGTACTCGTATGCAGGACTCTGACCCCCACCCATCACTCTTAACGCTTGTTCCACTCCGTCCTGGAGTCCTGACAGAAATATGTCCAGTACAATATCCATTAAGTGAACAACGTCGGGCCGTATGAGGCCTGCTTTATCTCCTTCCAGTTGTCGGTGTCGTACCACTACACCGCCTCTGTCTCTTCTAAATTTTGCCATCCGAATATTTATTACCCGCCTTGTCCGTTCGATGGCCATGATGTCTCGCGCACCTTGCCATACCGCTATCGGCACAATCTCTGACCATGCGATAGCTAGTTTTGTGAAAAATTCTCTGAAGCGCTCAGTGTCTAGATTCATTATTGCCATTAGTTATGCGCTATGCGCTGTTGTGATGACCTAGGTTGTTTCCCCCGGCCTGTATAACTAAGATGACCGGACATCTTGCCTCTCTCCCTACCTTGATTACCTCCATTAGTATCTATGGCCATAGCAGTCCTCTAATACCTCTCTAGTTGAAATATGTGTTATGAAACTCTAATTTCCTCTCGCCTGGGCAGACTTTCGCCCTTTTTTCTGCCCAATACATATACGAGTGGCCTATCACCCACACTGTTGGCTTAGCGTCACCTGTAAAAGAAACAAACCACGTTAGGATAACAAGTCCGGTCTTATGTACCTTGCCAAACACGTGGATCGCCATCTCCCTATCCTCTGAGCTTCCGTTTCTGACAGTCCTGCTCTTGCTGCTTCCGTGGCCACGCCTATGCGGAATGAGTGTGTCCCGTAATCTTTGGGGTGGTTCCCTGCCGATGTTATGCATTTATTAAATATAGCTTGGAACTGGTATCTTGATAATGGCATTCCATCAATGTGTGATAGGAAGAAATTACTTTGTGAACTGATGGTTAGATATGTTTTTACTATTGTTACCCGACTCAGTGTACCGTTTGTGGGTTGTAGAAGTACCCAAGTGCCCCTGCCCGCTGGAACCGTTTTCGATTTGTGTATGCGTAGACGTATTGCATTATTAGCTATGACTACGTCCTGGTGTAATAAGCCTCCACTGGTGGTAATTTTGGATTGAGGGACTAATTCGCTTATGCATAGCGCCCCGAAGAAGGCGATCACAAATGCAGTAGACAGTAGTGTTGCTTCAAATTGTGAGTGTCATGTTAATGGTGTTAGGGATATGATGTGAGAAATCAGTTTTAGTGACACGGGACGGGACATCTACACTCCTGACTTGGCTGACCCCTTTTCCACCCTTTTATGGATTGTCTGATGATGAACCTTTGTCACATCTCCCCAATTCAGTAGTTAGAAGTGAAATGCTACTCCGGTCAGACACCGCTGCGCTGACGCCCCTGATATGCCCCTCATAATTAGCTGGTGGAGAAATTCTATGGTGACTTGTGATCTGGCTTGTTCACATTGGTCAACCCGTCTGCCTGCTACTAGTCGTGTCCACTCTTCCCATGCCTTACCGTATGCTTGCCACGTCGACGGGGCAACTGACGCTCTGATTAATGGCATCAACTATTCGCCACTAGATCCCATAGGGAAGGTGGGCAACTGTTGCCCGATGGGTGCGCGTTGTGGAAGAGCTCTGTGAAAATCTGCCAACTGAATTGTTATAAAGCGTTAGCAGCAGCTTTAGACCCCTCAGCATAGTGGCTAGCGCGGACCCATACATTGTGTTTTAGGCACAGGAATGCTAGCCTGGGTAGTAGGCCTAGCACTGGGAGAGACGATGATGCCATCTTATTAATGCAGTGTGCTAGGCTGGTGTTTTTTGTTATGAAGCGTATATTTTTGTAAGCCAGGCGCACGCCCCATATTTCTATTGCTACCACTATTGGGAAGAAAAATTATTTTCAGGGCTAGATGCAGCTAAAAATTATTATTAATTTAAAAGCTGGTGGAGCTTGGTATAGATGGCCTAATACAATGAGTCCCACACACTGCTAGAAGGCCAAATATTTTTTCAGAGCTAGATGCAGATAAAAATTATTTTTAATTTGCAACCTGATGGAGGTCAATATAGATGGACTAATAGAGAAAGTCCCACACACTGATAGAAGGCCAAATATTTTTTCAGAGCTAGATGCAGACAAAAAATTATTTTGAATTTGCAACCTGATGGAGGTCAGTATAGATGGACTAACAGAGAAAGTCCCACACACTGCTAGAAGGCCAAATATTTTTTCAGAGCTAGATGCAGATAAAAATTATTTTTCATTTGCAACCTGATGGAGGTCAGTATAGATGGACTAATAGAGAAAGTCCCACACACTGCTAGAAGGCCAAATATTTTTTCAGAGCTAGATGCAGACAAAAAATTATTTAGAATTTGCAACCTGATGGAGGTCAGTATAGATGGACTAATAGAGAAAGTCCCACACACTGATAGAAGGCCAAATATTTTTTCAGAGCTAGATGCAGATAAAAATTATTTTTCATTTGCAACCTGATGGAGGTCAGTATAGATGGACTAATAGAGAAAGTCCCACACACTGATAGAAGGCCAAATATTTTTTCAGAGCTAGATGCAGACAAAAAATTATTTTTAATTTGAAACCTGATGGATTTCAGTATAGATGGACTAATAGAGAAAGTCCCACACACTGCTAGAAGGCCAAATATTTTTTCAGAGCTAGTTGCAGATAAAAATTATTTTTCATTTGCAACCTGATGGAGGCCAGTATAGATGGACTAATAGAGAAAGTCCCACACACTGCTAGAAGGCCAAATATTTTTTCAGAGCTAGATGCAGATAAAAATTATTTTTAATTTGCAACCTGATGGAGGTCAGTATAGATGGACTAATAGAGAAAGTCCCACACACTGCTAGAAGGCCAAATATTTTTTCAGAGCTAGATGCAGATAAAAATTATTTTTCATTTGCAACCTGATGGAGGTCAGTATAGATGGACTAATAGACCAAGTCCCACACACTGCTAGAAGGCCAAATATTTTTTCCGAGCTAGATGCAGACAAAAAATTATTTTGAATTTGCAACCTGATGGAGGTCAGTATAGATGGACTAATAGACCAAGTCCCACACACTGAGAGAAGGCCAAATATTTTTTCAGAGCTAGATGTAGATAAAAATTATTTTTCATTTGCAACCTGATGGAGGTCAGTATAGATGGACTAATAGAGAAAGTCCCACACACTGCTAGAAGGCCAAATATTTTTTCAGAGCTAGATGCAGACAAAAAATTATTTTCAATTTGCAACCTGATGGAGGTCAGTATAGATGGACTAATAGAACAAGTCCCACACACAGCTTTAAGGCCAAATATTTTTTCAGAGCTAGATGGAGAAAAAAATTATATTCAATTTGCAACGTGATGGAGGTCAGTATAGATGGACTAATAGAACAAGTCCCACACACAGCTAGAAGCCCAAATATTTTTTCAGAGGTAGATGCAGAAAAAAATTATATTCAGTTTGCAAACTGATGGAGATCAGTATAGATGGACTAATAGAACAAGTCCCACACACAGCTAGAAGTCCAAATATTTTTTCAGAGCTAGATGCAGAAAAAAATTATATTCAATTTGCAACCTTATGGAGGTCAGTATAGATGGACTAATAGAATGATGCTATGCCCAAACGGTTTTACTTCACTAGGTGCAGTAAAAAAATTGGTATTCTATACACAGGTGGTGTATCTTGCAACACAGATAGGCTACTCCACTGACTAACACACTCTGCAAAAGGCCAAAAAGGATTAGCTTTGCTAGATTCAGCCAAATGCTGTGAAAAAAACTTGCACAGCACTGGCACAGACCTGCCTGGCAAAAAGTGATAGGAACTGATGCAACCTAGCCCTGAAAAGGACTGCAATTACAATTAGTCTTTACTCCCAACCTATCTATTTAAGAGCACAGACCTGCCTGATAAAAGTCGTAGGAAATGCTGTAACCTAGTCCTTATAAGGACTGCAATCACAACTATTCCCTACTCCCAAGCTATCTGTAGATTTGTGCGAAAATTGGCTTGAAATTAACAAGGTATAGCGCACACAGCAACAGCGGTGCCGTCTAACACGCAGCTGCAGCAGTGAGAAAATGGTGGCGACGGGGAAAATGGCTGGGTCTTATAGGGCAAGGACATGTGACATACACTGCCAATGACACATGCCCTTGCTTGTGTGAAAAAAAGCACTTCGCTCCGTGTGTGCGCTGCTGATAGGCTGACAGATTGCACCTCCCCACTGTAAATGCGGGAAAGAGAAAAAAAAATGGAGATCTTCATTATTCCTGCAGAGATCCATCCCCTGCCCCTCCCCCCGCCCCGCTGTACACTCAAACTGCGTATTAACATTAATTTTCATCATTACTGAGAAAAAATCCAGTTAGGATTTTGGTGCACGAACAGTTATCGAACATAACCTCGAACAGCCGAATTTTTCTCAAATCGTTCGTTTTCGCCGAACGGCTCGAACACCGCCAAAAACAGCTCAAATTTGAGATTGGCGAACAGTTTGAGTCGAACAACGCTCATCTCTACTGTTAAGAGGAGACTTTGTGCAGCAGGCCTTCATGGTAAAATAACATAGTAACATAGTTTTTTATGTTGAAGCAAGACTAAGTCCATCTAGTTCAACCCATAGTCTAACATGTTGATCCAGAGGAAGGCAAAAAACCCCATGTGGCAAACACTAAGCTCCACATTTGGGAAAAAAATTCCTTCCCGACTCCATACGACAATCAGACTAGTTCCCTGGATCAACGCCGTATCAAGGAATCTAGTATATATAACCTGTAATATTATACTTTTCAAGAAAGGCATCCATGCCCTTCTTAAATTTTAATAGTGAATCACTCATTACAACATCATGCGGCAGAGAGTTCCATAGTCTCACTGCTCTTACAGTAAAGAATCCCCATCTGTGATTATGATTAACCCTCCGTCACATACAATATCGGTTCTAACTAGTTCACATACAATGTGACTGTCAGGCGCAGGCTAGAAAAATACCTATAATATCTAATGTTTGCAATTTCAGTGCTCTAAAAGTGATCAGTGACCTTCATAGGGATGTAATAAAAGAGACTACACATAATCAGGTGCAAAAAAAACCCATTTACTTAACATAAAACTAATAACTCTGAAATACAAACATTTCAAAACTCCTGCCAAATAGTCCCCAGTTTGACTCTGTCAAAAAACTCTACAAAGAAAATTTATGGAAACAAACTTAATTTTAAGGTACCTTAAGTACTATTAAACACATATTCAATCAGAATTAGATCCTGAAGTTTCCCCAGAAAAATTACACTTGCAGAGTTTTTTGCATGTGTCAGGCAGATTGCATTATGACATTTGTGACATTCATAATTAGAAAGCCTTCTGTTTCCGCTTTCCGTGGTGCAGGTGGTGCATCGCCTTCTTTTGGGAGGTGGTGCAGATGGTGAATTTTCACTATCATCTTCTGGGCGGAATCTTTTGAGCTGAACTTGAAGGCGAGAGGGGATACCGATTGTTTTCATACTTCTCTTGCGTAGCTCTCCAAGCACTAGTTCATGGGCCAATTTTTTCAGATAGAATCGTCTACAGAGTGGTTCAAGCTTGTTTTCAAGGTAAATGACTTGTGAATTTATACCACCCAAATTCAACATAGCAAAAAATATGACCATTGGCCAGCGTTTGGTGTTTCTGCTGACGTTGAAAGTTGAGCACATCTGATCAGCTGTATCAACACCCCCTTTGGTTGCATTATAAAATGTAATTATCTCCGTTGTTTTTTGTGCCTCAGTCCAAGGATCGATGGCATCATCATCATGAAGTGTTGATAGAAGAAGTACAATTGTTTTTGCTTGTGGTACATAGGAAACCAAAACCTTTCCATTATGGAATGCAAACATACTGCTGTACTGTTGTCTCCATTTCACACTTACAAACTGTGTAGGCAATTCTTTTTTATTTTTTCTTACAGTTCCGACATATGAAAGCTTCTGCATTTTCAGATAATCAATCAGATCACAATTTGAAAACCAATTGTCAGCTGTTATATTGCGACCCGATCCAAATAAGGGCTCAGCCAGTCTTTTTATAACATCACTGGGTTTGTTGCTGACACAGTAAGGACCTTCTTGTTGTTTTCCTGCATAAACTTCCAGGTTGTAAGTGTAGGTCTTACTGGCATCAACAAGGGCATACATTTTTATTCCATATTTGTTAGGCTTTGATGGAATATATTGACGAAAGGCACATTTACCACGAAAACCAGGGAGAATTTAGTCAATAGTGAGATTCTCCCCAGGGCTATAGCTTTTTTTACAGTTTTCAACAAATTTTTGGAATATATCACGAATTGGAGCAAGTCGGTCATGTGTTTTACGTTCGGTTCGGGTAGTTCTGTCGTCAAACCGAAGGCAACGAATTAGAAGCTTGAATCTGTTTATGGACATAACAAGGCAAAATTTTTCAACTCCATCCCCATCTTTACTCCAAAGTTCCTCCAAACTTTGTCTATTTGCCCTATAAGCTCCTGCAAGGTATAATAATCCAAAAAAAGCACGCAGTTCTATTTCATCTGTGGCCTTGATGGTTCTGTTGTAGATGAACTTGTCCTTTATAATGTCTATATATTGGTTGGTATATGTGACAATAGAGTCCAGAATGTCATCTGTGAATAAACTATTCCAGCATTCAACTGCAGTTTTTGCATTACTTGCAGTTCCTATAACTCCAGGAAGGTGAGTAATAATGTTTTGAGGTTCCCTACATTTTTTCTGGAGTGGCTTCTTGTTCCATTGGTTTTTTTTATCTTTTCCCATAAGATTCTACATCTTCATCCTCATCACTGTCACCATCTTGCTCTGTTTCAGAATCCACTTCACATACTTCCACCTCATCATGAGAATCAATCTCACTTTCCTCTCCTAAATCCTCATTCAGTGTGGGGTCTGCATCATCTAACAGCATGTTTGTTACTTCCTCAGCATCAAGGTTTTTTGATAAATTGTACATTTTCCTCTCCATTTCAGCAGATAATCTGAAGCAAGAGAAGGAATATGTGTTAGGGAACTACTGTATATGCCTAAGCAGCACACTATCTTTTTTAATCTGCCTTATTTCTATGAAATATCCTCACACTTTGTGCTATACATTCATAAAACAAGCTAAATAAACAATTGTGATGAATAAAAACATAAAATACCAACCTTATTGAGTGTGACGTGTTCACATACAATGAGCATGAGAGATTAGCGCAGTTATATCTGTCCTCCTGAAGCTCTGCAATCCAACTGTGGTATGAGGTTTGACAGAGCTGCTAGAGACAGGAGACTACCTGGAGGGAGGGGATTTCCTCACATTCTGGTGAGGAAGGAGAAATGAAAGTAAAAGAGATGTGCCTGTCAGGCCTATTGTATGTGACGGAGGGTTAAACCTTCTTTCCTCCAGAAGTAGAAGATGCCCCCTTGTCCCCGTCTCTGGTCTCAGAGTAAAAAGATCAGTAGAAAGGTCTTTGTACTGTCCCCTCATATACTTGTACATAGTAATAAGATCACCCCTAAGCCTTCTTTTTTCCACAGTAAATAACCCCAAGAATAATAACCTGTCTTGGTATTGCAGACCCCCCAGTCCTCTAATAACCTTGGTCGCTCTTCTCTGCACCCTCTCTAGTTCAGCTATGTCTTTCTTATACACCGGAGACCAAAACTGTACACAGTATTCTAAGTGTGGTCGCACTAATGACTTGTATAGAGGTAAGATTATGTTCTCCTCATGAGCATCTATGCCTCTTTTAATGCATCCCATTACTTTATTTGCCTTTGCAGCAGCTGCCTGTCACTGGCCACTAAACGTGAACTTGTCGTCCACCAATACACCCAGGTCTTTTTCAGTTACAGTTTTGCCCAATGTTTTACAATTAAGCATATAATTATACATTTTATTTCCTCTGCCCAAGTGCATTACCTTACATTTATCCCCATTAAAGCTCATTTGCCATTTATCAGCCCAAGCCTCTAGTTTACATAGATTGTCCTGTAATATAAAATTGTCCTCCTCTGTATTGATTACCCTGCAGAGTTTAGTGTCATCTGAAAATATTGAAATATTACTCTGTATGCCCCCTACAAGGTCATTAATAAATATGTTAAAAAGAAGGGGGCCCAATACTGACCCCTGTTGTACCCGACTGTTAACTGAGACCCAGTCTGAGTGTTTTCCATTAATAACCACCCTTTGTTTCCTATCACTGAGCCAATTCTTAACCCACATACATATATTTTCCCCTATCCCCATTGTTCTCATTTTATGTATCAACCTTTTGTGTGGAACCGTATCAAAAGCTTTTGAAAAGTCCATATACACAACATCCACTGCATTTCCTTGGTCCAGTCCAGATCTGGCCTCCTCATAAAAACTGATCAGATTAGTTTGACAGGAATGGTCCCTCGTAAACCCATGTTGATATTGGGTCATGAGTAGAGATGAGCGGTGTTCGACTAGAACTGTTCGCCAATCTCAAATTCGAGCTGTTTTGGGCGGTGTTCGAGTTGTTCCACGAACCCGAACGATTTGCAAAAAATTCGGCTGTTCGAGGTTATGTTCGATAACTGTTCGTGCACCAAAAGCACGTCCTGCATGTCTGGCGCTATTTAGAGCACCAATCATGCAGGGATTGTCTGCCACTCACTGTAATGCCACAGCCATGGTGGTTGTGGCATTACAGTGGTTGCCCAAATCGATGGGAACAGTGCCAACAGTGAAACATGAAAAGCCGGCAATTCAGCAGCGGCATACACCTGTACCCGACAATTTAGAACCGAAAGAATAGAGCTTCACACATAGATTAGATAGATATAAACATGTCAGCCACATATATACGAAGTACAGTGAAAGTGTTGCTTACTGTACTTGTCATTTAGCGTAAAGGATTTATCAAAAAAAATAATAGTGTTTTCATGCACTGTCTCTTTAAAAAAGCCGGCCGGCAATTCAGCAGCGGTACCCGACAATTTATAACAGACAGAATAGAGCTTCACACATAGATTAGATAGATAGAAACATGTCAGTCACATATATATGAAGTACAGTGATAGTGTTGCTAACTGTACTTGTCATTTAGTATTAAAATAAAGGATTTATTATTAAAAAAATTGGCGTGGGGTTCCCCTTAATTTTAGGCTCTAGCGGAGGTTAAGCAGACGGCTGGGGCAGATGTTTGAAGCCTGGGAAGGGGGTAATACCCACGGAGCTTCCCAGGCTACTAATATCAGCCCCCAGCTGAATACATAGCCTTTACTAGCTATTAAAATGGGGGACACCCCAAAAAAAATGACGTGGGGTCCCCCCTAATTTAATAGCTAGCAAAGGCTAGGCAGACAGCTGGGGGCTGATATTAATAGCCCAGGAAGGGAGCCATGAATATTGGCCCCCTCCCAGGCTAGAAACACCAGCCGTCAGCCGCCCCAGAAATGGCGCATTCATAGGATGCGCCAATTCTGGCACTTAGCCTCGCTCTTCCACGCTGCCCTGGTGCGGTGGCAGGGGGTAATAGGGTTGGGGTTGATGTCAGCTTATAATGCCAGCTGACATCAAGCCCAGGTTAGTAATGGAGAGGCGTCTATAAGACACCCCCATTACTAACCCCATAGTCAAAGTTAAAAAAAACACAAACACCCAGAATAAAGTCCTTTAATTGAAATAAAGACACAATCCTTTATTGTTCTAAATTAAACCATACTTACTGTCACGCCCATTCCAGCTGAAGCCAACGATCTCCTGCAATAAAAGAAAAATAATAAAGCAACCTCATCCTTACCTTTCCATGGTTCCCACGACAGCTTCAGCTCTGCTACATCGAGATGACAGGCTGGACCGCAGCAGAACGCTGCCATCCAGCCTCTCATCCCGCAGACACTGAGAAGCGCAGGCTTGCTTGCGCTGCTCAGCGTCTCTCTGTGACGACATCCAGATGAGCCGAGTTCATGTCCAATGAACTCTGCTTACCTCATGCACGTCACTGACAGCGTGGGAAAATTCTCACGCTGAAGCGGTGAGTGCAGGAGAATTCTCCCACGCTGTCAGTGACGTGCATAAGGTGAGCTCATGTCCAATGAACTCAGCTCACCTCCTGCACTTCACTGACAGCGTGGGAGAATTCTCCTGCACTCAGCGCTTCAGCGTGAGAATTCTCCCACGCTGAAGCGCTGAGTGCAGGAGAATTTTCCCACGCTGTCAGTGACGTGCATAAGGTGAGCTCATGTCCAATGAACTCAGCTCACCTCCTGCACGTCACTGACAGCGTGGGAGAATTCTCCTGCACTCAGCGCTTCAGTGTGAGAATTCTCCCACGCTGAAGCGCTGAGTGCAGGAGAATTTTCCCACGCTGTCAGTGACGTGCATGAAGTGAGCCGAGTTCATTGGACATGAACTCGGCTCATCTGGATGTCGTCACAGAGAGACGCTGAGCAGCGCAAGCAAGCCTGCGCTTCTCAGTGTCTGCGGGATGAGAGGCTGGATGGCAGCGTTCTGCTGCGGTCCAGCCTGTCATCTCGATGTAGCAGAGCTGAAGCTGTCGTGGGAACCATGGAAAGGTAAGGATGAGGTTGCTTTATTATTTTTCTTTTATTGCAGGAGATCGTTGGCTTCAGCTGGAATGGGCGTGATGGTAGGTATGGTTTAATTTAGAACAATAAAGGATTGTGTCTTTATTTCAATTAAAGGACTTTATTCTGGGTGTTTGTGTTTTTTTTAACTTTGACTATGGGGTTAGTAATGGGGGTGTCTTATAGACGCCTCTCCATTACTAACCTGGGCTTGATGTCAGCTGGCATTATAAGCTGACATCAACCCCAACCCTATTACCCCCTGCCACCGCACCAGGGCAGCGTGGAAGAGCGAGGCTAAGTGCCAGAATTGGCGCATCCTATGAATGCGCCATTTCTGGGGCGGCTGACGGCTGGTGTTTCTAGCCTGGGAGGGGGCCAATATTCATGGCTCCCTTCCTGGGCTATTAATATCAGCCCCCAGCTGTCTGCCTAGCCTTTGCTAGCTATTAAATTAGGGGGGACCCCACGTCATTTTTTTTGGGGGGTCCCCCATTTTAATAGCTAGTAAAGGCTATGTATTCAGCTGGGGGCTGATATTAGTAGCCTGGGAAGCTCCGTGGGTATTACCCCCTTCCCAGGCTTCAAACATCTGCCCCAGCCGTCTGCTTAACCTCCGCTAGAGCCTAAAATTAAGGGGAACCCCACGCCAATTTTTTTAATAATAAATCCTTTATTTTAATACTAAATGACAAGTACAGTAACCAACACTATCACTGTACTTCATATATATGTGACTGACATGTTTCTATCTATCTAATCTATGTGTGATGCTCTATCTTTCTGTTCTAAATTGTCGGGTACAGATGCTGAATTGCCGGCCGGCTTTTTTAAAGAGACGGTACATGAAAACACTATTATTTTTTTTAATAAATCCTTTACACTAAATGACAAATGCAGTAACCAACACTGTCACTGTGCTTCTTATATGTGTGACTGACATGTTTCTATCTATCTAATCTATGTGTGATGCTCTATTCCTTCTTGTCTAAATTGTCGGGTACCGGTGTATGCCGCTGCTGAATTTGCCGGCCGGCTTTTTTAAACAGAGTGTCTTCTGAGCAGTTTGTCAGCGTTTGGACACCTTTGCAGGTGTTTTCTATGTGTTTCTATGTGTTTTTGTTTGCCTGCCATTGGTTTTAACGGTGTTCGACGGTGTTCTAAGGTGTTCGACGAACAGTTCGACGAACAGTTCCTCGAACATCCCGGTGTTCGACAAACCGAACCGAACCCGAACACTACGGGGGTGGCTCAACACTAGTCATGAGGTTATTCTTCTTCAGATACTCTAATATAGCATCTCTTAGGAAACCCTCCAGGATTTTACCCACAGTAGAGGTTAAGCTTACTGGCCTATAATTTTCAAGTTCAGTTTTTGTCCCCTTTTTGAATATTGGCATCACATTTGCTATATGCCAGTCGTGTGGTGCAGACCCTGTTATTATGGAATCTTTAAAGATTAAAAATAATGGTCTATCTATGACGTTACTTAATTCCTGCAGTACTCGCGGGTGTATCCCATCCGGGCCCTGGGATTTGTCAACTTTAGTGATTTTTAGACGCCGCTGTACTTCCTGCTGGGTTAAGCAAGTGACATTTAATGGAGAATTTTTGTTATCACTAATCATGTTTTCTGTCATGCGATTTTCTTGTGTAAATACTGTTGAAAAAAAATCATTTAGCATATTGGCTTTTTCCTCAGCCTCATCCACCATTTCACCCAGACTATTTTTAAGTGGGCCAACTCTATCATTTTTTAGTTTTTTACTATTTATGTAGTTAAAGAATATTTTGGGGTTAATTTTACTTTCTCTGGCAATGATTCTCTCTGCCTCAATCTTTGCTGCCTTGATTTGTTTTTTACATAATTTATTTAATTTTCTATATTTATTTAATGCCTCATCACTACCTACTTGCTTTAGTTCTCTAAATGCTTTAAATGCTTTCTTTTTGTCACTTATTGCGCCCCTTACAGCTCTATTTAGCCATAGTGGTTTCCTCCTATTTCTAGCATGTTTATTCCCAAAGGGTATATATTGTGCACAGGTCCTATTCAGGATGTTAATAAATGTCTCCCATTTGGTTTGTGTAGCTTTATGTCTCAGGATATCGTCCCAGTTTATTGCACTAAGATCATCTCTCAACTGTTGGAAATTTGCCTTCCTGAAGTTTAGTGTCCTTGTAACCCCTCTACTACACATCTTATTAAAGGTTACATGAAAACGTATTATTTTGTGATCACTATTACCCAAGTGACCCCCAACTCGTATATTTGATATGCGGTCTGGCCTATTGGTTAATATTAGGTCTAGCAGTGCCCCCCTTCTTGTTGGGTCCTGAACCAGTTGTGAAAGGTAATTGTCTCTCATAGTTGTCAAAAACCTATTACCTTTGCTTGAACTACATGTTTCTGTCCCCCAATGTATTTCAGGGAAGTTAAAGTCTCCCATAATAATGACTTCTCCTTGAGTCGCTGCTTCATCTATTTGCTTTATGAGGATATTCTCCGCTACTTCCATTTTTTTTTGAGACTTATAACAAACCCCTATCAGTAATTTATTATTTTTTCCCCCTCCCCTTATCTCCACCCACAGGGACTCTACATTTTCATTAGATTCACATATATCCTCCCGCAAGACAGGTTTTATGGATGATTTTACATATAAACACACCCCCCCCTCGCTTGTTTGTACGGTCATTTCTGAACAGACTATAGCCCTGTAAATTAACTGCCCAGTCATGGCTCTCGTCAAGCCACGTCTCAGATATCCCTACCATGTCATAATTATTTTCCAACAAAATTAATTCTAATTCCTCCATTTTGTTGGTGAGGCTTCTGGCATTAGTGTACATGCATTTTATGTATCTCTCTGTACCTCTATTCCTTCTTACTTTATTTACTGTTCTAACCCCACCCCCAATTTCTTTATTTGTGCCCAGGTCACTATCTGCACTATCTTCCCCACCTATAAAATGGATACCCTCCCCCCCAATCCCTAGTTTAAACACTCCTCCAACCTTCTAGCCATTTTCTCCCCCAGCACAGCTGCACCCTCCCCATTGAGGTGCAGCCGTTCCCTAGCGTAGAGTCTGTAGCCAACTGAGAAGTCGACCCAGTTCTCCAGGAACCCAAATCCCTCCTTCCTTCACCAGTTCTTGAGCCACTTATTTATCTCCCTAATCTCCCGTTGCCTCTCTGGCGTGGCACGTGGTACCGGTAGTATTTCAGAGAATACCACCTTGGAGGTCCTTGCTTTAAGCTTGCAGCCTAATTCCCTGAAATCATCTTTAAGGACCTTCCACCTACCTCTAACTTTGTCATTTGTGCCAATGTGCACCATGACCGCTGAGTTCTCTCCAGCCCCTCCCAGTAATCTGTCAACCCGATCAGCGATGTGCTGGACTCGAGCGCCAGGTAGGCAGCACACTGTTCGACGATCCCTGTCTTTGTGACAGATTGCCCTATCTGGTCCCCTAATAATTGTGTCCCCCACTACCAGCACCTGCCTGGCCTGCCCTGCTCTCCTATTTCCCTCTTTACTGGAGCTGACACTCCTCCGGCTTTCAGGGTACATGCCTTGCTGCAGCAGTGCTACCCCTGTACCGTCACTCCCCTCATCTGCCAACTTTGCAAACTTATTGGGGTGTGCCAGATCAGGACTAGCCTCCCTGGCACTCTTCCCTCTACCCCCCTTCTAACTGTCACCCAACTAATGGCCTCACTGTCCTGCAGCTCCCGACTACCACCCTCCCCCACATCTACCCCAGTGAGCTGCTGCTCAGTGAGCAGCAGACTCCTTTCCATATTGTCAATGGATCTCAGTGTTGCCAGCTGCTCATTTAGATCCAGTACCTGGGCTTCCAAACGCACAACGTGCACACATCTCGCGCAACAGTAAGCAACCCCGACCGGCTGTTCAAGGAACGCATACATGTGGCAAGATGTACACTGGATAGCATTGTCAATAATGGAGCTCATTTACTAATGGGGATTGCAATAGTCAGAATGTTAAGTAAAAAGAAAAGTAAAGAATTAATAAAATACAGACAGCAATTCAGTCCAAAGTCCTCCCTTTCAAACTCCCAGAATCCAAAGTCACTGAAAAACAAGTCTCGCACTTACGCTCCGTTCGCACTTACGCTCCGTTCACACTTATGCTCCGTTCGCACTTACGCTCCGTTCACACTCGCAAACTAAGAGATTTAAAGAGGTTTTTTTTTTCCCTTTTCCAGCAATGTACCCTACAGCTCAATGCACTTCCAAAGGACTGGATGCCCAACCAGCTGCCCCTTATAAACCCTTAATTATGACCCCTCCCCCTTAATTAACCCCTTGTGAATATAGCTACACCTCAGGATTTTAGTGCAATGTAGTTAACCCTTAAATACACAGGTAGTAAACTAAGAAACTGTAGTGAGAAAATAGGTTTTAAAAAGCCTAATAAAACTAAACAGGTAGAAAAGCACTCAGCAGGTCACAATGCAGCAACTCACCGCAATTCACACAGGTATTTTCTGCAGGATTCCCAAATACCTCTTCACTGAAAAACAAGTCACACCCTTACTTTTGTTCGCACTTACGCTCTGGTCGCACTCAGCTCGTTCACACTCGCAAACTAAGAGATTTAAAGAGGTCTTTTTTTTTTTTTTTTCCCTTTTCCAGCAATGCACCCTACAGCTCAATGCGATTCCAAAGGACTGGATGCCCAACCAGCTGCCCCTTATAAACCCTTAATTATGACCCCTCACCCTTAATTAACCCCTTGTGACTATAGTTACACCTCAGGATTTTAGTGCAATGTAGTTAACCCTTAAATACACAGGTAGTAAACTAAGAAACTGTAGTGAGAAAATAGGTTTTAAAAAGCCCAATAAAACTAAATAGGTAGAAAAGTACTCAGCAGGTCACAATGCAGCAACTCACCGCAATTCACACAGGTATTTTCTGCAGGATTCCCAAATACCTCTTCACTGAAAAACAAGTCACACACTTACTTTCGTTCGCACTTACGCTCCGGTCACACTCAGCTTGTTCACAATGGCAAACTAAGAGATTTAAAGAGTTTTTTTTTTTCCCCTTTTCCAGCAATGCACCCTACAGCTCAATGCACTTCCAAATAGCTGCCAGGAAACCACTGCTAAGGACAGGCAACAGGCAGAAGAGACTTGTTTGGGCTAAAGAACACAAGGAATGTACATTAGACCAGTGGAAAACTGTGCTTTGGTCTGATGAGTCCACATTTGAGATCTTTGGTTCCAACCACTGTGTCTTTGTGCGACGTAGAAAAGGTGAACGGATGGACTCTACATGCCTGGTTCCCACCGTGAAGCATGGAGGAGGAGGTGTGATGGTGTGGGGGTGCTTTGCTGGTGACACTGTTGGGGATTTATTCAAAATTGAAGGCATACTGAACCAGCATGGCTACCACAGCATCTTGCAGCGGCATGCTATTCCATCCGGTTTGCGTTTAGTTGGACCATCATTTATTTTTCAACAGCACAGTGACCCCAAACACACCTCCAGGCTGTGTAAGGCTATTTGACCAAGAGGGAGAGTGATGGGGTGCTACGCCAGATAACCTGGCCTCCACAGTCACCAGACCTGAACCCAATCGAGATGGTTTGTGGTGAGCTGGACCTCAGAGTGAAGGCAAAAGGGCCAAAAAGTGCTAAGCATCTCTAGGAACTCCTTCAAGATTGTTGGAAGGCCATTTCCGGTGACTACCTCTTGAAGCTCATCAAGAGAATGCCAAGAGTGTGCAGAGCAGTCATCAAAGCAAAAGGTGGCTACTTTGAAGAACCTAGAATATAAGACATATTTACAGTTGTTTTACACTTTTTTGTTAATTATATAATTCCACATGTGTTAATGTTAATAACTTATCCTCAGAAGCAGAGGTGACTCTTGGTCTTCTTTTTCTGGGGCAGTCCTCATGTGAGCCAGTTTCTTTGTAGCGCTTGATGGTTTTTGCAACGGCACTTGGGGACACTTTCAAAGTTTTCCCAATTTTTCGGACTGACTGACCTTCATTTCTTAAAGTAATGATGGCCACTCGTTTTTCTTTACTTAGCTGCTTTTTTCTTGCCATAATACAAATTCTAACAGTCTATTCAGTAGGACTATCAGCTGTGTATCCACCAGACTTCAGAAAAAAGCAGGCACCCCCGGCGAAACGCGCATCAGGGACGTCTATGTCCTGTGTATTGGCATGTCAGCCACAACTGTAATGCCCCTTCCCTATTCACTCACTATGCCCCCGTCAGGTCTAATGATATAGCATCTTACTGGAGTCTGACAGCTCCTGGTTACACTGACCGCGTGCTTACCACGTGTACTCGGTCAGCGTGTGAGATGGCTTGCCGGTGTCAGGAGCGAAAGTGCAGCCTCGTACATAGCTGCTTTTGGTAGATTACTGCCCGCTCCTTACACCACTGCGGGGGTCGAGATTTAGGGCGCCGCACACCGCAATTAATGGGGACATAATATATCCCCATTTATCCAAATTGTCAGGATAAATCCTCTAGGTAAATTTTTGCGGGGATCCCGCTTTATTCATTTGTATGGTCACTTGTAATATAAGAGTGACCCTCATTAACGTGTGACAGTGGATATCTTTGATAGCAGCAATAGCTGTCACATTGAATAGTAATCCATAGTTTCCCTACGGCACATTGATTTATATCCACCTTTCAATCAGAATGTAGCGGTGATCCGCAACCACTTTCCATAGTGACAAATTTGGAGATATTAGGGAAATAGACATCTAATAGAGACATCTTAATACAATTCCCCACCTTTAATTTCAATTTTGAGGGACATTGGTGGTGGATTTATATAAATTTATTGGCAGCAATACACAATCCAGGACTTACAGGGTCTGAGATTACAATTTAATATCGACCCTATACACATCTAATTGGATGTATGTAACAATTTGATTTTATATATATATATATGAATTTATTGGTATTTTAAATTAATTGATATTAAAAGTTATATTTTATATTTATTCACACTCTTTTCCTCTCTTTCCCCCTCCTTATGATTTATGGTCTATTTCGGTGATGTTCACCAGTGTGGATATTGTCCAATAAATCTGACTTTATTGAGTTTTTTTATCCACCAGATTTCTGCACAACACAACTGTTGGTCCCAACCCCATTTATAAGGCAAGAAATCCCACTTATTAAACCTGACAGGGCACACCTGTGAAGTGAAAACCATTTCCGGTGACTACCTCTTGAAGCTCATCAAGAGAATGCCAAGAGTGTGCAAAGCAGTCATCAAAGCAAAAGGTGGCTACTTTGAAGAACCTGGAATATAAGACATATTTTCAGTTGTTTCACACTTTTTTGTTATGTATATAATTCCACATGTGTTAATTCATAGTTTTGATGCCTTCAGTGTGAATGTACAATTTTCATAGTCATGAAAATACAGAAAAATCTTTAAATGAGAAGGTGTGGCCAAACTTTTGGTCTAAACTGTATATATATATATATATATATATATATATATATATATATATATATAGACTTTTCTGTAGGTTACAGTACAATATGATATATATCAGTTAATTTAGTTTAAGTTTAATCATAGAAGAACTATTTTATTTTTTGTGAAATAAAACAAATGTTTTTCTAAAGGGAAGAATGAACATTAGAAAGATATAATATTAAACCAGGAGTAACATTGCAGGGGTATGATATTCCGCACTATCAAGGATGAAGAAGTACAAAGTACAAAGACTCTCTTAGTGTATTTGTCGCTCACCTGGCACCGTGGCAAAATAAACATACAGTTATATAAAGGTGAACACATCTGAGCCATGCATTGCCAGCTACGATGGATACAGAGGAATCTTCAGGAGAAGACAGAGTTGTTCTAAAAAGGACTATTGGATATTTCAGTGGAGTCAGCTTCATTATTACTGTCATCTTGGGCTCTGGCATTTTCATCTCTCCTGGTGCTGTTCTTCTGTGTTCACAACTGAACGTTGGAGTTGCTCTTGTGATTTGGGCAGCATGTGGCATAATATCAATGGCTGGGGCCCTGTGTTATGCAGAACTGGGAACTACGTTTCCATCATCAGGAGGGGAATATTTCTACATCAAAAAAGGACTAGGCCCCATTCCTGCGTTTATCTTCTTATGGACTTTCATAGTGTTCCTCAGACCTGCGACGACCACTGTCCAGGCGCTAATGTTTGCAGAATACGTTATCCAGCCATTTTTTCCAGGATGCCCAACACCAGAGGCAATAAAAAAGGCCACTGCTATTGCTGTTATTCTGGCTGTTGGGATTATCAATTGCTTAAGTGCAAAATGGATTATTTTAGTGCAGAATATTTTTACGGTCCTTAAAATGGCTTCACTCAGTGCTATTGTTATAAGTGGTATTGTCCATCTAGCTATGGGTAACACATCCAATTTCCATGAAGCATTTGAAGGCAATGTCCCGAATGTGTCCCAGGTCGCTGAAGCTTTCTACCAGGGCATGTTTGCGTTTGGTGGATGGAATGTTCTTAATTACGTCATCGGTATGTACCCGTGTTTGCTTTATATTGTAAATGTTTGCAGACATGTTGAGTTGTGACAAAGTCTTGTCTGGTCATCTCAGATAAGAGATCAGTTGTCTATAAAGTGTAAGGTTTTACATGAAAAGTTGTGTTACAGTATTCCTCCTAGGTACTAACAAGATGTGATTGATAAAGTGATGATATATATTTTGGTTTTGTACCAATAAAGGTACACGCAGCGGAAAATCTGCCGTGTTTACGATATTACCACCTTTTAAAAAGTTTTTAAGAAATCTAATGCATACACTATGAAAAATATCCACAATGTAAATTGATGGGTGCTGCAAATGTGAAGTCTGAAGCACGTTAATCTACCCTGCCGATGTCAGTGCATATTTTACCCTTTGCATTGTACTTTCCACAGCAATATCGACTGCAGAAATGCACATAGGAACATGCCTTTACAGACCAGAGCTGCATTAAAGGGATATTGTGATAATATCTTGTAATGAAAAGTTATAGGTGTCCAAGAGCTGGGACCGCAGTCTGGATGTCCTCTTTCAATGCTATTAATCTGATGATATTAATCAAATGCTATTAATCTGCAGATATGGGGTTAATATGCAAGTGAACAGTGTTCTGAACCTGCCCGGCGACCGCACTATGAGTCCGGCGTGGGTTCAGTCACCGATCTGTGAATAGTGACCGGTGGCTGTAATCATGCCCTCAGCAATGACTTACAGCCGGCCCTAATTCTGAGCGAGCTGTCAGTCAGTGCCAGGGGCATGGTTACAGCTGCCATTCTATTGCAGAGAGCAGTATCTGAACCTGCGCTGGCACCATCTCCATGACTGAACGCTACTGGGAGGAATAAAGATTATTTCCTCCCAGCAGTGGGGCTCTAACTGCAGGCAGGTTCAGAACACTATTAACCTGCAGATTAACCACATAACTGCAGATTAATAGCGTTTTTTCACGTGACTGGTTCCCTTTAATGACCCAGGGCTTTTCCTATATCTAATTTCTAATTATCTCTGTGCTAGTTAGGGAAGAGTAGATGCTTTGTCTCTCATACACTAAACACACATAAAGAGGAAATCCTGCTCTTTTTCCCTTTGGTAGCACACAGACAGAAGCTGCAGAGGCATAGCGATAATTATACAGCAGTACTGAGCTGCATAGCTGTGAATCCAGCACTGGAAGTTACTAGCTAGATCCTGTTGGATCAGTGTATTTCTCTCTTGCTCCACTCATCTTTGATCTCCATAGAGTTTATTCAGCCATATAACCTGAAACTTCCCTGTGCTGATAGTCCATCTTTTTTAGAGCAAGATGGAAGTAAGCTGTTTTTTCAGATTGGATAGTGAGATCAGGAGGCGGGAGGAGGTCGGGGAAGAAGTGGCTCTTAAATGAAGTGCACTTCCCCTTTCTAGGGAGGAAATAAATACATTTTCTACGAGTAGCTGCACTTTCAGTAAAGTGGGCAGCAAGCAGTACAACACTATTTACCTACAGATTAACTTTATATTTGCAGGTAAATTGCATTTTCCAAGATAACAAGAGCAGCATAATACAATTTTTCTTTACATTACAGCCAAAAAATTACAATGAACCTTTATTGTCAAATTAATGTATATAGATTTCAATGCTGTCTAAATAATCTAAAAATTATTCAACTGAGACTGTGTCTACATGTGACTTTTTGTAAGACTAGACGAGTATTATATGTCTTTATATTACACCATACTTTCAATCAACAGTAAAAAACAAAACTGTAGCTTTTTATGATTGATAGTTTATATAGAATAGTAGATATCTTTTAGTTGTTCACGGTGGAGAAATAATCATGCAAACTGGAATAACTCTGTCAAAATGATTTTCCACTTTGTTGGTTTTGCAATGGTGCGTAAAGTCTTTTCACTCATGAAATACTGCAGTTATTGTCAGTGTTCAGTGAATTTTTCTTTAGTCTTGTAATAAATAGCATTGGAGGTTGTCCAAATCCATTGCAGCTCCATTGTAATCCAGATTAATCTCACTTTGGATAATCTGCAATGTCCAGGCTAGATTATTGTTATATCTTTTCTGTAGTGCCCCTGATGGTAAAATAAGATATTACAATATATGGAATTCTTGGTTGTCCAATGTTTATAAGATTTGACCCAATAGATCTTCTGTGCTTGGCTTTTGGCTTTATCTTACACAGAAAAATAATAATACCAATTAATTTAGAATAGAATTTTAACAACTTTAAGGGTTGTTTTAAAGTTTTTCTTCACGAGTGCAGTGCTCCCATTCCTCCTGGCTTGCCGTTTGGGGGCGGTGAGCTCCTGAAGACTGACAATATGGAACTCATGCTGCGGCAGTTTCGGAAGAGCACAAGAACAACAAAGCAGGTCCAGTAGTGCTCTCCAACAATCCTGACAGAGGCTTTAGGTACAAATATCAAAAGACTGACCATCCCTTCCAAAACAGAACAGGTGTGTACAGGTGCTTACTAAGAGTACCATATATAAATAACAAATAAAGTAGCACTCTGCAACGCTAAGTATGCAAACTTGAAATATATGAAACTTGAATTGCATTACTGCTCTAGAAAATAGAAATAACTGAGAATCTTAGTGCTTAAATTGGCCAATTTATGTATACCTGCTAGCCACGGTAAGACGTTTCTCATTGCCAGGAACCTACCTAATGTCAATCTTCTGTCCACCCTTAAGCCTCAAGCAGTTTTAATTACAGGAGGATCTTACCTTCCCAAACACATACAAATTTTAGTCTCTAAGAGAGGATACACATTAGGTAGGTTCCTGGCAACGAGAAACGCCTTACCGTGGCTAGCGGGTATACAAGAATTGGCCAATTTATGCGTTAAGATTTCTCAGTTATTTCTATTTTCTAGAGCAGTAATGCAACTCAAGTTTCATATATTTCATGTTTGCATAATTACTTAGCGTTGCAGAGTGCTACTTTATTTGTTGGTCTGAAGATTTAGGTACGTTCATATAAGGTTGCAACGGTGGCTGGTAATCTTGGCAGAAAGCATTAAGCAATATAATTAAAAATCCTTCCATTCTTGAGAATGAAGAACATTTTTAATAAGATTAAATTTGTAAGGTTGCTTGTTTTTATAAGCTCTTTACAATTTTAATGGGGACCTGTCATGTCCCCAAACGCTATTAACTTGAATATATATGGTCAATATACTGGTTAATAGCGTTACTGAAAGCACGGCTACTGGAAGAAAATAAACTTTATTCTTCCTGAGAGCTGCTGTCTTTTAATCATAGAGCCGTACCAAAGCAGCAACAGTCATCGCCCACTGCACAGTTAGTGGCGACTTTAAGCATGCCCGAGCACGTTGATTGACAGATCACTATGTACTTCAACTGTGCAGAGCAAGCTGTCAGTAAAAGTACCAGGGTGTGCTTACAGCCATCATTCTCAATACTGTGCAGTGACTGTAGCCACTCTGGGCACAACTCTATGACCAAGAGCTAGCGGCTTCCGAGAGGAATAAAGTTTATTTTTTCCTAATAGTATAACTTTATATCTGATGATTGATAGCGTTTGGAGACACAGCAGGTTCCCTTTAAATAATGAAGTTGAGACAACTCCTTTAAAGACACACTCGCATAAAACTTTTTTGCCCTAAACCTGTGTAAATATACATGTAATTTAGTGTTAGGCTGCGTGCACACAATGCATTTTTCATGCGTTTCCGCTGCGGAATATCCGCAGCCGAAACGCATCAAAAACGCATGGTAATCCGCACCCCATGGTCCCCAATGGCATTCCGCAATGTCAATGCACATGCTGCGGATTTTTCCACAGCGTTTCTGCAGCGCTCATAAATCCGCAGCATGTTCATTAATTTTGCGGAAGCGCAGCGGAAGCACCGCCATTGACTTGCCTTGAGACGCATAGAATCCGTGTCAGTACATTTGTACAAGCGGCTTCTATGCGTCTCTATGTGCGGATGGTACCCAGTTCTGGAGGAGAGAAGACTCTCATCCAGACCTGGGTACCATTGTACCTGTAAAAAAAAGAATAAAATAAAAAATAAAGTTAATATTCACCTGTCCGGCAGCCCCTGCAGCGCTTCTCCTTCCAGGACCTGAGATGACGTCGTGGTCATGTGACCGCAGCCTGTCTCGTGAAATGCCGGCAAGCCAGGAAGGAACCAGGAAGGAGCGCGACAGCACACGCGGCGGCATCGGAGGTAAGTATAGCTTTATTTTTTTTATTTTTACGGTCACACTGTATAAATCCATGCTGTTTGCATGGATTTATACAGTGTGACCTAGTTGTCAAGCACTTTCCAAGTGATGCTATCGCCTGGAAAGTGCTTGTCTGTCCGCATGCGGAAACACATGCGTTAACGCATGTGGATACGCATGTGAATCCGCATGTGGATCCGCATGTATTCTGCAGGAAAAACGCATGCACAATCTGCATGCGTTTTTTCTGCCAGGGAGATGCCGAAATGCTGCAGAAATTTTCTGCTTCATTTCTGCATCGTGGGCACATAGCCTTAGTGTGTCAATATTCTCACAGATCACCGTCTTTTCCACTTTCCTGCACCACTCCACTCTTCTTCTCACTCATGTGACTGCAGTTCCAACCCGCTGGATCACAGTGAGCCATAAGTTGATTTTACAATGGAAGTCTATGGAGCCTCTCTCTGCCTCATTCTGATACTCCATAGACTCGCATTGTAAAAGCGACTTCCGTCTTACACATTGATGCCAATCTAATACTGTGAGAGAGTCTTGCCAGCTTGTCACTTCTCTTTAAAGCCAGCGAGGGAGTGTACTGTCAATGCATATTGAAAGCAACACAGCGGCGAGCAGAGACAGCATATAGAGCATGTGTCAGTATTGATAACTTGCACATGCTTAGTAGCTCAGTATAGCAGAAAATAGTCCAGCCCCTGAAAGAGTTGTCCCTGGTGACAATCCATTTAAGGGCGGCGACAGCAGCTGTGGCAGTGACTGCAGTGAGAGCCCACTGATGACATCTCGATTGAGAATCCCCAGTGCATGCTGGGAGACTCAAAGGTAACATCATCAGAAGTAAAAAAAAGAAAGTGCAGATAGAAAGTTAGGGTAAAGAGGGAACGTTATGGATTTTTTAATGGAAGTATAGCAGAAAAGTACTTAGTTTTTCAGCCTAAGATAGATTTTTTTTTCTGGTTAGCCAATAAAGGTATTACTCTGAGAATACTTTTGTCATTTTTGGGCATAAAAGTATTTACATAGACTAAGATAGATAATCATATAAAATTAATTTTGGTTTTAGATAATCTATTTGACTAAAAAAATAAAAATTTCCCTAAGGGCAAGTTTACATGACAGCATTTTCGATCTGAGCTATGTTCGTGAAAGAAGAGACAACACATGGTCAGCAGTGAGGAGAAGCAGAGAGAGCAGGTGGGAGAAGGAGAGTGTCCCACTGATACAGAGGAAAGAGGACCCTGCCCTTGCAGGCTTACATTCTACAGGAACGTGGAAGGAGACAGTAGGTTAGGGAGGTTGCAGTAGCTCCGATGTTGTTGAGGTGGCAGCAAGCAAGGTCATGGCAGGCTGTAAGCTTGTTTGAAGAGATAGGTTTTCAGGTTCCGTCTGAAGGATCCAAATGTGGAGGCTAATCGGACGGATATGCTGGAGAAATCTTGGAGACAATTGGGTGAGGAATTAACAAGTGTGGAGGAGAGAAGAAGGTCTTGGGAGGACCGGAGATTACGTGAGGGAATATATCGGGAGATTAGTTCAGAGATGTACGGAGCACTATGACCATACTTTAGTTTCTTCCGTAAATCATATGAGACTCACGCATTCAAGTCTATGGGTGCGTAAAAAATCGGATACCATACGGTGCCACAGTATAGCATCCGATTTTTATGGATACTTTTCAATTCTGTAACAGGACACTGTAAATGGTCCTAACTGCTACTGTAAAAAACAGATTGCATGACAAGTGAGGAAAAAAAGTGTACGAGTTTTCTGGATGAAGTTCTGATGATTTTTCATATGGACGTGAGAACTTAGCCTAATGGTGGACGAACCCTGGCTGACAATGGTACCAGGAGAAGTCTGAAGCAGTATGTGTCCGCTTGTACTTTAAATAACTGTCATTGCATTTGATGTAGTTCTATAATTATCTGCAGCAAAGCTAAAAGGCATTATTGTTATTGTGCTTTAATAGGCACACACAATTCATTAGTCTTTGATGGGTATTTGTAATTGAGATTTTGTTGAGATACATCCAGATGAAGCCAGTCTAGTGTTTGCTTCTTCGGTCTAATTGCCCCTAATCACATTAATTAGCAGTTAATGTTCTATTATTTGCCAATATTTTATAAAGCTCAGCACACTCATCATTCTGAGTGCCACAATAAGTATGATTTTAAGGCAGACATTGAAAGTTGATGACACTAGAAAAGTAATTTGGACAGGATGAGGCTTCGAACCGGGGAGCTAAAAAAGGAAATAGGCTGCAGCTGACATCATTTAACTATTAGATATAACACTGTTTGGAAAAAAAACTCTGATTATAAAGATTATATCCTAAAATTCTGTAACAACCTTACAGACCTGACATTAAAGTCTAACGAAATGTATGAAAAAGAGAAATAAATCTCCTCAATAATGTCTAACTACTTCATAGTTGGGGTAGTTTGTGACACGTCACTAGGATATGCTTTCACTTTGTGAATGTAGGGTCTGACCTTGGAACCCCAAATATGATTAGAGATCGGCAAATTTATTCGAGTGTAATGTAATTTTACTCAAATTTTACAAAAATCTGCATTCTAAAGAATACAGATTTTTGGTAATTTGCTGAGTGCAAATTCAGCAAAATGGTGTAAAGCTGCGGCTGCCATCTTGCTGAACAGTTGAGGGCCGGCAGAAGCCTAAATAGAAAAAAAATAAAAACATAGCTCATCACTCACCTTTCTTGCCGCCCTTGGTGTTTCCTACCCAGTCCACACTTCCATTGTATCGTATCTTCAACAAAATGTTCACCAGGGCTTCAGGCCACGACTAGGCCCTGGAGTTTACTGCGCATGCTCCAGAGCCTATTCGAGGCCAGAAGTCTTGGCCTAGAGTGAACATCGTGCTGGGACCTCCAGCGGAAGTGTATCGGGAAATGATGTGTGCAGGCAGGGAGCGGCAAAAAGGTGAGCAATGAATTTTTATTTATTTTTTTTTTTTTCAACCTCTCCAGCCGCCCTCACTGCTTTCTGTCTCCTGTCCGCTCCTTTGTTGCACTACATCTCTACCTCGGTGTTCACTCTATGCCAAGGCTTTTGGCCGTGAGCAGGCCCTGATGGGCACTATGCATGCACAGTGACCTATGGGACCTGTGAGTGGAATTCGCAGCCTGGTGTTCACAGTAAACTCTGGGGCCTGCTCACAGTTGGAAGCCCTGACCTAGATTGACAGGGTCAGAGATGTTGTGTGATGGAGGCGCGGAGGACTGGACAGCGGGTGCTGAGCAGCAAATTTGAATTTTGTGAGATCTGCTTACCTCTGCTCACAATGATATGATTCAGAGAAAAAAAAATCTCATCCTAATCTTTGTATACATTTCTCATTTACTGATGGGTAGGAAGTAACCTAAAGTTCTTAGGTATAGTCTGTATCATTTCCAATCTCTCTCTAAAGCTTTGCTGGTGCATATTAGAACTAAAATCATCTCAGATTTGTTATTTACACTGTATGTATGGTCCAGAATTTTATATCAAGGTTCAGAAGTGCCTTGCTTTCTTAGCCTTCTTAAGTAAAACCATAAGTCTAATTAAGACTTGCAAGTCAATGACTTATGGTTCTGTGACCAATGAGCCTTGATTCTCTCTTTAGACTCCTGATATATGCTGTGACCGAGAACAACCAGGTTACTAAATTATTCAGAACATAAGAGACCTCCCTGGCTCTATTCCCTGCCCAGCCCCATCTTCCTCTGCTCGATTGACAGATCACTGGCTTGACTTCAAAGCTTAGTTGTTAATCTGTGTATAACCGTGCTCACACCACAGCCTTCTGAGTACATTCTATAGTGAAGAAATAAAGTCCAGCTCACCAGTAATGCCTGACTTCAGTCCTGTCCGGAGCACAGATAGTGTTACTGCCATATCATGACTAAATACCATGACTAAAGGTGCTTGACGTGTCAGTGTTTTTTATTGCGCTATGCCGATATGGATGTTATTTGGAATTTTAACATGTACCAATAAAGAAGATTTTTATATCAGTGGAGCTGGATTTCTCCTCTTTGCTTACATTGTATAGAGACAGAGAGCTGCTGTGCTAATCAGTGCTGGGGGCGTGGATGGACTACCCTGCACGTACCAAGTTGTCCTGTAATAATAATCTCTTGGTTATAAAATGCTGATTATATTGAAACAGCAAAACACAGCAAAGAAAGTTGTTATCTGGGTCTCTGGTTCTACATTATGATTGTCACAACACTGTTGCTTGATATGACGGGTGTAGCATCGGCGTCTCTGCCCCCTGACAGGCAGAGACGCCGTCCTCCTTACCGCCGTGCTCCTGGCCCGGCGTCTTCCGGCTCTCCTGCTGCTGCCGGCTCGCCCAGCTTCCCGGGCACTGTGCTTAGGGCGCGCGTGCGCGACCTCCCTCCCTCTTAAAGGGGCCACGCACCGTCCTAAGGAGTCCCTGGCCAATGGACGGAGGACTTCCTATATAAAAGGCACCTCCTCCAAATTGGAGGTGCCCGTGCAAGGTTGTAGCTCTGTGTACTAACTCTGGGCTGTAAGCAGACTGTCGGACTGGACTGATAGTCAGGCTAGCGGACTGGACGGGTAGTCAGGCTGGCCGACTGGACTGGTAGTCAGGCTGGCGGACTGGACTGGTAGTCAGGCTGGCGGACTGGACTGGTAGTCAGACTAGCAGCGGGACCTGAGGGCTGAAGCAGAGTTAGTACACAGAGCTACAACCTTGCACGGGCACCTCCATTTTGGAGCAGGTCCCGCTGCTAGACTGACTACCAGTCCAGTCCGCCAGCCTGACAACCAGTCCAGTCGGCCAGCCTGACTACCAGTCCAGTCCGCTAGCCTGACTACCAGTCCAGTCCGACAGTCTGCTTACAGCCCAGCCCACCAGTCTGTCTATGGGCTTGGCCAGTCCGCTTATCCGGAGCCTTTACCTGCTACCTGTCTCCGCCAGCCAAGTACAGTCTCCAGCCTGATGGTCTGTCTACAGTCCAAACCCGCCAGTCTGTCTATGGGCCAGGCTTGCCTGCCTACCCGGAGAATGTACCAGTTACCTGCCGTGCCTACCAGCCAGCCTACCTGGAGGCTCCTGCCAGTTACCCGTGTTGTCTGCCAGTCCATCTACCTGGATCACCCGTCAGCCTGCCTGCCGTGCTCATCTGCTGTACCGGTCAGTCCCTGCCTTCTGACCCATGGGAGTCACCTGCTCTCACTCAAGGACTGGTCCAGAGTAGCACTTGGTACCTCTGCTCGGTCCTTCCCTGGTTCATGGAGTCGATTGAGCCGCTGTGCGACCTTGGTCAGTCCGAGTTGATACCTAGTTACGCCCCTCTGGTCCCTCCTTGCACCGCAGCACAGAGGTTCCACCACCCGGATCCGTAACAACGGGTCTACGGGCTCCATCTGTATTCCTAAAGTTAGGGGATCCCTAACTATCTCTGCTTCCTGGTTTACTTCTAATGGTGAAGACCCTAGGGCCACGTTCCTTGCTGAGCTCCTAAACCAGCCCTTACCTGTCCTCTCACCCACCATGGGAAGTGGGGAGTAGTTGTGTGTAAGAATACACAAACCAGACTAAAAAGCAAAGATGTACAGGGATAAATGAAAATACCAATCATACCAATATGCACTCAGAAAAACAGAGTAGAATACCAGGAAGTAAAGGGAAGGAAAAACCAAATAGGAGAGGATGAGGATATGCACACAGACAACTCACCAAGCAACAGTCTTTAGAACAACACTCCAAAAGCCTCCTCAAACAACTACCACCTCCAACTCCAGAACCAGGAAGTAAAAGACTGAGACAAGTGTATGTAGCAGAGGGGAGTGGCCAACACTGAAGAGCTGAGACCATCAAAGCAGGAAAGCTCAGAAGCTCTCAACTGAACAGATTAGTCCCTGCACTGCTAGCAGAAACCTGCACTGTTTAATATGATGGTGAAGTGCTTCTAATCAGTGCAAGAGTACGTGAAATCAGACACCACAGTCTTCTGGCCCCTCTCTGTTACACAGCAAAAAAACGGTGACAGATTCCATTTACATGAAAACCAAATTTTAATTTTTTTTCTTAATACACTGCCATTAGTCCCATAAGCTTCTGGAAGAAAATAATTTCTTGCTTGAGCAACCTGAGTGTGAACATATACATATAGATAATATGTGTATAATCATGACAATATTCATTGTATCTATGAACATTCATATATCAGATTAACATGTATTGGTGTTATTGATTGTAGAAATATATAATGAAGTGTAAAGTTGGCTTTTGCCATGGGTGGATATATCATTGTTGCGACCTGCGCAATTGCACAGGGGCCCAAAACAGGTGTAATTGTGCATTATGATGAGACTGCAAAGGGCCGATATATTGTAATTGCATAGGGGCCTCTTCTGTCTGTGTCCGCTCCTGGTTATGCATTATAGCTATTAGAGAATCTTACATTTTGACAGACTGAGGTACATTTCTTTACACATTTACTGGTAATTCATTGACTTTTGTCACCAGAAAGAGTGACCCGGTAACCTATGGACACCTAACAAAAATGCTACTGAATTCATTGCTATATGTTAAAAAAGTTTAATAGGTGAAGAAATTTTATAAATAACATTCGGTGGACAAGCATCACTTTAAAATTGGATTTTGTTGTCAATACTCTAAATCTTGCAGTCAGCTGTAAATGGAGATTTCTTCCCTCCAAAGGAAGGTAAAAGAAGACAATGGAAAAGTTTGTCTGAAAAGGCGTTTGAACTTTTTTGACAGTGTGTGTTACCTAGTTGGTAGCATCATAGGTGCTGGAATATTCATTTCTCCTAAAGGGGTCTTTGAGTACGCCCAGCTCAATGTTGGGGTGGTATTATGCATATGGGCTGCCTGTGGTGTGTTGTGTGTAATGTGCTCCCTCTGTTATGCAAAGCTGGGCTCAGCCATGCCATTTGTTGGAGGTGAATACTACCATGTGAAGTTAGGACTCGGATCTCTGCCGGCTTTCATTACACTCTAGACGTTAACGTTGTTTATAAATCCTGCATCCCTTCCAGCACGAGCCCTGACTTTTGCAGAATATATCAGCTGGCCATTTTATGTGGGTTGCCCACCACCTGACCTACTCAAAAAAATGCTAGTTATTGGAATTCTGTGGATTTTATGTGTCATAAATTCAAAAAGCATCAATATGGCCTCCTGGGTTCAGAATACATTCACAGTGCTTAAAAGCTTGTCCTTGGCTCTTATTATAGTCTATGGACTGATAGAGCTTGGAAATAACACTAAGGCTTCGGAAGCATTTACAGATGCGTTCAATTCAGAAGTCCCGAATGCAGCTCAGACTGCAGAGTCTTTCTATTAAGGTCTGTATGCGTATGGAGGGTGGAACTACCTAAACTACATGGCCGGTTAAGTATCTTTTCCTATTGGGTCAAGAAATATTGAAGAAATAAAAGATTGTTTTGTAGAAGTCATTTGCAAACTTTTAGTTGTAGAAGAACCACTAAAAAATGTTCCCATCATGGGGTAATCCTTAAAACAACCTCACCCATATGGTATCATGGTTGGTAAAACAGATTTATATGTTACAACAATCGAAGATACTAATGAGCTCATGAACTATTACACTTTTTGGAATACCTTGTTATACACCATGTCAAACTCTGGCCTGTGGGCCAAGTCTGGCTGCAGCGTGGTTTTATTTGGCCCATGACACCAGAATCACCACCCCTATCTAGGGACATTATTCTGTATGGAGGACTACGTGGGGCCCATTATACTGTATGGAGGACTATGTGGGGCCATTATTCTGTATGGAGGGTTATGTGGGGCCCATTATTCTGTATGAAGGACTTTGTGGGGCCATTATTCTGTATGGAGGACTATGTAGGGTCCATTGTTCCGTATGGAGGATTATGTCGGGTCCATTATTCTGTATGGAGGACTATGTGGGGTCCATTATTCTGTATGGAGGACTATGTGAGACCCATTTTTCTGTATGGAGGACTATGTGAGACCCATTTTTCTGTATGGAGGACTATGTGGGGCCCATTATTCAGTATGGAGGGCAATGTGGGGGCATTATACTGTATACTGGTTGGCCCACGACTTTGTCTAAGTTCTTCATTTTGTCCCTCTGAGTGTTTGAGTTTGACATCCCTGTTATACACTGACTACATTTATTTGAGAGTTTAAAAGGTAACTAAACTTTTAATGATTTATATATATATATATATTGCAAGTACTTTCCATTTCTGCAGATTAGTGTGTATTCAGGTCTCGAAACCCCCATCGATTGCTCAAAAAACAGCTTCTATCTCAGCACGCACACTGAGCAGAATATGGATGTTGTCGGCGCACTCCGCAGTGTGTGCACGCTGTGGCAGTAGGCAGGATACAGTATCCATACTCAGCTGATTGTGCGTGCAGAGACAGGAGCTGTGCTATTCGTGGGGCTCTAAGGACCTTGATCCCCCACCAATCTTCAGGCATGAAAAGTGCTTGCAAAATGTAAAAAAAAAAACGTTAAATGTTTAGTTACTCTTTAACAAAAAGAAAGATAATTAAGCAAGGTATCCATGAAAAATTCCAATGAATAAATATGTACATATAATATTATAGCTAAATTTAATACAATCCAGTAATGCATTGATAATAAAGACAGTGATTACACTTTAATTGTCAGTAATCCCAGCTATAATACTGAATTAATTAGTAATGATTAAACAAATTTATTTTCAACAAAATTCAAATATCAGTCTGGAAAAAAATTCCTTCACCACCATGAAGTAGACACAGAAAATTTTTGATGCCCTCTGATAGTTTTCCTGATTCATGGATTATCAAGGATTAGCTATCTTAACCCCTTCTTGACATTTGACAAGCATGAGCATCATGATCATGATGGAGTTCCCCCAATTTTCGTACATGTACATCATGGGTATTGGGCAGATACAGGAGCTGTGCCCAATGCAACCACCGTGGGATCTCGGCTTAACAAAGCACTTCTATGAACGTTTTTATTCTCTTAATATATTGCAGTCAAATATAATATAGCACTGTTTACTTACAATTGCTCATTTTGCTTTTCTACCCAGCTACTTATTCTCTCGTTCATTAGGTCTATGATGTAACGTGATTTAAAACAAACTCGCTGAATCCTTCTAAGCTCTACGTAGAAAAAGGAAGTCTCTTCTCCCTGCAAATGTCATCATTAGAACTACAGTCTTACATCACTGCAAAGTCCCTGGCAGGGGGAGGAGCGCAGCAGCTGGGTCAGGAGTTAAACGGGATGGAGCTGGGCTGCCAGTGATGTAAAATTGTAGTTCTAATGATGACTCATGCAAGGAAAATAGACATTCTGTTACTACATAGAGCTTAGAAGGATTCAGCTATTCAGTTTTTAATCACATGATGTCATAGACCTAATGAAAAAGAGAAGAATTTACTGGATTAAAGGTTAAAATGAGCAATTGTAAGTACACAGTGATGTATAATATGATGATTGCAATAAGAGGATAAAAAAGTGCCTCTTTAACTGACAGCCAAGCTCCTGAAGCAACAGCCAGTGTCAGTGCCAATATCAATCGTGGCTGTTTAATTACCTAGATGATGCAATCAATAGTGACTACATCATATAGATGATGTCATCCTCGCAACCTCATCAATAGTGCCCATGGTTTCTATAGTAACTAAAGGTCAGACAGCTCAGAGGCCATGTCAGAGACAGCTCTGAAGGCCATCTAGCTCAGAGGCTAGCTCTGTCATTCTGTCAAAGCACAAGCCTCTCAAAAACCCATTGAGCAGAATCCATATTCTACATCTACATATATGGCATTGCTGGGGAGAACTCACTTAAAGGGAACCTATCACCAGAAAAAACGCTATTAACCTGCAGACTAACCTGCCCGGCGCCCGCACTTAGCCGAGCGCTGCGGGGAGAAAATGAACGTTTATTCTCCCCGGCAGCATTCCGGTTCCAGTCACGGGGGCGGCGCTGTCACTGGTTCAGTCACCGCTCTGAGCATACATAATGCTATAATGCTCTTAACCTCAGATTAACCCCATATCTGCAGGTTAATAGAATTTTTCTGAGGACAGGTTCCCATTAATAGTAAACACAAAATGCACCCAAAGTATTTACTATTAAAATAAAAAATGTACAATTTTCACTCTGCAACATTCACTGCACTCTAATTTCTTGAAAACACCTGTGGACACAAAATGGTCACTAAAACCCTAGATGAATACCAACCACGAGGGCAGTTTCTAAAATAGAGTCACATCTCCGGAGTTTCTCATCATAGAGATTCTGCAATTGCTAGCCTATGTTATGTAAATCACCAAAATTATCCTCAAATGTCCATTGTGTTCTTTCGCTTTTGAGCCCTGTCGAATGTTTAGGCTAAAGATTGGGACCACATGTAAGGTGTAACACTAAGAAATCCTGCATAATTAGGAAGCCTTGTTTTCACAGTTGGCAACAATACAGTGGCATTAAAGTTTGTCCACCCCTGGTGAAAATTACTATTGTTTTGAAGAGTTAAGCAAGATGAAGATGAAATGATCTATAAAAGGCCTAAAGTTAAAGATGACACATTTCCTTTGTATTGTAGGCAAAATAAAAATATATTTTTTCATCTTTTTCATTTTAAAAATTACAAAAAGGAAAATAGGCCGATGCAAAAGTTTGGGCACCCTTGGAGATTTGTGTTCTCACGTAACTTTGACCAAGGTTTCAGACCTTAATTAGCCTGTTAGGGTTATGGCTTGTTCACTATCATCGTTAGAAAAGGTCAGGTGATGCAAATTTCCCAGCTTTTTAAAAAACCAGCCTCCTCTAACCTTGTGACAAAAAACTGCAGCCATGACTTCTTCTAAGCAGCTGCCTAGCACTCTGAAAATGAAAATGGTGGAGGCTCACAAAGCAGGAGAAGCCTTTTAGAAGATAGCAAAGTGTTTTCAAGTTGCCTTTTTCTCAGTTTCAAATATAATTAAGAAATGGCTGTTAACAGGAACAGTGGAGGTCAAGATAAGGTCTGGAAAACCAAGAAAAATTTCAGTGAGAGCTGCTCGTAGGATTGCTAGAGAGACAAGTCAGAACCCCTGCTTGACTGCAAAAGACCATCAGAAAGATTAAGCAGATTCTGGAGTTGTGGTACATTTTTTTACTGTTCACAGATACCTGCACAAATATGGCCTTCATGAAAGAATCATCAGAAGAAAACCTCTCCTGCATCCTCCCCATAAAATTCAGTGTCAGAAGTATGCAAAAGAACATCTAAACAGCCTGATGCATTTTGGAAACCAGCCCTGCGGACTGATAAGGTTAAAATATAACTCTTTGGATACAAGTATCAAAGGTACAGTATGTGTGGAGAAAAAAGGGCTCAGAATTTCAGGAAAAGAACATCTCGCCAACCATTAAGCATGGGGTGGATCAATAATGCTTGTGGGTTGTGTTGCAGCCAATGGCATGGGGAACATTTCATGGGTAGAGGGAAGAATGGATTCAGTGAAATTTCAACAAATTCTTGATGCAAACATAACACCATCTGTAAAAAAAAGCTGGAGCTGAAAAGAGGATGGCTTCTACAAATGGATAATGATCCTAAACATAAGTCAAGATCCACAATAGACTACCTCAAAAGGCGCAAGCTGAAGGTTTTATAATGGCCCTCACAGTCCCTTGATCTGAACATCATTGAAAATCTGTGGTTAAACTTCAAAATAGCAGTGCATGCAAGATGACCAGGAATCTCACAGAACTGGAAGAATTTTCCAAGAAAGACTGGATGAGAATCCCTCAAACAAAAATGTAAAGACCCTTGGCTGGCTTCAAAAAGCTTTTACAAGCTGTGATACTTTCAAAATGGGGTGCTACTAGGTACTAATCATGCAGGGTGCCCAAACTTTTGCATTGGCAAAATACAAAGGAAATGTGTTATCTTTAACTTAGCCCTGTTAGAGATAATTTCATTTTCAACTTGCTTAATTTTTCACAATAATAGTGATTTCACCAGAGATGTACAAACTCTTATTTGCCACTGCATATTGGCCAATGAAATTACTTATCTGTGTGAATAATGCAGTGTACGCTTTGAAACAGTTACTGTGCTCTAATTTCTGAGAAATACCTCTTCAGTCTAGATACTTACTATAAACCCTTACAGTATATGAGTCCCATGACATTGAGGCTGCATTCCCAGCCGGGGCAATGAACTACGGTGATCTCAGTGAGATCACCGCTAGTGGCCCCACTGGGAACGTAACCTCAATGACCAGCGGTGAAATCTATGACGTCATAGCTAGTCACTGAAGCTGAGCTCAGTGGTTTTCAACCGGGAAGGTCGCATCTTGGCACCGTCCAGGTTGAAAACTATTTATCCCAGACTTGGATTACCCATGGGACAGAACTTCGGACAGGTGAGGGATATTGTTGCTTTTTATTATTTGCTTTCTTACAGGATACGATGGCTTCGAATGGGCACTAGGTGAGTCTAACAGTGTTTGTTATTTTTAAATAAAGTAAAAGAGTGTGTTTTATTTGAAATAAAAGACTTTATTCTGGTTGTTTGTCTTTATTTGCAATATAACTACAGGATTAGTAATGGAGAGGCGTCTTATAGACACCTCTCTATTACTAACCCGCGGGGTTGATGTCAGCTTTGTATTGTCCAGTGACATCAATCCCACAAATATTACACCAATTGCCACCACCACAGGGCAGTGGGGAAAGCCGGGCAAAGTGCCAGATTTGGCTCATCCAATAGATGCACCTTTTCTGTGGCTGCTGTTTTTATGCTGGGGGGGGGGCAATATCCATGGCCCTTTACCAGCCTGAGAATACCAGCTGCCAGCTGTCTGCTTTAGCTTGGCTGGTTGTCAAAAATGGGGGGATCCCATGCCATTTTTTTTTTATTCTTGATAACCAGCTTTGCAGTCCGCAGCTGTCAGGTTTGCTTGGCTGGTTATCAAAAATACAGGCGAACCAACGCCATTTTTTTTAACATTTATTTATTTATAGCGGAGGCGCCGTCAGATGAATACTCCCATCAGCCGCACCTGCTCTCGCTGTTATCTGACAGCAGGCGTAGGCTGATGGGTGTAGTAGTCCCATCTGCCAATGTCTATGACTGGAGGTAAACTTTTTAGTTCCGGTCACAGCTGCGGGCTCATGCTGTCATTTGACAGCGTGGGAACCGCAAACCTCTGATCGGTGGTATTAATCTTACCGCTGATCAGAGGCAGGGTTTGCCGCACCGTCATGCACATCTGCGTGAAAAATGGATGAGTGCAATCCAATAAAAAATCGGATTGCACTCTGACCAATGTTAATATATGATCCAATTAACTCTTTTCACCTCACTGACGTCACCGCGAGCATGAGAAATTTCAGAACTCAGAGCCAATGAACTCCTTTCACCGCAATTATGTCAGCCTGAGTGCCATGGGAAAGTTCTCATGGCGCTCGCGCTGATGTCAGTGAGGTGAAATGAGTTCATTGGATATAAACCCTGCTCACCTTTTTCACATCACTGTGACTAACTGAGGTGTGTGAGCATGGGCAGCTCAGTGTCTCTGCTGGATGGCAGGCTGTATAGTCGCATCATGCCACAATTCAGCCTGCCATCTAGATGTAGCAGAGCTAGATGCGTCGCGGGACAAATGGATTGCTATCTTTTCATCGGGGACAGGTGAGAAATATGGTTGTTGTTTTTTTTACTCTTTCACAGGTAATATGGACTTCAATGGATTGGGCATTATGGTAAGTATAAGGCTTTTTGGTAAATGTAGATTCAATAAAGGAGTCTGTGTCATTATTTCAAATAAAGGACTTTATTCTGGGTGTTTGTATTTTATTTAACAATTTGACTATGGGGTTAGTAATGGGGCATCTTATAGATGCTTTTCCATTATTAACCCCTGGGTTTGATGTCAGCTGCCAATACAAAACTTAAAAACCTCAACCCTATAACCCCACTTGCCACCACACCAGGGCAAATGGGAAGAGCGGAGGCTAAGCACCAGAATTGGTGCATCTTATGGATGTGCCTTTTCTGGTGTGGCTGAGAGCTGTCGTTTGTAGTCTGGAATGGGGCCAATATCCATGGCCCCTTTCTTGCCTATTAATATCAGCCCACAGCTTTTTGTCTAGCCTTTACTGGTTATTAATGATATGGGGGCCCCACGCCATGTTTTTGGGGGCCCCCATTTTAATAACCAGTAAAGGCTAAGTATACAGCTATGAGGTGATATTAATAGCCTGGGAAGCTCCATGGGTATTATCCTCTTCCCAGGCTATAAACATCAGCCCCAGCTGTCCGCTTTCCCTCTGCTGGTTTATAAAATTTAGGGGAATTCCACACCATTTTTTTCAGAAACTGAATTATTTATTACTGAATTGCATGTGCAGTAAGCTAGACATGCAGAGCACTAATTATATCTCACTCACATATTTCTATCTATCTTTCTGTATGTATCTACCGTATCTTCCTATCTCTCTGTCTGTCTGTCTATCTAATATACAGGGTGGATACGCATAAAATAAATGGCAATGGTTGGTGATATCAACTTCCTGTTTGTAGCACATTAGTACATGGGAGGGAGAAAACTTTTCCAGATGTGTGGTGACCATGGCGGCCATTTTGATGTTGGCCATTTTGGATCCAACTTTATTTTTTTCAATGGGAAGAGGGTCATGTGACACATCAAACTTATTGAGAATTTCATAAGAAAAACAATGGTGTGCTTAGTTTTAATGTAACTTTATTCTTTCATGAGTCTTTTGCAAGTTTATGACCACTTATAAAATGTGTTCAAAGTGCTGCCCATTGTGTTGGATTGTCAATGCAACCCTCTTCTCCCACTCTTGACACACTGATAGCAACACTGCAGAAGAAATGCTAGCACAGGCTTCCAGTATCCGTTGTTTCAGATGCTGCACATCTCGTATCTGTATATCACCAACCATTTCCATTTAATTTAGGTGTATCCATATAAATGGCCCACCCTGTGTATATACACATTTTGGGGTCATTTAGAAATTTCATTATTTTTGAAAGAAAAGCTCATTTTTTTTCAATGAAGCTAACATTAAATGAATCAGAAATACACTCCATACATTGTTAATGTGGTAAATGACTATTCTAGCTGCAAACGTCTTGTTTTTATTGCAATGTCTACATAGGTGTGTAGAGGCCCATTTGCAACAATCACCACTCAAGTGTTTTAATGGTACATTGTGTTTGCTAACTGTGTAAGAAGGCTAATGGATGTTTAGAAAACCCTAAAAAACCCTTGCACAAGTATGTTAGTCCAGCTGAAAACGGTTTGGCTGATTTGAGAAGCTATAAAATTGACCTTCCTTTGAGCTAGTTGAGAATCTGGAGCATTACATTTGTTTGTTCCATGAAACTCTCAAAATGGCCATAAAAAGAGAACTTTCATGTGAAACTCGACAGTCTATTCTTGTTCTTAGAAATGAAGGCTATTCCATGCGAGAAATTGCCAAGAAACTGAAGATTTCCTACAACGGTGTGTACTAATCCCTTCAGAGGAGAGCACAAACAGGCTCTAACCAGAGTAGAAAGAGAAATTGGAGGCCCCACTGCACAACTGAGCAACAAGACAAGTACATTAGAGTCTCTAGTTTGAGAAATCGACGCCTCACAGCTCCTCAACTGGCGGCTTCATTAAATAGTACACGCAAAATGCTAGTATCAACGTCTACAGTGAAGAGGCGACTCCGGGATGATGGCCTTCGGGGCAAAGTGGCAAAGACAAAGCCATATCTGAGACTGGCTAATAAAAGGAAAAGATTAATATGGGCAAAAGAACACAGACATTGGACAGAGGAAGATTGGAAAAAAGTTTTATGGACAGACGAATCAAAGTTTGAGGTGTTTGGATCACACAGAAGCACATTTGTGAGACGCAGAACAACTGAAAAGATGCTGGAAGAGTGCCTAACGCCATCTGTCAAGCATGGTGGAAGTAGTGTGATGGTCTGGGGTTGCTTTGGTGCTGGTAAAATGGGAGATTTGTACAAGGTAAATGGGATTTTGAGTAAGGAAGGCTATCACTCCATTTGCAACGCCATGCCGTACCCTGTGGACAGGGCTTAATTGGAGCCTATTTCATCCTACAACCGGACAATTACCCAAAGCACACCTCCAAATTATGCATGAACTATTTAGGGAAGAAGCAGGCAGCTGGTATTCTATCTGTAATGGAGTGGCCAGCGCAGTCACCAGATCTCAACCCCATTGAGCTGTTGTGAGAGCAGCTTGACCGTATGGTACGCAAAAAGTGCCCATCAAGCCAATCCAACTTGTGGGAGGGGCTTCAGGAAGCATGGGGTGAAATGTCTCAAGATTACCTCAGCAAATTAACAGCTAGAATACCAAAGGTCTGCAATGCTGGAATTGCTGCAAAGGGAGCATTCTTTGACGAAAGCAAAGTTTGAAGGAGAAAATGATTCTTTCAAATAATAATCATTATTTCTAACCTTGTCAATGTCTGGACTATATTTTCTATTCATTTTGCAACTCATGTGATAAATAAAAGTTTGAGTTTTCATGGAAAACACAAAATTGTCTGGGTGACCCCAAACTTTTGAACGGTAGTGTGTATATATATATATATATATATATATATATATATATATGTGTGTATTGAAGAATATTTCCTTGTAAAACTATGTGAATATGACAGAGAATTTCTGTATGTAAAAGCTCTTGTTAAAATTGCATTGCAATCGGATCGCATTCGCATGTCAATTGGATGTTAATCGGATGCTAGGTGAGAAAAATCACATTGTACTCACATGACACTTGCATGACACGCGTCTGACTTTTTGGTCCCGATATTGGACCGTTTTTATTTTACGGTGGGTATGAGCCCTTAATCTTATTTTTTTTGTTCCTACACCTCTCCATTCCTGAGATATGGAATATAAATGTAGTCTTGGTAGCCAAGTGGGTGTGACCCTCAACTCTTCTCTGTGGCTGTCTTCATGAGGACCACACCCAGCTGGCACAAAATACTAGATATATATACAAGTAAGGCTCCCTTCACACATCCATATAATACCAATACCAGAAAAAACGGTACCGGTGTCATCATTGTTTTGGATCAGTGTGCCATCAGAGTGTCATCTGTTTTTTTACCGCTATGGCTTAAGAAAAATCAATTCCAAAAGCTTCTCCTATACTTTGCAATGTTAATATGTACAGCAAATGGATGACACACGTATGCCATCCATGTGCTGTACGTGTTTTACCCAGACCATAGACTTGTATTGGCCCTTGTCATCTATGCTGCTGGTAAAAAACAAACATGTTTCCATTTGGTGTGCAGCACATAGATTATAATGGGTTCATGTACCACCAGTGAAAAATATGGATGCCACACGTGCTGCAAACACGGATATGTGAAAAAAAAAATTATAATTTACGACAAGTGTCAAGTCCTCCTCTTTAAATGATTTTGGAAGTGCAAACAAATCATTACCCATATAGTTTACAGCCAGGATTATATGAATATTTACTGAGAACATCTGAGAACATTCATAAATAAAATTTGGATTTATGGTGCCATATTATGAAGCGTAGAGATGGCTTTTATAACTATTAGAGAATGTTACATTTTGACAGACTTGAGTGCATTTCTTTACACATTTACCGGTAAATAGTTGACTTTGGTCACCAGTGAGATTGACCCCGGTAACCTATGGACACCTAACAAAGATGTTCCTGCACTCGTTGCTGTATTTTAAACAGTTTAATGTGTGATAAGATTTTATGAACATCATTTATTGAACAAGCAGCATCACTTCAGAAGTGGATACTTCACTGTCCATACACAAGTATTAGCAAAGACTAGAGTCAAGATGCTGAAAATGGAGACTTCTTCACTGCAAATGAAGGTAAAGGAAGACGATGGAAAAGTTTGTCTGAAGAGGCGTTTGGGCTATTTCGACAGTGTGTGCTTCCTTGTTGGTAGCATCATAGGTGCTGGAATATTCGTTTCTCCTAAAGGGGTCTTGGAGTACGCCCAGCTCAATGTTGGGGTGGCATTATGCATATGGGCTGCCTGTGGTGTGTTGTGTGTAATGTGCTCCCTCTGTTATGCAGAGCTTGGCTCAGCCTTGCCATTTTCTGGAGGTGAATACTACCATGTGAAGCGAGGACTCGGATCTCTGCCGGCCTTCATTACTATCTGGACATTAATATTGTTTATCAGACCGGCATCCAATGCAGCAAGGGCCCTGACCTTCGCAGAATATATCAGCCGGCCATTCTACGCTGGTTGCCCACCACCTGACGTACTCAAAAAAATGCTAGCTATTGGAATTCTGTGGATTTTATGCATTATAAATTCAAAAAGTATCAAGATGGCTACCTGGGTGCAGAATATATTCACAGTGCTTAAAATGATGTCTTTGACTCTCATCATTGTATATGGAATGATTGAGCTTGGAAATAACACTAAGGCTTCGGAAGCATTTACAGATGCATTTAATTCGGAAGTCCCAAACGCAGCCCAGACTGCAGAGTCTTTCTATCAAGGTCTGTATGCGTATGGAGGATGGAACTATCTCAACTACATGGCCGGTATGTATATTTTCCTATTGGTTCAAGAAATATTGGAAAAATAGAATTAGTTTGTATCAGTCATTTGCAAACTTTTACCCCCAGAGGAAAAACTGATAAAATTTTGTACTAATGGAGAACCTCATCAATCATACTATCTATTTGGAGCAAAACAGAAGCCACCTATTGTATTTACTGACTGATCCTATCATTTATATATCAGAGTTTAATAATAGGATAAATATTCAAGGCAGGGGTGGACACTGACAGCAATAGCCCATGTTCAGAAAGTGTGTCAAGACCCACCCTCCATAATGCCCCACCCATGTATACACTCACATATTAACATGAAAACTCCCATTAGGGACACATATGAGCGAACGTGCTCAGTTAAGGGGTTAATAGAGCACATGCTTGGGTGCTTACTGAGTATCTTCGGCGTGCTTGAGATCTATGTTCGATTCGCCGCTGCTGCATGTCTTGCGGCTGTTAGATGCCTGTTTGTTAGGCAATCCTTAAACATATTTTTCAAGTACGCCAAAGATACTCGGTAAGCACTCGAGTGTGCTTAGTTAACCCCTTAATCGAGCACGTTCGCTCATCACTAATATCAACACATTATATACACATTTACATGGTATATACATGCACCTATAAGGTAGGCAGATACAGTGGATAGGGAAAGTATTCAGACCCCTTTAAATTTTTCACTCTTTGTTTCATTGCAGCCATTTGGTAAATTCTAAAAAGTTCATTTTTTTTCTCATTAAAGTACACTCTGCACCCCATCTTGACTGAAAAAAACCCAGAAATGTACAAATTTTTGCAAATGTATTAAAAAAGAAAAACTGAAATATCACATGGTCATAAGTATTCAGACCCTTTGCTCAGACACTCATATTTAAGTCACATGCTTTCCATTTCCTTGTCATCCTCCTTGAGATGGTTCTACTTCATTTGAGTCCAGCTGTGTTTAATTAAACTGATAGGACTTGATTTGGAAAGGCACACACCTGTCTATATAAGACCTCACGGCTCACAGTGCATGTCAAACCAAATGAGAATCATGAGCTCAAAGAAACTGCGAAAGGAGCTCAGAGACAGAATTGTGGCAAGGCACAGATCTGTCCAAGGTTACAAAAGAATTTCTACATCACTCAAGGTTCCTTAGAGCACAGTGGCCTCCATAATCCTTAAATGGAAGAAGTTTGAGACCACCAGAAATCTTCCTAGATCTAGCCGTCCAGCCAAAGTGAGCAATCGTGAGAGAAGAGCCTTGGTGAGAGAGGTAAAGAAGAACCCCAAGATCACTGTGGCTGAGCTCCAGAGATGAAGTAGGGAGATGGGAGAAAGTTCCACAAAGTCAACTATCACTGCAGCCCTTCACCAGTCGGGCCTTTATGTCGGAGTGGCCCGATGGAAGCCTTTCCTCAGTGCAAGACATATGAAAACAAGCCCGCATAGAGTTTGCTCAAAAACACATGAAGGACTCCTAGACTATGAGAAATAAGGTTCTCTGGTTTGATGAGACGAAGATTGAATGTTTTGGTGATAATTCTGTGTGGAGAAAGCCAGGCACTGCTCATCACCTGCCCAATACAATTCCAACAGTGAAACATGGTGATGGCAGCGACATGCTATGGGGTGTTTTTCAGCTGCAAGACAGGACGACTGGTTGCAATTGAAGGAAACATGAATGCGGCCAAGTACAGAGATATCCTGGATGAAAACCTCTTCCAGAGTGCTCTGGATCTCAGACTTGGCTGAAGGTTCACCTTCCAACGGGACAATTACCCTACGCATACAGCTAAAATAACAAAGGAGTGGCTTCAAAACAACTCTGTGACCATTCTTGACTGGCCCAGCTAGAGCCCTGACCTAAACACTATTGAACATCTCTGGAGAGACCTGAAAATGGCTGTCCACCAACGTTCACCATCCAACCTGACGGAACTGGAGAGGATCTGCAAGGAAGAATGGCAGAGGATCCCCAAACCCAGGTGTGAAAAAACTTGTTGCATGATTCCCAAGAAGACTCATGGCAGTACTAGCTCAAAACGGTGCTTCTACTCAATACTGAGCAAAGGGTCTGAATACTTATGACCATGTGATATTTCAGTTGTTTTTTTTTAATACATTTGCAAAAATTTCTACATTTCTGTTTTTTTTCAGTCAAGATGGGGTGCAGAGTGTACTTTAATGAGAAAAAAAATTAACTTTTTAGAATTTACAAAATGGCTGCAATGAAACAAAGAGTGAAACATTTAAAGGGGTATGAATACTTTCCGTACCCACTGTACATATGACACTTGCGAGGTACACTTTACAAATATATACACATTACATACATGGCATATTTTCCTGTATTAATAGGATAGAACTCCAAAAACGTATCCCTCTGCTCGGTCCTTCCCTGGTTCACGGAGTCGATTGAGCCACCGTGCGACCTTGGTCAGTCCAAGTTGATACCCAGTTACGCCCCTCTGGTCCCTCCTTGTACCACAGCACAGAAGTTCCACCACCCGGATCCGTAACAACGGGTCTACGGGCTCCTTCCCTATTCCTAAAGTTAGGGGATCCCTAACTATCTCTGCTTCCTGGTTTACTTTTAATGGTGAAGACCCTAGGGCCACGTTCCTTACTGAGCTCCTAAAGCAGCCCTTATCTGTCCTCTCACCCACCATGGGAAGTGGGGAGTAGTTGTGTATAAGAATACACAAACCAAACTAAAAAGCGAAGATGTACAGGGATAAATGAAAATACCAATCATACAAATATGCACTCAGAAAAAACAGAGTAGAATACCAGGAAGTAAAGGGAAGGAAAAACCAAATAGGAGAGGATGAGGATATGCACACAGACAAATCACCAAGCAACAGTCTTTAGAGCAACACTCCAAAAGCCTCCTCAAACAACCACCACCTCCAACTCCAGATCCAGGCAGTAAAAGACTGAGACAAGTATATATAGCAGAGGGGAGTGGCCAACACTGAACAGCTGAGTCCATCAAAGCAGGAAAGCTCAGAAGCTCTCAACTGAACAGATTAGTCCCTGCACTGCTAGCAGAAACCTGCACTGTTTAATATGATGGTGAAGTGCTTCTTATCAGTGCAAGAGTACGTGAAATCAGACACCACAGTCTTCTGGCCCCTCTCTGTCACGGTAAACCCATGACAATGGTGCTCTCACATTACACAGCAAAAAAACGGTGACAGATTCCATTTACATGGAAACCAAATTTTAATTTTTTTTCTTAATACACTGCCATTAGTCCCATAAGCTCCTGGAAGAAAATAATTTCTTGCTTGAACAACCTGAGAGTGAACATATACATATAGATAATATGTGTATAATCATGACAATATTCATTGTATCTATGAACATTCATATATCAGATTAACATGTATTGGTGTTATTGATTGTAGAAATATATAATGAAGTGTAAAGTTGGCTTTTGCCATGGGAGGATATTTCATTGCTGCGACCTGCGCAATTGCACAGGGGCCCAAAACAGGTGTAATTGTGCATTATGATGAGACTGCAATGGGCCGATATATTGTGATTGCAAAGGGGCCTCTTCTGTCTGAGTCCGCTCCTGGCTTATTCATTATAGCTATTAGAGAATGTTACATTTTAACAGACTGAGGTACATTTCTTTACACATTTACTGGTAATTAATTGACTTTTGTCACCAGAAAGAGTGACCCGGTAACCTATGGACACCTAACAAAAATGCTACTGAATTCATTGCTATATGTTAAAAAAGTTTAATAGGTGAAGAAATTATATAAATCCAAAGGAAGGTAAAAGAAGACAATGGAAAAGTTTGTCTGAAAAGGCGTTTGAACTTTTTTGACAGTGTGTGTTACCTAGTTGGTAGCATCATAGGTGCTGGAATATTCATTTCTCCTAAAGGGGTCTTGGAATACGCCCAGCTCAATGTTGGGGTGGTATTATGCATATGGGCTGCCTGTGGTGTGTTGTGTGTAATGTGCTCCCTTTGTTATGCAAAGCTAGGCTCAGCCATGCCATTTGCTGGAGGTAAATACTAGTGTTGAGCCACCTCCGTAGTGTTCGAGTTCGGTTCGATTCGTCGAACACCCGTGTGTTCGCCGAACTGTTCATCGAACTGTTCGTCGAACACCTTCGAACACCGTTAAAACCAATGGCAGGCAAACAAAAACACATAGAAACACATAGAAAACACCTTCAAAGGTGTCCAAAAGCTGACAAACTGCTCAGAAGATACAACTAACACATGGAAAAGTGACAAGTACATATAGTCATGCGAAAAGAAAAGAGGTGGAGGAGTAAAAGGAGGGGGAGACACAGATATAGGCATGTCATGCCCTTCTAAAATCCAAAAAGTGAGAAGCCGACACGTTCAGTCCGCTCCTGCCCTTGCCACCTCCGTGTCGCCGGGTTTGTGCCAGAGCCGCGGTGAACCCTGACGGCCCGCCTCCCTCTCCCAATACTGGTGCCTGTCCGCTGGTGGGTCGAGCGAGCCCCCCTGTGGTGGAGGCAGCTCTAAACTTTTTAATTTAAATTGTCTCTCTAATTTGAATGAATACACTTTAAATCCATTTACAAGGATCTATTGGAGGGCAAGTCTCATGCCAGCAGCCGCGTAATTCCAGCTCCAGTAGCGTCCACTAAAGCTGCTGCAGTTAAAAAGCTTTTATAAGGATCGAGCTCGGCTGTCCACCGCAAGGCATACTACTCCCAGTCCCAGCCCCTATGCCTTGGGGTGCCTCCTGATGCTCTTCACTGAGTATCCCGTGGTCCCGAAGCATTTCCTTTGAAAAAATTAAGTGTCCAAACTACAGGTGGTGTAGCTTGCTTAACAGCCGGGATAATCCGCTGACTAGCAGACACTGCTACTAGGCACAAAGTATTTCCTGGGCTAGATGCAGTTAAAAATTTGTAATTAGATACTCTCGTTGGATGCTGAGAAAGCATTCCATAGAGTCTCCTGGCACGCCATATATGATTCTCTTAAAAAGCTTGGGGTAGGGGTCTAGGGGACCCTTTTATAGCCAAAATCACGGTCCTGTATCACAATACGTCACCTAGGCTGAAGATAAATGGAACTGTAGCACCCTGAGGGCTCGGTTGCTACAGAGGTATTGCACCTCACCCAGAGGTGTGATATCTCACTCTCAGGTAAGGATGGAGTGTGGATCAGGACCTGACACCTGCATGCATTACACCACATTGCCGTGGGGCAGGGCGACCAATATGCCTCTGAGATGGGCGCGACAGTCCCTGTCCCTGTCTGGAGTGGGGGGAGGGAACACTGAGGAAGGGGAACCCTGTAGTGCAGGAGCAGGGAGGAAGCAGTTCCTGGGTGCATTGAGAAGGGAGTATAAAAGGTGGGCACCATCTTAGTTCAGTGCAGAGAAGTCTGAGCAGAAGTGGCAGGGAGCAGGGGCTCTGCATGAGCTCTGCTCCGGAGGCGGGCCTAGTAACAGAGGCCCAGGCCTGGAAGAGGGAGAAGGAAGGAAGAGGAGCGGAGAAGGCTCCAGGAACAAGGAATGAAGGGATCCCAGGGGGGCGGACGGGTGAGTCGCCACCGCACGCCCGAATCCACCTGCGTGGAGGGGTCAGGCCAAAGGGGGAGACCGGTTCCCGAAACTAGTGGAGGCAGGAAACGACCCTCAGCTAGAAACCGGAGGCTGTGACATTTTATGTGGCGCAGCCCCTCGCTACACCCGCTAGGAAGGCACCACATAGGGTCAGGGAAACTGGCGCCAAATTTACCAAGAGGAGGCCCGAGGCAGCCGGACAGAAGGGTTGGTAAGAAAGGCCAGACAAAGGACACACAAAGGGGGTCCTGTGAAGCGCTCCAAAATTATCTGGGAGTTGTCTGAGCCCCTCACCTGGTGAGCACAGTACGACGTGGGCAGCCGTTACCTGCAGACGTGGTCTGGATAATAAGAACTGTGAGTAAAGGCCCTGGACTGCATCACTGACTCCGTTTCGTTACTGCTGCTGCCCTGCACCATCACCCCCATCCTCCGCATACACTGCCCTGAGGCTATACTCCTCCCGTGGGGAGTTATGCTACGCTCTGCTGCACCCACAACACCAGCCTCAGCGGTCTGCCCTCCAGCGGCGGTTCACTCTGACCGCAATCCACGGGTGGCGTAGTCGGACATTTAAACATCAAAACTACATAAATAGTTCCGCCACTGGTTTGACCACCCTGAGCCACGGAACCGGGTCTCCGCCACGAAGACTACAACCACCAGCATCCACCAAAAAGGGTCCGTCTCCGGGTGTCCCAAGGCCCACGGGGTGCATCAGAACATTTTCATCACCTTTCACAATCACCAATGGGAAAAGGCAGGGATGTCCTCTGTCCCCTCTCTTATACATCCTAGTGACGGAGCACCTGCTCTCATCAATTCGCCATAACCCCAATATTAGGTGGATTGAGGTGGGAGGCACCGAGTACAAGTGCTCTCTATTTGCTGATGATGTCCTAGTATATATCACTCAATCACATATATCCATCCATGCTGTTATGGCTGAAATAGATCACTTTGTTACATGGTCAAATTGTAAAATCAATGCAGCGAAGTCTGAGGCCCTCGATGTCTCCCTCCACAAATCAATATAGGATTCCATCCAGTCCAACTTTCCCTTTGCCTGGCCCTCACAGGGTATCAAATACTTAGGAATTCCTATTCATAGTGACCTCTCCCATCTATGTTATCTTAATTTTGGGCCCTTTATTGAACAACTCCATACAGACCACGGTTGGCAAGTTAGAACTGTAAGATTCACTACGTGAACCACTGGTGTTTTGTGGAAAAGCACATGTACACTGTGTTCCAAATTATTATGCAAAAAGTGTTTAGGAGTGATAAGGGAAGAATTTGTTTGTTTGTCAGTTAAACTCATTGATGGTGATGTGTGTCAGGGCTCTTTATATCACTGTAAGCAATTACAGACACCTGTGCTAATTAGTTTGGCAGGTGTGTCCAATGAAAGGCAAGACTACTTAAGAAGGCTGTCTCTTATTATTAAGCAGCCTACATTTTCTGCCAAAATGGGAAAGAAAAAGGATGTGTCGGCTGCTGAGAAGCAACAAATTGTGGAGTGTTTAGGTCAAGGCATGACTACAATCAACATTGTGCGATGATCAGGATGAAGTGTCTTGGCAATCAAGAAGTATGTAGCTGATTCACAGTACACACGTGTGCGTGCTGATAAGGGCAAATTGAGGACTCTTTCCTACAGGCAATTACGTCAGGTTAAAAGAGCAGCGGCAAAAAAGCCTTGTCATAGCAGCAGACAAGTTTTTGAAGCTGCTGGTGCCTCCAACGTCCCCCGAACAACAAGATGCAGGGTCCTTCAGAGGTTGGCAGCTGTGCATACGCCATCCTGTCGACCTCCTCTATCCACTTCACACAAGCAGAAATGGCTCCAGTGGGCCAAACATTACATGAAGACTGATTTTAAAACTGTTTTGTTCACGGATGAGTGCCGTGCAGCGCTCGATGGTCCAGATGGATGTAGTGGAGGATGGCTGGTTGATAGACACTAGTGTTGAGCCACCCCCGTAGTGTTCGAGTTCGGTTCGGTTCGTCGAACACCCGTGTGTTCGCCGAGCTGTTCGTCGAACTGTTCGTCGAACACCTTCGAACACCGTTAAAACCAATGGCAGGCAAACAAAAACACATAGAAACACATAGAAAACACCTTCAAAGGTGTCCAAAAGCTGACAAACTGCTCAGAAGACATAACTAACACATGGAAAAGTGACAAGTACATATAGTCATGCGAAAATAAAAGAGGTGGAGGAGTAAAAGGAGGGGGAGACACAGATATAGGCATGTCATGCCCTTCTAAAATCCAAAAAGTGAGAAGCCGACACGGCCAGTCCGCTCCTGCCCGTGCCACCTCCGTGTCGCCGGGTTTGTGCCAGAGCCGCGGTGAACCCTGACGGCCAGCCCCCGTCTCCCAATACTGGTGCCTGTCCGCTGGTGGGTCGAGCGAGCCCCCCTGTGGTGGAGGCAGCTCTAAGCTTTTTAATTTAAATTGTCTCTCTAATTTGAATGAATACACTTTAAATCCATTTACAAGGATCTATTGGAGGGCAAGTCTCATGCCAGCAGCTGCGGTAATTCCAGCTCCAGTAGCGTCCACTAAAGCTGCTGCAGTTAAAAAGCTTTTATAAGGATCGAGCTCGGCTGTCCACCGCAAGGCATACTACTCCCAGTCCCAGCCCCTATGCCTTGGGGTGCCTCCTGATGCTCTTCACTAAGTATCCCATGGTCCCGAAGCATTTCCTTTGAAAAAATTAAGTGTCTAAACTTCAGGTGGTGCAGCTTGCTTAACAGCCGGGATAATCCGCTCACTAGCAGACACTGCTACTAGGCACAAAGTATTTCCTGGGCTAGATGCAGTTAAAAATTTCTAATTAGATACTCTCGTTGGATGCTGAGAAAGCATTCCATAGAGTCTCCTGGCACGCCATATATGATTCTCTTAAAAAGCTTGGGGTAGGGGTCTAGGCGACCCTTTTATAGCCAAAATCACGGCCCTGTATCGCAATACGTCACCTAGGCTGAAGATAAATGGAACTGTAGCACCCTGAGGGCTCGGTTGCTACAGACGTATTGCACCTCACCCAGAGGTGTGATATCTCACTCTCAGGTAAGGATGGAGTGTGGATCAGGACCCGACACCTGCATGCATTACACCACATTGCCGTGGGGCAGGGCGACCAATATGCCCCTGAGATGGGCACGACAGTCCCTGTCCCTGGCTGGAGTGGGGGGAGGGAACACTGAGGAAGGGTAACCCTGTAGTGCAGGAGCAGGGAGGAAGCAGTTCCTGGGTGCATTGAGAAGGGAGTATAAAAGGTGGGCACCATCTTAGTTCAGTGCAGAGAAGTCTGAGCAGAAGTGGCAGGGAGCAGGGGCTCTGCATGAGCTCTGCTCCGGAGGCGGGCCTAGTAACAGAGGCCCAGGCCTGGAAGAGGGAGAAGGAAGGAAGAGGAGCGGAGAAGGCTCCAGTAACGAGGAATGAAGGGATCCCAGGGGTGCGGAAGGGCGAGTCGCCACCGCACGCCCGAATCCACCTGCGTGGAGGGGTCAGGCCAAAGGGGGAGACCGGTCCCCGAACTAGTGAAGGCAGGAAACGACCCTCAGCTAGAAACCGGAGGCTCTGACATTTTATGTGGCGCAGCCCCTCGCTACACCCGCTAGGAAGGCACCACATAGGGTCAGGGAAACTGGCGCCAAGTTTACCAAGAGGAGGCCCGAGGCAGCCGGACAGAAGTGTTGGTAAGAAAGGCCAGACAAAGGACACACAAAGGGGGTCCTGTGAAGTGCTCCAAAGTTATCTGGGAGTTGTCTGAGCCCCTCACCTGGTGAGCACAGTACGACGTGGGCAGCCGTTACCTGCAGACGTGGTCTGGATAATAAGAACTGTGAGTAAAGGCCCTGAACTGCATCACTGACTCCGTGTCGTTACTGCTGCTGCCCTGCACCATCACCCCCATCCTCCGCATACACTGCCTTGAGGCTATACTCCTCCCGTGGGGAGTTATGCTACGCTCTGCTGCACCCACAACACCAGCCTCAGTTCTCTGCCCTGTAGCGGCGGTTCACTCTGACCGCAATCCACGGGTGGCGTAGTCGGACATTTAAACATGAAAACCACATAAATAGTTCCGCCACTGGTTTGACCGCCCTGAGCCACGGAACCGGGTTGCTGCCACGAAGACTACAAACACCAGCATCCACCAAAAAGGGTCCGGCTCCGGGTGTCCCAAGGCCCAGGGGGTGCGTCAGAACATTTTCATCACCTTTCACAATCACCAATGGGACAAGGCAGTGATGTCCTCTGTCCCCTCTCTTATACATCCTAGTGACGGAGCACCTGCTCTCATCAATTCGCCATAACCCCAATATTAGGTGGATTGAGGTGGGAGGCACCGAGTACAAGTGCTCTCTATTTGCTGATGATGTCCTAGTATATATCACTCAATCACATATATTCATCCATGCTGTTATGGCTGAAATAGATCACTTTGTTACATGGTAAAATTTTAAAATCAATGCAGCGAAGTCTGAGGCCCTCGATGTCTCCCTCCCCAAATCCATATAGGATTCCATCCAGTCCAACTTTCCCTTTGCCTGGCCCTCACAGGGTATCAAATACTTAGGAATTCCTATTCATAGAGACCTCTCCCATCTATGTTATCTTAATTTTGGGCCCTTTATTGAACAACTCCATACAGACCACGGTTGGCAAGTTAGAACTGTAAGATTCACTACGTGAACCACTGGTGTTTTGTGGAAAAGCACATGTACACTGCGTTCCAAATTATTATACAAAAAGTGTTTAGGAGTGATAAGGGAAGAATTTGCTTGTTTGTCAGTTAAACTCATTGATGGTGATGTGTGTCAGGGCTCTTTATATCACTGTAAGCAATTGCAGACACCTGTGCTAATTAGTTTGGCAGGTGTGTCCAATGAAAGGCAAGACTACTTAAGAAGGCTCTCTCCCATTATTAAGCAGCCTACATTTTCTGCCAAAATGGGAAAGAAAAAGGATGTGTCGGCTGCTGAGAAGCAACAAATTGTGGAGTGTTCAGGTCAAGGCATGACTACAATCAACATTGTGCGATGATCAGGATGAAGTGTCTTGGCTATCAAGAAGTATGTAGCTGATTCACAGTACACACGTGTGCGTGCTGATAAGGGCAAATTGAGGACTCTTTCCTACAGGCAATTACGTCAGGTTGAAAGAGCAGCGGCAAAAAAGCCTTGTCATAGCAGCAGACAAGTTTTTGAAGCTGCTTGTGCCTCCAACGTCCCCCGAACAACAAGATGCAGGGTCCTTCAGAGGTTTGCAGCTGTGCATGCGCCATCCTGTCGACCTCCTCTATCCACTTCACACAAGCAGAAACGGCTCCAGTGGGCCAAATATTACATGAAGACTGATTTCAAAACTGTTTTGTTCACGGATGAGTGCCGTGCAGCGCTCGATGGTCCAGATGGATGGAGTGGAGGATGGCTGGTTGATGGACACCCCACGCAAACACGGCTACAGCGCCAACAAGGAGGAGGTGGAGTAATGTTTTGGCTGGAATCATGGGGAGAGAGATTGTCGGCCCCTTTAGGATCCCTGAAGGCGCTAAAGATGAATTCCATAATGTATGTGGATTTTCTCAAACAGCACTTCCTGCCATGGTTCAAGAAGAAGAACCGTGTATTTCACAGCAAGATCATTTTTCTGCATGATAATGCACCATCTCATGCTGCACATAAAACATCTGCATCTCTGGCTGATATGGGCATAAAAGGGGACAAACTTATGGTGTGACCCCCATGCTCCCCTGACCTCTACCCCATTCAGAACCTTTGGAGCATCATTAAAAGGAGTGTCTATGATGGCGGGAGGCAGTTCACATCTAAGCAACAGCTCTGGGAGGGTATTCTGTCCTCATGCAAAACAATTGAAGCAGAAACCATCCAAAACCTGACAAATTCAATGGACGAGAGAGTTCAGAAGCTCCTTTCGAACAAGGGGTCCTATGTGAAAATGTAACATCACCTAGAATAAAGTTTTGAGTTGAAAACTGTTTGATTTCAGTTTCTAACAACCTGCTAATGCTTATAATTTCAAAAATGACCATTTTTTTGGTCTTTATTAAAATGAAAAGGTTGATCGAAAAGTTTGGGGGATCTAAGAGTGTGACAACCCAGTAGTCATGATTACTTCGAATTCTGACAATATGAGGGTCATGCTGCAGGTAGTGCAGCAAGAAGGCACTTATGTGCCTTGCGCATCTCGGAGCCCCAAAATTATTTTCCGGGCTAGATGCAGCTAAAAATTATTTTTCATTTTAAATCTGGTGAAGCTTTAGTATAGATGGCCTAATAGGATCAGTGCTGCACACTGCTACAAAGCCCAAATTATTTTCCAGTCAAGATACAGATAAACATGATTAGTAATTTGAAAGCTTAAAACGGTTGGTAGGGTGATTTTAACCAATCATCAAGCTTTTACTCTCCCCAGGATGACACAGGGGTAGAAAAGTCGTTTTGGATCCATGATTTGTTCATCTTTATAAACGTGAGTCTGTCTACATTATCAGTGGAGAGCCGCGTGCGCTTATCTGTCAGCACACCACCAGCAGCGCTGAACACACGTTCAGACAGAACGCTGGCTGCGGGGCATGACAAGATCTCCAAGGCGTAAGTGGCTAGCTCCGGCCATTTATCCAGATTGGAAGCCCAAAAAGAGCAAGGGTCCAGTGACACAGTCGTGGCTTCAATGTTTACTTGGAGATACTCCTGTACCATCGTCTCTAGGCGTTGACTATGTGTCAGACTTCTTGTCTCCTGTGGCCTTGCAAAGGATGGGCTAAAAAAGTGGTGAAATGATTCCGCAAAATTGATGTTACCAGCAGATACTGTGGTTCTGTTACGGTTTGAGTGCTGAACACTTGACGGTCCCATGGTTGGCAAGTTGGAACTGTGAGATTCACTACGTGCACCACTGGTATTTTGTGGAAAAGCACATGTAAGATTCTGCAACAGTCTCTGCTGATACTCCTGCATGCGTGCATCCCTTTCTATGGCAGGAATAATTTCTGCAAATTTACTTTTGTACCGGGGATCTAACAGTGTGGCAACCAAGTAGTCAGGATTATTTCTAATTCTCACAATTCGAGGGTCATGTTGCAGGTAGTGCAGCAAGAAGGCACTCATGTGTGTTGCGCATCCAGGAGCACCAAGTCCCTGTTGTGTTGGTGGCGAGGTAACAATCATGCTTCCTTCCTCTGTCCTCTCCCCCCAACCTCGCACAACAGAAATGTGATCAAGGTCTCCCTCATCTTATGAGTCTTCCATCAGTTCGTCCTCCACTTCTTCCTGGGCTCCTGCACCTTCCTCACTAGTTTGGCTGCTACCATGCGCCCTGGTAAAACCATCTCCCCCACCCTCACATGCCTGCCGCCTTGGTGCTGCCGACCGTCTGGACCTTGCAGATGTTAGCCCTTCCGCATACAACTCCTCCTCCTCTACTTCCTCCACCTCCTCTTGTGCCACCACCTGACTCCGAATTCTGTTTAACATGTGCTCCAGCATGTAAATCACCGGAATAGTCATGCTGATAATGGCATCGTCAGCACTAAACATCTTCGTCGCCATTTCAAAACTGTGCAGAAGGGTGCATAGGTCCCTGATCTGAGACCACTCCTCCAGCGTGATTTGCCCCACCTCTGAATCTCGTTGGCCCAGGCTATACGTCAGAACGTATTGCACCAGGGCTTGTCGGTGCTGCCACAGTCCCTGCAACATGTGCAGAGTTGAATTCCACCGGGTAGGCACATCGCATTTTAGCCGGTGAAGTGGCAGGCCCAACGACTTCTGTAGAGATGTAAGTCGCTGAGCTGCGGGATGCTAACGGCGGAAGTGAGCACACAGCGACCGTGCCCTCTGCAGAAGGCCATCTAGTCTGGGATAGTGGGCTAAAAATTGCTGGACAACCAGGTTCAACACGTGAGCCATACAAGGCACGTGTGTGACATTGCCCCGGCGAAGGGCCGCACCCAGGTTTGCAGCATTGTCGCACACGGCCTTCCCTGGTTTCAGGTCCAGTGGAGACAACCATTCATGAAATTGGTTCTCCGGAGCTGACCACAACTCCTCAGCTGTGTGACTCACATTTCCCAGACATTTCAAAGTAAAAACCGCCTGATGATGTTGAGCCCTACTGCCAGCATAGTAAGGAGGTGTGCAGGATCCCTTCTGCGCAGTTAGAAAGCTTGTGGCATGACCAGACAGGCTTTGGGTGCAGGTGGAAGACCGAGAGGAGGTTGAGGAGGCAGAAGCAGTGGAGGAACTTTGACATAAAGAGGATTGACGCACAACTCGTGGGGACGGCAAGACTTGGACAGCAGCCCCTTGTCCTGCTGTCACCATAGTTACCCAGTGCCCAGTCAGCGACATGTAACGCCCCTGTCCATGCCTACTCGTCCAAGTGTCTGTGGTGAAATGCACCCTGTCACACACAGAGTTTCTCAAAGAAGCGGTGATGTTGTGTGCGACATGCTGGTGGAGCGCAGGCACACCTTTCTTTGAGAAGTAGTGCCGACTGGGCATCTGGTACTGGGGCACTGCGACGGACATAAGGTCTCGAAAATCCTCTGTGTCCACCAGGCGGAAAGGCAGCATTTCTGTAGCCAAGAGCTTGCAGATGGTGAAATTCAACCTCTTAGCTTTCTCATGGCTAGGAGGAAATGGTCTTTTACTTGTCCACATCTGAGGGACCGAGGGCTGGCTATTGTGCTTAGACGAGGTTGATAAGGGTGTCCCCGGCAAACTGCCGGTCTGTGAGGAAGATGCAGGTGGACATGTTAGGTTGCCTTGATCCAAAGGTGGTGCTATCGATGTCGGACAGCGCTCAACACCAGCTGGTGTTACCACCTCCAAAGAAAATGATGACCTGCCAATCACGCTGGCTGTTGCGGGTAAAGAGGTGGCAGGTCTGCGCCCCAAAACAGGTGTGACTGCTGTCCCCCCAGTCACAGAGGATGAAGAGGCCGCGGATGCACAAGATATGGCAGACGGTGATTGGCCCGGCCGGCTAGGCCGCATTGTAGCACACTGAGCTTCCCACTGCAACTTATGCTTCATGTCCATGTGCCGGTTCATGCATGAAGTACTCAAACTATGTATTTTTTGGCCTCTACTTAGCTTTTGCTGACAAATGTTACAGATAACACGAGTTGGGTCATCTTTATCGATCTGAAAAAATGCCCAGGCTATGCAAGGCTTAGCACCCATGCGACCTGAAGAGCCACCACGACTTGTGGTGAGAGGCAGAGTTGTGTTTGAGGATGCAGTTGTTGACGTGCTTCCAGTACTACGTCTCTGTCCAGGAAGGCGCAACCTGACCTCGTCGTCACTAGCATCTTCCTCCACCTCCTCTGCTGACCTCATCTCTTGGCTGACTGTGGGTTGACAGTAAGTGGGATCTCCGACCTCATCATCATCACCCTGTGCGTTATCACACCCGCCGTCCTCAGAGCCAACCTGTTCCTGCCCTGACAAAAAACTAAAGTGTTCGCTCCAATCAGGTATTTGAGTCTTATCATCGTCTTCCTCATTGTCTCCACCAACAGGAGTTACAGTTTGGGAATGAGGGTCTACATTATGGTCAGAACCTTCTGCGTCTGGTCCTGGATCCGACTCATAAAGATTCTGGGCATCAGTGCAGATCATTTCCTCGTCTGGATTCACAGAAGCGCTGGAGTCGACCTCTGATTCCCAGGCTATAGTATGAGTAAACAGCTCTGCAGACTCAACCATCTGTTCTACCTCATACTCAGACGGGCAGCTGGAGATTTGGGAGCTGTGAGGAAGCAAGTGCGATTTGGGTGACACCTTTGAGGACTGGAGTATTTGTGATGTTGAAGTTGATGTGGAGGAGAGCCCACTTAAAGGAGCACTTGATATCCGTTGAAGCACCTGCTGTTTTTGTGCCTCATCTGGAATTTGTAGCGATTGGCGTGGCCGTAAGAAAGGGATCTTATCACATTGTCCGCTAAAAGAAGTAGACATTTTAGTTTGGCTGGAAGATGGTCTTTCTTCTGCAGATGTTACTGTTGCTTTAACACCTACCCCACGGACACAACCTTTTTTCCCCTTCCCAACACGCCTATTCCCCTTTCCACCAGCAGCAGGTCTTTTTCCACTCATTTTGGTGGTTAACTAATTCACAACTCTGGAGTTGTTTGCACAAAAAAACAATGGATGGTAACCGAGCAGAGCTGAGTGGCCAAACTGTGGTATTAGGCCAAAACTATTGGCTGGGTTAGATGCAGAAAAAAATTATTTTGAATTTGCAACCTGATGGAGGTCAGTATAGATGGACTAATACAAATAGTCCCACACACTGCTAGAAGCCCAAATATTTTTTCAGAGGTACTGTAGATGCAGATAAAAATTATTTTTAATTTGCAACCTGATGGAGGTCAGTATAGATGGAATAATAGACCAAGTCCCACACACTGCTAGAAGCCCAAATATTTTTTCAGAGCTAGATGCAGAAAAAAATTATTTTTAATTTGCAACCTGATGGAGGTCAGTATAGATGGACTAATAGACCAAGTCCCACACACCGCTAGAAGCCCAACTATTTTTTCAGAGCTAGATGCAGAAAAAAATTATATTCAATTTGCAACCTGCTGGAGGTCAGTATAGAAGGACTAATAGAACAAGTCCCACACACTGCTAGAAGCCCAAATATTTTTTCAGAGCTAAATGAAGAAAAAAATTATTTTTAATTTGCAACCTGAGGGAGGTCAGTATAGATGGACTAATAGACCAAGTCCCACACACTGCTAGAAGCCCAAATATTTTTTCAGAGCTAGATGCAGAAAAAAATTATTTTTAATTTGCAACCTGATGGAGGTCAGTATAGATGGACTAATAGACCAAGTCCCACACACCGCTAGAAGCCCAAATATTTTTTCAGAGCTAGATGCAGAAAAAAATTATTTTTAATTTGAAACCTGATGGAGGTCAGTATAGATGGACTAATAGACCAAGTCCCACACACTGCTAGAAGCCCAAATATTTTTTCAGAGCTAGATGCAGAAAAAAATTATTTCTAATTTGCAACCTGATCGAGGTCAGTATAGATGGACTAATAGACCAAGTCCCACACACCGCTAGAAGCCCAAATATTTTTTCAGAGCTAGATGCAGAAAAAAATTATTTTTAATTTGCAACCTGATGGAGGTCAGTATAGATGGACTAATAGACCAAGTCCCACACACTGCTAGAAGCCCAAATATTTTTTCAGAGCTAGATGCAGAAAAAAATTATTTTTAATTTGCAACCTGATGGAGGTCAGTATAGATGGACTAATAGACCAAGTCCCACACACCGCTAGAAGCCCAACTATTTTTTCAGAGCTAGATGCAGAAAAAAATTATATTCAATTTGCAACCTGCTGGAGGTCAGTATAGAAGGACTAATAGAACAAGTCCCACACACTGCTAGAAGCCCAAATATTTTTTCAGAGCTAGATGCAGAAAAAATTATTTTTAATTTGCAACCTGATGGAGGTCAGTATAGATGGACTAATAGGCCAAGTCCCACACACCGCTAGAAGCCCAACTATTTTTTCAGAGCTAGATGCAGAAAAAAATTATATTCAATTTGCAACCTGCTGGAGGTCAGTATAGAAGGACTAATAGAACAAGTCCCACACACTGCTAGAAGCCCAAATATTTTTTCAGAGCTAAATGAAGAAAAAAATTATTTTTAATTTGCAACCTGATGGAGGTCAGTATAGATGGACTAATAGACCAAGTCCCACACACTGCTAGAAGCCCAAATATTTTTTCAGAGCTAGATGCAGAAAAAAATTATTTTTAATTTGCAACCTGATGGAGGTCAGTATAGATGGACTAATAGACCAAGTCCCACACACCGCTAGAAGCCCAAATATTTTTTCAGAGCTAGATGCAGAAAAAAATTATTTTTAATTTGCAACCTGATGGAGGTCAGTATAGATGGACTAATAGACCAAGTCCAACACACTGCTAGAAGCCCAAATATTTTTTCAGAGCTAGATGCAGAAAAAAATTATTTTTAATTTGCAACCTGATGGAGGTCAGTATAGATGGACTAATAGACCAAGTCCCACACACCGCTAGAAGCCCAAATATTTTTTCAGAGCTAGATGCAGAAAAAAATTATATTCAGTTTGCAACCTGATGGAGGTCAGTATAGATGGACTAATAGAATGATGCTATGCCCAAAAGATTTTACTTCACTAGGTGCAGTAAAAAAATTGGTATTCTATACACAGGTGTTATATCTTGCAAGACAGATAGGCTACTCCACTGACTAACACACTCTGCAATAGGCCAAAAAGGATTAGCTTTGCTAGATTCAGCCAAATGCTGTGAAAAAAACTTGCACAGCACTGGCACAGACCTGCCTGGCAAAAACTGATAGGAACTCATGTAACCTAGTCCTGAAAAGGACTCCAATTACAATTAGTCTTTACTCCCACAACCTATCTATTTAAGAGCACAGACCTCCCTGATAAAAGTCGTAGGAAATGCTGTAACCTAGTCCTTTTACAGGACTGCAATCACAACTATTCCCTACTCCCAAGCTATCTGTATATTTGTGCGAAAATTGGCTTGAAATTAACAAGGTATAGCGCACACAGCAACAGCGGTGCCGTCTAACACGCAGCTGCAGCAGTGAGAAAATGGTGGCGACGGGGAAAATGGCTTGGTCTTATAGGGCAAGGACATGTGACATACACTGCCAATGACACATGCCCTTGCTTGTGTGAAAAAAAGCACTTCACTCCGTGTGTGCGCTACTGATAGGCTGACAGATTGCACCTCCCCACTGCAAATGCGGGAAAGAGAAAAAAAAATGGAGATCTTCATTGTTCCTGCAGAGATCCATCCCCTGCCCCTCCCCCCACCCCGCTGTACACTCAAATTGCGTATTAACATTAATTTTCATCATTACTGAGAAAAAATCCAGTTATGATTTTGGTGCACGAACAGTTATCGAACATAACCTCGAACAGCCGAATTTTTCTCAAATTGTTCGTGTTCGCCGAACGGCTCGAACACCGCCCAAAACAGCTCGAATTTGAGATTGGCGAACAGTTCGAGTAGAACAACGCTCATCTCTAATAGACACCCCACGCAAACACGGCTACAGGGCCAACAAGGAGGAGGTGGAGTAATGTTTTCGGCTGGAATCATGGGGAGAGAGATTGTCGGCCCCTTTAGGATCCCTGAAGGCGCTAAAGATGAACTCCATAATGTATGTGGATTTTCTCAAACAGCACTTCCTGCCATGGTTCAAGAAGAAGAACCGTGTATTTCACAGCAAGATCATTTTTTTGCATGATAATGCACCATCTCATGCTGCACATAAAACATCTGCATCTCTGGCTGATATGGGCATAAAAGGGGACAAACTTATGGTGTGACCCTCATGCTCCCCTGACCTCTACCCCATTCAGAACCTCTGGAGCATCATCAAAAGGAGTGTCTATGATGGCGGGAGGCAGTTCACATCTAAGCAACAGCTCTGGGAGGGTATTCTGTCCTCATGCAAAACAATTGAAGCAGAAACCATCCAAAACCTGACAAATTCAATGGACGAGAGAGTTCAGAAGCTCCTTTCGAACAAGGGGTCCTATGTGAAAATGTAACATCACCTAGAATAAAGTTTTGAGTTGAAAACTGTTTGATTTCAGTTTCTAATAACCTGCTAATGCTTATAATTTCAAAAATGACCATTTTTTTGGTCTTTATTAAAATGAAAAGGTTGATCGAAAAGTTTGGGGGATCTAAGAGTGTGGCAACCCAGTAGTCATGATTACTTCGAATTCTGACAATATGAGGGTCATGTTGCAGGTAGTGCAGCAAGAAGGCACTTATGTGTCTTGCGCATCTCGGAGCCCCAAAATTATTTTCCAGGCTAGATGCAGCTAAAAATTATTATTAATTTTAAATCTGGTGGAGCTTAGTATAGATGGCCTAATAGGATCAGTGCTGCACACTGCTACAAAGCCCAAATTATTTTCCAGTCAAGATACAGATAAACATGATTAGTAATTTTAAATCTGGTGGAGCTTATTATAGATGGCCTAATAGAATCAGTGCTGCACACTGCTACAAAGCCCAAATTATTTTCCAGCCAAGATACAGATAAACATGATTAGTAATTTGAAAGCTTAAAACGGTTGGTAGGGTGATTTTAACCAATCATCAAGCTTTTACTCTCCCCAGGATGACACAGGGGTCGAAAAGTCATTTCGGATCCATGATTTGTTCATCTTTATGAACGAGAGTCTGTCTACATTATCAGTGGAGAGCCGCGTGCGCTTATCTGTCAGCACACCACCAGCAGCGCTGAACACACGTTCAGACAGAACGCTGGCTGCGGGGCATGACAAGATCTCCAAGGCGTAAGTGGCTAGCTCCGGCCATTTATCCAGATTGGAAGCCCAAAAAGATCAAGGGTCCAGTGACACAGTCATGGCTTCAATGTTTACTTGGAGATACTCCTGTACCATCGTCTCTAGGCGTTGACTATGTGTCAGACTTCTTGTCTCCTGTGGCCTTGCAAAGGATGGCCTAAAAAAGTGGTGAAATGATTCCACAAAATTGATGTTACCAGCAGATACTGTGGTTCTGTTACGGTTTGAGTGCTGAACACTTGACGGTCCCACGGTTGGCAAATTGGAACTGTGAGATTCACTACGTGCACCACTGGTGTTTTGTGGAAAAGCACATGTAAGATTCTGCAACAGTTTCTGCTGATACTCCTGCATGCGTGCATCCCTTTCTATGGCAGGAATAATTTCTGCAAATTTACTTTTGTACCGGGGATCTAACAGTGTGGCAACCCAGTAGTCAGGATTATTTCTAATTCTCACAATTCGAGGGTCATGTTGCAGGTAGTGCAGCAAGAAGGCACTCATGTGTGTTGCGCATCCAGGAGCACCAAGTCCCTGTTGTGTTGGTGGCGAGGTAACAATCATGCTTCCTTCCTCTGTCCTCTCCCCCCAACCTCGCACAACAGAAATGTGATCAAGGTCTCCCTCATCTGATGAGTCTTCCATCAGTTCGTCCTCCACTTCTTCCTGGGCTCCTGCACCTTCCTCACTAGTTTGGCTGCTACCATGCGCCCTGGTAAAACCATCTCCCCCACCCTCACATGCCTGCCGCCTTGGTGCTGCCGACCGTCTGGACCTTGCAGATGTTAGCCCTTCCGCATACAACTCCTCCTCCTCTACTTCCTCCACCTCCTTTTGTGCCACCACCTGACTCCGAATTCTGTTTAACATGTGCTCCAGCATGTAAATCACCGGAATAGTCATGCTGATAATGGCATCGTCAGCACTAAACATCTTCGTCGCCATTTCAAAACTGTGCAGAAGGGTGCATAGGTCCCTGATCTGAGACCACTCCTCCAGCGTGATTTGCCCCACCTCTGGATCTCGTTGGCACAGGCTATACGTCAGAACGTATTGCCCCAGGGCTTGTCGGTGCTGCCACAGTCGCTGCAACATGTGCAGAGTTGAATTCCACCGGGTAGGCACATCGCATTTTAGCCGGTGAAGTGGCAGGCCCAACGACTTCTGTAGAGATGTAAGTCGCTGAGCTGCGGGATGCGAACGGCGGAAGTGAGCACACAGCGACCGTGCCCTCTGCAGAAGGCCATCTAGTCTGGGATAGTGGGCTAAAAATTGCTGGACAACCAGGTTCAACACGTGAGCCATACAAGGCACGTGTGTGACATTGCCCCGGCGAAGGGCCGCACCCAGGTTTGCAGCATTGTCGCACACGGCCTTCCCTGGTTTCAGATCCAGTGGAGACAACCATTCATGAAATTGGTTCTCCAGAGCTGACCACAACTCCTCAGCTGTGTGACTCACATTTCCCAGACATTTCAAAGTAAAAACCGCCTGATGACGTTGCGCCCTACTGCCAGCATAGTAAGGAGGTGTGCAGGATCCCTTCTGCGCAGTTAGAAAGCTTGTGGCATGACCAGACAGGCTTTGGGTGCAGGTGGAAGACCGAGAGGAGGTTGAGGAGGCAGAAGCAGTGGAGGAACTTTGACATAAAGAGGATTGACGCACAACTCGTGGGGACGGCAAGACTTGGACAGCAGTCCCTTGTCCTGCTGTCACCATAGTTACCCAGTGCCCAGTCAGCCACATGTAACGCCCCTGTCCATGCCTACTCGTCCAAGTGTCTGTGGTGAAATGCGCCCTGTCACACACAGAGTTTCTCAAAGAAGCGGTGATGTTGTGTGCGACTTGCTGGTGGAGCGCAGGCACACCTTTCTTTGAGAAGTAGTGCCGACTGGGCATCTGGTACTGGGGCACTGCGACGGACATAAGGTCTCGAAAATCCTCTGTGTCCACCAGGCGGAAAGGCAGCATTTCTGTAGCCAAGAGCTTGCAGATGGTGAAATTCAACCTCTTAGCTTTCTCATGGCTAGGAGGAAATGGTCTTTTACTTGTCCACATCTGAGGGACCGAGGGCTGGCTATTGTGCTTAGACGGGGTTGATAAGGGTGTCCCCGGCAAACTGCCAGTCTGTGAGGAAGATGCAGGCGGACATGTTAGGTTGCCTTGATCCAAAGGTGGTGCTATCGATGTCGGACAGCGCTCAACACCAGCTGGTGTTACCACCTCCAAAGAAAATGATGACCTGCCAATCACGCTGGCTGTTGCGGGTAAAGAGGTGGCAGGTCTGCGCCCCAAAACAGGTGTGACTGCTGTCCCCCCAGTCACAGAGGATGAAGAGGCCGCGGATGCACAAGATATGGCAGACGGTGGTCGGCCCGGCCGGCTAGGCCGCATTGTAGCACACTGAGCTTCCCACTGCAACTTATGCTTCATGTCCATGTGCCGGTTCATGCATGAAGTACTCAAACTATGTATTTTTTGGCCTCTACTTAGCTTTTGCTGACAAATGTTACAGATAACACGAGTTGGGTCATCTTTATCGATCTGAAAAAATGCCCAGACTATGCAAGGCTTAGCACCCATGCGACCTGAAGAGCCACCACGACTTGTGGTGAGAGGCAGAGTTGTGTTTGAGGATGCAGTTGTTGACGTGCTTCCAGTACTACGTCTCTGTCCAGGAAGGCGCAACCTGACCTCGTCGTCACTAGCATCTTCCTCCACCTCCTCTGCTGACCTCATCTCTTGGCTGACTGTGGGATCTCCAACCTCATCATCATCACCCTGTGCGATATCACACCCGTCGTCCTCAGAGCCAACCTGTTCCTGCCCTGACAAAAAACTAAAGTTGTCGCTCCAATCAGGTATTTGAGTCTCATCATCGTCTTCCTCTTGTCTCCACCAACAGGAGTTAGAGTTTGGGAATGAGGGTCTACATTATGGTCAGAACCTTCTGCGTCTGGTCCTGGATCCGACTCATAAAGATTCTGGGCATCAGTGCAGATCATTTCCTCGTCTGGATTCACAGAAGCGCTGGAGTCGACCTCTGATTCCCAGGCTATAGTATGAGTAAACAGCTCTGCAGACTCAACCATCTGTTCTACCTCATACTCAGACGGGCAGCTGGAGATTTGGGAGCTGTGAGGAAGCAAGTGCGATTGGGGTGACACCTTTGAGGACTGGAGTATTTGTGATGTTGAAGTTGATGTGGAGGAGAGCCCACTTAAAGGAGCACTTGATATCCGTTGAAGCACTTGCTGTTTTTGTGCCTCATCTGGAATTTGTAGCGATTGGCGTGGCCGTAAGAAAGGGATCTTATCACATTGTCCGCTAAAAGAAGTAGACATTTTAGTTTGGCTGGAAGATGGTCTTTCTTCTGCAGATGTTACTGTTGCTTTAACACCTACCCCACGGACACAACCTTTTTTCCCCTTCCCAACACGCCTATTCCCCTTTCCACCAGCAGCAGGCCTTTTTCCACTCATTTTGGTGGTTAACTAATTCACAACTCTGGAGTTGTTTGCACAAAAAAACAATGGATGGGAACCGAGCAGAGCTGAGTGGCCAAACTGTGGTATTAGGCCAAAACTATTGGCTGGGGTAGATGCAGAAAACAATTATATTCAATTTGCAACCTGATGGAGGTCAGTATAGATGGACTAATAGAACAAGTCCCACACACAGCTAGAAGCCCAAATATTTTTTCAGAGGTAGATGCAGAAAAAAATTGTATTCAGTTTGCAGCCTGATGGAGGTCAGTATAGATGGACTAATAGAACAAGTCCTACACACAGGAAGAAGCCCAAATATTTTTTCAGAGGTAGATGCAGAAAAAAAATATATTCAGTTTGCAACCTGATGGAGGTCAGTATAGATGGACTAATAGAGAAAGTCCCACACACTGCTAGAAGGCCAAATATTTTTTCAGAGCTAGATGCAGACAAAAAATTATTTTTAATTTGCAACCTGATGGAGGTCAGTATAGATGGACTAATAGAGAAAGTCCCACACACTGCTAGAAGGCCAAACATTTTTTCAGAGCTAGATGCAGAAAAAAATTATATTCAGTTTGCAACCTGATGGAGGTCAGTATAGATGGACTAATAGAACAAGTCCCACACACAGCTAGAAGGCCACATACTTTTTCAGAGGTAGATGCAGATAAAAATTATTTTTAATTTGCAGCCTGATGGAGGTCAGTATAGATGGACTAATAGAGAAAGTCCCACACACTGCTAGAAGGCCAAATATTTTTTCAGAGCTAGATGCAGACAAAAAATTATTTTTAATTTGCAACCTGATGGAGGTCAGTATAGATGGACTAATAGAGAAAGTCCCACACACTGCTAGAAGGCCAAATATTTTTTCAGAGCTAGATGCAGATATAAATTATTTTTAATTTGCAACCTGATGGAGGTCAGTATAGATGGACTAATAGAGAAAGTCCCACACACTGCTAGAAGGCCAAATATTTTTTCAGAGCTAGATGCAGAAAAAAATTATATTCAGTTTGCAATCTGATGGAGGTCAGTATAGAAGGACTAATAGAACAAGTCCCACACACAGTTAGAAGGCCAAATATTTTTTCAGAGGTAGGTGCAGATAAAAATTATTTTTAATTTGCAGCCTGATGGAGGTCAGTATAGATGGACTAATAGAGAAAGTCCCACACACTGCTAGAAGGCCAAATATTTTTTCAGAGCTAGATGCAGACAAAAAATTATTTTGAATTTGCAACCTGATGGAGGTCAGTATAGATGGACTAATAGAGAAAGTCCCACACACTGCTAGAAGGCCAAATATTTTTTTAGAGCTAGATGCAGACAAAAAATTATTTTTAATTTGCAACCTGATGGAGGTCAGTATGGATGGACTAATAGAGAAAGTCCCACACACTGCTAGAAGGCCAAATATTTTTTCAGAGCTAAATGCAGATAAAAATTATTTTTAATTTGCAACCTGATGGAGGTGAGTATAGATGGACTAATAGAGAAAGTCCCACACACAGCTAGAAGCCCAAATATTTTTTCAGAGGTAGATGCAGATAAAAATTATTTTTAATTTGCAACCTGATGGAGGTCAGTATAGATGGACTAATAGAGAATAGAGATCTTCATTATTCCTGCAGAGATCCATCCCCTGCCCCTCCCCCCACCCCGCTGTACACTCAAACTGCGTATTAACATTAATTTTCATCATTACTGAGAAAAAATCCAGTTATGATTTTGGTGCACGAACAGTTATCGAACATAACCTCGAACAGCCGAATTTTTCTCAAATCGTTCGTGTTCGTCGAACGGCTCGAACACCGCCCAAAACAGCTCGAATTTCAGATTGGCGAGCAGTTCGAGTCGAACAACGCTCATCTCTAGTGAATACTACCATGTGAGGATCCCTGTCGGCTTTCATTACACTCTAGACGTTAACGTTGTTTATAAATCCTGCATCCCTTCCAGCACGAGCCCTGACTTTTGCAGAATATATCAGCCAGCCATTTTATGTGGGTTGGTGGTGGGCATATTGATGCTTTTTGAATTTATGACACATAAAATCCACAGAATTCAATACTCAAAAAAATGCTAGCTATTGGAATTCTGTGGATTTTATGTGTCATAAATTCAAAAAGCATCAATATGGCCTCCTGGGTTCAGAATACATTCACAGTGCTTAAAAGCTTGTCCTTGGCTCTTATTATAGTCTATGGACTGATAGAGCTTGGAAATAACACTAAGGCTTCGGAAGCATTTACAGATGCGTTCAATTCAGAAGTCCCGAATGCAGCTCAGACTGCAGAGTCTTTCTATTAAGGTCTGTATGCGTATGGAGGGTGGAACTACCTAAACTACATGGCCGGTTAAGTATCTTTTCCTATTGGGTCAAGAAATATTGAAGAAATAAAAGATTGTTTTGTAGAAGTTATTTGCAAACTTTTAGTTGTAGAAGAACCACTAAAAAATGTTCCCATCATGGGGTAATCCTTAAAACAACCTCACCCATATGGTATCATGGTTGGTAAAACAGATTTATATGTTACAACAATCGAAGATACTAATGAGCTCATGAACTATTACACTTTTTGGAATACCTTGTTATACACCATGTCAAACTCTGGCCTGTGGGCCAAATCTGGCTGCAGCGTGGTTTTATTTGGCCCATGACACCAGAATCACCACCCCTATCTAGGGACATTATTCTGTATGGAGGACTACGTGGGGCCCATTATACTGTATGGAGGACTATGTGGGGCCATTATTCTGTATGGATGGTTATGTGGGGCCCATTATTCTGTATGAAGGACTTTGTGAGGCCATTATTCTGTATGGAGGACTATGTGGGGCCCATTATTCTGTATGGAGGACTATGTGGGGTCCATTATTCTGTATGGAGGACTATGTGAGACCCATTTTTCTGTATGGAGGACTATGTGGGACCCATTTTTCTGTATGGAGGACTATGTGGGGCCCATTTTTCAGTATGGAGGGCTATGTGGGGGCATTATACTGTATACTGGTTGGCCCACGACTTTGTCTAAGTTCTTCATTTTGTCCCTCTGAGTGTTTGAGTTTGACATCCCTGTTATACGCTGACTACCTTTATTTGAGAATTTAAACCTTAACTAAACTGTTAATGATTTATATATATATATATATTGCAAGTACTTTCCATTTCTGCAGATTAGTGTGTATCCAGGTCTCGAAACCCCCATCGATTGCTCAAAAAACAGCTTCTATCTCAGCACGCACACTGAGCAGAATATGGATGTTGTCGGCGGACTCCGCAGTGTGTGCACGCTGTGGCAGTAGGCAGGATACAGTATCCATACTCAGCTGATTGTGCGTGCAGACGCAGGAGCTGTGCTATTCGTGGGGCTCTAAGGACCTTGATCCCCCACCAATCTTCAGGCATGAAAAGTGCTTGCAAAATGTAAAAAAAAAACATTAAATGTTTAGTTTCTCTTTAACAAAAAGAAAGATAATTAAGCAAGGTATCCATGAAAAATTCCAATAGATATATATTTACATATAATAATATTATAGCTAAATTTAATACAATCTAGTAATGCATTGATAATAAAGACAGTGATTACACTTTAATTGTCAGTAATCCCAGCTATAATACTGAATTAATTAGTAATGATTGAACACATTTATTTTTAACAAAATTCAAATATCAGGCTGGAAAAAAATTCCTTCACCACCATGAAGTAGACACAGAAAATTTTTGATGTCCTCTGATAGTTTTCCTGATTCATGGATTATCAAGGATTAGCTATCTTAACCCCTTCTTGACATTTGACAAGCATGAGCATCATGATCATGATGGAGTTCCCCCAATTTTCGTACATGTACATCATGGGTATTGGGCAGATACAGGAGCTGTGCCCAATGCAACCACCGTGGGATCTCGGCTTAATAAAGCACTTCTATGAACGTTTTTATTCTCTTAATATATTGCAGTCAAATATAATATAGCACTGTTTACTTACAATTGCTCATTTTGCCTTTCTACCCAGCTACTTCTTCTCTCGTTCATTAGGTCTATGATGTAACGTGATTAAAAACAGACTAGCTGAATCCTTCTAAGCTCTATGTAGTAACAGGAAGTATATTGTCCCTGCAAATGTCATCATTAGAGTTACAGTCTTACATCACTGCAAAGTTCCTGGCAGGGGGAGAAGCGCAGCAGCTGTGTCACGGGTTAAACGGGATGGAGCTGGGCTGCCAGTGATGTAAAATTGTAGTTCTAATGATGACTCATACAAGGAAAATAGACATTCAGTTACTACATAGAGCTTAGAAGGATTCAGCTAGTCAGTTTTTAATCACATGATGTCATTGACCTAATGGAAAAGAGAAGAATTTACTGGGTAAATGGTTAAAATGAGCAATTGTAAGTACACAGTGCTATATAATATGATGATTGCAATAAGAGGATAAAAAAGTGCCTCTTTAACTGACAGCCAAGCTCTTGAAGCAACAGCCAGTGTCAGTGCCAATATCAATCGTGGCTGTTTAATTACCTAGATGCTGCAATCAATAGTGACCACATCATATAGATGATGTCATCCTCGCAACCTCATCAATAGTGCCCATGGTTTCTATAGTAACTAAAGGCCAGACAGCTCAGAGGCCATGTCAGAGACAGCTCTGAAGGCCATCTAGCTCAGAGGCTAGCTCTGTCATTCTGTCAAAGCACAAGCCTCTCAAAAACCCATTAAGCAGACTCCATATTCTACATCTACATATATGGCATTGCTGGGGAGAACTCACTTAAAGGGAACCTATCAACAGAAAAAACGCTATTAACCTGCAGACTAACCTGCCCGGCGCCCGCACTTAGCCGAATGCTGCGGGGAGAAAATGAACGTTTATTCTCCCCGGCAGCATTCCGGTTCCAGTCATGGGGATGGTGCTGTCACTGGTTCAGTCACCGCTCTGAGCATACATAATGCTATAATGCTCTTAACATCAGATTAACCCCATATCTGCAGGTTAATAGAATTTTTCTAGGGACAGGTTCCTTTAATAGTAAACACAAAATGCACCCAAAGTATTTACTATTAAAATAAAAAATGTACAATTTTCACTCTGCAACATTCACTGCACTCTAATTTCTTGAAAACACCCGTGGACACAAAATGGTCACTAAAACCCTAGATGAATACCAACCACGAGGGCAGTTTCTAAAATAGAGTCACATCTACGGAGTTTCTCATCATAGAGATTCTGCAATTGCTAGCCTATGTTATCATAGAATCATAGAATCATAGAATGGTAGAGTTGGAAGGGACCTCCTGGGTCATCTGGTCCAACCCCCTGCTCAAAGCAGGATTCACTAGATCATCTCAGACAGATGTCTGTCCAGCCTCTGTTTGAAGACGTCCATTGAAGGGGAACTTACCACCTCTCGTGGCAGCCTGTTCCACTCATTAATCACCCTAACTGTCAAAAAGTTTTTTCTAATATCTAATCTGTGTCTCCTCCCATTTAGTTTCATCCCATTCCTTCCAGTCTTTCCTTGTGCAAATGAGAATAAAGATGATCCTTCTACAATGTGACAGCCCTTGACATATTTGTAGACAGCTATTAAGTCTCCTCTCAGTCTTCTTTTTTGCAAGCTAAACATTCCCAAATCCTGCAACCGTTCCTCATAGGACATGGTTTGCAGACCAGTCACCATTCTGGTCGCTCTTCTCTGAACTTGCTCCAGTTTGTCTATGTCTTTTTTAAAATGTGGTGCCCAAAACTGTACACAGTATTCCAGATGAGGTCTGACCAAAGAGGAGTAAAGACCGATAATGACTTCACGTGATCTAGACTGTATGCTTCTGTTAATACATCCCAGAATTGTATTTGCCTTTTTTGCTGCTGCATCACACTGTTGACTCATGTTCAGTCTATGATCTATTAGTATACCTAAGTATTTTTCACATGTACTGTTGCTTAGCTCTATTCCTCCCATTCTGTATATGCTTTTTCCATTTTTATTGCCCAGATGTAGTACTTTGCATTTTTCCCTGTTAAAAACCATTCTGTTGGTTGCTGCCCACTGCTCCAGTTTATTTAGGTCTTTTTGAATCCTCTCTCTCTCTTCTCTAGTATTAGCTATCCCTCCTAGCTTTGTGTCATCAGCAAATTTAATCAGTTTACCCTCAATTCCTTCATCTAAATCATTGATAAAGATGTTGAACAATACAGGTCCCAGGACGGAGCCCTGTGGTACCCCACTTGAGACATTCATCCAGCTGGATGTGAAGCCATTTACAACCACCCTTTGAGTCCGATCACTAAGCCAGTTATGAATCCACCTAACAGTTGCCTGGTCCATTGCATACTTGGTCATTTTTTCAATAAGGATGGTGTGAGATACTTTGTCAAATGCTTTGCTGAAGTCAAGATATACTATATCTACAGCATTTCCCTGATCCACCCAGTCAGTGATTCTGTCATAGAAGGAAATTAAGTTAGTCTGACATGACTTGTTAGTTACAAACCCATGCTGACTCTGGTTAATCACTTCATTCTTATCCATGTACTTACATACATGTTGTTTAATAATTTGTTCAAAGATCTTTCCTGGTATAGAAGTCAGACTCACCGGCCTATAGTTCCCTGGGTCCACCTTCTTCCCCTTTTTGAAGATAGGAACAACATTTGCTCTTCTCCAGTCTTCTGGGACTTCTCCTGTTCTCCAAGAATTTTCAAAGATTATGGAGAGTGGTTCTAAAATTTCTTCTACGATCTCCTTCAGTACTCTGGGGTGTAATTCATCTGGACCTGGAGACTTGAACTCATTTGTGTTAGCTAAATATTCCCTCACAATTTTTCTGTTTACAGATAACTTGGATTCCTCTATTCCTTTAAAAGGACAGTGAAGATCAGTTGATGTTACATTTTCTTTCTGAGAGAAAACAGATGCAAAATAGGAATTAAAAAGTTCGGCCTTCTCAACATCCTCTCTTACCATTTCTCCATTTTCATCCTGTAAAAATCCTATAGCATCTTTGACTTTTCTTTTACTTTTGACATACCCCCAAAATCCTTTTTTATTGCTTTTGACATCTCTTGCAAGCCTTAATTCATTGTCAGCTTTAGCTAACCTGATACGTGCCCTGCAGGATCTGCAGACTGCATTATAATCTTCTTTAGATATGCCTCCCTCTTTCCATTTAATAAACATTTCTTTCTTTCTTTTTAGCATGTGTTTAAGTTCTGTGTTCATCCATCCTGGTTTCCTTAAATGCTTCCCATTCTTCCTACTTTTTGGGATTGTTAACGATTGTGCTTTGAGAATCTCATTTTTAAAAATTACCCATCCTTCCTGGACATTTTTGTCCTTAAGGACATCAAGCCATTGGATCCCTCCTATTCTCTTTCTGAGTCTCTTAAAATCTGCCTTTCTAAAATCTAACCTTGAAATTTGAGTCTTCACATGTCTTCCTCCTCTAGTTATCCAAAATCCTATAATAGCATGATCGCTGCCTCCTAGGGTCCCAGCCACCTTTACCTCCTCAACCATTTCCTCCCTGTTTATAAGGATTAGATCCAAAGTAGCAGATCCCCTTGTTTTCTCCCCTACCTTTTGGAAGATAAAGTTGTCAGCAAGAGAGGATAAGAATTTGCTTGACCTGTTAGTTTTACTTGAGAGAGATTCCCAACAAATGTCTGGATAGTTGAAATCTCCCATGACCACTACGTCATATTTTTTGGAGAACTTGGTCATTTGATACATAAAGAGTTCATCCATATCTTCAGCTTGCCCAGGTGGCCTGTAGTAAATGCCTACAATGTTGTCCTTTCCGTTGTTCTCTCCTTGTATTCTTACCCAAACAGTTTCCACAGAACTCCCAGTCTCTGAAGCTTCAATCTCTGTGCAGATATACGCTTTTCTAACATACAATGCAACACCTCCTCCTCGTTTATCAAGTCTGTTTCTTGCAAATAAGTTGTATCCTTTTAGCCTTTTATTCCAATCATGTGTATCTTCCCACCAAGTTTCAGTGATTCCAATGACATCATATTCCTTTTCCTGCATTAGTAGTTCCAATTTTCCTTGTTTGTTGCCCATGCTTTGTGCATTTGTATAAAAACATTTTAGTTTGTGATTGGTTTCTCTTCTTCCCATATTTTTATTATTTAAATTGTTTTGTCTTTGTTCTTCCTTTCCACTTCCAGTAGCAGAGATCTCAATAGTATTTGTCAGCTGTATGGCTTTTTCTGGCCTTTTGCTTCCCTTCCCACATTGTTCTAGTTTAAAGCTCTCCTGATGAGTGTAGCAAGGCGACTTCCAAATACATGTTTTCCAGTCTTCGTAAGGTGCACCCCATCTCTAGCAAGTAGTCCATCGTATAGGTAATTCATTCCGTGATCCAGAAATCCAAATCCTTGTTGACGGCACCATCGACTTAGCCAGTTGTTCACCTGTAGAATCTTATTCCACCTCATTGTTCCATGGCCATCCACTGGGAGGATGGATGAGAAGACCACCTGCGCTCCCAATTCTTTCACTTTCTTGCCTAAGTCTTCAAAGTCGCTGCAGATGGTTTCCAGGTCCTTTCTTGCGGTGTCATTTGTCCCCACATGTATTAGCAGGAATGGGTAGTGATCTGTAGGTCTGAAGAGTCTTGATATCCTGTCAGACACATCTTTAATTTTTGCTCCTGGAAGACAGCACATTTCTCTTGAGGTTATGTCTGGTCTGCAGATAGCAGCTTCTGTTCCTCTTAACAGGGAATCCCCCATGACCACCACTCTCCGTTTTTTCTTCACAACATTCTTCTTTCTCCATCCAGGAGGATTCTGAGGGCTTACAAGGTTATTCATTGCTGGCAAAGTCTTATTTTGCAGTATTTCTTCATGGTTCTCCTGCGTGAGAGCCTGGTACTGGTTCCTGAGCAGTATAGGTGCTGACTGCCTCTCGATCCTCCGGCTTCTGTGGGTCACATGCTTCCATTCCTCTGTTTCGTCAGTTGCAGTTCAAATTTCTTCTCTTTCTGAATCATGAAGAGATAATTCTGCTCTGTCTAAGAACTCTTCACCTTCCTTAATGATTTTCAAGGTAGTTAACCTCTCTTCTAGATTTCGCAACTTTTCCTCCAACAGGGACACAAGCTTGCATTTCTGGCATGTGAAGTTTGGCGTTTCCACTGGCAAGTCTGTGAACATGTAGCAGGATATGCAGCTCACCAAATGGCTCCTGGACTCTTCCATGTTCTTATTGTTAATGTTCTGAAAACGGTGAAAAAAGCTTAAATGTCCTCAAATGTCCATTGTGTTCTTTTACTTTTGAGCCCTGTCGAATGTTTAGGCTAAAGATTGGGACCACATGTAAGGTGTAACACTAAGAAATCCTGCATAACTAGGAAGCCTTGTTTTCACAGTTGGCAACAATACAGTGGCATTAAAGTTTGTCCACCCCTGGTGAAAATTACTATTGTTTTGAACAGTTAAGCAAGATGAAGATGAAATGATCTATAAAAGGCCTAAAGTTAAAGATGACACATTTCCTTTGTATTGTAGGCAAAATAAAAATATATGTTTTCATCTTTTTCATTTTAAAAATTACAAAAAGTAAAATAGGCCGATGCAAAAGTTTGGGCACCATTGGAGATTTGTGTTCTCAGGTAACTTTGACCAAGGTTTCAGACCTTAATTAGCCTGTTATGGTTATGGCTTGTTCACTATCATCGTTAGGAAAGGTCAGGTGATGCAAATTTCCCAGCTTTTTAAAAACCCGGCCTCCTCTAACCTTGTGGCAAAAAACTGCAGCCATGAGTTCTTCTAACCTGTTGCCTAGCACTCTGAAAATGAAAATGGTGGAGGCTCACAAAGCAGGAGAAGTCTATTAGAAGATAGCAAAGTGTTTTCAAGTTGCCTTTTTCTCAGTTTCAAATATAATTAGGAAATGGCTGTTAACAGGAACAGTGGAGGTCAAGATAAGGTCTGGAAAACCTAGAAAAATTTCAGTGAGAGCTGCTCGTAGGATTGCTAGAGAGACAAGTCAGAACCCCTGCTTGACTGCAAAAGACCATCAGAAAGATTTAGCAGACTCTGGAGTTGTGGTACTTTGTTATACTGTTCACAGATACCTGCACAACTATGGCCTTCATGAAAGAATCATCAGAAGAAAACCTCTCCTGCATCCTCCCCATAAAATTCAGTGTCAGAAATATGCAAAAGAACATCTAAACAGCCTGATGCATTTTGGAAACCAGCCCTGCGGACTGATGAGGTTAAAATATAACTCTTTGGTTACAAGTATCAAAGGTACAGTATGTGTGGAGAAAAAAGGGCACAGAATTTCAGGAAAAGAACATCTCGCCAACCATTAAGCATGGGGGTGGATCAATAATGCTTTGGGGTTGTGTTGCAGCCAATGGCATGGGGAACATTTCATGTGTAGAGGGAAGAATGGATTCAATGAAATTTCAACAAATTCTTGATGCAAACATAACACCATCTGTAAAAAAGCTGCAGCTGAAAAGAGGATGGCTTCTACAAATGGATAATGATAGTAAACATAAGTCAAAATCCACAATAGACCGCCTCAAAAGGCGCAAGCTGAAGGTTTTATAATGGCCCTTACAGTCCCCTGATCTGAACATCATTGAAAATCTGTGGTTAAACTTCAAAATAGCAGTGCATGCAAGATGACCAGGAATCTCACAGAACTGGAAGAATTTTCCAAGAAAGACTGGATGAGAATCCCTCAAACAAAAATTTAAAGACCCTTGTCAGGCTGCAAAAAGCGTTTACAAGCTGTGATACTTTCAAAATGGGGTGCTACTAGGTACTAATCATGCAGGGTGCCCAAACTTTTGCATTGGCAAAATACAAAGGAAATGTGTTATCTTTAACTTGGCCCTTTTAGAAATAATTTCATCTTCAACTTGCTTAACTTTTCACAATAGTGATTTCACCAGAGCTGTCCAAAGTTTTTTTTGCCACTGTATATTGGCCACTGAAATTACTTATCTGTGTGAATAATGCAGTGTACGCTTTGAAACAATTACTGTGCTCTAATTTCTGAGAAATACCTCTTCAGTCTAAATACTTACTATAAACCCTTACAGTATATGAGTCCCATGACATTGAGGCTGCATTCCCAGCCGGGGCAATGAACTGCGGTGATCTCAGTGAGATCACCGCTAGTGGCCCCACTGGGAACGTAACCTCAATGACCAGTGGTGAACTCTATGGCGTCATAGCTAGTCACTGAAGCTGAGCTCTCAGCAACTCATTGCTCAGTGGTTTTCAGCCGGGAAGGTCGCATCTTGGCACCGTCCAGGTTGAAAACTATTTTTCCCAGACTTGGATTACCCATGGGACAAAACTTCGGACAGGTGAGGGATATTGTTGTTTTATATTATTTGTTTTCTTACAGGATACGATGGCTTCATTGGAATGGGCAGTAGGTGAGTATAACAGTGTTTGTTATTTTTAAATAAAGTAAAAGAGTGTGTTTTATTTGAAATAAAAGACTTTATTCAGGTTGTTTGTCTTTATTTGCAATATAACTACAGGATTAGTAATGGAGAGGCGTCTTATAGACACCTCTCTATTACTAACCCGTGGGGTTGATGTCACCTTTGTATTGTCCAGTGACATCAATCCCACAAATATTACACCACTTGCCACCACCACAGGGCAGTGGGGAAAGCCGGGCAAAGCGCCAGATTTGGCGCATCCAATAGATGCACCTTTTCTGGGGCTGCTGCTTTTATGCTGGGGGGGGCAATATCCATGGCCCTTTACCAGCCTTAGAATACCAGCCGCCAGCTGTCTGCTTTAGCTTGGCTGGTTGTCAAAAATGGGGGGATCCCATGCCATTTTATTAAAAATTGTTTATTGAAATTTATTCTTGATAACCAGCTTTGCAGTCCTCAGCTGTGAGGTTTGCTTGGCTGGTTATCAAAAATACAGGGCAACCAACGCCATTTTTTTTTTACATTTATTTATTTATAGCGGAGGCGCCGTCAGATGAATACTCCCATCAGCCACGCCTGCTCTCGCTGTTATCTGACAGCAGGCGTAGGCTGATGGGTGTAGTAGTCCCATCTGCCGATGCCTATGACTGGAGGTAAATTTTTTAGTTCCGATCACAGCTGCGGGCTCATGCTGTCATTTGACAGTGTGGGAACCGCAAACCTCTGACCCGTGGTATTAATCTTACCGTCGATCAGAGGCAGTGCTTGCCTCACCGTCATGCACATCTGCGTGAAAAATGGACGAGTGCAATCCAATAAAAAATCAGATTGCACTCTGACCAATGTTAATATATGATCCAATGAACTCTTTTCACCCTACTGACGTCACCGAGAGCATGAGAAATTTCAGAACTCATAGCCAATGAACTCCTTTCACTGCAATTATGTCAGCCTGAGTGCCATGGGAAAGTTCTCATGGCGCTCACGCTGATGTCAGTGAAAGGAGTTCATTGGATATAAACCCTGCTCATCTTTTTCCCATCACTGTGAGTAGCTGAGGTGCGTGAGCATGGGCAGCTCAGTGTCTCTGCTGGATGGCATGCTGTACAGTCGCATCATGCCACAATTCAGCCTGCCATCTAGATGTAGCAGAGCTAGATGCGTCGCGGGACAAATGGATTACTATCTTTTCATCGGGGACAGGTGAGAAATATGGTTGTTTTTTTTTTTTACTCTTTTACAGGTAACATGGACTTCAATGGATTGGGCATTATGGTAAGTATAAGGCTTTTTGGTAAATGTAGATTCAATAAAGGAGTCTGTGTCATTATTTCAAATAAAGGACTTTATTCTGGGTGTTTGTATTTTATTTAACAATTTGACTATGGGGTTAGTAGTGGGGCATCTTATAGACGCTTCTCCATTATTAACCCCTGGGTTTGATGTCAGCTGCCAATGCAAAACTGAAAAACCTCACCCCTATAACCCCACTTGCCACCACACCAGGGCAAATGGGAAGAGCGGAGGCTAAGCACCAGAATTGGTGCATCTTATGGATGTGCCTTTTCTGGTGTGGCCAAGAGCTGTCGTTTGTAGTCTGGGATGGGGCCAATATCCATGGCCCCTTTCTTGCCTATTAATATCAGCCCACAGCTTTCTGTCTAGCCATTGCTGGTTATTAATGATATGGGGGCCCCACGCCATTTTTTTGGGGGCCCCTATTTTAAAAACCAGTAAAGGCTAAGTATACAGCTATGAGGTGATATTAATAGCCTGGGAAGCTCCATGGGTATTATCCTCTTCCCAGGCTATAAACATCAGCCCCAGCTGTCCACTTTCCCTCTGCTGGTTAATAAAATTTAGGGGAATTCCACACCATTTTTTTCAGAAATTGAATTATTTATTACTGAATTGCATGTGCAGTAAGCTAGACATGCAGAGCACTAATTATATCTCACTCACATATTTCTAGCTATCTTTCTGTATGTATCCACTTATCTATGTATCTATCTATCTATCTATCTATCTATCTATCTATCTGTCTGTCTGTCTGTCTGTCTATCTATCTAATATACAGGATGGGCCATTTACATGGATACACCTAAATTAAATGGGAATGGTTGGTGATATCAACTTCCTGTTTGTAGCACATTAGTATATGGGCGGGAAAAAACTTTTCCAGATGGGTGGTGACCATGGCGGCCATTTTGAAGTCGGCCATTTTGGATCCATTTTAATTTTTTTCAATGGGAAGAGGGTCATGTGACACATCAAACTTATTGAGAATTTCATAAGAAAAACAATGGTGTGCTTGGTTTTAATGCAACTTTATTCTTTTATGTGTTCAAAGTGCTGCCCATTGTGTTGGATTGTCAATGCAACCCTCTTCTCCCACTCTTGACACACTGATAGCAACACCGCAGAAGAAATGCTAGCACAGGCTTCCAGTATCCATTGTTTTAGATTCTGCACATCTTGTATCTGTATATTACCAACCATTCCCATTTAATTTAGGTGTATCCAAATAAATGGCTCACTCTGTGTATATATATATATATATATATATATATTTATGTGTGTATTGAAGAATATTTCCTTGGAAAACTATGTGAATATGACAGAGAATTTCTGTATGTAAAAGCTCTTGTTAAAATCGCATTGCAATCGGATCGCATTCGCATGTCAATCGGATGTTAATCGGATGCTAGGTGAGAAAAATCACATTGCACTCACATGAAAATTGCATGACACTTGCATGACACGGGTCTGACTTTTGGTCCCGATATTGAACCGTTTTTATCTTACTGTGGGTATGAGCCTTTAATCTTATTTTTTTTGTTCCTACACCTCTCCATTCCTGAGATATGGAATATAAATGTAGTCTTGGTAGCCAAGTGGGTGTGACCCTCAACTCTTCTCTGTGGCTGTCTTCATGAGGACCACACCCAGCTGGCACAAAATACTAGATTTATATACAAGTAAGGCTCCCTTCACACATCCATATAATACCAATACCATTAAAAACGGTACCGGTGTCATCATTGTTTTGGATCAGTGTGCCATCAGAGTGTCATCTGTTTTTTTACCACTATGGCTTAAGAAAAATCAATTCCAAAAGCTTCTCCTATACTTTGCAATGTTAATATGTACAGCAAATGGATGACACACGTATGCCATCCATGTGCTGTATGTGTTTTACCCAGACCATAGACTTGTATTGGCCCTTGTCATCTATGCTGCTGGTAAAAAACGGACATGCCTCCATGTGGTGTGCAGCACATAGATTATAATGGGTTCATGTACCACCAGTGAAAAATATGGATGCCACATGTGCTGCAAACACGGATATGTGAAAGCAAAATTATAATTTACGACAAGTGTCAAGTCCTCCTCTTTAAATGATTTTGGAAGTGCAAACAAATCATTACCCATATAGTTTACAGCCAGGATTATATGACAATTTACTGAGAACATCTGAGAACATTCATAAATAAAATTTGGATTTATGGTGCCATATTATGAAGCGTAGAGATGGCTTTTATAACTATTAGAGAATGTTACATTTTGACAGACTTGAGTGCATTTCTTTACACATTTACCGGTAATTAGTTGACTTTGGACACCAGTGAGATTGACCCCGGTAACCTATGAACACCTAACAAAGATGTTCCTGCACTCGTTGCTGTATTTTAAACAGTTTAAAGTGTGATAAGATTTTCTGAACGTCATTTATTGAACAAGCAGCATCACTTCAGAAGTGGATACTTCACTGTCCATACACAAGTATTAGCAAAGACTAGAGTCAAGATGCTGAAAATGGAGACTTCTTCACTGCAAATGAAGGTAAAAGAAGACGATGGAAAAGTTTGTCTGAAGAGGCGTTTGGGCTATTTCGACAGTGTGTGCTTCCTTGTTGGTAGCATCATAGGGGCTGGAATATTCGTTTCTCCTAAAGGGGTCTTGGAGTATGCCCAGCTCAATGTTGGGGTGGCATTATGCATATGGGCTGCCTGTGGTGTGTTGTGTGTAATGTGCTCCTTCTGTTATGCAGAGCTGGGCTCAGCCTTGCCATTTTCTGGAGGTGAATACTACCATGTGAAGCGAGGACTCGGATCTCTGCCGGCCTTCATTACTATCTGGACATTAATATTGTTTATCAGACCGGCATCCAATGCAGCAAGGGCCCTGACCTTCGCAGAATATATCAGCCGGCCATTCTACGCTGGTTGCCCACCACCTGACGTACTCAAAAAAATGCTAGCTATTGGAATTCTGTGGATTTTATGCATTATAAATTCAAAAAGTATCAAGATGGCTACCTGGGTGCAGAATATATTCACAGTGCTTAAAATGATGTCTTTGACTCTCATCATTGTATATGGAATGATTGAGCTTGGAAATAACACTAAGGCTTCGGAAGCATTTACAGATGCATTTAATTCGGAAGTCCCAAACGCGGCCCAGACTGCAGAGTCTTTCTTTCAAGGTCTGTATGCGTATGGAGGATGGAACCATCTCAACTACATGGCCGGTATGTATATTTTCCTATTGGTTCAAGAAATATTGGAAAAATAGAATTAGCTTGTATCAGTCATTTGCAAACTTTTACCCCCAGAGGAAAAACTGATAAAATTTTATGCTAATGGAGAACCTCATCAATCATACTATCTATTTGGAGCAAAACAGAAGCCATCTATTGTACTTACTGACTGATCCTATCATTTATATATCAGAGTTTAATAATAGGATAAATATTCAAGGCAGGGGTGGACACTGACAGCAATAGCCCATGTGCAGAAAGTGTGTCAAGACCCACCCTCCATAATGCCCCACCCATGTATACACTCACATATTAACATGAACACTCCCATTAGGGACACATATTTTATATATAAAATATTTAATATTTTATATATAAAATTTACACATATCAACTAGTGATGAGCGTACGTGCTCAGTTAAGGGGTTAATAGAGCACATGCTCGGGTGCTTACTGAGTCTCTTTGGCGTGCTTGAAATCTATGTTCGATTTGCCGCTGCTGCATATCTTGCGGCCATTAGATGCCTGTTTGTTAGACAATCCTTAAACATATTTTTCAAGTACACCAAAGATACTCGGTAAGCACCCGAGTGTGCTCAGTTAACCCCTTAACCGAGCACGTTCGCTCATCACACATTATACACACCTTTACATAGTACATATCTGCACCTATAAGGTAGGCAGATACAGTGGACAGGGAAAGTATTCAGACCCCTTTAAATTTTTCACTATTTGTTTCATTGCAGCCATTTGGTAAATTCTAAAAAGTTCATTTTTTTTCTCATTAAAGTACACTCTGCACCCCATCTTGACTGAAAAAAAACCCAGAAATGTAGAAATTTTTGCAAATGTATTATAAAAGAAAAACTGAAATATCGCATGGTCATAAGTATTCAGACCCTTTGCTCAGACACTCATATTTAAGACACATGGTGTCCATTTCCTTGTCATCCTCCTTGAGATGGTTCTACTCCTTCATTGGAGTCCAGCTGTGTTTAATTAAACTGATAGGACTTGATATGGAAAGGCACACACCTGTCTATATAAGACCTCACAGCTCACAGTGCATGTCAGACCAAATAAGAATCATGAGCTCAAAGGAACTGTCCAAGGAGCTCAGAGACAGAATTGTGGCAAGGCACAGATCTGTCCAAGGTTACAAAAGAATTTCTGCATTACTCAAGGTTCCTTAGAGCACAGTGGCCTCCATAATCCTTAAATGGAAGAAGCTTGGGACCACCAGAAATCTTCCTAGATCTGGCCGTCCAGCCAAACTGAGCAATCGTGAGAGAAGAGCCTTGGTGAGAGAGGTGAAGAAGAACCCCAAGATCACTGTGGCTGAGCTCCAGAGATGAAGTAGGGAGAGGGGAGAAAGTTCCACAAAGTCAGCTATCACTGCAGCCCTCCACCAGTCGGGCCTTTATGTCGGAGTGGCCCAACGGAAGCCTCTCCTCAGTGCAAGACATATGAAAACCCGCATAGAATTTGCTCAAAAACACATGAAGGACTCCTAGACTATGAGAAATAAGATTCTCTGGTTTGATGAGACGAAGATTGAATGTTTTGGTGATAATTCTGTGTGGAGAAAGCCAGGCACTGCTCATCACCTGCCCAATACAATTCCAACAGTGAAACATGGTGATGGCAGCGACATGCTATTGGGTGTTTTTCAGCTGCAGGACAGGACGACTGGTTGCAATTGAAGGAAACATGAATGCGGCTAATTACAGAGATATCCTGGATGAAAACCTCTTCCAGAGTGCTCTGGACCTCAGACTTGGCCGAAGGTTCACCTTCCAACAGGACAATTACCCTACGCATACAGCTAAAATAACAAAGGACTGGCTTCAAAACAACTCTGTGACCATTCTTGACTGGCCCAGCCAGAGCCCTGACCTAAACCCAATTGAGCATCTCTGGAGAGACCTGAAAATGGCTGTCCACCAATGTTCACCATCCAACCTGACGGAACTGGAGAGGATCTGCAAGGAAGAATGGCAGAGGATCCCCAAACCTAGGTGTGAAAAAACTTGTTGCATGATTCCCAAGAAGACTCATGGCTGTACTAGCTCAAAAGGGTGTTTCCACTCAATGCTGAGCAAAGGGTCTGAATACTTATGACCATGTGATATTTCATTTTTTTTTTAATACATTTGCAAAAATTTCTACATTTCTGTTTTTTTTCAGTCAAGATGGCGTGCAGAGTGTACTTTAATGAGAAAAAAATGAACTTTTTAGAATTTACAAAATGGCTGCAATGAAACAAAGAGTGAAACATTTAAAGGGGTATGAATACTTTCCGTACCCACTGTACATATGACACATTCAAGGTACACTTTACAAATATATATACATTACATACATGGTGTATTTTCCTGTATTAATAGGATAGAACTCCAAAAACGTATCATGTGTGAACATGATCTAAAAAGGAGAGAGACGGCTGTATGATGCAAAGTTTATAATTAAATCTTTTCACTGATGGAAATTTTGGATTTTGTTCAGACAACCATATGAATATTAATGTCTTCACCTTCCCACATAAAAGCTATAACAGTCATAAGGTTTTTTTTTATTTATAGAAGAAATTTCGTTTTATGAGGGTTTTTTTGTGTGAAATGAGTGGCATCTTTTTAGATGGCATTTTAAAATACACATGTGTAAAGACTACAAGTATAATAGTTTATTGGAGAAAAAACACAATTAAGCCATTTTTATACCATTATGAACAGAAATAATATGTTGTCTGTTTTATGCGGCTTGTTTTTATTACAGGAATACCAAATATATCCATGTGATTTACTGGTTTGTGATCGGTATTTTAAAAAGGGTATTAAAATGTGATTACTATAATTGCTCTTGCGCCATTATATTTTACTAAAATTCTTGAAAAAAAAGGATTTTTACTTTTCAGCATTTTTTTTATAGACATAATGTACTGGTATCTTTATGTTCCACTATGTACCAGTACACTCTGCCTGTGAAGAAGAATACCATTTAGATCTTTAGGCAGAACAAATTCTGTTACAAATAACCATGCAAATCTCGGAGTGTTACCACAAGACGGCATTCACCATCAAAATTATTGTTATACTCTCAAGAGACAAAAGTAATATATAAATCATAATAGAAACATGCGTCACACAATTCATCATTTATATGCGGTTACTCCTAGTTTAAGTTCACTTATTGTTAATAGTGCACCTTGTAAGGACTCAAAAATACAAAATATTTGATAACTGATTTTCTAGCCTAGGATTGAATATAAATCTTCAAGTGGTAATCTGGCATTAGAAAAAACTATATTTTGATCTGCAGTACCACAAATCTGGCCATAATTAAAGGGGGTTGTCCAGCCTTGGGGTACAAGTCTGCAGTCACTCTCAGTGAGTTTTAGCATAAGGCTGGACAACCCCTTTAACACCTTCATGACATGCGCTGTATAAATATGGCACTGCGGGAGCTGTGTTCCCGCAAAGTACCGTATTTATATAATGCCGTGATCGTGCGGGCTCACCGCCACCATCAAGTGCGGGTGTCAGCTCTATTTGAGATTTGACACTCCACAGCAACACCCACAATCGGTGTTAATGTAATAGTGGGGAAGGGCGTAGCCTTCCCTTGGTACTGAGATAGTTAAAGGAAGTGTTCCTAAAGTCAGACCTCTCTGAACTGTTGGTAGACCAAGCTAAGGGGTTAGCTTTAGTGGTCCAGTCAGTAGAGTAAAGGGGGGACTTAGTGCCCGGATCAAGCCTTGAGTGATATAGAGCTTGTTCCTGGCATAATTCATTGTGGGCTGCAGAACCTGTAAACAGCCACAAGATGCCACTGTTCTGGCTGCAGATGTCAGGTTGAGTCTGCTAGCAGGGTTACAAACAGTGAGGAGTTAATGCTTCATGATGACAGCTCACTGAGGGTGGACACTTTAGGAAAATTCCTGCTTAAGTTTCCAGAAAGCAGGAGGAGTCACTCAGTAAGAGATGGTACAGTGAATCGTTTGGGCAGCATGACTATAGTGGCTTCTAGAGTAGACGGGAGCTCCATACCCTCTGACAGTGGGATCCCCAGTGTGTAAGTCTCCCCACACAAGAGCACGAGTCCTGTTAGCCGGCCGGAGAAACTCATCTGAGGTAGTGAGGACCCGGGGCACTTCTAGTCTGCAGGAAGCAGAGGAAGAGGAATAGGACTCCAGGCTAAGACGTGGGGGAGAGATTGGATCCAGTTTACTGTCAGCATTACAGAAGAGTCTCTTGGGCTGGAGATAGAGTCACAGAGATGCTTCATTTAAAGAGGGAACCAGGGCTGAAGATGTTGCCAGCGCCTGTGAGAGAGATGATAGCCTGTCGGGCCTTATCCATTATATCTGCCTGTAAATACTGTATATATTCCTCTTCCCCAAGTAAAGTTCAAGTTCTGGTTAAGAACCTCGTGTCCTCTGAATTTATTGCTGCCCTGGTCCCAGAAGAGAAATGCCTGGAGACAGCCGCGATCGGATGGCTTGAAGTAAGTGAAGAGCACCACATACACAGCCACACTGCAGAGGGAGGACACGCATTGTCTGTAGGGTGCCATAGCGAGTGGGGACTACAGCTCGCCCACGACTACCTTGCTGGGGCACCTTACATTAGCACCGATCGTGGGCTTTTATCCCCTGTGATGCCGCTCTCTGCGATCGCATTGTGCTGATTGTCTCCATGGTGACTACTGGTCCGAGGATGGCCACGGGGTCTTTCAGGGTACTGCAGCAAGGTGGCCTGTCAGTGCCTGCTCAGAGAGAAGGAGCTGAGACTCCTCCTTCCTGCCTGCCAGACGTTCAACTGATGCTCTGCAGTGCAGATGCATTGCAGGGTATTAGATCAGCGATCAGGGAAGAGAAAGTTGATGTCCCATAGGGGGAAAATGTAAAAAAGTAAAAAAAAAAAGATAATAAAAATATATATATAAAAAAAATCACAAATTAAAAAACAAAAAAATAGAAAAAATATTAATCCAATAAATACATTTATCTAAAGAAAAAAAAAAAAGAAAAAGTACAGTTATTTGGTATTGCCGCATCCAGAACGACCTGACCTATAAAGCTGTCCCACTAGTTAACCCCCTCAGTGAACAAAATGAATGAAAAACAAGGCAAAAAACTATGCTTTGTCATCATACTGCCGAACAAAAAAAGGAATAAAACGCGATCAAAAAGACTAATGTAAGTAAAAATGGTACCGCTGAAAATGTCATCTTATCGTACAAAAAACAAGCTGCCATACAGCTCCATCAGCGTAAAAATTAAACAATTACAGCTCTCAGAATAAAGCGATGCAAAAATAATTATTTTTTTGATAAAATAGTTTTTATTGTGTAAAAGCACCAAAACATGAAAAAAAAAAACAATATAAATGTGGTATCGCTGTAATCGTACTAACCCAAAAGAATAAAGCTGTCTTATCAATTTTATGACATGTGGAACATAAAAAAAATACCCAAAAAACAATTCCTGAATTGCTGGTTTTTGTTCATTCTGCCTCGCAAAAATTGTAATAGAAAGCGATAAAAAGATGTAATTTGCCTGAAAATGGTATCAATAAAAACGTCAACTTGTCCTGCAAAAAACAAGCTGTCACATGACTCTGTTGGCAGAAATGTAGAAAAATTATAGCTCTCAAAATATGGCGATGCAAAAACTTGTTTTTACAATAAAAAGCGTCTTTTATTGTGTGACAACTGCCAATCATAAAAACCCGATATGAATCTATTAAACTAATTCTTCAGCTTCTGTTGATTTTTTCATTCTGCCTCCCAAAGATCGCAGTAAGGCTCGGCGCACATTTATCCTGCGCTCTATGCTGAGCGCTTACACCGAGGTTTCTGTGTAAATCTCTGAAATACGCGATTCAGACAGAAGCCCCGGCGGAAGATTCCCTGTAATGGGGCAGATGGAGACACTGTGGATGCCGTAGGACCTGTGATCCGGCGGTGTCCCTCTTTTTAGGTGTGCATAAAAGTGCAGTCGGCCACAGTTTTGTGCACTTCTGAAAAGAAGGACACCGCTGAACAGAGGCCAGATGGGGTCCAGAGTAACTCTGCTGCCTCATTATAGTGAATGGATACCTCAGGGGTTTCATCTGAATTGCGTCACTCGGAGATTTAGATGGAAACCCCGATATAAGTGTTCAGCGTAGAGCGCCAGATTAATGTGATCCAAAATGTTATGTAAAACGTTCCTAACAAAAGCTTCAACTTAATCCACAAAAAAAAGCAAGTCCCCACTCAGTTCCATCATCTGTTAACAGAAATATAGGGGCTTCCACGTTACTGGTAGTACAAAGGCTCTGGAAAAACGAAATGGCTCCTCACCATTCAGCGAATTCTGCGCTCCCAAATCCAAATGTCCCTCTCCCTTCTGAGCCCCAGTGTGTCTAAACTGCAGTTAGCATTCACATGTTTAGAATTTCTGTAGCGACGAGAGCCTGCCTAATTTACAGGTGCGTGTCTCCAGAAGCACAAACTGGGCATAGCGTACTGGTCACTAGAGCGTACTGATCACTACAATGGCAGTTTGCAATCTTCACTCAGCAACATCTACTGCTGCTGGTTTCTGGAAAACACCCATGGAGTCAAAATTGTCACTACAGATAAATTCACAAAGGGGTATAATTTCCAAAATGGAGTCAGTTCAGGGGGATTCTGCTCTTCTAGCATGTAGGGGCTCTGTATATGGAGTCCGCAAACTATTCTAGGAAAATCTGCGCTCCAGGAAGCAAAAAGAACTCCGTCCCTCCTGAGTCTCACCGTATGGCTAAGCAGTACTTCACATTCTACAGTACAGCAGAAATTGTGGGACACATTTTGGTCACATTTTTACCCATTTCGAAAATGTAAAATCTAGGGCTAAAACAAAATTTTGGTGGTAAAAATTTAATTATTTTCTCTTCACTGCCCAATGGTATAAAATGCTGTGACAGACCTGTGGTGTCAATATGATCACTGCACCCCCAGATGAATTCAAAATGGGGTCACTTATGGGGGGTTTGACTGATCTGGTACCTCAGGAGCTTTACCAATGTGATATGGGATCCTCAAACCAGTCCAGCAAAATCTGAACTTCAATATGGCACTTCTTCTCTTCTGAGCTTTGCTCTATGCCTCAAAAGTAGTTTTCGACCACACATTGGGTATCTGTGTACTTGGGAGAAATTGCACAACAAATATTGGGGTCCATTTTTCCTGTGGTTGTCAAAATGCAAAATTTGGGGCTAAAAAACATTCTTGCGGGAAAAATGTGATTTTCTTTTTTTATTTTCACTGCTCAACATTATAAACTTCTGTGAAGCACCTGGGGGTTCAAGGTGCTCACCACACATCTAGATAAGTTCCCTGAGGGGTTTAGTTTCCAAAATGGTATCACTTGTGGGGGGTTTCCACTGTTTAGGCACATCAGGGGCTCTCCAAATGGCATCCACTAAATATTGAAGCAAATTTTACATTTAAAAAGTCAAATGGCGCTCCTTCCCTTCCGAGCCCTGCTGTGCGCCCAAACAGTGGTTTTCTCCCCCATATTGGGTATCGGTGTGCTCAGAAGAAATTGAAAAACAAATTTTGGGGTCCATTTTCTCCTGTTTCCCCTGTGAAAGTAGAAAAAAATTTGGTCTAAAATAAACATTTTGTGAAAAATGTTAAATGTTTATTTTTTTCCTTCCACATTCCATTAATGCCCGTGAAGCACCTGAAGGGTTAACAAACTCCTTGAATGTGGTTTTGAGTACCTTGAGGGGTGCAGTTTTTAGAATGGTGTCACTTTTGGTAATTTTCTGTCATATAGACCCCTTAAAATCACTTCAAATGTGATGTGTTCCTTAAAAAATATGGTTTAGTAAATTTTGTTCTAAAAATGACAAATTGCTGGTCAACTTTTAACCCTTACAATTTCTTGAAAAAAAAATATTTTTCCAAAATTGTGCTGATGTAAAGTAGGAAACTGTGGGAAATGTTATTTATTAATTATTTTTATGTGACATAAATTTCTGATGTAAGGGCATAAAAATTTGAAAATTGCAAAATTTACACAATTTTATCCAAATTTCCGATTTCTTTTAACAAATAAACGTAAGTCATATGAAAGAAATTTTACCAAAATCATGAAGTACAATATGTCACGAAAAACAATCTCAGAATCACCAGGATCCGTTGAAGTGATTTAGAGTTATTATTACATCATAAAGTGACACTGGTCAGAATTCAAAAAATTTGACTTGGTCAGGAAAGTGAAAACAAGCTTCGGGTGAAGGGGCACCAATTCTGAAGAGCAAACCTTTCTTTTCTGATCCTTCGCAATTTCTCGAAGAATTATTTCAGCTTTTCAATACTGACCAGATTTACAGTGTAATTCTTATAACTTATGTAGATTGGGCTTTCCCTGGGATCCAGTAATATCATTGAGTCATAAGGCAAAGAATATTTCTACCATATAATTACTTCCTAACAGATAATTACACTATATTTCACATTTTCGGGAGCAGTGGTTCACTCCACTTGAGATATTCGCTTGAGATATAAAATGTTGCCCGCAATATGCTGTATAAATATAAATGAGATGTTGGCTCTATAACTACAGCCATGTAAGACACAAGTGTAATGGAAATACAAGCCAGCCGTGGTCTCCATCAATACTTTACATTAATCTTGGAGACACTATCATGGAAGAAATCATAGATAGGTTCCTGTGACCATTTATATCTAGGAAATATAAAAGCTGACAGCCCAATTAAAATGATCAATCTATGGTATGGACCTGTGCTTTTAATTTAATGGAAAGCAACTGCTCAAGTTAATGCAGTTTCATCTGTTTGGGAAGAAGCAATTGCAGATTGTGTCACACTGGTTTATAACTAATCTTTTTATGTTTCCAGCAGACTGACCTATGACTCCGTCAGTAGGTCAAGTATTTAGGTCAGGCAGTGCAATAACCGTTTATATCCTGCAGATCTATGTTCTCTGGGTGCAGCTTCGGTAGGAGGACATCAAGTTCTCTATTAATAAAGTGCTTTAGTTCTCGCAGTAGATTTCAGTTAATCATATGTGGAAATTGTGAATCGTTGTGCGAGAGAAATGAACTTGTTGATCTTTTACAGCTCATGAAAGAAATAGCTGTAGAATAAATAAAGTCAGAGCGCTTCCTTGTGTCGAAGAGTTTAAGACATTTCGCCTTTGGTTTCACATATAGAAAGGTGCTCATCATTTTGGGCTGTGTAATGACACAATAGCCTAAAAGCATCTATCTACAGGTACGTTGGGAATCTGCAGCCACTCGAATGTACCACTGTGGAAGGATCCAGACCGGATGAAGATAGGTATAAAATAGTGGTGGTTGCCACAAAAGGATCCCTAGTATGCTGCGGTGTCCCCGAC